>NW_026526666.1:48343088-49543088 GCF_024362965.1 Panthera pardus | reverse complement strand
ATTATGAAACTGACCTTTAGTGATTAATTAAGCTGGAGGATTTTTATCTCCTAAAACAAATCCCTCCTAAAACCTAACAAAAACCTTTTGATTTGAAAAACACTATTTAAAATAAAATCACTTTCTCTTATGTCTAACAGTTGATCTTATTCCATAGAATTCAAACATCACAGTCATTTTAAATTTATATCAAACATAGGGTATTTAGGAAAGGAAAGAGATGCAATGCTATGAATACTGTCCCTAAAAAATGATGTTTATAAATGGGCATTTACATTTTTAATAGACCCATTACCAATTATTATCCTCAAAATCTATTATTTCATTTAACTATTTTTATATAAGGTTATCCAGCAACTCTGAATGCTACTTACCATTAGTAAAGATTCCTGATAATCTTATAAGTTGTGATGAGATGTAACTAAATATCAATTGAAGTCATCAGAAGAAAATTCTGTGTTTTTCCTCAAATCGACACATTTCTTTAACTCATTTTTTTCCATCCAAGGTGCTAGACTTATACTAGTGCAAGAAGGTACTAATGATAGTTGTAGCTGGGATGGCTTATATCCCAGCTTGTATGCCAGCTTGGATAACTTGTATCGGAAGCTGGATGGGGAGAGATCAAGAGAATTTCAGAAATGCTGGTTTTGATGTATTTGAGCTGTTGAATCAATATTAACAGAAACTTTTTGCAAATCTCCAGATAACTGATTATATGACAAAACTAAATCTCAACTTGCTTAATTCCCTTTTAGTTTACTTGCTACCAAAAAATAAAAAGTTCTTAGCATGTTTGGTGCAAGTCAAATAATTTAGGTGTTGAATTCCATATAATCTCTCTGATTCTCACTTATCTGTAAAATGAAGAAAATACCATCTACTCTGAAGAGTTATGAGGAATAAGGGCAATAAAACACCTAATACAGGATAAAAACACCTATCACAGGGTCTGGTCCATAGTGGCAGATTAATAAATATTTTTGAATGAATGAATGAATGAATAAATGAATGAAAAGACATTCATACTTCTAAGAAACTTATCTGAAATATATTATGTTTTTGTTGAATTGACTGATTAGATGTATTTTGAACAATCCCGTTGGTGATCAGAACATTTCATACCAGTCCAAATATAGATTTGGAAGTCAGTATTATGTCTATATTTAAATCCAGTGACTGAAATAGCATCTTGGGTTTTGTTTCTCTACCTTGAACTAGAATTTTATACTAAATCAAACTTGGTGATCAATTAGTGACAAATATATTCAAACTTGATGCTTATATGATTTTATAATGTTTAGATGACCAATGATAGTTTTGTCTTCTGTGATCCAAGATTATATTTCTTCTGAATTTGTGCATTAAGAGCTTACTATATAGATAGTAGGATATACTAACAACTTGAAACATTTACAAGAAATACAAAATTGTATTCCTAAAGTCTCCCTGCTATATCATGATTCTGTTTGTTACCAGTAAACTACAGCATGATGCTGACTGACACTACAAAATATTTCTTAATTTAATGCTTAAAAAGCAGAGGATCAGTCATTACATGTGGGAGGAAGATTGACATTTAATCACTGCAAACCAATATTGCTTTCGTGAGTTTGTTACATAAACAGAAGATAATATCCAACTTCAGATACAGAGGGATGTAGACAACATAGCCATTAAGAAGTGGCAGGGTATATAGCTAGCAGTTTGGGAGTTGGTCATATCAATCTTTAACATCTTTTTGTAAGATCAACCTATGACTATTGAATTTATACCCAGGTTCTTATAAAACTTTATGTAGAATTTCTGAAACTGATTGTTGTATATCACAAAAATTGGCTTATTGTGCCTTATAGGAAAACCACATTCAAAATTATTTTTTTCCTTTATAAACTCTACCCCTGCCCCCTAGATATCAATCCTGCTGAGCATGTAGAAATTCAGAAGAAAATATGGAAAGTTCTTTATCAGTGCTCACTATCAGAATCTAGATTGAATGTTTAAAACAATAAATATTACCTCACTGGCCATAATCAAAAGATTATAGCAAAAGAAGAATTTGACTTCAAAAAACTCTAGCAAAACTTTTTACCTTTTAAGTTGTATACAGGACAAGAGGAAATACCCTCAGAACCAAACAACTTATTCAAAGAAAAATCTTCCATTCTTTTTTTTTTTTTTCATTCAGAGCATTTTTTTTTCAGAGTCTTCTTGTCAGTGCTATGAATGTATAGTTTCACTCCATTCTTTATTGCAGTGGGCTTCAATGTGAATTCTTTCTTCACATACATGCATAGGTGAAGCAAAGGTGGGAATTTTAAGACAGAAAAGTCATGGGTTTGGTATTAGACTCTAAAGAATTTTATCCTTCAGGGCTGAATCTCCCTTAAATCCCCTCAAAATGTATTTTTATTGAATTATAAACAAGTATTTCAAATCACACTGAATAAAGTGACCTGGCCAGGTCAACTTTTGCCAGATACATCAAGATACAGTAAACTAATCACATGGTAATGCTGCTGGAGTACTTCTTCATGGTGAGGAAGCACTTTTATATTTATGGAAAGTTGGTGTGAATATAATTAAGGTAAGGTCTGATATAATGTCATATTGGATTAGGGTGGGTCTTAAATTTAATGAGAGTCGTCTTATAAGTCACAGAATATGACACACAGACACAGAAAAGAAGGTGATTTGAAGATAGAAACAGGGATTAGGATTATGCTGCCATAAACCAATGAATGCCAGAAGCCACCAAAAGCTGGAAGAACCAAAGAATTCTCTAGAGTTTTTTGGAGTTTCATACTCGGACTTTTGGCCTCCAATATTTAGAGAATTAGAGAACAAATTGCTGTTGTTTTCCAGTCAACAGTATATGAAGGTTCCTTTTTCTCCACATCTTACAATCTCAGCTGAGACTTGACTAAGGTAGGATCTGCTTCCGTGCTTGTGCAGTTATTGGCAGCATTCCATTTTTGTGTGGATTGTTGGATTGAGAGCTTGAGTTTCTTGCTGGCTGTCAGCTGGAGGTCACCCTCAATCCTCACCATGTGGGCCTTTCCAGTGTGGCTGCCAGTTCCTCAAAGCCAGCAAGGAAAATATCCCCGTGAAAAGTGGGTATTATGATCTTGTACAACATAACCATGTACATGTAACCAATACATATGTCACTTTTGTCTACTCTATTGCTTACAAGCAAGTCTCAGGTTGTACCCACACTGAAGGTGACAGTATTGCACAAAAGCATGACTATCAGGAGGTAGGGATTGTTGGAGCCACCTTAGGGTCTGTCTGCATCATCAATCAGACACATCTGTTCTTTAAATTGGGGAATGATAACATGGAGAATCAGGGAGAGTGAAGAATCTGTTTTAGGTTAACTAGTAATGGTAGTAGCAGCATCAGGCTCCCATCAGGCTCCAGTGGCAGCTATGTCAGAGGCAGTCTCAGCATCAAGTTTTGGTAGCTATGCTGCTAAGATTTGTGGTTATCAGTAGGGCCAGCGGTGCTGTTAATCCGACTATAGCTGATTTTGGCTGTGGCTTTGGCTCTCTTGTTTCTCCTCATTTTAAAGCCTACCTGGTGATTTTTGAGTTACTTGAATGCCTTCCATCGAATTCATTTTATGCTTTAATCAACCGGACTTGGTTTCCATTGTGTGTAGTCAAGAACCCTGACTGATATATATAGTAAAATTAAAATTGTTTTCTAAGATCACATCTCTCCTGCCTTCCCTTGCTAGAGACAATAGAGAAAAAATTGTAATCATTAAACTTGGATGTAAATAACATTAGAAGAGATGTAAAATATGTTTATTCTCTCTAGAAAGGCTGACTCTGACTCTTACATTAAGTGCCCAGGCTACATGTTTCTCTAGCATGTCCCTCTCATAATAGTTATCTCATTTTACTATTGGAATTTGTTTAAATAAAGTCTCCACACTAGACTCAAAGTCTTCTTTGTCCACAGATACCATCAACGTTTAAATTAGTTGCCTGGTATATCATTCGAGTTTCTTGAGTGCTTGCTGAAATAATGAATGTGTGAGTGAATGGATTAGTGGATTTATATCGCTACTTTATAGTTCTGGTCCCACCTAATAATTAATTGTGACTACCTTTGGGAAGTTACACATGTTAAATATGCTAGAGTTAACCTTTTCTTAGATTACTTTGAACTTTTTTTTCTGAAAATGCTCTTTCAAAATTCATTCACAGCTAAATTCTTAATTTCCTCAATGCCATGTCAAAAAAGAGTTATTACTTCATCTTTTTTTTTTTTAATTTGAGCATAGTTGACACATAATGTTACATTAGTTTCAGGTCTACAACTTAGTGATTTGACAAGTTTATACATTATACCATTTTCACTGTAAGTATAACTGCCATCTCTCCTACTACATTGTTATTACAATATTGTGTTCCTTATGCTCTGCTTTTTGTTCTTGTGACTTATTCATTCTATAACTAGAGCCCCATATCCCCGTCCCTTCACCCATTTTGTCCAACCCCACATGCCCTTCTCTGGCAACCATCAGTTTGTTCTCTGTATTTATAGTTCTGATTCTGATTTTTGTTTATTTATTCACTTTTTTAGATTCCACCTAGGAATGGAATAATATGGTATTTCTTAGTCTGACTTATTTCACTTAGATAATACCCTCTATGTCCATCCATGTTATTTCAAATGTCTTAATCTCATCCTTTTTATAGCTGTGTAATATTTCATTGTGTATATATACATTTTCCTTATCCACTTGTCTATTGATGAACACTTAGATTTCTTCCATGTCTTGGCTTTTGCAAATAATGCTGCAATAAACATAGGGATGCATATATCTTTTTGAGTTCATGTTTTCATTTTCCTGGGGTAAATACTCAACAGCAGAATAATTGGATCATATGGTATTTCTGTTTTTAATTTTTGAGGAACCTCCATACTGTTTTTCTACAGTAGCTATACCAATTTATATTCACAACAACAGTGCATGAGGGTTCCTTTTTCTCCATATCCTTGCCAACACTTGTTTCTTGTCTTCTTGATTTTAGGCACTCTGATTGGCATGAGGTGTTATCTCATTGTAGTTTTGATGTGCATTTCCCTAATAATTAGTGATATTCAGCATCCTTTCATGTGTCTGTTGGTTATCTGCATATCTTCTTTGGAAAAATGTCTATCAGGTCCTCTGCCCATTTCTTAATAGTAATGTTTGGTTTCTCTGGTGTTGAGTTGTATCAGTTTTTTATATATTTTGGCTATTAACCCTTTATTGGATATGTCATTTGCAAATATTTTCTGCCATTCAGTAGGTTGTCTTTTTATTTTGTTGATGGTTTCCTTTGCTGCAAAAAGCTTTTTATTTTTATTTAATCCCAACAGTTTATTTTTGCTTTTGTTTCCCTTGCCTTGGGGATATTAGCTCATCTTTGAGCCTACCTGAGATTCCCTAGATCATTTTCCAAACCTTATGACATTTGATATGCTATCAGATGAAATTCCTAGATAATATTTGCAATTAATTTCATCTATTTTATTTCCATATTTTTACTACATTTCCAATATTCTCTCTTCTTCACTCCACATATTCTTTGCTGGTCTACTCTGTTTCTCATCCACATTACCATGTTCTATCACCTTGCCTTCAGTCATACCATTCCTTTCCCTATAATGCTTACTTCCTCCTTCTATAAGTATTCAAATGTTATACACTATTAACTCCTTGCTAACTGTTATGAGAGGGACATGTTACAGAAATATGAAGCTTGGGTACTTAACCTTTTCCAAGAGTCAAAGGAGGCCTTTCTAGAGAGAAATAAATATATTTTACATCTCTCCTAATGTTGTGTACATCCAAATTTAATGATTATAATTTTGTCTCTATTGTCTATAGTAAGGGAAGGGAGGAGAGGAATAGGTGGGATCTTCAAGATCCAAAAAAATGTGATCTCTTCTACTGTCATTTCCTTGCATAGACCAAAGTAATCTTTTCCTCCTTCAAACTCTCACATTTATTATTTTATAATATATGTAATTTGTATGTATATGTCTTATCTTTTTTGTACAATATAAATTCCCTGAATATACAATGCATGATGATTCATTTTCATATTCTCTGAGTACTTTATATATACTACATATTTGGTAAATACATGGATGTATGGGACCTGAGAAGGTCACAGGTTATAATAGCTATAAAAGCAAAAGCAATCTCATTAAAGACTAGCTGTGTATGTTGATCGTCTCTCAAATAAAAAATGTCAAGTTCTCTAAATTGCTTCATGTAGGTATAACCCAAATACCACATATAAGTATGACTCAGACTGGACAACCCATATAACCATTCATAAAAGTCATATAGAATTGATCACCTCCTTCAGTTTCTGTGGTAGTCATTACTGGTGCCATACCACATACTTCTGGCTTTCTTCCATCTACCCTCTAGCCACAATTTGAGATTGGGGGGGGGGGGGGGGGGGCGGGCAAGTGACTAGTTTTAACCAATGAGTTTAAGTGAAAGTGACATCTGCCAGTGTAGAGCCAGAGCACTTAACTGACCATCTGAGACTTTGAGAGTCTTTCTTTTACTCTGGTGTGAGGACTTACTGCATTTGAGATGCAACTCCTCCATCCTCTGGGTCCCTGAGACATGACGATGAAAATAGCTCCCTGATGACTTATAATGAACAGGAAACAAAACCATGGGTATTTAAAACACTGACAATTGGAGTCATTTATTATCACAACATAAACCAGTCTACTCTAACTGATGGTACCTTTATTTTGTTTTCAATCTAGCAAGCCTAGATATGTTTAATAAGAAAATCTCTATAGCGTTTCACTTTTTACTATTCTTTGCATCACACTTCTTGTCACCCACTTCCTTGAACATCAGCCATAATTTATGCACATGTGAAAGGAAGATAAAATCATTGATGGGGAAAATTAGCTATTATGAATTAGATATGGAGATAGGCTTATACAGTGAAAACATAGGGGTATAAAAGAATAATTTTTTTTGAAAAGAAGAAAAGATTTAACCTTATTTTAAGTGTAAAATGCCATGAATGTTGTACTACAGTCTCAAATTCCTGTAGACATGTGTTGTTTATTTAGAGAATTATTTCTGAAAGAAAGACAAGATGATGAATGCAACTAATAAAAAAGTTTGGGTTTTAGGCTATGATTATAAAAGTAAACTTTTCTATGTTAAAATCTAGATTTTTATTAGATATGCATTCCCACAGAGGAAATTTATATTAATATACAATAGATAGTAATATACCTTTCTAAAGAAGAGTGCAACTTTTGTCATATATTATCACAAAATTTCAAGAAATTATTTTTCTTTTTTAAAAGATCTAAACTTTAGAGATAAGTGACCTGCTCTAGGACCCAAATGCAAGTAATAGAAGTTTTAAAACAATATGACCACCCACTCTATTGGAATGGCTTTTGTTTTATTTTACTTTATTTTATTTGTTATTTTTTTTTAATTTTTAACGTCTATTTATTTTTGAGACAGAGTATGAACGGGGGAGGGCCAGAGAGAGAGGGAGACACAGAATCAGAAGCAGGCTCCAGGCTCTGAGCTGTCAGCACAGAGCCCAACGCAGGGCTCGAACTGACTGGCCTCGAGATCATGACCTGAGCTGAAGTCGGATGCTCAACCAACTGAGCCACTCAGGCGCCCCTCTATTTTATTTGTTATTTTTTAAAGATAGCAGCTTTCAATTCTTTTTTTCTTTTTTATGACAGATTTATAGCAGAATTCTTATTTTTAATACATTCTGAAAATTGCTGATTTTTAATTGATGTGTTTAGATTATTTATTTTTTATTATGTTAGTTGACATACAATGTTATGTTCACTTCAAGTGTACAATGTAGTGACTTGGTAATTCTAGACATTATGCAATGTTCATCACAATAAGGGCAATTACCATCTGTCACCATATAGCATTATTACAATATTATTGACATATTCCCAATGCTGTACTTTCCATAACTCTTTCCTATGAGTTATTTATTTTATAACAATGTTTGTACCTCTTAATCCCCTTCACCTATTTCACCCATCCCCCCAACCCCTTGCCCTCTGGCAACCACCAGTTTGTTCTCTGTTTGAGTTTGTTTCAGTTTTTGTTTGTTTGCTCATTTGTTTTGTTTTGTAGATTCACATCTAAGTGACATTATATGGTATTTGTCTTTCTCTGTCTGCTTTATTTCACTTAGAAAAATATTCTCCAGGTCCATCCAGGTTGTCAAAGATGGCAAGATCACAACGACCTTTATTTTTACAATCTGCTTCCTGATTGCCAAAAGTCAATTTTAGCATAGCAGGCCATTGTTGTTGTTGTTGTTATTGTTGTTGTTGTTATTATTATTTTATTTTTTATTACTACTACTACTAAAGATCAGAGTAAGAATACTGTCCTAGAATAAGTTGCAGTATCTTTTTAATTATCATGTCATTTGAACCCAAAATGACATCTGGGTGTTAGGAAATTTCTTTAAACTGTAGGTCTGAGGAGGATTATAGAAAATGAGAAACTCTCATCCATTGATCTTGAAAGAATTGCTGATGTAGCCCTTATGAATTCCCAATATAAGTAGTGTTTCTGTAGAGTGATATTAACAAGCATGATTCTGTAAAAGATAAAATGGATCAGACAATCCAAGAGATAATTTTGTTTAGGTTATTTTGTTAATAGGGAGAACATTTGTTAAAAAAGAGTGTCTCATAGAGAAGGAGGGGATCTGGGTTTAACAGAGGCATGTAAACAAGGAAGTCATTGCAGTCTTGTAGGAGTCCTCAGAAAAGACAAAGCAAGGTCTTATTTTGGAATATGCAAGGCCAGGAGTGGCTGAGAACAAAAGAGTAAGAGTAATACATAACTATCAGTATTTTCTAGGCATACAGGGCTCAGATAAAGTTCAACATCATCAATTCCAAATCCAAGTTTCCATCAAGACAGAAATAACTAAGTATTTGTAGCAAAAAGGGAATTTAACACAGGGACTTAATTGCTTACAAAACTATTGGAAGGGCTGACAATACTAACATCAAGGGGAACGTCCACTCACTTTCAGGTTTACCACCACACGTGTAGTGTGGAAAAGCAGGTGGCAACTGGGTTCTGCCAACCAGGACAGAAAACTATAGAAAGCTGTTCTTGATGATCACAACAAAACTTCTATAACATCTTGCATCTGCTAAAGCCCATGCATTCACTTTTCACTTCCAAAGAGAAAAAGAATGTGGTTTTCCCTTTCTTCCACCTTTCAAGTCATGCTCAAATGTCCCTCATTGGTAGAGCTTAAACTGTATTCTAAACCCTGGAATCAATAGAACTGGAGAATGTGTTCTTAAATACTCAGCCACTGTGGAACAGAAATATTTTGTTGAATAAAAGATCATCTACTATGAAAAGAAATTATGCCATCCCCATAGGGATGAAAGTGGTGGCCAATGTTGTGATTCTAAACAGAGCAATTTGTTTGGTACTATGCTATTCAAAGAAAGAACAATTCTTTAATTCTCAGATCTTAACCTCATAAAAGAGAGAACTATGTTATTAACATAGAAGCAAGGCAAAGACTAGAGTGTACAGAAAAACAAATTATTGTTGTTACTAGTTTAATAATCTGGCCAGGACACTACAGGCTTCTTTAGAGAATTGTTCAGTGAAATGTATAAGAGTAGAACAATAGCAACCCTCCCTTCCTAAACAATGTTCTGGTTAATTCAATGGAGAAATCATGCATACAGTGGATAGAACCTGGACTCAGTTTACCTGCATTTGAATCCTGTCAATGGTACTTAATTGTTATATAATCTAGTATCTAGGACGGACTTGTTTACTCACATTTCTAAGACTCTGTCTCATGAACTGTAAAAGAGATAAAACAAAGGTAAATATCCTGCTTCCCTCAGAATGATTAAGAGTATTATTATTTTAATGTTTATTTCTTTATTTTTGAGAGAGAGAGCATGCAAGCAGAGGAGGAGCAGAGAGAGAGGGGGGGAGAGAGAATCAGCACAGAGCCTGACACGGGGCTTGAACTCACAAACTATGACATCATGATCTGAGCTGAAATCAAGAGTCAGACACTTAACCAACTGAGCCACCCAGGTGCCCCTAAAAGTATTATTAAGGTGATGTGTGTAAAGTATTTAACACACACAAATGTGTGCATTAATGTATATACACTTTTATGAAAGAGCAGTCACCAAAGGAAGAAAGTGGTTTCTTTCATTCCAGGCTCCTTCCTCCAGTTCATCCTCCATATCTAATTGCTCACAAAATTTGGCCAATTATGCCTTTTAACTATCCTTCAAATCTTCTCCTACTCTACTTTAATTTAAATCCTCAACAACAATATCTCCTGCCTGGAATGGGGTAATCACATCTCAATTCATTTTTATTATTGTGTTATACACACACACACACACACACACACACATACACACACACACTTCCCCATTTTTCACCAATATGCAGTCAGTGATCTTATTATATGGAAAATATGATTGGTCTAACTTCAATGTTAAAAACTTCATTTTAAAAATCTTTGTTATAGCTTGAAGTCTGGGATTGTGATGCCTCCTGCTTTGGTTTTCTTTTTCAAGAATGCTTTGGCTATTCGGGGTCTTTTCTGGTTCCATACAAAATTTAAGATTATTTGTTCTAGCTCTGTAAAGAATGCTGGTGTTATTTTGATAGGGATTGCATTGAATAGGTAGATTGCTTTGGGTAGTATCGACATTTTAACAATATGTGTTCTTCCTATCCAGGAGCATGGAATATTTTTCCATTTTTTTGCATCTTCTTCAATTTCTTTCATAAGGTTTCTATATGTTTTCAGTGTATAGATTTTTCATCTGTTTGGTTAGATTTATTCCTAGGTATTTTATGGTTTTTGGTGCAATTGTAAATGGGATCAATTCCTCGATTTCTCTTTCTGTTGCTTCATTGTTGGTGTATAGGAATGCAACCAATTTCTGTGTATTGACTTTATATCCTGCAACTTTCTTGAATTCATGAATCAGTTCTAGCAGTTTTTTGGCGGAATCTTTTGGGTTTTCCATATAGAGTATCATGTCATCTGCGAAGAGTGAAAGTTTGACCTCCCCCTGGCCGATTTGGATGCCTTTAATTTCTTTGTGTTGCCTGATTGCTGAGGCTAAGACTTCTAATACTATGTTGAATAACAGTGGCAAGAGTGGACATCCCTGTCTTGTTCCCGACCTTAAGGGGAAAGTTCTCAGTTTTTCCCCATTTGAGGATGATATTAGCATTGGGTCTTTCGTATATGACTTTTATGATCTTGAGGTATGATCCTTGTATCCCTACTTTCTTGAGGGTTTTTATCAAGAAAGGATGCTATACTACAAAGCTGTAATCATCAAAACAGTATGGTACTGGCACAAAAACAGACACTCAGATCAATGGAACAGAATAGAGAACCCAGAAATGGACCCACAAATGTATGGCCAACTAATCTTTGACAAAGCAAGAAAGAATATCCAATGGAATAAAAACAGTCTCTTCAGTAAGTGGTGCTGGGAAAAATGGACAGCGACATGCAGAATGAACCTGGACCACTTTCTTACAGCATACACAAAAATAAACTCAAAATGGATGAAAGACCTAAATCTAAGACAGGAAGCCATCAAAATCCTGGAGGAAAAAGCACAAACCTCTTTGATCTTGGCCGCAGCAACTTCTTACTCAACACATCTCCAGAGGCAAGGGAAACAAAAGCAAAAATGAACTATTGGGACCTCATCAAAATAAAAGGCTTTTGCACAGCAAAGGAGATGATCAGAAAAACTAAAAGACAACCGACAGAATGGGAGAAGATATTTGCAAACGACATATCAGATAAAGGGTTAGTATCCAAAATCTATAAAGAATTTATCAGACTCAACACTCAAAAAACAAATAATCCAGTGAAGAAATGGGCTAAAGACATGAATAGACACTTCTCCAAAGAAGACATCCAGATGGCCAACCAACACATGAAAAAATGCTCCACATCACTCATCATCAGGGAAATACAAATCAAAACCACAATGAGATACCACCTCACACCTGTCAGAATGGCTAACATGAAAAACTCAGGCAACAACAGATGTTGGCGAGGATGTGGAGAAAGAGGATCTCTTTTGCACTGCTGGTGGGAATGCAAGCTGGTGCAGCCACTCTGGAAAATAGTATGGAGGTTCCTCAAAAAATTAAAAATAGAAATACCCTATGACCCAGCAATTGCACTACAAGATATTTATCCAAGGGATATAGGTGTGCTGTTTTGAAGGGACACATGCACCCCAATGTTTATAGCAGCACTATCACTAATAGCCAAAGTATGGAAAGAGCCCAAATATCCATCGATGGATGATGAAGGGATAAAGAAGAAGTGGTATATATATACAACGGAGTATTACTCAGCAATCAAAAAGAATGAAATCTTGCCATTTGCAACTACGTGGATGGAATTGGAGGGTATTATGCTAAGTAAAATTAGTCAGAGAAAGACAAATATCATATGACTTCACTCATATGAGGACTTTAAGACACAGAACAGATGAACATAAGGGAAGGGAAGCAAAAATAACATAAAAACAGGGAGGGGGACAAAACATAAGAGACTATTAAATATTGAGAACAGAGGGTTACTGGAGGGGTGGTGGGAGGGGGATGGGCTAAATGGGTAAGGGGATTAAGGAATCTACTCCTGAAATCATTGTTGCAGTATATGCTAATTTGGATGTAAATTAAAAAAATAAAATTATAAAAAAAGCAACAAATACCCTGCTAGTTAAACTATAAAAAATAAAATAAAATAATATAAAATAAAATAAAATAAAATAAAATAAAATAAAATAATAAAAACTTACAATAAAAACTTAAAATAAAAATCTTTAAAACCTTTAAATACCTATAAGGTAAAGTTTAATCTCTACATTTTAGTAAATATGAACCTTGTCATTCAAATTTGCCAACTTCTATAGCAATTAATATTAAACTTCAGAGTGTATCAGAGTCTCCTAGAATATTCATTAAAAATGCAGATTATAGATCCTTACTCCATGAAAATTCTCATATGGTAGGTCTCAATTAAAGACCATAAATCTAGGGGTGCCTGGGTGGCTCAGTCAGTTATGCATCTGACTTCGGCTCAGGTCATGATCTCATGGCTCATGGGTTTGAGCCCACGTCAGGCTGTGTGCTAATAACTCAGAGCCTGGAGCCTGCTCCTGATTCTGTGTCCCCACCCCAACTCATGCTTGCTCTCTGTCTCCCAAAAACAAATAAACATTAAAAAAAATAAAGACCATAAATCTAAATATATACTTACATACATACATACCTACCATAAATCTGGATTTTTAACAGTCAATCTAGGAAATTCTGATGCAGGGCTCCTGAGATCACCTTTTAAGAAATATCCTGCTGGGTAGCCCATAGCCATTTCCCCACTATCCTTACTCTTTGTCCACCCTATATAACAGGTGGGTCTTCAAATATGACATATTTTGTATGTCTTTTTCCCTCTACAACCACTACTTTCTTCTTCCTGGAAGGTCCTTCCACACTTTGTGTCTTGTTAATTTCCATTCATTTTTCAGCATTTCACCCAAATATCACTCTTATGTGAGGAGATTTCAGAGTTTTTTCAGAGGGCAGTTATTTAAATCTTCTGTATTTTAGTAAGATTCTGTACTGACCTCTATTTGTATTTGCAGCATTAAGTAACAAGCAAAATCTAAATGTTAGTTCTCTACTAGACTATAAAGGCATGGCAAGCAGGAAAAGCATCCCATTCATTTCTGAATTACCATTATCCAGGTCCTAACACATATTAGGTGCTTAGTAAGTATTTACTGGCTGAAAGAAGAAACTAGTAATGTTAGAAAGTCACATATTTGGGATTGTTTAAGGATTTAGAACACCTCTATATGACAAAATATTTCCTCCACCAGCTTTCTGCTCTTATCTGAACTACTATCATTGGATATTATCTCAAATCTTCATAAGGCCAATAGATAAATATTATTAATTTTAAATTTAAAACACCTGACAAAATTAAAAACTATTTTCAGTTTATTTGATTATTTAATTTCAATGAAGCAGAAATTATAAGACATTGAAGAGATAGAAGGTGAAAAAGGATTTCACCTTCCCTTTATTCCCTTTTGAACATCATTCAGCATAACCCAAGTATCACTGGAACTGTTGGTAACTTTGCCTGAAAATAGAATTCTCTATCCCAAACAGTTCCTGTGTGCTAGAGCTGGTGCAATTCACTTACCCATGGGAGTGGATGATTTGTTGATTTACCTGAGATTTGTAGTCAAGTTTTGTCTGCACAATGGAGTGGCCATTCAAAGAGGGGCTGGATTCCTTTCTAACATTTTACTATTTCACCTACAGGAGATATTAAGGACTGACATTGTTCAACTTTACCTGAGGCCTGTGTTCCTAGAAAGTTACAATGGTTAAGAAATCCCCCTACCTACCTTTCTTTATTTATTCCAGGAAATGGTTTACTGCAAAGAGACACTCTTCTCCATATGACTTAGAGAAGGCTCCCAGATAACCTCCTTGTTTATCTATAACAGGGCCAAACATGGAACCTCCAAATTCCCATTAGCTGTCTCATAAATGATTAGTTAATCTGTTTGCCTCTACTGACCAATCTGGACAAAATGCCTGCTAATTTGATTTGACTAAACTGTAGCCAGGCTTCTCTTCTTCCCCCAGGACCTTGATTTTGGCTTACCATTGAGTTTAAGCAAGCATTGGAAGCTTAAGTAGGCACTGGACCCTGAACCACCCCCCACTTAACAGCTCCTTCCAAGATACAGCTAACTGCAAGAAAGGCATTTTCTGTTCAACTGGCCAGTTACCCCCCACCTACTCATCCCACTCCCCATATATCAAAGAATAATAGCAGATAAAGAGATGGACAAGTCATAGTTTTCTTCTTTTCCAAATGCACTGGTCCTCTACAATAGTTTCTTTTTCAGAACCATCAGAACCTTAGTCCTCATGACAATCTATTAAATGCAGAGATGAGGGGAGTAATGAAGTACCTATCATTCACTGAGTAGGATTTCTACTATGGGCCAAGAAATGTGCTAATCATTTTACTTTAACAAACTTGGAAGAAACTCGAGTTAAAAGGAAATTACTTGGCGTGCCTGGTGGCTCAGTTGGTTGAGCATCTGACTTCAGTTCAGGTCATGATCTCACAGTCTGTGAGTTCAAGCCCCACATCAGGCTTGCTGCTGTCAGCTCAGAGCCCGCTTCAGATCCTCTCTCCTCCTCTTTCTCTGCCCCCTCCCCTGCTCATGCTCTCTGTATCTCAAAAATAAATAAACATTTTCTAAAGGAAATTACTTAGAAAAAAAGGAAATTACTTAGGGGTGCCTGGGTGGTTCAGCTAAGTCTGGCTTTTGGTTTTGGCTTAGGTCATGATTTCAGAGTTCATGAGATCAAGGCCTGTGTCTGACTCTGCACTGATAGCACTGGAGTCTGCTTGGGATTCTCTGTCACCATATCTGCCCCCCCCCCATTCTCTCTCTTTAAAAATAAATATAGGGGCGCCTGGGTGGCTCAGTTGGTTAAGCGGCCGACTTCGGCTCAGGTCAAGATCTCACGGTCCATGAGTTCGAGCCCCGCATCGGGCTCTGTGCTGACAGCTCAGAGCCTGGAGCCTGTTTCAGATTCTGTGTCTCCCTCTCTCTGACCCTCCCCCGTTCATGCTCTGTCTCTCTCTGTCTCAAAAATGAATAAAACGTTAAAAAAAATTTAAAAAATATATATATATTTTTAAAAATATAAGAAAAAGAAGATACTTAAATAAGATAATAATGCATCATGATTGAGATTTAGTTGTAGGAATGAGTCAATACACCAAGAGTCATCAATTATCAGAAATTTATCAATTTTTCTTGAAATCATTGTTGCACTATATACTAATTTGGATGTAAATTTTAAAAAAATAAAAAATAAAACAAGTCATAAACAATGATATTTTTTACATATCTCCATGAGAAGTGGTCAAGCCCTAATAAAATTATTTTTAATGAAAAAAATTAACTTGAAAATAAAGAAATGTATTGATTTTAATAGGTGGAAATACAAGGCATTAGGCACCTCAATTTCTGGGAATAGTCCCTCAGGATGGGCAGAGAGAGAAATACAAAAAAAAATTATAAAGGAGGCTAATACAAATGTTATACTGAGTTTTTAAAAATTGTTTCACTTACCTTCAGTTGGGCCTTGACATATAGATGTGAGCACTGGGGAATTTTGTGTGTAGGGTAGAATCCTAGGCAGCTTTATTTAGCATGATTGATGATTTTTTTTTCAATTGTATGATTCTCATTAAAAAAGTTCTTTTTCCAGGGTATTTCTTAATTGAGGTATTGCTCTACAAGGCAGCATACAATATATTCATTTTCAAAGCACCATTTAAAAAATGGTATTGTTCTTTGGCTTGAATTCTACTATATAATACTGGAATGTTTAGGTTCTGTAAGTTTATAAATTGAGTGTTTCATTATGTTCCAATTCTAGGCATATTATGAAAATCATTATTTTGGGCTTGTATATTCTAATCATATTCCTAAGATTTATAGATGTGATTAGAAACACTTTGATATTCAATTTAATGCAATAGCTTTTTGAAAGTGATATTTACAGTTGGTAATATGTGTGCTTCATCATTCTCTATCTAAGCTGTCACTGTCTTAAAGAATAGAAGTGGCTATGCTTGTAACAATGAGAATAGAGTGCACGATAAAAATTAAAAACAAAACCAGAGAATAAAATTTCCCAAATTCCTATATTCTAAGAATGTGGTAGCTTATAAAAATATCAAGAGAAGGACATAGAAAATTATATACGATTTAAATTTAACTATAAAAAGAATAGTGCTACTGGGAGTCGAGGTAAGAATACTGAAAAGCCATTATTGGTACATATGATTTCTAGTGTACTATTTTACCAAGCCCTCATTACTTAACCAAAATAGAACAGCCTATTACTTTCACACAACTGTTGATATTGGAATAGCTCTAAATTTACATTAACAGGGATTGACATCTGCTGGATAGACTAGTACTCCTGTTCTGCTTCATTATGCTAATTTAATTTTGAAAGTGTTTCTTTTTTTTTTTTTAATTACCTTAGCTATCCACCTCTTTAAAAATAGGAAGACTGTTTTTCTTTTAAATACAAGAATCCCTGTGAAATTATCTGGGAGCAAATGTGCTGAAATAAAATTTTACCATTTCCAACATATGCTATCCCTCTTTATAGAATCTTAGTGAACTTTAATTCTTTTACCCCCTTCCTCAACTCTTTTTGGAAGTCCAATTATGGCCATGGAAGCAATAGAAGCATGTTTTAAAACATAAGATATTACATATTTTGATGTAAAATTAATTGATCAGAAGCAATGTTTTGTTCTCAAACATCATCTCAAACTGGGTGGCTTAAGACAACAGACATTTATTCTCTTTCAGTACTGGAGGTGAGAAGTCCGAAATCAGGTTGTTGGCAAGGTTGATTCCTACTGGAAGCCTTGAGGAAAAACTTTTTTCATGCCTCTTTTCTATTTTTGAAGGCTGCCAGAAACCCTTGGTGTTTCTTGGAAAAAACTCTAATCTCTGCTTCTGTTTTCATGTGGCCTTCTTTCCTGTGTGTCCCTGTGTCTTAGATCTTCCTCTTCTTTCTCTTATAAGGATGTCAATCATTGGATTTAGAGACAACCTTAAATACAGGATGATCTTATCTCAAGATCTTTAGTTTAATTGTATTTGAAAAGACCCTATTTCCAAATATGGATATATTTATAGGTACTGGGAGGCTAGGATTTGGGCATATCATTTTGTAGGACACAATTCAACCCACTGCACAGTAGGTTAAAGAAGAGGTTGACTAAACTTGACTAACCATGACAGGATTCATTTTTATCTCCCTGACTATTGAGGTATTCCTCTGTTCTGAACATCCTTTGTTAGTTATTCACATGGAACACAAATATCATCACAATCTGTGCCTGTCCTAAAATGTCTGTCACATACTTTATCTGCATATCTTTTTGTTAACAACTTGCCAATCTTTTTCTCTCCGAGTCCTGACCATCTGGCCAAATTGTTATTATGCTCCATGAATTAGTGCAGATATATACAATATAGATCCATAATCTCTCTATCAAAATAAAGTGTCAATTAGATATATGGCTGGAATTTCTGCTCTTTGGGATAATTCTCTATTTTCTATGTTTCAGAACTTTCCTTGAGTAGGCCTATGAAGTTGCTACAGTTCTCTTCTGGCTAATTCCAGCATATTGTGCAGAAAGATTAGAATGCCCAGGCTTAATATATTTCTCTTTTAGTTAACTAGTTATAACTAGAACTAGTTGTTGTAACCACTATTGTGGTTTATTTTTATGTTAACTCCCTAGGACAGGGATTGGCAAACTATGGCCCAGGGGCTAAATCTATTCTACTTTTATAAATAAAGTTTCATATGAAAATAGTCATATTCACTTGTTTACATATCATCTCCGACTACTTATACACTATAATGGCAGTGTTGAATAAATATGATCGCAGCCATTCAGGCTCACAAAGCCTAAAATATTTACTATCTAGGCCTTTACAGAAAAAAATTTGATTGAAGGAGAGTAAACGGTATAGTTACCATAATGGTTTAAAATCATGCAGTTTATTTTTGCCTTCAATATCTGCTCAAACCCAATCTTATATTAGCTACTTCCCCTTGATGATGATATGTTGCTGCACTCAGTGGGTTGGTGGGTTAGATAAGCCCAATTCTTGTCACTTGTCCCATCATCTAGTGTTTATACATTGCTTGCTAATTGCAAGTGAGGTGCTGTTGTTCTAAAAGAGAATAGTTGTTTTCTAAAAAGGACTTGGCTTTGTTCCCCAAACTTTGTGATTCACCCCATGTAGATATAATATGATCTCTATCGTATACTTTTAACATCAACTAATCTATTGGATCATATGGACTTTCAGTGCATACGGGATCTGTTGCAAATTTTTCTCTTATTCTAGAGAAAATTATAGTACTACCTCTTAAAATTGTTAAGTATGTGGGTTAATTAGTAATTGAATCAGGGAGGAAACCATAAATGTAATTATAATTTATTTCTAAAATCCAAATAGACCCACCAAGCATTGTTTCTCTTCCTTAGTAGTAGGCTCTGTAGGAAGTAAAATTCATCTTTCAATTTGTTCATGTCCCATATCACTATATTCAAAGAATCTTTACCAGGTATCACTTAGTTTTCATAAATGTATCTTCCACACTGGGATTTTTGTGTGTTACGAAGTCATTTAGAATACTTCTTGCTATAATGTTTAAATAGCATGCTGTCATCAAGGTAGGGGAATGGTGTGATATTTTTATAAATGAAAACTGTTCAACACTCCTATAGTCTAGGTTGTGACAAGAGAACCACAGAGCTAACATAACTCAGATGACACAGTAAAGTAAAGGTGTATAGTTGTCACTTCAGATGAAACCAAACAACTTATCATGGTCCTTACTAAACAGTATAAGGAAAGCATTTTTTAGCTCAATAACTCTGTATCAAATGTCAGGAGCTGTGCTGATTTACTCCAATTAGGAGATAATCTGGAACAGAAGTTATTGGAGTAATGACCTGGTACATTTATGATAATGCATAGTCATTCTCCAGGAACCATTGGTCTTCTTCACAATTCAAAAGGTAAATTAAATGAAGATGTTACAGGAATCGCTACCTTGCATCTTCCAAATATTTGATAATGACATGCTCCCTTTCTGAAATGCCCCTAAGGATGCAGTATTGCATTTTATTTTCTATTTTGGTTGTTGTTGATATTTTAGTGACTTCTATTTGGTTGTTTCATATAATAGATCTTACTGTACAGGTCAGGAAGCCATTGTGGGGTCTTACTAGTTGCCAAAAAATATCTGTTTCAACTATACTTTCAGGAGCTGATTATATCTTTGTAATCACTGGGGCTCACTTTGAGAAAGTCTTAGACCAGAATTTTATTTAATACCTGACTTCTATAAACCCCTAGGTAGACTATTAGACCACATCATTTTAGGTCCCTAGGGATTAGTGTCAAACCTGAGCCATTGCTTAGTGATCCTCTCCAAGTCTATTTCCCTCCATTTCCTCAATTGCTTTAATAAAGTTTTGAAGATTTACAATATTACTTGTATCAGTAGAAGGGAACTTTACCTCTCTTTCAATAAAGTGACTAAGAGTTGCTGAAGGGGAGGTGGGTGGAGCATGGACTAAACAGGTGTTGGACATTAAGGAAAGTACTTGTTGGAATGAACACTGGGTGTTATTTGTAAGTGATGAACCAGGAATTTTTTTTTTCCTGAAACCAATACCACACTATATCTTAACTAACTTTAATTAAAAAAAAAAAGACTCCTGATCTATGGGTTGACTTAGGTATGGCAACTGGGAAAAAGCCTTTGTTACAACTCAGGTCAGAGTTTTGGCCATAAGAGACAGAGTTTTATTTTTATGTTATTTAGATCGAACAATATTTTAGTAGGTTGCCCCTCTCTTCCATTCCTAGGAGCAAACTGATTAGTCACTTCTACAACTATCTGTGGGTCAAACATTTAATTCCCCTTTAGCTTTACTACCTATTATGTTAACTATATCCCATCTTGTATCTGGTGTTTTAAACACTGACACTAGGCCTTCACTACCCCAGCATCCTATTATTTCCACTGTCTCCCAGACATCGTTCCTGATATGCAGAGAAACTTCACTCTAAAGGTTTTAATGGATGCAGATGCTCCCTTCACCAAAGAATTGAGAAGTTCCTTTGTGAACGAAATGCTGGTGTGTTCTTGCCTAGGTGATTCTCAGATTGTGTCCTTTGTTCCAAAAGCTCAGCATTTTTGGGAAATTGTTAAAAATACATATTTTCTTCCTTCAACCCAGACTCACTAAATTAGAAACTTTGGTAGTGGGACCCAGAAATTTGTGTTTTAGCAAGTCTTTCAGGTGATTCTTGTATGCACTCCCAAGGATAATCATTCTACATTATACAAGGTAAATTCTGGTATTGAATATAGGTCATCACTGAGTTGAGGTATCAAATGAGCTCAAAGGTTTCAAATCAATCAAAAGAACTGCTTGATCCACTCCTGGCTGCTTACAGTAACTCATTAAATACTGATTGTCAGTGTATTCATTTTCTAGGATTGCCATAACAAAATACCATAGACTAGGTAGCTCAAACAACAGAAATGCATTTTCGCACAGTTCTGCAGGCCAGAAACCCAAGATCAAGCTGTTGAAAAGCTTTTTTTCTCCTGAGAATCCTCTCCTTGACTTGCAGATGGGCACCTTCTCACTGTATCCTCATACGGCCTTTGCACATCCATTTCTAGTGTCTGTACCTCTTCTTACAAGAACATCAATCATATTGCATTAAATTCCAACCCTCGTAACCTCATGTTTACTTGGTCACCTTTTTGAAGGCTGTTTCCCCAACTATAGTCACATGGATTAGGGCATACCCAAATGATCTTATTTAATTTTAATTACCAGGGCTCCTGGGTGGCTCAGTCAGTTAAGCGACCGACTTCAGCTCAGGTCATGACCTCATGGTTCATGAGTTCAAGCCCCATATTGGGCTGTGTGCTAACAGCTAGCTCAGAACCTGGAACCTGTCTTCGGATTCTGTGTCTCCCTCTCTCTCTGTCCTTCACCCTGCTTGCTCTCTCTCTCTGTCTCTCTCTGTCTCTCTCTCAAAAATAAATAAAAATATAAAAATATTTAATTTAATTACCTCTGTAAAGGGTCTATCTCCAAATATGGTTATATTCTAAGGTACTGGAGGGTTGGGCTTCAACACATATATTTAGAAGGCACACAATTCAGTCCATAACAGTTAAGTAAATGCAGCCATATCAATAAAATCATCCTAGTGTAATGTGGTTTCATTCTCCTTGATCTAGAACAGCAAACATTCTTGAACATATTTCCCAGTCTCTGCTGATATAAATCAAAATTTTGCAAAACGTATTAGTAGATAGATTTCTCCTCCACATTGACACTTTATTCTTATTCCACTGGAGTATATCTGGGGTATTTTATAGACAGATAGATATACAGGTTATGGGATGGAATTTGAGGAGAATAGACATCATTAGATAAGGTTATTGATGTTCTTCAAAGCAAGAATGCCTAGTCTCCCCAAATAGAAAAGAAAGGATTCCTCCTACATTCAAGTGAGGCTCATGATATTATGGGGGTTCAAAGTTTTCAGAATCATTCACATCCACCCAAGTGTAACCATTCTCTTTCTTCAGGGTCTCACTTGTTCATAGTTGTTGCCTTAATATCAGACATGGGTGATGGGGAGTAAGGAGGGCACTTGTGAGGAGCACCAGGTGTTGTATGTAAGTGTTGAAACATTAAATTCTACACTTAAAACTAATATTACACTGTATGTTAAACTAACTGGAATTGAAATTAAAACTTGGAAAAAAGTATCAGGGACATGGCACAACTGAATTTAAATTATGTTGTAATTCAATAACCCATGAAAAAGTCTGTGATATCCCCAGTGTTGTAGGTATTCAGTCTCTCACTATGTCCTTCTGCTTAACAGTGGGATAAAACAAAAGCCTGGCTACCCAAGGCCTAAAGATATTGGTCCTAAGTAAAGCATCAAATGAGAAAAGAAGAAACAACTAAAGGTTTTTAAAGTATACAGGAATTTAATTCAGGATATTAAATAATGAAAATGTTGGAAGAACTGGAGGAACAAAAAAATTTGTTTGAAGAACCGTAGGAAGTCATCATCACTCCATAGGACTCCCAAGGCTCACACATAGCTGATATTCCTTGAGCTGCCCTCTTTGGTACTCAGCAGGAACTGAGTGTCAATCACTCACCTTTGCCACTTCTGGAAGCAGTACTTGAAATAGGCATTTCTGGAACTCCTGCTGCTGCCACTTTCAGAAGAATGGATTCTACATTCATCCCATCTTCTAATCTCAATGAAGTACTTTCCACCATCTCTGGAAATGCTTTTCCACAACATTTGTATTTGTTAATTTGTTTTTCCAACAGGATTCTTCAAATTTATAGATATGTTTAAAAGAAGAATCTAGAGAGGTTTCTGATCTATCCAGTTACAGATATTTGTTTCAGAGTGGTCTACGTGGATCTTCCTCTTACTGTGATTTTGCTAATTTAGACAACCAATGAAGGCCAATCCTCCCTCACCTCTTCTCTGGACTCAGTGTGTCTTTGTTGACCATCCCTCTTCTGTCCATAACTTCTGTCTCATTCTTTCCTTCCTTCCTTCCTTCCTTCCTTCCTTCCTTCCTTCCTTCCTTTCTTCTTCTTCTTCTTCTTCTTCTTCTTCTTCTTCTCTCTCTCTCTCTCTCTCTCTCTCTCTAGATAGGCCAAAATCACTGATTAATCAAGATCACTGATTGTACCAATCTGGTAGACCTTCTATATTGAAATATGAGTTATCTATTTTTTGTATAACAAATATTGCTTTAAAAATAAAAAGTACTTTAAAAATATTAACTCATTAATCCTCATATGCACCTTATGAAACAGATACTATTAGTACCCCATCTTACAGATGAGAACTGAGGTAAACAAAGGTTAAACAACTTGTTTAAAAGCACCAAGTTAATAAATGTTAGAACTGGATTTATCAACCCATGCCATGCTGCCTATGATGTTAAAATTGTATAATTCCCTAATCCACTTTATAGTACCAATTCAGCTTCATACTCTGGATTCCTAACTACTCTCTCGTCTCTTGTCTCTCTCACCTTTGCTGAGCCTCTCCACATGTGCACACATGCTCACAACTCACACACACACACACACACACACACACACACACACACACACACACACATACACATACACACACACACTTCAGGCATCAGAAATATAAAACTGCTGGTAGTTCTCATAACACAACTCACTGATTCCTACTTACATTCTTTTGTATATGCTTCCTCCTCCCTAGTAGGCTTTATTTTACTGTATCAGCCCAGAGAGCACCTGCCATACACATATATACTTCTGATAGAATGTTTAGCCTTTTTTAATCAACGAGGTCTCTGACACTTATATATACTTTTTTTTTGCAATTATTGTTTGTATGCCTGTTTCTGTTATTATACTCTAAGAACAGTGAAGATAAGGTTCAAGTTTCATTTACCTTTATACCTCCAGTGGCTAGCACAGTTGCTGATACATTATATATATATATACATATACATATATATATATATATATACATTATATGTATATATACATATATATGTGTATATATATATTATAAATATTTGTTATGTTTAATTTACATTCATTATTGCCATTCCTTTGCTTAAAAAAGACATTCAAAACTTCCTACTGCTTGTGAAAAGAAAAAGCCTAAAATTCCTTAGCATTGAATTTTAGCCCTCCTTATTTTTTTTCCTTCTTTAATTTTTGCCTCCAATTTACTTTTCTAACTTCAGTTCTCATTTAAGCATATACAAAAGCACACATCATTTTGGGCTCCAGTAGAAATAAACCAGGACCACTTGAACATTCTAGAAGATAATTTCTTCTTTTTTTATTGAGATATAATTGGCATATAACGTTGTGTAAGTTTAAGGTATACACAGTATATATATATATATATATATATATATATATATATATATATGTGTGTGTGTGTGTGTGTGTGTGTGTGTGTGTGTGTGTGTGTATGTATCTTGCAATATGGTCACCACTGTAGTGTTAGTTAACAGTTCTATCATGTCCCATAATTATCATTTCTTTTTTTTGTAGTGAATACAATTAAGATCTAGTCTCTTAGCAGCCTTAGAAATTTATAATACAGTATTATTGACTCCATTCACTATGCTGTACATTAGATCTCCAGAACTTATTCATCTTCTAGTTTCAAAATAAATCTATTTAACATCTCCACAATTATTCTGCCCTCCAACCCTGGTAAGCACCATCCTACGCTGTTTCTACTAGTTTAGCTTTTTTAGTATCCACAGATAGTGGGGGAAAATTCTAAAATATTCGGGCCAAAATTGATCATTCTACAAGCATATGCTGTAGTTTCTTGCTTTGAAAGTGCCTTTTCTCACAGTCTTCTCCACCTAGAATGCGCTTATCCAATTCTCACTGTTGTTTGAAATTCTGCTGAGCTTTCCACGCCCCACTTAAACACCATCCTCCATTAAACTCTTATTCCCTAAATAAGATCAAGTTTACATTTTTATCTTTTGTGAGAGCACTCACAAAAGATAGTCAGTTTTTCTCCCCTATTTGCATATAGCTATGGTTTATTGCATGCAGTGTGTCATTGTTTTTTTGTTTGTTGTTTTTTTTTTTTCATGCAATGCACCTTTAGGTCCATGGGGACAGGTGCCTATTTACCTCTGCATCTCCCATACCTACTCCCCAGAGCACATTTCATTGAGGCTTTCCCTCAATAATTACTCATATTAGCTACTGCACTGACAGTAGGATGGTATTCTTGTCTGCATGCCTACTCATGGCTAAGTAATTACAGACATATGTATATTATGACTCAATGATTAGATATAATCAATAACAGAATAAATGTTTGCAGTCACATTCCATGCTGATTCAGAAAATTTGGAAAAATGAAGCCAGAAAGTAATACAAGTAGCTGCTATTTATTAAATGCAAAAAAAATTAAAATGAAACATCCAGTTTTAAAGAAGTATACTTGCTTCAACTAATTTGTGCTGCTCATCCAGAACCATGGGGGTTTTGCCTTCATTGTCTTAAGCATTGAGGGTATAATTTAAGGAGAAAGATTGAGATGCGCTGAAACATATTATTTCTTTTGAAGCCTATGAATTAGATAAACTCTTCTATTGGTTTTACTCAGTGGATCAGGGTGATTTTTATGGTGTGGGATAAGTATTTTAAGGTTTTGAAGTCATAATCTCTATTTCCTGCCTTTTTCACTATCTACCTGGGTATTCTCTGGACGAACGGGAGATGAATAAGTGCTCTAAGAAGATGAAGACAACCCATGGACTTCCACCCTTGTGCTGCCTGCAAATGTTTCATTAATACTTACAGACTCTTTTCATTTTTCCTACCTTTTGGATTACCCTGCTTATTGTGACTCAGTATACCCTTTGCATGGTGCTCATGACCAGTTGACATTAGAAAATAACCAATGACACTTTCAGACCTCATTTTATCAGAGTCAATAGCAATAATTCTGCCAGTGCTATCTGGTTTCTTTCATAACTTGATTGCAGCAATCGTGTCCCAAGTGATACTCAGTCATTCTAACCTAAATGTTTTATCACACTCCTTATTTGTATCTTCTCTACTAAGACAGACAGACCTTCAACATGCAGCTGTTACCTTCAATGCATGCAATTGAACATAGCATTGGGGAACAGTATTTTGGAGTGATTTAGAGCTTACCCTCTGAAGTCAGCAGACCTGGGTTTTAATCCCAGCTCTAACATTGACAAGGATGTTATTTAACCTTTCTAGAATCAATTTGTTATCACCAAAATTAATACAATATCTTGTAAGACTGATATGGGAGTTAAGTAAAACAATGACCTAAAATCCGGTGTCCTTAACTTAGAATAAGTGATTGGCAGATCATAGTCATATTTGTTATTCTTTTTATAAAGTTTTTAATTAAATATGAAGTGAAAATTTCAAAAATCTTTGGTATACAGCTTGATAAAGTGAATGAGTATAGGAGCCATGTAGATACCACACAAGCACAGGATATCAGTACCCCAAATCCTTGCTCATGCCTTCATCCAAGTCTTATCTTAAAGAAACAATATTTTTACTCCTATCACCATCAATTAGTTTGTATTTGATTGGGTAATTTACATCAATGGAATAACATTATACATACTCTTTTGTGTCTGGCTTTCTTTTCTCAATTCTTTTTTTTTTTTTTTCTAATTTTTTTAACGTTTCTTATTTATTTTTGAGAGACAGAGACAGAGCTTGGGTGGGGGAGGGGCAGAGAGCAAGGAAGACAGATTCTGAAGCAGACTCCAGGCTCTGAACTGTCAGCACAGAGCCCAATGCAGGACTCAAACCCAGGAACCCTGAGATCATGACCTGAGCCAAAGTCGGACACTTATCCAACCCGACTAAGCCACGCAGGAGCCCCTATATTTCTGACTTCTTTGTGTTTCTGCCTAAAGCAGCAATTTGTTTCATTCTTATTTCTGGGTTACATCAGCATAAAATTTTTTATTCATTTTTTGTTAACTATTTTGATAACTATTCTCCTGTTAAATATTTGAACATTTATTTCTATTTTGGGACTATTTTGAATAAGGCTGCTATGAACATTCTTGTACATGTCTTAGTTCTCAGTTTGGGTGGGTTTATACTTAGCCTAGGATTGTAGGACCATAAGGTACATATTTTCAACTTTAATTGATATTGTAAAACAATTTTCAAAATCACTGATCCAATTTATACTTCCACTAGCCATGTATGAAAGCATTAGTTGATCCACATCTGCACCAACGGTGAGTATTGTGAATTTTTCAACCATTTTAAGTGGAATGGCATCTGATCTAAGGTGTAATTTGTATTTTCCTGATAGTTAATGACATTGAATATATTTTAATATGCTTATAGTCAAGCCAACATATTTGTTCATCTTTTGTTGATATTCCTATTGTGCCACTTGTCCCTTTTTTATGGCTTAATCCACATATGAGTTTTTTGTGAAATATCTGTACTGCAAATATTGTTATCTAGTCTGTGCCTGGGGTTTGATTTTATGAATGGAATTTTTGATGAGTTTTTTTTTTATTTTAATGTAATTCGTCAATCTTTGCCTTTGTGATGAATGTTTTTGGTTTCCTAATTTAAAAAAAAGGCCACAAAGATATTCTCTTGTGTCATCTTCTGGAAGGATTATTGTTTTAAATTTCACATGTAAGGTCTACAAACCATGTAAAATTGTATTTGTATGTATGAATTAGAGATTAAGGTTCATGGTTTTCCTATAATTACACCACCAACACAGCATCAATTACTTAAAAGACCATCTTCCTCCATTGCACTGCAGTGTCCCATTTGTTTATGGACCGTTTCTCTTCATCAGTCTATTCATTTCTCCCTGCACAAGTATCATACTATTTTTATTAGAGTAGCTCTGTAATAAGTTTATATACCTGATATATAAATTTATGCTCAAGTAGCTATTTTATTTTTAATATTATCTTTGTTATTCTTGGCTTTTTAGATTTCCATAAACACTTTTATTTGGCTTTTTAGTTTCTACCCCTCCTCCCTCTCAAACGAACAAACAAACAAACAAAAAACACCTTTGGGATTTTAACTGGGATTGTATTGAATCTATAGATTATTTATGAAAGAAATATCATATTTACAACATTGGGTTTACCAACACAATACCTTTTCAGTTATTTAGGTCTTTAGCTTTTCTCACTGTTTTGTAGCTCTATCTGTAGATGTCTTTCATTAGGTTTATTTTTGGTATCAGATATTATAAAAACAATTTTTTAAGTTTTTATTTTAATTCCAGTAACATAGTGTTATATTAGTTTCAGGTGTATAATATAGTAATTCAGTAATTCCATACAACACCCAGTAATTATCATGACAAGAGCATTCCTTAATTCCCATCACCTTTCACCCATCCCCCACCCACCTCCTTTCTGGTAACCATAAGTTTGTTCTCAATAGTTAAGGGTCTGTTTCTTGATTTGTCAGGCTCTCTCTCTCTTTTTTTTTGTTTTCCCTTTTATTTGTTTGTTTCATTTCTTAGAGTCTGCATATGTGTGAAATTGAATGGTATTTATCTTTCTCTGACTTATTTTGCTAGCATTATACTCTCTAGTTCCATCCATGTCTTTGAAAATGGCAAGATTTCATTCTATTTATGGCTGGATAATATTCTGTTGTGTATATATATATACATATATATGTATATATGTGTGTGTGTATCTATATTTATATATCTATATCTATATCTATATATCTATATATCTATATCTATATCTATATCTATATCTATATCTATCTATATCTATATCTATCTATATCTATATCACATCTTCTTTATCCATTCACCAATTGATGGACCCTTGAGCTTCTTCCATATCTTGGCTATTACAAATATTGCTGCTATAACGGTGCCTGGGTGGCTCAGTTAAGTGTCCAGTTCTTGATTTCCACTCAGGTCATAGTCTTATGTTTTGTGGGATCAAGCTCTGCACTGAGCTCCATGCTGACAGCACAGAGCCTCCTTGGGATTCTCTCTTACCTCTCTCTCTGCCCCTCCCCCAGCTCACACTCACTCTCTCTCTTCCTCTCAAAATAAATAAATAAATAAATAAAATATTTAAAAACATTGCTGGTATGAGGTGCCTGGGTGGCTGAGTCGGTAAAATGTCCAACTTTGGCTCAGGTCACGATCTCATGGTCCATGAGTTCGAGCCCCGAGTCAGGCTCTGTGCTGACAGCTCAGGGCCTGGAGCCTGCTTTGGATTCTGTATTTCCCTCTCTCACTGCCCCTCCCCCACTCATGCTCTGTCTCTCTTACTTTCAGAAATAAACAAATATAATTTTTTTTTTTTTTAAAACAGTGCTGCATATATCCCTTTGAATTAGTGTTTGTATTCATTGGGTAAATACCTAGTAGTGTAATTGCTGGGTCATAGGGTAGTTCTATTTTTAACTTTTTGAGGAATCTCCATACTGTTTTCCACAGTGGCTGCAAGAGTTTGATTCCTACCAACAGTGCAGGAGGGTTCCTTTTTCTCCATATCCTCACCAACACTTATTGTTTCTTGTATTGTTGATTTTGGTCATTCTGACAGGTGTGGGGTGATATCTCATTGTAGTTTTGATTTGCATTTCCCTGATGATAAGTGATTATGAGCATCTTTTCATGTGTCTTTTGGCCATCTGAAAGTCTTCTTTGGAAAAATGTCTGTTCATGGCTTCTGCCCATTTTTTTAAAAAAATTTTTTTTAACGTTTATTTATTTTTGAGACAGAGAGAGACAGAGCATGAATGGGGGAGGGACAGAGAGAGAGGGAGACACAGAATCTGAAACAGGCTCCAGGCTCTGAGCCGTCAGCACAAAGCCCGACGTGGGGCGAACTCACGGACCGTGAGATCATGACCTGAGCCGAAGTCAGACGCTTAACCGACCAAGCCACCCAGGCGCCCCTGCCCATTTTTAATTGGATTATGTGGGGTTTGAGTGTTGAGTTTTATAAGGTTTTTTTAATATATTTTTGATACTAACCCTTTATCAAATATATCATTTGCAAGTATCTTCTACCCTTCTAGAGGTTGCCTTTTAGTTTTGTTGATTGTTTTCTTTGCTGTGCAGAAGCTTTTCATTTTGAAGTCATTCCAATGGTTTATTTTTGCTTTTGTTTCCCTTGCCTTTGGAGACATATCTAGAAAAAAAATTGCTATGGATGATATCAACGAAGTTACTCTTCTGGAAGTTTTAGGTTTTAGGTTTCACATTTAGGTTTTTAATCCATTTTGAGTTTATTTTTCTGCATGGTGTAAGAAAGTAGTCCACTTCTTTTCTTTTCTTTTCTTTTCTTTTCTTTTCTTTTCTTCTTTTCTTTTCATGTTGCTGTCCAGTTTTTCCAGCTCCATTTATTGAAGAGACTGTCTTTTTCCCATTGGTTCTTTCCTACTTGTCAAAAAGTAATTGATCATACAGTTGTAAGTTTATTTTTGGATTCTCCATTCTGTTCCATTGATCTATGTCTGTTTTTGTGCCAGTACCATACTGTTTTCATTACTACAACTTAGCAATATAACTTAAAGTCTGGAATTGTGATGCCTCCCTTTGCTTTTCTTGTCCAAGATTGCTTTGGTTTTTTGGGACCTTTTAGGGTTCCATACAAATTTTAGGATTGCTTGTTCTAGCTCTGTGAAAAATTCTGTGGGTATTCTGATAGAGATGGCATTAAATCTGTAGATGGCTTTGGGTAGTATAGTTATTTTAACAATATTTGTTCTTCCAATCCATGAGCATGGAATGTCTTTCCGTTTCTTTGTGTCATCTTCAGTTTTTTTCATCAGTGTTTTCTAGTTTTTAGAGTACAGGTCTTTTACCTCTTTGGTTAGGTTTCTTCCTAGGTATCTTATTATTTTTGGTGCAGTTGTAAGTGGGATTGTTTTCTTAATTTCTCTCTGCCACTTTATAATTGGTGTATAGAAATGCAACAGATTTCTGAAGATTGGTTTTATATCCTGCAAATTTACTGAATTTGTTTATCAGTTCTGGCAGTTTTTAATGGAGTCTTTTGTGTTTTCTATATATTGTATCATGTCATCTGCAAATAGTAAAAGTTTTACTTCTTCTTTACCAATTTGTATGTCATTTATTTCTTTTTGTAGTCTGATTGCTGTGACAAAGACTTCCAGTACTATGTTGAATAAAAATGCTGAGAGTGGACATCCTTGTCTTGTTCCTGACCTTAGGGGAAAAGTTCTCAGCTTTTCCCCAGTAAGGATGATGGTAGCTGTGGGTTTTTCATATATGGACTTTATTAAGTTGAGGTATGTTCCTTCTAAACCTACTTTGTTGAGAATTTTTATCATGAATGGGTGTTGTACTTTGTCAAATACTTTTTCTGCATCTATTCAAATGATAATATGATTCTTATCCTTTTTTTTTCATGTTATCTAACACATTGATTGATTTGCAAATATTGAACCACACTTGTAACCCAGGATCAAATCCCACGTGATTGTGGTAAATGAGTTTTTTAAATTTATTGCTGAATTTGATTTGGTAGTATTGTTTTGAGGATTTTGTATCTATGTTTATTAGGAATATTGGCCTATAGTTCTCTTTTTTTGCGGTGTCTTCATCCGGTTTCGGTGTCAGAACAATGCTAGCCTCATAGAATGAATTTGGAAGTTTTCTTTCCTTGTCTATTTTTTTGGAATAGTTTGAGAAGAATAGATACTAAGTCTTATTTAAATATTTGGTAGGATTCACTTGTGAAGCCATCTGGTCCTGCATTTTTGTTTGTTGGGAGTGTTTGGATTACTAATTTAATTTCGTTAATGGTTATCAGTCTGTTCAAATTTTCTGTTTCTTCCTGATTCAGTTTTGGTAGTTTATATGTTCCTAGGAATTTGTCAATTTCTTCTGGTTGTACAACTTGGTGGCATATGGTTTTTCATAATATTCTTTTATAATTGTTTATATTTCTGTGTTGTTGGTTGTTATTTCTCCTCTCTTATTTGTGACTTTATTTGAGTCATTTTTCTTTTTTTCTTGGTAAGTCTGGCTAGAGGTTTATGAATTTTAATGATTTTTTTCCAGAGAAACAGCTCTTGATTTCACTGATCTGTTCTATTTTTTTTTTTATTTTCCATATCATTTATTTCTTTTCTAGTACTTATTCTTTCCTTCCTCCTGCTGTGTTTAGTTTTGTTTATTGTTCTTTTTCTAGCTCCTTTAGGTGTAAGATTAGGTTGTTTATGTGAGATTTTTCTTGCTTCTTGAGGTAGGCCTGTTATAGCTATAAACTTCTGATTGGTTGAAATTCTTTAGTAATATATTTGGATTTCTTTCTCTTTACTCTTTGCATATCTACTAGCGTTTTTTGATATATGTTATCATTAAGTTTGTATATAACCCCTTTTGCATATAGCGGTCTAGATTAAGTTAACGGTCATTTTAACTTTGAATACATTCTTACTCCTCCCTCCCCACATTTTAGGTGCATGCTGTCATATTTTATATCCTTTTATTTTCTGAGTTCCATGACTGATTTTACACAGAAATATTAATTTTTATTGCCTTTGTCTTTCCCACCTTTATACTGTCACTTTTTGCCTCTCTTTTCCACTGAAAGATTCCCCTTTAATATTTCTTGCAAGGGAAGTTTAGTGGTCGTGAACTTCTTTAGTTTTTGTTTGTCTGGGAAAATTTTTATCACTCCTTCTATTCTGAAAGATAGCCTTGCTGCATAGAGTACTATTGGCTGCATATTTTTCCCATTCAGTGCTTTGAATATATCTGGCTTGGAATGTTTCTCTTGAAAAAATCTCCTTCTAGCCTTATGGGTTTTCCCTTGTAAGTTATTGTTTTTATTTATCTTGCTTCTTTAATTTTTCTTTATCACTATATTTTGCCAATTTAATCACAATGTGTTTTGGTGTGGGTCTGTTTTTGTTGATTTTGATAGGAGTTCTCTGTGCCTCCTGGATCTGGATATCTGTTTCCTTCCCCAAATTAGGGAAGTTTTCGGCTATTAAAATAAATTTTCAAATAAATTTTCTGCCCACTTTTCTCTATTCTTCTTCTGGGACTCCTATGATAATGAATGTTATTACATTTGATGGAGTCACTGAGTTCCCTAAGTTTGTTTTCATTTTGCATAACTCTATTTTTCTCTTTTGTTCATCTTGATTACTTTCCATTACTTTGTCTTCAAGGTCATTAATTTGTTCTCTTCTTCTTCCATCTTGCTCTTCATTCTATCAAGCATGTTATTCATTTTGTTTATTGAGCCCTTTAGTTCTGCTATATTCTTCTTTATCTCTGCATTAAGGCTATAACTCATGTCTTCCACTCTTTTCTCAATTCCAATGAGTGTCTTTATGATCATTACTTTAAATTATCTATCAGGCATTTCACTTCTGTTTTGCTTAGATTTCTGACTGTGGTCTTGTCCTGTTCTTTTATCTGGAATAAATTTCTCTGGGAGAAATTGGCTGGGAGGGATAATTCCACTTGAGCATGGGAGGGATGGGCAGGGCTTGGTGTAAGCAAGTTAGGTAGCAAGTGTGGTGCTGTACTGGTTCGCATAGGTGGCCTTGTGCTTATGCTGAGGGGTTGGGGAGGGAAATGGCACCTGCCATTTCCTTTGTTCCTGGAGAGGTCTCTCTGTGAACACTTTCTCTGAGACATGCTCTGAGATGGGCAACTATTCTCCTAACTATGTGCCCCAGGCACACTTCAGATCCCTTTCTATGCAGTATATTCCCAGACTATTTGCTGTGCCTTCTCTCCAAGAGCAGCCTCAATGTCTTCTGAGCTCTCCCAGAGGCAAGCATGCTGAACTTTAAAACTCCAGGCTCTAAGCCCTGGTAGTTGCAAGAACTCACAAAATTCAGCCCCCCTTCATCTTTCCTGCGCACTATACTGTGTGTTAGTTTGTCTCTCACCATTCTTCGTGACCTCAGCTCCCTTCCCACCACTGTGGCCATGATCCATTTCTCTCTAAAACCACATTGCTGCATTTTCTACTGTCTTAATTATGGCTTCTTTTCTACCATTAGTTGTGGAGTTTGTCCTGCCACTCTTCAGGTCAACTTCTAGGGTATTTAAGATGATTTTGTATTTGTGGGATGAGGTGAGCCTAAGTTCCTCCTACTCTACCACTATCTTCCTCTCTCCAAGAATATATAAAACTATTTTCAAAGATATTTTTTCAATTCCATGTTCTAATTTACTAGAAGTGTGTAGAAATGCAAATGATTTTTTATATTGACCTTGTATCTGATGGCATTGTTAAATTCATTCACTAATTCCAGTTACTTATTTGTAGTTTATTTTGGATTTTCTATATCCATAATCAAAGCTTCTGTGAATAATAAAAGTTTTATTTCTTTTTCCCAAACTTTATACTTTTTATTTGTTTCTTATTTTATTGGAATGGCTTGTTTTGCAGTTCAACATTGAAAAACTTGTGATAGGAAACATCTTTATCTTGTTTCTACACACAAGAAACTTTTGATATTTTTTGCTGAAGAATTTTTTTTATAGATTATTAGGTTAAGGACATTCCTACCTATCCTTAGTTTGCTAACAGTGTTTATTATGAATGGGTTTTGAATTTTATCAACAGCTTTTGCTATATCTGCTGATACGATCATGTGGTTTTTCTCCATCTTGGTAACACAGTGAATTCCTTTGATGCCAAAACATACGTGCATTCCTGGAAGTAACTTAACTTGGTTATGGAGTGTAATCTCTATTATATATTGTTAAGTTGAATTTGTTGATATTCTGCTTAGCATTTTGCAAATGTTCTATAATTTATTTTTCTTAACACCCTTTTATTTTGTTTTCAGTATAATGCTGATTTCATAAAACAGCTTGTGAAGTTTTACCTCTTTTTCTACACTGAAAGAGTTTATATAAGATTGTTGTTATATCATAAATGAAAGAATTGTTTTCATTAACTATTGAGACAATTTGAGGTTTTTTTTCTAGCAGTTTTCTTTGTTAGAAGGTTTTAGTTATGGATTGAATTTCTTTAATGAATATTAAATTATTAAGATTTCTTATTTTAATTTTATTAAATTATTTTGTAAGAAATTCCCATTTTTTTTTAATTTAAATTTTGTTTGCATAAAGTCTTCATAATATCCTCTCTTAAACTTTGTAATATCTTTAGGACATGTGATTATATCCTCCTTTTTATTACTGAAATTGAGTCTTCATTCATTCTCTCTTTTTTTCTTGGTCACTCTTGCTAAAAGATGAACAATTTTATTTTCTTTTATAAAGAATCAACTTGTATGTTTTTTTTTTTAACCTCCTCTATTGTATATCTGTGTTTATTTCATTAAATTTTCTCATATTGTCATTTCCTTTTCCCCATATTTAGGGGATAATTTGCTGCTGTTCTTTTTTTTTTTTTAGCTTTTTTAAGATGGATGATTATAATCATTTATTTTCACCTTTTCTTATTTTCTAATTTATGGATTTACATCTCGACAGATCCCTTTAGCTTGTCCCACATCTTTTGATAAGTAGCATTTTAATATAATTTATTCAAAATATATTCTAACATTCATTTTGAAATATTCCATGGGTTATTTACAAATGCGTAGTTTAACTTAAAAGTATTTGGGGATTTACTGGTTATCTTTTTAATACTGAGTATTTGCTTAAGTACTCTGGTCAGCAAATGCTCTGAATTATGATGAGACTTGCTTTATGGCACAATAATTGGTCAATTTTAGTAAGTGTTCCATGTGTACTTGAATATAAAATGTATTCTGCATTTGTTGATGCTGTGCTTTAAGCATATAAATTAGGACATTTTATTAATCAAGATATCTAAATCTTCTATTCCTTAGTTCAAGTTGTCTATTATATAGTTTGGCTTTCTTTTACTTACAGTTTTTATAGTATCTTTTTTTTTCTTTTATATATACTCTTATAGTATCTTTTTTATTTTCTTTAACTTACAGTTTATAGTATCTCTTTTTTCTTCATTTTATTTTCAATCTTGGTCTGTCTTTATATTTTTCATCCCAGTTCTAATTTTTTTTAACTGGGCATTTAGCTTATACCCATATATAAATGCTAATTTACGTGGGTTTTAATCTTAGCATATTATTTTTTTGCTCTTGTCCCATCTCTTTTGTTTCTATTTGTTTTCTTATATTTGTGGATCAATTATGTTTCATTATTCTGTTTGTTTCTGTATTGAGCTTATTAGTCATGCTGTCTTTTGTTACGCTTTTAGTAAGTTCTATCAAAAGTTCAGGAATAACAGAAGTAAAACCAATGAATTACCAAAGTAGTGATTAGTAAAAGTTTATTATGCACACACCAAAAAGGCAGTTTTCAAACTAGAAGCACTCATCCAAAAACACAGAATGAGGCTCAGGGGTATATAGCACATTATAAAACATTGTTATAATATAATATATAGTGGGAAGACAGTGGCCGTTTATTCTTCACAGCGATTGCTTACAATATCAGAATTTTTTAGATGATAGGGAATTGGTTAGTGGTCACCTCATATCGATTTTGGAAAACAGTTTTAAGTTTTGTTTATAATTTTGAGGGATGTAAGCAAGAAATGACCCAGGGCAAGTTAGTCTTGCAAAATAATCTCAGCTAAGCTTTGTTTGTATAACTAAACTGGTTTTATCTCCTTAGGGAATTTTCAAAGTTAGCCTCTATCTGTATTTGATTTTAACAGTCCCTTAGAGATATGGATAAATATCCTTGACTTGATACTTTCTACCTCAAATTAGTATGTTTTCCATTTTTTAAGACATGCCAAAGATCTTAGAAAAATAACCCTTTCACCTCACTCCCAAATTTTATGCTATTATTAACATGTATTGCAGTGTTATTAAACCATACAAGACACATTATCAGTGACCCAATTATCAAGTTATTGTTGTTGGCCCCAAATATACCCTTTTTGCCTGCTTTGTGACACTTTGGATGTATCATCTGAATATTCTTCTTGCCATCTGGATCAATGTAAGACTTTGTCATTAGAGGACTCTAGTGACAATGGGAGTCAATAGCAGCAAAAAGACAGTTTCCTTCTGGGTCAGGTCCTTTGACATGGATGCCCTATAGCCCTCACAGACCAGTTTCAACCACACCCTCAAGCCCTGCTCTCCCCACCCAGAGGTCCTGTTGTCCTTTTTTGGTAGCCCTGTCTGGATTCATTTCTCCCCACCTAATGGCTGTTCCTAGAAGCCCTAGTGGGCTGCTTTCATAATAACTATGGTTGCATCTCAAGCAACTTTTTCCATCATAGAAAGCTAAGCTCCAAAGAACATCTTCAGCCTTCTCCTGTTTTCCAGCCATGATTGATCATTTATAAAGATCAGTGCTGGCCTGTGCCCCCTGGAAACTGTCTTCACCACTATGAGGTAGCCTGCTCCTATGGGAGCCATGGTCTCTTTTTTAAAAATCTGAATTTTGGCCTTAGGGTGCAGCAGGGGTAGTAGGGAGTGACTCTTAAGCCCTCAATTCCTTTATTTTTCATTCTCCCTCAGTCTAGAAATAACAGCTGGTTTTCTTTGTTTTGTTTTGTTGCCCATTCTATTTATACACCCCCTTTACCTTTTTAAATAGTTAGCTGTCTTTGACTAGTGAACAAATTTTTATATTAAACTTTCTCTCTTCTAATAACTGGTTTGGTTTCCTGTCTAGATCCTGACTAATATACTCTAATTTCCAGTAGTGCTTCCCATTGTTTATCATTTTTAGTGCTCTTTATTCCCTTCTGTATTTCTGTGATTTCATCTCAAATAATTTTCTTTGAAGAGCACTCCAGTATTTTTAAACTGCATGTCTGCTGACAATAAATTATCTCAATCTTTGTCTAAAAATACTTTATTTTACATTACCTGCTAATGAATAATTTTGCTTTGTGTAGAATCTGAAGTTGAAGTTACCTTCTTTTCAGCACTTTAACAATGCAATTTGTTAGCTTTGGCTTTATCATTTTTTATTGATGAGTAAGCTGTTAGTCTCGTTTCTTTGAAAGTGATGTGCCTTTTCTCTGGTTATTCTTAAGGTTTTCAACTGTGTTTGTGTGTGTGTGTGTGTGTGTGTGTGTGTGCATGTGTGTGTGTGTTTAAAGTAGATTTTACTACTATGTGCCTAACAGTGATCTGCTTGAAATGTCTTCTTAGGTTCATAGAAATCCTTGAATCACACTGACTGATATCTTCAATCAGTTTTAGAAAATTCTTAACTACTATTTTTTCAAATATTACTTTTATCCAAATCCCCTTTTTCCTCCTTATGACTCCAATTATATTTATCTTCTTTTCACCATGACCCTTTCACTCTTTTGTATATTTTCATCCTTTCTTTTTATCTCTGTGTAACAATTTGGAAACATTTTATTACTCTGTCTTTTAATTTGCTGTTGTTTTCTTCTGGTCTAATTTGTTGTTATAACAGATCTATCAAGTTCTTTATTTCCATTATTATATTTCTCATATGAAGAATTTCCATGTGAATCTTTTAGTTTTTTACACAGACCAGCTCTCTTTCAACAATTTCCTCTACCTCCATGAACATATCAATAATAATCATATGCCCATGTCCCATTACTCCAACATCTGCATCATGTGTGCGTCTATTTCTGTTGCAAACATTTTTTAGGGGGCGTTTGGTTCTGTTTCCTGAAATGTCTGTTAATTCTTGATTAAATATCAGAAATGGTATGAAATAATTATAGTTCCTACCTTGCTTTGCTTTTTGGTGTTTTTTAATCTTTGCATTGCCTTCAAAATAAAGTAAAAATTCTATATCTAAAGAAAAGTAAAGTTTACTTGTATACATTTTTTTTTCTTTTTGGTATGTGTATTTTATTATGGGGTATATTTCTGGAATTAAAATGTATAAAGTTACTATTTAAACCACAATATTTTCATTATCAGCTTTATTTTTTTATTTTGATATCTTCTAATATCTTTCTACGTAAGAGTGCATGGAATGTATATTTTGAAAGGCTGTACCAAAGGAATATCAAATAAATATCATCTTTATTAAGGAAGTAGGTTGCACTTGGAAGAGGTTTGCTTTGCCTGAGGCATTTATGATATAAATATAGAACAGATAATTATATTTTAAGTCTAACAGTTGCTATTAAAATGAAAAAAATCTACCAAGCATTTGAAATTTTTAAAGATTTTGTTATTTGTTAAGTCAGTAACACATAGGTCACTGATAGATATTTAAAGTCCGGGTACATGTTTGTTTTAAAATCATCACTTATTATTTTAAAGTCAGAGAATTGCATATTGAAAAATACTTGTGGAGAAAAAAAAAATCCTTAAACAGCTGTGGAGAGAAAGAGAGATAAAGATGGGGAGAGACACAGAAGAAAAGGATACATAACAAAAGATAAATATTTCAATGAATTCCATATTCTACCATTGTGGGAGAGTTATATTTATATCAGTCATATCTAAATATAACAGAACAATTCAGTATGCTGAAGACAGGGTATTAAAGTAGAAGTATTTAGGCCTGAATGTTAACAGGCAATAGGGCGGTCTTCAGATTTGAGTCTGGAAGAAGGTATTCTATTCCTCTGTTCTGGTTCTATATCTATACTTCCCGTGGGTGTAGATAAGCAACACTTTTCATAAGCAGCACTGTCAGCCTGAGTCGATTCACCTTGGAACCACTGCTATATACTTTTAACACCTACTCTTTTCTCCAGAGTACCTCAGATGTCTCCATTTTTACATTTACATTGGACATATATCAATATGGCAGTAGAGGCAGTGGACCAGGATATTGAGGGATCTTTATGTTTTTGGTGGCAATACTGTTAATTACACAATGACATGACTTATGTGAATACAATTAATGTTCTGTGTCTTTCTATGTCCTACAAAAGTTATGTTTGTGATGGTCTAAATTAACACAATTGGGTGTCAAGATGTTTATTGCTAATTTTAGGATCTATAAAATATTGAACTTTGGTAAGAGAAAAGAGAGTGAATGATTACACAGTAGACAATAAAGCTTGTTACATATATCTTTAATAGAAATTAAATATAGAAACATTAAATTAAATATAGAATATATGCTTATAGAAATTAAATATAAAGCGTTAAGCATTGTGGACTGAAGTTAGTTCCTAGATTTCAAGAGACATTTTAGGTATAAAACTTATCACACTATTATGAGAAAATTTAAAAAAAAATAATTTTTAGAATAGGAATTATTTTATAACTCTAGGAATACATAACGAAATGACAAATTGAAAATACTTCATTTTAAATACTTCTTTTCTATTTATCAATAAGCATAATTATTTTTTTCTATGTCAATAGTCAAGTTTTTGTTGTATTTAAGAGGTATATATTTTGTATTACAAAAGTATTGCAATGTTTCTGGGAAAAAAAATTTTATGTCACTCTCAGTGGTCATATCAACTTGGAATTTCTTTGAAAAATCTTACCCTGTTAGTGGCATTCCATCTAGACCTGTTTTGTGCAAGTAACTGTGTTAGGTACAGGGGATAAAAAGATGAGTACTATAGATTTCCTGACATTAAGAAACAAGACATAAATTTACAAGAAGATGCTCTGTATTAGTTTAAGTATGAATTTCATTCTGGTTCTAACTTATCTTCCAGCTCCCTAGGGAAGAAATTTTCTAGATATTTTAACAGATTTTACATCAAATCATAGTAATGAATCAAAGTAAAATAAGTACAAGCTTTTTCTTTCCTATTTTGCAGAATGACAGGATTTTTGCTTAGTTTAACTCATAAAAGATAAACTTCATAAAAATAAGAAACTGTCTCAGAGATAAATTAAGTAGTAGTCGTGTGAGATTTTGAGGTTTTCTTTATAAAAAGAGTTCCAATCAAAATGCGTTTGTGAAATATTTTTTGTTCCTTAATTTCTATGTAAATAATCCCACTATACATGAAATATCAAAATTTTTGAGGAGTCCTGTGATTTAAAAATTCTAAGTTTGTTTAGTCTAGCATTTCCCATTACTTAACCATAGATCCTCCCTTGTGAAGTACACACACAGTTACACACACTACATATATATATGTGTGTGTGTGTATATATTTATATATATATACACACACATACATGTATATGTATACATATACATACATGTATATGTATACATATACATGTATGTATATGTATACATATACATACATGTATATGTATACATATACATGTATGTATATGTATATGTGAATATACATATATGTCTGTGTGTATATATACATACATGTATAAGTATACATATACATACATGTATATGTATATGTAGACATATACAAATATACGTGTATGTATATATACACACACATATATGTATACGTATATGGAAAACAGTAGCCTAAGTAGAGTTCACCCAGCAAAGAAAATGACACCTAAGTTTTTATTCTCAGACCTGAGTGCTTTTCACTAACCACACTTACCTGGCCACGTAATGATAAAATGTAGTTATCATTCTCACATGAAGATTGAATCCATGGCTCATTAAGGCAAAAGGCCAAAAGGTGGGTTATTAACCTTTTTGCAAAAGGTCAAAGAAAGAAACTGTATTAGAAAGGGCAACAAAACTTTCCAGAAAAAGCCTATGTGGTAGTTAACAACCAGGGCTGTGAACCTAGGCTACTTGTGTTCCAATCAACTCCAGTTATTAAAAGTGTGACCCTGAAAATTTTCCTTACTCTTTATGTGCTAAATTTTGCTATATGTAAATGGAAATAGTAATAGAGGCTGTCAAATCATGTATCATGATCACTAAATTAGTTAATATTGTTAAAGTATTTGGAATAATGTATAGTTCATAAGAAAAAGTACTTAAGTGTATAAATAAATAATCCTCACAATTCTTTGCCTTTGTTGGGCCTCATAGTTGATGAATTATCTTCTTTCAATTAAGAAATCCATTTTTTAAATAAATTCAAGCTCACTGGGCTGACACCCAACAAATATCATGTTTGAGAAATTTATAAAATGTGTTTATGGAGTGAATAGAGTAAAAGGAGAAGAGGAAATTTTTCTTTACACAATCTTCAGCCCATGTTCATATCCAATATCTTGGGGCATGTTCACTGGAGAAAACCAACTAACCTTATGTAATGAGAACAATAGATTATTTTCTATATCGGTCCCTGTTGCCTCCAAATATTTGCTTGTGGACTTAGTTACGCAATATTAATAATAACAATATATTTAATGAGTGCTTACCATACGCCATGTGCTCTTCTTAGGGAATTTAGTGTAATTTTTTCACTGAATTCCTACAAGAATCCTACAATTTGGATTGTTATTATCTGCTTTTTTATGGAAGGAAAAATAATGTGAAATGTCTTCTTACTACTAACAAATTTAGTTTTAAAGTATTTCTAAAAATTGCAAATATTTTAGTTCTTTCAGCATAGAAAATTGTCCTTTAACAAGTCTTTCTAGTATGGGCTGCTGGGAAGAATAATTCATAGGTGACAAATAATGAATATTCACAACTTTTCAGCGTATACATCAAAAATAGTAACTCTTTGATACTCACCAAACCCGTGAAATTGCTTTTTTTAAATGTATAGTTATTTATTTTGAGAGAGAGAGAAAGAGAGCAGGAGACGGGCAGAGAGAGAGGGAAAGAGAGAATCCCAAGCAGGCTCTGAGCTATCAGCACAGTGCCCTATGTGGGGCTCGATATCACAAACTGTGAGATCATGATCTAAACCAAAATCAGGAGTCAGATCCTTAACCGAATGGGTCAGCCAGGCACCCCCATGAAGTTTCTTTTTTTTTTTTAAATAAATTTTTTTTAACATTTATTTATTTTTGAGACAGAGAGAGACAGAGCATGAACGGGGGAGGGGCAGAGAGAGAGGGAGACACAGAATCAGAAGCAGGCTCCAGGCTCTGAGCCATCAGCCCAGAGCCTGACGCGGGGCTCGAACTCACAGACCGTGAGATCGTGACCTGAGCTGAAGTCGGACGCTTAACCGACTGAGCCACCCAGGTGCCCCTGAAGTTTCTTTTATTATTCCATGTTATAGAAGCAAAGTGAAGTCAATTAGGTTAATTCACTTATCCATGCTCACAATGAAAATGATCCACTTACTACTTTCAAAATGGGCTAAAATTTCATCTGATCATGAAGTACTGAGCCTAGAGAAAGAAATGTTAGCAGTAATGGTAGATACATATGAGGTTATCAAACACAGGAAGGTCTCTACTACTGAGCTAGAAAAACAACATAATTCAGAACAGTCTTTACTGAGAATTTTTTTCATACTGCTCATTTTCACTGTGCAAAAGCTGATTATGGATTCATTTATCTCATCAAGAACAAAACATAGGGAAGTTGCTTTAGTATGTACTAAATAGGACAAACATTTAGGAAATGAACATTTATATAATTCAGAATTTCCCATGCAGGTATGTGCACATCTCTAAATTGAACACAGGCCTTTGAACAGCTATTGCAATTACAGGAGTTGTCAGAGGAAAATTTATAGTGATTTCTTATCATATCTTCTTAAGTCTGGTCTCCCTGTCAAAATGACATGGAGCAACCTCTAAACAGCATAAATATGTACCTCTTAGCTATGTGCATATTTTGAAATCACTCCAACACCTTCAAGTTTTAACAGAAAATACATTGTTTTTCTATTTCTATGCAAGAAGCTTGCAATGAGTCTGTCTTCCACAGGAGCAAAATAAAGAAATGTCATGACTTTGTAATTATCATCTTGAAAACTTTCACACCTTAGTTTATCTATTTAAGAAAAAAAATCTTCACAATGCAACTGATACTATTTATCTCATTGTAACGGTTGAAAAAACATCAACTAATTGTCAGGAAAAATCCAACTTTATATTCAAGGTTTCCAGCATTAATTATCATGAAAATGCAAAGAAGACCTTCTAGTTCACTTCTCACCCATTCTAGGATTTAGAGCTACTGCCCAAAATTAGATAAATTGTTGAGTGACAATTAAATTTCCTTTGAATATAAGTTATGCAAACTAAAAAGAAATGTGATTCAACTCTCTCTTGTTTATATAAATGCAAGGAAACAGTAATCCAATGTAAATAATGTCTGGATCTAAAAATCATAGCACATTCAGAGCACTTCAAGTAGTTACTTGTGGCCATTATGTGGAACATAGAATCCTGGGGTCTAGCAGTGGGCTGACTTGTATTTGAATTCTACTCAGCTATGTTACTAACTAGCTGTGTAACAATGGGCTAACACCTTTACTTTTTTAGTCTCAATATATTCTTCCCTAAAACTAAAATAATTATAAATATTAACTACTTATGAGGTATACATGAGAATTATGTATTATATATCTATAAATGTTACTCAATTCCCACTATAAAGGAATGTTAAAAAACTTGCATGAGATAATGAATTCAATCTCCACATTGTGTGTTGTAAATAGTAGGTACTATTATTACTTTGGCTAGATTAAAAATCCGATTTAAACCAGAGGGGTCATAGCCACAGCTTGCAAAATCTGTTATGACATATAAGGGCTTTAGACTTCATACAGTGGTAGACAATAGAATGCCACTGAAAATTTTTACCCACAGGAGCATTGTGATACACTTTGCATTAAAAAAAAATCATTTTGCTGGGTCACCTGGGTCGCTCGGTCAGTTAAGCATCTAACTTTGCCTCAGGTCATCATCTCCCAGTTCGTGAGTTTGAGCCCCTCATCAGGCTCTGTGCTGACAGCTGAGCCTGGAGCCTGCTTTGGATTCTGTGTCTCCCTCTCTCTCTGCCCCTGCCCCCACTCACGCTCTGCCTCTCTCCTTCAAAAATAAATAGACATTGAAAAAAAATGTTTAAATCATTTTGCTTACAGTATGGAGGGCCAGTTGGAGGGCACAATAAGGAAAGCAGTTATAAGACTTTTTTATAGTCCATGAGAAAAATAATAAAGACTTGAACCAAGTCAACCACAGAAACAACAGAGAAAGGAATATGTATGAGATTATAATAAGCTGGAAATAATGGAGCAGTCACTAACATAATGTTGCCCCATGTAAAAGGGAGGAAGCAAGAATGACACCCAGCCTCTAAAATGATGATAACTTGGTCAGGATAGCAAATGCAAGAGGAAGCACAGGTGGGTGAAAGGGGGAAAAGGTAGAACTAGACGATTAAGGTAAGGTTGGTTTTGAAGTAGAGTTTGAGGTGCCTGCAGGATATAAAAGCACAATTGGAGCCTGTATAAGATTCTCTCTCTCCCTCTCTCTCTCTCTCTCTCTTTCCCTGCCTCTTGAAAAGAAAACACAAGAGTGCTTTTATCAACGGTACATTCTGAATAAGTTTTTGTGTAAGATTTGAGGATGAATTCAAGCTGCAGTGTTTTCCATACATATGGCCTAGCACCATTTATTAAAAAACGTTCTTTCTCCACTACTAATGTTATCTCTGTAAGCATGTATGTGTCAGCTTTTGGACTCTATTCCATGGGTCTGTTAGTTTTTCCTTGTGCGACAAGGTACTCTATTTATGACTGTCGCCTTCATATTAAACCTTGATTGGTGGTAGACCTCAAGCTTTGTCCTTAAGATTGTCTTGGCTATTATTTGATCTTGTACTTTCATTGTATTTTAAAATAACTTGACATATCCACAAAAATAAAATCCTAGTGTGATTTTGATTGAGATTTCAGTAAACCTATAGAATAATTTGGAGACAATTGATATTTTCATAATATTGAAACTTAGTTTTTTAATCATACTTTTTTAAATGTTTATTTATTTATTTTGAGAGAGAGAGAGAGCATGAGTGGGTGAGGGACAGAGAGAGGAAGAGAGAAAATCCCAAGCATTTCAATCCCACAAACCATGAGCCCACAGACCTGAGCTGAAATGAAGATCTTGATGCTTGACTGACTGAGCCTCCCTGGCAACCCTATAATATTGAAACTTCTAATTCATGAAATTGAGTGTTGTCTAGAGGTTCGTTCATATCATTTGTGATATTGTTAATTTGTTTCTTTTTATTACTGAGTAATATTTCATTGTTGAATATACCACAGTTTGTTTATCCATTTTTCTAGTGAAGGAAATTTGACTCACTCCACTTGTTGGGTATTATGAATAAAGTTTCTATAAATATTCTTGTACAAATATTTTCATAGACATGTTTTTTTAAATATCTACCTTGAATAAACACTGCAAATAGGAATTTCTTGCCATTTGTATAGTTTTTGCAAAGTGTTCAGTTCTTTACCCAAATTTTTAATTAGATTGTTTGCCATTCTGTTTTTGAGTTGTAGGAGTTCTTTATGTATCCCGATCCCAGTTATTTGTTATATATGGTTTTAGAAATATTTTCTCCTAGTCTTTGGCTTGCCTATTTATTTTCTTAATGATGTCTCTCAATAAGCAGAAATGTTTAGTAATAATGAAATCTAATTTATTAAATTTTCTTTTTGGCCACTAATTTTTGGGATTGGTCTAAGGAACTTCTACCTACCTACTGGTTAAAAATATATTCTCTTATATTTGCCTTTGAAATTTTTATCCTTTTAGTTTTAATGTTTAGGTCTATAATACCTCTTAAAGTAATGTGTGTTTGTAATATAAGGTCGGGAAAAGGTTATTTTTTGCCATATATATACATATACATATATATGTATGTATATATCTTCATTGGATTTATACCTTTGTTGAAAGTGGGGATTTGTTTGTGGATTATTCTATGACATTGATTTATTTATCATCCCTTATCCAGCACCACACTGATTTGATTTTTGTAAGTCTTCAAGTTAGATAGTATAAGTTCTCTCATTTTGTACTTTTTCAATATACCTTTGGATATTCTGTCTTTTACATTTCCATATAAAATTTCAAATTTCCAATCAATGAATGAGATGGGTTGTCTGTTAAGTTCAATTCTTAAAATTTGCTCAAAAGTTTTTTTTAAATATTCAGAGAAGAAATATTGTACATCTTTTATTACATTTGCTACTTAGTTTGGTTTTTGTTGCTATGGTAAAGGTAATTGGTTTTTAAATTTTATTGTTTGATTGTTTGCTACTGGCATATAAAAATAAAATTGATTTTTCTGTATTAATCTTCTATCCCTACAACGCTGCTAAATTCAATGTTCAGTTCTGTATTTGTTTTGTAGATTTCATTGTATTCTCCACATAAATAATCATGTTATCTGTAAGAAGATGTTTTTCTTCCTTTCTGATCTGTGCCTATTGTTTTTCTTGTTTTGTCTTACAGCTAGGTTCTCTAGTACAATGTTAAATAGAGGTCATGAGAATAGAATCTTTATTCTCAATTTTAGAAAGTGTTATTGTATTCATTTTATATTATTGAACATCATATTTTTCATATAATTTTTATCATATTGAGGGAGTTCTTTTCTATTTTTAGCTTGCTGAGAGTTATTTTTTAACATCAATATGTGTTGAATTTTGCCAATGCTTTTTCTACAGCATTGAATTTAACATATATTTTTCTTTTTTATTAGAATGTTAAAATGGCAAGTTACACTGGTTGATTTCAAATTTTTTAAATCAACCTTATATTTCTGGGACAAACCTACTTAGTCATGATATGGTATCCTTTTGATACATTGCTATATTGATTTGCTAGTACTTTGGTAGTATTTTTACCAATATGAATGAAGATTTGGGGGCTGAATTTTCTTTTTTCTGCTCTCCTTGTAAGATTTTAATATTAGGACTATACTGACTTTGTAAAATAACTTGGTAATTATTCCCTGCTATTTTATTTCCTAAAAAAATTTTAGACTGATGATATTTCTTTATGAAATATTTGAGAGAATTTTCCAGTGAGAACCTGTAAGTCTGGAGTGCCTATAGCGTATTTTGGATAAGAACTTCACCATCTTTAAAAGATATGTGTGTGTGTATTTGTGTGTGTGTATATATATATATATATATATACCTTTATATGTCTATATAAAGGTATAAAGATATATATATATATATATGTGTGTGTGTGTGTGTGTGTGTGTTATTTTGTGTCAATTGGGCTAGTTACATTTTTCATACTCATTTTTTTTTCATCTAAGTTGACAAATATGTCACCATAAACTTGGCCATAAAATGCCCTTGTAATACTTTTAAGATCTGTGCAATCTGTAATGATAATCTTTTTTTCATTTTTGATATTGAGAGTCTGTATTCTCTCTTTTGTGCCAAGTCTAGTTTTGTTCATTTTCTCTATTGCTTGTTTTCTCTTTCATTGATTCTTCCCTTTTCTTTGTTATTTTCTTCCCTGTTACTTACTTTGGCTTTAATTTTTTTTCTGCCTTCCTAATTTGGAAACTTAAGTCATTAATTTTAAATATCTTTCTATTTATGCTATATTGCTTTAGCTTAGATACTGCATAAGCACTGCTTTAGCTTCATCCCATATATTCTGATATACTAGATTTTCCTTGTCACTTTGTTGGAGATATTTTATAATTTCCCTTTGATTCCTTCTTTGACCCATGCATTATTTAGCAATATGTAATTTAATTTCTGAGTATTTGTGTTTTCCCTAGGTATCTTACTGCTATCTAATAACTCTTAGTTTCTAACTTAATTCCCCTGTGGTCAGAAAATATGATATTACTTTAATTATGTTTTAATTTATTGAGAATTATTCTATGGTCTAAAAAATAGTCTATATTGATGAACATACAATATGCATTTGAAAGTGTACTGTACAATTGCTGGATATAGAGTTCTATCGAAGTCAACATGGCTGATAGTATTCTTCAGATCATCTATATCTTTACTGAGTCTTTTTGTATACTATTCTATTAATTGCCAAAAGAAAAAAGAAAAAAGCTTCAACTATGCAGAATTGTCTGTTTCTCCCTTTATTTTTGTCAGTTTTTGTTTCAGCTTTTTGAGATTTTGGTATTAGCTGCAGAGACATATATGATGTTTAGTTCATCCTTATAATTTGACTTATCACTGTGAAGTGTTCTTCTTTATCTCTGGTAACACCTTTGTTGAAGTCCATTATATCTGATATTAATATACGGATTCCAGACTTTTTATGCTTGCTGTTTGTACAATATATCTTTTCTATTTATTTTCAACTTCATTTCTGTCTTTATATTTAAAGCATATCTCTTGTGACAACAAACAGGTTGGTTTTGCTTTTTTAAATCCATTCTGATAATCTCTGACTTACAATTAGAGTGCTTACTACATTAAACTTTAATACAGTTATTAATGTGATTGAATTTGTTTCATTTGCTGTTTGATACTGTTCCCTACTCTGTTTTTGGTCTCTGTTTGTCCTTTCTTGCCTGCTTTTAAACTATTTGAATATATTCAGAATTCCATTTTAACTTCTCTGTTGGTATTTTAGCAATAAATTTTGTGTTGTTATTTTTGGTTGTTTTTCAAAATATTTCAATACACATCCATAATATTATGCAGTCTTAGAGTTAATATTGTATTAATACACAAAATAATGTAGAAACCCTGTAACCAGGTAGGTTCATTTATCACCCTCCATCCTTTGTGCTATAGTTATGTAACATTTCTAGCATATATTATATACTCCACCAGAAAATGTCATAATTTGGTTTTAAATGGAACTTTTATTTTAATTTAATTTAATTTTATTTTATTTTGTTTTTAAGGTGTGTAAATACCGTCATTCTTATTTACCCTGAAACACAGAGCTCGAACTGCACAACTCAGGTTGGTTTTCCCAGTTGTCTCACAATTCGTTAGCCTACCCCTCCTAACTTCTCCTCACTTCACTATTTTTGTATTTATTAATTTATTTTTTTAATTTTAATTACAGTATAGTTAACTTACAGTGTTATATTAGTTTCAGGTGTACAATATAGTGATTCAACACTTACATACATCAACTGATGCTCATCACAGCAAGTGTTCTCCTTAATCCCTATCACCTATTTCATTCATCTCCCCACCTACTCCCCTCTGGTAACCATCAGTTTGTTCTCTATAGTTAAAAATATGTTTCTTGGTTTCTCTCTCTCTATCTTTTCCTTTGCCTGTTTTTGTTTTGTTTTGTTTCTTAAATTCCACATATGAGTGAAATCATGTCTTTCTCTGATTTATTTCCCTTAGCATCATAACCTCTAGCTCCATTCATGTTATTGAAAATGGAAAAACTTCATTTTGTGTTACGGCTAAATGATATTCTATTGTATATATAAATGACACCTTCTTCATCCATTCATTTATTGATAGACACTTGGACGTGGCCTTTTCCATAATTCAGCTATCATAAATAATCCTGCTATCAACATAAAGGTGCATGTATCCCCTTTAATTAGTGTTTTTGTATTTTGGGATAAATACCCAATAGTGTGATTACTAGATCATAGTATAATTCTATTTTTAACATTTGAGGAACCACAGTACTGTTTTCCACAAGTGGCTGCACCTGTTTGCCGGTGCAACCTTGCAACAGGTACAATACAGTTCCCTTTTTTCCACATCCTCACCAACACTTGTTGTTTCTTCTGTTCTTAATTTTAGCCATTCTGACAGGGGTGAGGTGATATCTCATTGTAGTTTTGATTTGCATTTCCCTGATAAAGAGTGATGTTGGTCATTTTTTCATGTGTCTGTTGGCCATCTGAAAGTCTTCTTTGGAGAAATGTCTGTTCATTTCTTCTGCCCATTTTTAATTGGATTATTTGGGTTTTTTTGGGAGGGGTATTGATTTGTATAAGTTCTTTACATATTCTGGATACTAACCCCTTGTCAAATACGTCATTTGCAAATATTTTCTACCATTCAATAGGTTGCCTTTTAGTTTTGTTAATTGTTTCCTTCACTGTGTAGAGGCTATTTATTTTGATGTAGTTCCCATAGTTTATTTCTGCTTTTACTTCCCTTACCTCAGGAGACATATCTAGAAAAATGTTGTTATGGCCTGTATCGAGACCTTACTGTCTGTATTCTTTTCTAGAATTTTGATAGTTTCCTATATCACAGTTAGGTCTTTAATCCATTTTGAACTTATTTTTGTGTGTGGTGTAAGAAAGTGGTCCAATTTCATTATTTTCCATGTAGCTGAACAGTTTTCTCAACACCATTTGTTGAAGAGATCTCCTCACTTCTTTAAATGCTTATTATGTCATTTATTATTATTACTATTATTATTATTTATTTTAATTTAAATCCAAATTGGTTAACATATACTGTAATGATGATTTCAGAAATAGAATTTAGTGATTCATTACTTACATATAACACCCAGTGCTCATCCCAACAAGTGTCCTCCTTAATACCCCTTGCCCATTTAGCCGATTCCCCACCCAGCACCCCTCCAGCAGCCCTCAGTTTGTATTTAAAGTCTCTTATGGTTTATCCCCCCCTTTGTTTTTATATTATTTTTGCTTCCCTTCCCTTATGTTCATATGTTTTGTATCTTAAATTCCACGTATGAGAGAAGTCATATGATATTTGTCTTTCTCTGACTTATTTCACTTAGCATAATACACTCTAATTCCATCCACATTGTTGCAAATGGCAAGATTTCATTCTTTTTGATAGTTGAGTAATATTCCATTGTACACACACACACACACACACACACACACACACACACACATGTATGTACATCTTCTTTCTTTATCCATTCATCAGTCAATGGACATTTGGGCTCTTCCATACTTTGGCTATTGTTGATAGAATGGCACATTTATTTTAAAGGAATTATAAGATATTTACAATCACCCAGATTTTTTTTTTTTTTAATTTTTTTTTCAACGTTTTTTATTTATTTTTGGGACAGAGAGAGACAGAGCATGAACAGGGGAGGGGCAGAGAGAGAGAGGGAGACACAGAATCGGAAACAGGCTCCAGGCTCCGAGCCATCAGCCCAGAGCCCGACGCGGGGCTCGAACTCACGGACTGCGAGATCGTGACCTGGCTGAAGTCGGACCGCTCAACCGACTGCGCCACCCAGGCGCCCCTAATCACCCAGATTTTTAACAAATTGTGATGCTATTTATTTTCTCCTAAAAAAAATTCCTATCTGGTGTAATTTTCCTTCAACTGGAAAACTTCTTTTAACAATTTCAAACCAAACAATTTCGAACCATTTCAAACCAAGGTAATTACATCTCCTCTCGTGAACATAATCCACATAGGCATAAGGGAGCAAGCAACCACAACAGACATGGAATAGTCTGTCATGCCTATACTAACACCACACACAAGGGGGTCTTCCTGAGCACTGAGTGAATCTCCTCACCAGTCAGTACATGGACTTAGACCCATGAGGTGGGAAGGGTTCAGAATAAACTGTGTGCCACACACACAGGTCAGTGGTATTTCTTTTTCATCGAGAATAGCCCTATACTTGCTATAAAATCCTTGAAGGCTAATTCCAACATCCGGGTCTTCTTGCAGATGGCCTCCATTTTGTCTTTTCTCTTGCAATTGGGAAATATTTGCCTGTTTTTCATTTTGTTTTTTTGTATCATGATAGACATTGTGAATATTGTGTTTGTAACTCTGGCTTCTTTTCCTGTAAAGGGTTTGGGTTTGTTTGTATTGCCTATTCTTTTTCTTGATCCTATTTTTTCATTTATCAAAAATATATTTTTTAATGTCAGATGTTGCATCTGAAAGTTTATGGACTTGGATAATGTTATGTCCCTTTAGAGATGGTTTACCCTATTCTCTGATGAACAACAGAAGGCATATCAGCTTGATCTAATCATAGATTAAACTGACTTAAAGCTGGTTTTAGTGTCTGTTAGGCTCAAACTTTTTCTTTTTTGCCCATGTTCCTATAGTATAGCCCTCCAGGGGTCCCAGTGAACAGTCTGGGCTGTATTTTAAAGCCCTCATTCTTGGGGGCTTCTAAACTCCATTTCTTTACCTCAACACCAGAAGACTACCAAAATTCTACTCTGCTTTGCAATAATTTTTTCTTAATTTCTTAGCTTCTCATTATGTGCAACTGAAATGGCAAGTGTATTCATGAGTAAACATGTGCCCAGTGTCAAGGTGATTTATTTGCACCTTTCTTCTCACTGAGATTTTAAACTTTGAAATCCAGCCTGCTTTGGTGACGCTAAACTCAACTTTTATCTCCCCAGCCTAAAGAGATGGTCTTGAAACTCTACTGGCTTCTCTGCCAGTGCCTATTCTGCAAGCTTCTTGGCCTTTTGGTCTCTTTACCTATGCAGAATATGAGCAAATATCCCCAGAGAAAAAACAACATGAAGAATGTTGGGCACACTTTTGTAAAGGTCTCTTCTCTGTTTGATATGGCCCCTCACATCCTGGTAACTTAGAAGCTCTCTAATATCTTTATCAAGATTTTAGTGGAGTTTTTGTTATTATTTTTTTTGTTTTTTAATTATTCTAGGTGAAAGTACTGGTCTACTAGATAATACTCTATCATAGCCAGCAGACTTACCTTAAATTATTATTTCTTTTTGTTTGTTTGTTTTTTAAATTTGTTAATGTTTATTTTTGTATTGCTTTTGTTTGTCTTTAATTTTTTTTTAATTTACATCCAAGTTAGTTAGTATATAGTGCAACAGTGATTTCAGGAGTAGATCCCTTAATGCCCCTTACCCATTTAGCCCATCCCCCCTCCCACAACCCCCTCCAGTAACCCTCTGTTTGTTCTCCATATTTAAGAGTCTCATGTTTTGTCCCCCTCCCTGTTTTTATATTATTTTTGCTTCTCTTCCCTTGTGTGGATCTGTTCTATGTCTTAGAGTCCTCATATGAGTGAAGTCACATGATATTTGTCTTTCTCTGACTGACTAATTTCACTTAGCATAATACCCTCCAGTTCCATCCATGTAGTTGCAAATGGCAAGACTTCATTCTTTTTGATTGCTGAGTAATACTCCATTGTATATATATACCACATCTTCTTTATCCATTCATCTTCAATGGACATTTGGGCTCTTTCCATACTTTAGCTATTGTTGATAGTGCTGCTATAAACAATTGGGGTGTATGTGCCCCTTCAAAACAGCATACCTGTATCCCTTGGATAAATACCTAGTAGTGCAATTGCTGGGTCATAAGGTAGTTATATTTTTAATTTTGGGGGGAACCTCCATACTGTTTTACAAAGTGGCTGTATCAGTTTGCATTCCCACCAACAATGCAAAAGAGATCCTCTTTCTCCACATCCTCGCCAATATCTGTTGATGCCTGAGTTGTTAATGTTAGCCATTCTGACAGGTGTAAGGTGATATCTTATTGTGGTTTTTATTGTATTTCCCTGATGATGAGTGATGAGCATTTTCTCATGTGTCTGTTGACCATCTGGATGTCTTCTTTGGAGAAGTGTCTATTCATGTCTTTTGCCCATTTCTTCACTGGATTATTTGTTTTTTGAGTGTTGAATTTGATAAGTTCTTTATAGATTTTGGATACTAACCCTTTATCTGATATGTCGTTTGCAAATATGTTCTCCCATTCTGTCAGTTGCCTTTTAATTTTGCTGATTGTTTCCTTCACTGTGCAGGAGCTTTTTATGTTGATGAGGTCCCAATAGTTAATTCATTTTTGCTTTTGTTTCCCTTGCCTCTGGAGAAATGTTGAGTTGCTGCTGCGGCCGAGATCAAAAAGGTTTTCCTGCTTTCTCCTTTAGGGTTTTTATGGCTTCCTGTCTTATGTTTGGGTCTTTCATCCATTTTGAGTTTATTTTTGTGTCTGGTGTAAGAAAGTGGTCCAGGTTCATTTTTCTGCGTGTCACTGTCCAATTTTCCCAGCACCACTTGCTGAAGAGACTGTCTTTATTCCATTGGATATTCTTTCCTGCTTTGTCAAAGATTAGTTGGCCATAGGATTATTATTTCTAAAAAATCACTAAATTACAGGCATACCTTGTTTTATTGTGCTTCTCTTTATTGTGCTTCACAGGTACAGTAAAACCTTGGATTCCAAGTAACTTGTTTTGTGAGTGTTCCACAAGATGAGCAAACATTTCTAATAAATTTTACCTCCATAAAGAGCAATGTCTTGCAATACAAGTAGTATGTGACGCTGAATGTCACATGATCACAACTGAGCCAATGGTTCTTGAAATTCATTTTGATATACAAGCGCTTTGGAATACAAGCCTGTTTCTGGAATGAATTATGCTCCCAAACCAAGGTTTTACTGTGTTATGTTTTTTTAACAAATTAGAGTTTGTAGAAACCCAGCACCTAGCAAGTCTATGAGCAACATTTTTACAATAGCATTTGCTCACTTTGTATCTCTGTGTCACATTTTGGTAACTCTTGCAATATTTCAAACTTTTCCAATATTATTTTTATTATTGTTATGATGATCTGTGATTAGTGATTAAAACTTGTTGAAAGCTCAAATGATGGTTAGCATCTTTTAACAATAAAGTATTTTTTAATTAAGATGTGTATGTTGGAGCGCCTGGGTGGCTCAGTCAGTTAAGCATCCGACTTCAGCTCAGGTCATGATCTTACGGTCTGTGAGTTCGAGCCCCACGTTGGCTTTTTGCTCAGAGCCTGGAACCTACTTCAGATTCTCTCTCTCTCTCTGCCCCTCCCCTGTTCATGCTCTGTCTCTCTCTGTCTCAAAGATAAATAAAAACATTAAAAAAAATTTAAGAAATGATATGTACATTGTTTTTTAGAGATAATGCTGTTGTACAGTTAATAGACTATAGTATAATGAAAACATAACTTCTATATGCACTGACTTGCTTTATTGCGATATTTGCTTTATTGCGATATTTGCTTTATTGCAATCATCTGAAACTGAGCCTACAATATCTCCAAGGTATGCCTATATTTTTATAACCTAAATGTTAATGATCCCATTATATTTCATTGAATTGGTTTTCTATAACTTTCTCAATGTCCTCCTATTAAATATTTATGATGATCTCATTTAAAAAAATTTTGCAGTTAACCTCTAAATTTATATAGCTTTTTTTCTGAAGAATTATTTTTTCAGAATGAATTCAAATATATTGTGCCAATCTGCAGTACCACTTACAATGTGTACTTGCTGCATTTTTCTTTCTAGTTCTCTAGCATTAAAGACCTTTATAATAATTTATTTTATATGACTTAATAATTATACATAACACCTTATTTCAATTTGAATTCTCTTTGATCCCTTACAAAGTTAAAAATTGTGTTATATCTGGGGAGTGGGGAGTAATCTCAAAAACTGCATGTCAATAGGTTAGTTAGGTTAATATCCTATGATTAGATTAATACCTGTAATTATAATAACGTATGAATCTATTTATCCAGTTGATTGTGGTTTATCCCCTGTGTTCTTCTCATAATTTTGCACAATACCCAATACATAAGATATATCAGTAAATATTTATTAACTTGAATACCATCTTACTTTTTTTTTTTAATAATTTTAGACAGTCTTTGAATAACATTTCAGAGGCTTTAGTTGTACATGGTACAAAATTGTGGCTTATCTGTTTAAACCATTTACCATATATCTAATATCCTTCTTTCCTGGATGCCTCATTCTGATCTATCTTACCACCATGAGAAATAATAGATTCATTAGTTACATATCTGTTATCTAGAATTATATTGGTAGGATTTTCCTTTATCTATAGCACACTACAAAGATGAACACAACTATATTCCTGGACTTCAGCAGGCTCATAATGACAGACTTTTGAAAAATGAAGACATTATTCATGGCTTCTAGATAAAGCATGTCAGCCAGAGTTCTGATTGGAAAAACAGTGAGTTCTGCTCAACCATCATTCTCTAAACTCCTATCTTTCTGTAAGCAAAGATAATGTAGCCAACTTGTCATCAGTAATATGGTTTTGAGTTGCCTTTTTGGAAGTAGTAACCAATTTGCAATGATCTTTTCTTGTATTGTAAAATTTCTGGACAAGATGAAATTGTGGCAAAGCAGTTTATTGTTATCAATGATATTTTTAGGAAAAATCGTTTTCACAATACACTTTAAAATGTACACTATAAAATACCTTTTAAAATTCTTGATAAGTTTAAAGCATACCTTTACTTAGAAGCATAAAATATATCTTGATTTTCTCATAAAACCATTATATTTGCTAAATTAAGTTTAGAAGTAAGGATTATTCAACAATAACTACAAAGGTCCTAACTGAATTTTCACATAGTGTTGTTGTTTTTAATGTGAAACCATAAGCTACATAACATTAAGGATATCATAATCTCTTGATATATTGAGAAACAGGACAAATTTTGTGGCAAATTTATTTAAAAATTTTTTAAAGGATATGTACGTTTGATCCACTCTTTTCTAGAGAAACAGGTAAAAAAGAACTTTTTTTTAAATGAGACAAAAATACAGGAAAAAGTCCTTTAACTCTTAAGAGAAAATTGTATTTATTTGGTTTTATTTTTAGACTGGAAAAAAAACTTTATATATATTTTATTCCTCCACTATTCAATGAACAAATACCCTTTCTATCATTCTTTAACATAGTTACCTATATGCTGGGATTTCATGGTTGATGAAAGATAGACATTTCAAGAGGTATCCAGGGAAGCCAGTGTTGGCTTTGATACCTTATCATTTTGTCAAGTTGAAGACAATAAAAATATCAACCAAGAAAGCCTAATATCTACAAATATCATTTCCCAATAGAAAGAGAGAAAGAGTATCTTAACATAGGAAGAAAGAAAGAAAGAAAGAAAGAAAGAAAGAAAGAAAGAAACACAGTCTGAGTGTTAAGAAAGGCTTTTCACTGAATACATTTCACTTTGTGGAAAAGTCATTATAACTTTTATATTTTATTTTTTAATTTTAGCTTTATCACATAATATTTTATTTCTGGAACTGAATGTTGGTTACAGGGTGGGTTCACTTTGCCTCATAAGACAAAAATTATCTTAAAAAGAAAAAAAAAAACTTCACAGATGAGAGTCCATTCCCAGACTAACATATACTAATCTAAATATTTCCAGCCACTGAAAACTTATTATTATTATTGATGTTTAAAGGTTAGAATCATATTAGTAATTTCTAAATGTCTTTCTGCCACATTTTATCATTTTCAGGGACTCCTGAAACCCAAACGCTTTGAATATCTTGAGAGCACCTTCATATAATTTAATGGGCTACTTTGTTTTTTGATTTTGTCTGAATTCAAGCAGTACATGAGCTTAAGATAATGGCGAGCATCTTGGAAGCAAGAAGTAATAACCAGAGGCCTTGCCCACAGAGCGCCAGAAGGCTTTTCTTGGCAGCATCTGAGACTGCATTTCCAGCTCAAATAGCTCGGTGTACTCTGTTCTCTAACTGCTGGAAATACCTTTCCACCATGAGCCCTCATGTGCAGGATGGTTTTTCCATCCTATTGAGTGCCATAATAGCATAGCCCTTATCTAATGAGAAGTGTCCCTGGAGGCAGACATGAATCTTGCTTGCTTTTGAGAGTTGTATTATTTGTCCTTGGTTACAGAAATAGTGATGATCTTTTCCTGTGTAATTTAACATCCTCCTCCTGTAGCATTTGTAGGAATCACTCTGGGGGAGTAAAAGCTGAGTAACAGTATTACAGTGCTTAACCAAAGGAATTTAGTTCTAATATTATTCCCATCCTATTTATTTTTCATGCTGCTACAAAACTACTCTGCAAATATGCTCATTGCCTTTATACTGGCATCTTGTAATTTTCAGGGTAAAATATGGGATCTTTGTGGCATGGAGAATCTTCCTGACCTGATTCCTCCTCTCCCTATCGTCAGGATCTGCATGATCTTTTGCCATGACCGCCTCCCCCACCCCCCCCACCCCCACCCCCACACACTGAAAACTATACTCCCATTGAACCACCAGCTCCTCTGTGATCTTGTGCTAGCTACTCCCTTAGCCTAAAATGCCCTTTGCTACCATGCTTCTCCTGCATTATATACACCAATAATTATCTCATCAAATAAGTTCTCTTTGTGCTCTCTCTGCCACTCCTCTTTGTGCTATCATAGCACTCTGTGTGCAGCTCCATCCCAGCATAAACCACACTTGTATCAGAGCTTTAATTTTGCCAACCCATAGATTGTGAGTATATTGAAAATGAGGATCTTATTGCATCCACCTGTGTATCCCCAGCATTTTGCACAGTGCCTAGCAGATGGTACTCTCCCTGGAAAATTTATTTTTCTTCTCCTCTACTTTGATAATTGATAAATGCTCTTTAATATGATCCCTTTGTCAACCAGCTGCACACATTTATAGGACAACTGACAAGAAACTAGGATGAAAATTGAGAGAAACAAATCTATCTGTCCCCAATAACTATCGAAACAATACAATTAACCTCATTGCTGAAGTTGTCCAACCACAGTGAATAAATCATAAACCTTTCGGTAACCCTTGTCTTACCAGGAATAATGGGCATTTCCTTTCGTGATAGTGCAGTGATGTTTGATGTTTTTGTAAAGATATATCGAGCTCTACTGCTAGTGACAACCATAGTGCCTATGTGACCACTGTGTGTAGAATAGCTGATGACTGTGAAGTCAGGATAACAATGAATTTGTCATGCTCTTTTACGGTGACAAGTAGAAAACACTGCTTTATATTTTCAGCTTCTTGGTAAATACAATTTGGATTTTCTTTAAAATATTTCCCAGTCATCATGCTGATGGATTGACAAGCTCAAAATCATTTTCTCACAGGGAAAATTTAGCAAAGCTTCACAAACCTGGTTCAAAATACAATGGAGTTCAGAAAATAAAAGAACATGCATAAAAGAAAATAGTGTGTGCATCAGGGCATACTCCACTTAGATTAAGGAGAAAAGTCAAAAGACATTTATCTGCATGAGATCATCCCACTTTTATATCCATAGACACATGCATTATTTTTTTTCATGCAGAAAAATAAAAAATAAATGCTGCCAATAGAAAATTGTAAAAACAAAACTTTTTTTTTTTTTTTTTACTTAGGAAAAACCTACTAATTACAATCTAGTGACTACCCCTTTTAATTGAAATAATCCAACTAATTTTTCTTTATAACTGCATATAAATCTGTTGCTATAGATATGACTAGTTGAATTAGCATATCAGTAGGGTGAGCCCCACCATTCTCAGTTGTATTCAATTACATGTATTGTGAATGTGGTATGTATAGAGGCAGAGTATTGTATGTGAGAAATGTTTACCTAGCACTAACTCTTTGCCAGGCACCACATCAGTTTCATTACATGATTATTTAATCATTACAAGGATCCTATAGGTATTTATATCTGCTTTTTAGAAAGGAGAAAAATGTGGCTCAAGTAAATAGCCAACTCAGGATTAAAATCCAAGCCAATGTGATTTCAAAGCCCCTATTCATTTCAGTGTCACATTATCCAAAGACACCTCACTTGTCATTTCATCTTCATATAGTCCATGTCAGTACTGAGCAGGATAACCTCCAATGAGTTTGTTATGGGGCAGCCATGTGACTTGATTCTGCCTGATGACATATGAGCAGAGGTGTGCTACAGATATCTGGTCATGTTTTTCTTGCTCTTAAAAAGAGACACATATCTCAAAAGGCTACCTCCCATATGATGATTCTAACTCTCTATCTATGTGGAAAAGCCAAAACTGTGAAAGCAGTAAAAAGATCAGTGGTTGCCAGGGGATAGGAAGTGATGAGAAGATAAACAGGCAGGACATAGAAGATTTTTAAGGCAGTGAAACTCTTCTGTATATGGTGAATGCATGTCATTATACATTTGTCTAAACCCACAGAATATACAACACTATGAGTGACCCCTAATGTAAGCTGTGGAATTTAGGTGATAATGATCCATCAGTGTAGGTTTATAAAGTGTAACAAATGTACCACTGTAGTGTGGGATGTCAATAGTAGGAAAGATTTGTGCATGTCTGAAGATGGGTATATGGGAACTCCCATACTTTTCATTCAATTTTCCTGTGAACCTACAACTACTCTAAAAATTAAGTTTTATGACTTTAAGAAATAACCACAAACCATATAATGTTACATCAAATTACCAAAATTATTTTAAGTGTGAAAGTAATATGTAGAAGTACTCATAATTTTTTAAATTTGGAGCACATTGATACAGTAAAAATGAATCTGTTTAGATCTGTGTCTTTCCTGGAGAAAGGTATTTTAAATCAGTTTGTTCTGTTGTTTGCTTATTTCACTTGATGATAACTGTTGACTAAGATAGCAATTATAATTTTACTTCCAAAAAAGGATATGCAATTGGAAAAAACATTCGTAAACCACAGTTCAGCAGTCTATGCTTTCCTCATTAAATTGGCAGACCACATTCTCAGTGAATGATCCACCACTTTCACCAAAAGAGACAGGATTGAAGAATATTCTTTATATTCCATTTATATTTTCTTTGGTTTTGGTTATAGACAATTGCATTGTTGTTTATCTGATTAGAGATGATCTCACAGTAGGGCTTTCAAAGTCTTAAAATCATCCCTAGAAGTGAAGGAGCACATTGCTGTTGAGTGTGTGTGTGTGTGTGTGTGTGTGTGTGTGTGTGATTACGGTTTTACTGTATTCAACAATAGTACCTTGTGCCTTTGTAAGTGCCTTCAATTCTTACCTTTCTGTCCTACATATACTTAGGACCTAATGTGGGACCATGCACATAGCCAGCATGATGAAGGAAAATAATCTCCCAATTCCAATACTTAACATTGTGCATGGACTAGCTCCTTAGCCTCTTTGTGCCTCAGTTTATTCTTTGGCCAACACCTTTTCTGATAATTAACCATATCAAAATAGAAGAAAATATCCACTAACATTCAAGGAAAATGAGGTGTTACTATACAACCAAAATCTTACTAGACAGTAGTATTAACGTGGAGTGATAGGAAGCAATGGGATTGAGAACTGACAAAACTGGTTTTTGGTCTTCTCTTAATGATAGGAATGTTTTGAGAGTCTAGGAGGCCCTGTGAAGCCTCAGTGGTTTGAAGTTAACAAAGGTCTTGTGCCACCAGCACCTGTATCTGGGTTAATGCAGTGGAGAATAAAGCTGCTTAAGAGAAATTTTCCATCTCAGCTGGAATCCAGCAGCCCAAATGGACATACTGTTTGGACAAGGGGCTCCAGAATTAGGACAATGGGATCCAAGACATCTGGATTAAAAGCCTCTAATAAAATGGGACAAAAAGGGCTATCCCCAAAGCAGATAAATATTTCTCTAAAGCTCAGGGAGTTTAAGCACTTTTGAACATATCTTGAGAGTTTGTTTGCTTGGTGGTAAAGGACATTTATTGATGGGAAAGTGGGTGTCACACAAATGTACTTTTGTTTTCGTTTCCCTGGAAGTTGCCCCAAGTACATCAAGTGATAAGTGCTAGAAGAAACAGAGGGCTTAAAGCGAGTCTTTCTGAAACTTTAGTAGAAGATATGACGATAGGACAAAAATATTGCAGTAATGGGGTCATCTTTGGAAGAGCCTAATATGGAGGAAAGGGACCACAGGTAGAATTTTGAGAAAAATCAGCCTCATAAGAGACATTAAGCACTTCAGGTCACCACTAGAATCTAGAAGAATAACAGTGACACTTCTAGCTCATGACGACAGAGTGGATAACAGTATGAATAATAAATGTGGCAGAGATGGGGAAGAAGGAGACTTTACCAGAGATACCAATGAATGATAAAGGGACTTGAGTCTCATCTTTTTTATTGTGTTGAACTTGGAGCCTCATGTGTCTTTTCAAACCATTCCTATTATCCACATACTTTGTAATATTATGATCCAAAGATGCAAGAGACACAAAAATAAGTACATTTAAAAACTAATCAATGATGAATATGTTGGGGGGTAGTATTTGTTAAAGAAAGAAATCAATAATAATAGTAAGGCTAAAAGCAAAAGAAAATGAAAATACATCGATCTCTTCAGTAAGGATTCATGAATTTGTAAAAATAACATTGATTTACTTAATTCTGTAAATAAAATTTTTAAGGAATTAATTCTTAATTTGTTTAATTCAGTAAGAGATAAAGATCAGCCAAACTGAGGTATAAGTACTAGATCTAACATGTAGATCTGTCTTTGGTTCATATCAGTTCAGTTTCACAGGAATTTTTCCAAGACTATCTTCTTTGGAAAGGGCCATAAAAACACTTCAGTATTTTCACCTAGGGAATATATAAGCCATCATTTTTTATCCTGAAAGTTTTTGTGTAATATTCAATGGGAAGACAAAATACCTGCTTTTGGAAATGGTATCAGAAAAAATATCCTTTAGACAAACTGAAAAAAATACTTCAGAAATGAATACACTTGAAATGAAGGTTTCAAACTTACAATGCTTATATTTTATTTATTTATTTTTAATTAAAAAAAAATTAACGTTTATTCATTTTGAGACACAGAGAGACAGAGTGTGAGCAGGGGAGGGTCAGAGAGAGAGGGAGACACAAATCCGAAGCAGGCTCCAGGCTCCGAGCTGTCAGCACAGAGCCCAACACGGGGCTCAAACCCAAAAACCTTGAAATCATGACCTGAGCCCAAGTCAGACACTTAACCGACTGAGGCACCCAAGTGCCACAATGCTAATCTTTTTAAACATATATCACATGAATGAGATAAAAATATCAGTAGAGAGTGTGTTTGTATCTATATTAATCAGTATTCTTCATAGAAACAAACCAGTAGGATACACACACACACACACACACACACACACACATACCTACACCAATTTAGAAAGAGATTTATAAGTGGAGATTTATTTGAAGGAATTGGCTTACATGCTTATGGGGGATGTAAGTTTAGAATCTGCAGGGTGGTCAAGCAGTCTTTAGACCAAGGATGAGCTGTTGCAGTTCAAGTCAAAAGGCCCTCAGGCTGGAGAACCAAGAAAGAGCGAGTATGGCAATCTCTGGTAGAATTCCATTGTGCCTGGGAGAAGGTAGTCTTTATCTATGAAGGTTTTCAGTTGATTAGATGAGGCCACTCAAATTGTGAAGGGCAATTTGCTTTACTGAATATCTACGGTTTTAAATATTAATCTCATCCAAAAACCCTCTCACAGAAACGTCCTGAATAATGTTTGACCACATATCTGAACACCATGGCCCAGCCAAGTTGATGCATAAAATTAACCATCACAGTATCTATAAAATCTATTGATTTTTAAAATTTAGGCTTTCTTTCCAAAATCATAAACATGTAAGAAAAGATCTCCTAAATATAAAATATTTCATTGACTGCCTACAATTATTAAATAAATAATAAACAATAAATAATAATAAATAATAAACAATTATTAAATAAATAATAGACCCATTATTATCAGTACTTCAGATATATATACCCCTGACATTTTCTCAGCAATTTGTAAGTTAGGTCAAAAGTTTGTCACAGAATTATATTTTTGCTTAACAAACATAGAAAGGGAGTATGAGAGACTACTATTTCCAGAAAAAATTCTCTTCTTCTAGATAGCTTTACATTCCAAGCACCTTGAACATTACTAATATTGGACACACACAATGCCAGTTTACTGAAAGAACTGCTGATTGGGAAGCCCAGCTTGACAACCAGTAGTGGTTGGCATATACTATGCATACAATAAATGTGTATTGAAAGATGGCCATAAATAGCATGTGTTCTTCCTTGCTTCTTGAGATGGCATAAGCCAAACATACTGAAAATTTGGTGTCACTTGTATGAAAACCTTAAATAATTCTTAAACATTCAGCCCGGGCTTTATGTTCGTGATATCAGCAAGCATTGCTCAAGCTGATCTTTGAAATTTTTGAAATACATCTCTTAGTACATGCCTATACCCAATTCTCAACAGAAATTTATGCATTTCCATTTTGTTATTATTCCTTTCTTCTAACTCATCTTTCTTCTTTTTTATTACTATCCTTTCTCATTTATAGCTCTCATTTTTGTTTTGTTTTTTTTTTTCTTGGTAGAGTTTTAAGTTTGATGTTGCCCTTTCCTGTCCTGTATTGTATTATTTAGGCCTTTTACAAGCACTTGAAACTAAGCAGCATTTAGCTTTTCAGTGATTTTAAACTCATTTGTTTTGCTATTTGCATTTGTGTTTGTCTCAAAGTTCTATCTAAAGTTCTATGGTTCTATCTAAATGTCTATCTCACGAAGTGTAAATGTCTATTGGCAAAGTGTAAAGTTAATCATAGGTGTATAAGGATGATGATGGTTGAAGATGATGATGAGGATGATGATGATATCATGAATAATGGCAAATGACTTGCAGACTGAACTACTGGCAGTTATCAGTATCTTCCCTACCCTCCCTCATTTTGATATAATAGCTACCCTTTGACAAACATGGCCTTTACAACTTAGCTTTTTTTTTTTAATAAAAGACACAAACAAACAAAATTACACCTGACAATTTTGATCAAGCCCTGGGTGGATACCTGATTCAGAGAAAATACATATAGGCTGGCCAGTGACTTGTGGAATTGTTGGAAAATTGAACTTGGCTCAATCTGATTCCAGTTTCAGGAAGTTGAAACCTGAAAGACTTTTTGTTAATAAAATATGCTACAACTGGGAGGCCATGACATAAAGCTGAGGATTGTGGCCATTATCTGAATATATGCATGTATATACATTAATCAGGACAGAGCATGGTGGGGACTGGTGGTGGAGATAAATGCAGCCAATTCTGGAGCGTAACTGAGTACAGACAGACCATACAGTGCTTGAGAGATACAGAGTAAGCTCCTGGTTTTCTAGTTTAAAGTTTCTACTTTCACTCTTACCTAAGACTCATGAGAGTTTTAGTGGCTCTCTGTTCCTTGATGCCAGAAGAAGCTTAAGAGTTTTCATGAGTCTCTGCTTCAGAAAGAGGAATAATTATGGTTTATTTGTTGTCATATCTTAACATATATTCTACATAGCTATTCAAAATATTTATGCAGCATCTATTATAAATAAAAATCTACTCAGGAATCATAATTAGAAATAGAATACACCAATTTTGTATTTCTTCTTCATAGAATTGGATGACATCTGTTATCACTTCTTTCTTGCTATTTAGTAACAGAACTCCCAAGTTTCAGTATGTCACATATTCCAGGAAAGTTCTGTATCTCTCAGTGTCCCTTGCAACTAGGTGAGGCTAGGATTCGTTCTAGTTGTGAATGAAAGTGAAATGTGCAACTTCCAGGCTAAGTCTCTAAAGGAAGGAAGCATGTTCTCTGCTCCTCCTTATCTCTTTCCCATTGGCTGGAATGTATCCCTTATAATCTTAGACTATATAGTAGTCACACTATGATAATGGCAATCTCTGATATTATGGATCCTTCATTTAAGATCGGGACTCTTTATACTTGTATTCTTGCATAATATCTCTATGTTATTTAAACCAATGTTACTTTTTCTTTGTTAGAACATCCAAAGAGATATCTTAAACATAGACAGCATTAACGAAAAGGGGATTCTGTTAAAAAGAGGAAGGGGGGAAAAATCAAAGGTAATTAGGTTAAATAAGATGATTTGGTTTTGGAATTTAATACCAAGGGTATACTTCACCAAAATGTTGAAAGTAATGAACAAAAAAGTACATCTAGATATACAAGAAATCAACTGGCCTATGTTGAAATTCTAAATGGTTACTTTTTAAAAAATTTTTTTAAATGTTTATTTATTTTTGAGAGAGAGAGAGAGAGAGACAGAGACAGAGACAGAGCATGAGGGGGAAGGGGCAGAGAGAGAGGGAGACACAGAATCCGAAGCAGGCTCCAGGCTCCAAGCTGTCAGCACAGAGCCCCGCGGGGCTCGAACTCACGAACTGTGAGATCATGACCTGAGCAGAAGTCGGACACTCAACCAACTGAGCCACCCAGGAGCCCCAATAAATGGTTACTTTTTAAAAATTTGTTTTAATGTTTCTTTATTTTTGAGGGAGAGAGAGTCAAAGAGAGGGGGTGGGAGAGTGGCAGAAAGAGAGGGAAACACAGAATATGAGGTGGGCTCCAGGTTCTGAGCTGTCAGCACAGAGCCCGACACAGGGCTCAAACTCAAGAACAGTGAGATTGTGACCTGAGCCAAAGTCAGTTGCTTAACCAACCAAGCCATCCAGGTGCCCTGTAAATGGTTACTTTTAATTGGTATATTATGTTTCTATTGCTTGTCCTAAAATAATAAAAGTTGTATCTTTTTATCCTGAAAAAAAAAATACTACATTTGGATTAATGCTCTAGTTCAATGGATTAAAGCCTGTTTGGGAAAGGAAAAAAAAAAAAAAAGAAGTAGAAGAAGAAAAGGGAAGCAGAAAATTGCACAAAGTTTATGTGCTCTTAATATCACAAAAATGAAGTAAGTAAACAACACAGCAGGTTTTCACTGAGTATACGCTGTGCTGCACATGCGCTCCCCCTGATTGCCCTGGAAGGAGAACTTCTCTATGGTAATGCTATTATGGTGAATAATATTATATGCAAATGAAGTAAATTAGAGATAGAACTAGCCACACATTGTCTAATCAGCACCATGTCAGAATAGGTGCCATCGCGAAAACTAAGGTCATGAGTGAAAGAACTTGAATTGTATGCAGAATGCTTAATTTGAACTTGTGCTTGAAAAATCTTTTATGAATGACATACCTGTTTTTCCCTGTGACTTTGCTAAAAGTTAGGGTATATAATAAGTAAATAGTTGGGGCACCTGGGTGGCTCAGTCGGTTAAGTGTTCGACTTCAGCTCAGGTCATGATCTCATGGTTTGTGGGTTCAAGCCCCGCATCGCGCTCTGTGCTGAGAGCCTGGAGCCTGGAGCCTGCTTCGGATTCTGTGTTTCCCTCTCTCTTTGTCCCTCCCCTGCTCACGCTTTCTTTCTCTCTCTCTCTCTCTCTCCCCTTCCAAAATAAATAAACATTAAAAATAATTTTTTTAAATAAGTTAATAGTTGCATATTCATGTGGTCTCACCAGTTCTACATATTGGAATCACTGTCGTAAAGAACTCTTTATCTGAGAAATGGTGTCAATTCCTTTTTCTTGGTAACCTGTGGAAGCTGCTTTGGGTTCAAAATGGTTGTAGAATCTTTCTGCTTAGATTACGTTCCTTGTGCTGATCACTATCAACCAGAGGGATTAGAATGGCCCAGAGGAGGCAGTGAGAGTAAGACAGACAGAAAACGATCTGTGTTGTAAGGATTTAATTAAGATTCCAAAAATAAACATTCTGAATCCAGATCCTTCAACAACATGAAAAGGTTTTGTTTTGATGATGGTAGGACTGGACTGTCATTTCTACAAATATGATAATAGTTAATTAGAGCTAGCATATAAAGTTAATCAAAGATGTTAAATATGTTTCTTCCTAACAAATACTGGCTTTATGTTTTGTATGATAATAATGACCAATTTTATAGAATTGTATTCTGTTAAAGTAATTATTATTCATCAAGTTTCATAAAGGGCTGTAAACTTGGATTTCTAAGGACAGTGAGGAATGAGGAAGCAAATAATACTCATTCATGTGGGCATGCCACATTTCCAAATATCAGAATAAAAACTTCTTATCTTACAAGACTCAGAATTACAAGACTTATGTATTCTGGGAAGCTTTGTCGAAATTTCTACTCTTGTGCCTAGGTTAGGTTCTCCTGTTCTGTGCTCCAACGGTACAATTTATTACCTCTATTATAGCACTTTTGTGAATTTATTCAAGATCTGCCTCTGTTGGGTTAAGTCTCTTATCGTGGGAATATATATTACTGGATCCTTGTATGTTCCAGTTTTTAGTTGATGCACAGCAAATGACTCTAAAGCTTTGTGGCTTAAAACAAAAATAATCATCTACCATCTGGACAAGACTCAGCAAAGATGGTTTGTCTTTGTTCCACACAGTATCAGTGGAGTGGCTGAACCAGAGCAGGAAAACCAACTTCCAAGATGGCTTTTATGAATGGCTGGTATATTAGTTATTTATTAGTACATAACAATTTAACTGAAATTTAGTGGCTTAGACAAAAGCATTTGTGGGTGCTTTTGTTTTTCTACACAGTTTCTGTGGGGCAGATTTTTGAGAGAAAATTAGCTGAGTATTTCTTCTCAGGGTCTCTCATGCTGCATCATGCATCATGCTAGCCAGGCATTGACTAGGACTGCAGTCATCTGAAGGCTTGATTGAGGCTAGAGAATCTGTTTTTAAAATGGCTTACTCACATGGATGGTTAGATGATACTGGCTATGGTCAGAAGACCTTAGTTCCTCACCATGTGGACATCTCTGTAAGGCTGCTTGAACGACCTTATGAAATGGCAGCTGGCTTTCCCCAATGTGATATGAGAAAGAGCAAGACAGAAGTTGCATGGCTTTTAATACCTAGTTTACGAAGTCACACCATGTTGTTTCTGCAATATTCGATTGGTCAAGCATAGTTCAACTTAATTCAGTGTGAGTGGATATTATGTAAGGCCATGAATACCAGAAAGTAGGGATCATTGTGGGCCACTTTAGAAACTGGCTACCACAGATGGCATATTGGTATTGGCTGTTACCTGTGTTTTTCCATATGCCTGTTTGAGCTTCCACACAGCATGGTGACTAAATATCAAGAGAAAGAAGAGGCAAGAAAACCAGTGGGCAGGAAATGGCACAATGGTTGTGTCAATTTTGGGGTGTGTACTCAGAAGTTTGTACCACATCATCTCTGTATTATTCTACCAATAAAAGCAGTTATTTATCCTACACAGAATATTCAATAGGAAGAATGTCTAAGGTTTTGTGGTCATCTTTAATTTTTGACAAGATCGTTTTGGGTTTGACATCATGTAAAAACAATCACGTGTATGACATCTGCACTTAGCACAATGTTCAGTGAGCATTCATTAAATATGGGTTCAAAGAGCAAATGAACTTTGTGTTTATTTTGTAAAGTATTGGTCGGGACAGGTACATAGAAAATCATTTTAGGGGCACCTGGGTGACCCACTTGGTTGAGCATCTGACTTTGGCTCAGGCCATGATCTCCCTGCTTGTGGGATCGAGTCCCATGAGAGCTTGCAGCTTGGAACCTGGAGCCTGCTTCAGATTCTGTCTCCATCTCTCTGCTCCACCACACTTGCACTGTCTCTCTCTCTCTTTCTCTGTCTCTCAAATATAAATAAACATTAAAAAAATCAAAATCATTTTAGAATTGAGATTTTAACATGTATTAGTGCATTCACAAATGAAAGGAATAAAAGCTGCTTTTATGTTCTAGTTAAAAGACACATTATATTATTTAAGATTACTCATTTAGTATTGCTTTTTCATAAAGAGAAAATCAAATTATAGAAACTGCTTTTTCAAAACAGCTTTCTAAAAACGAGTCTTGAGTAAAACCTGCAGCTATTAAAGGCTGTGATGACATAACATGGTTATTATTTAATGTTGAATTAGTAGGTAGTAAACATCATAGACAGTAAGGAATGGAATTCATAGAATTTCTTTCAAAGAGATGAGGTCCTGGGGCACCTGGGTGGATCAGTCGGTTAAGCATCCAGTTTCAGCTCAGGTCACGATCTCATGGTTCGTGGGTTTGAGACTCACATCGGGCTCTGTGCTGACATCTCGGAGCCTGGAGCCTGCTTCAGATTGTGTGCCTCCCTCTCTCTCTGACCTCTCCCTGTCTGTCTGTCTCTCTCTCTAAAAAATAAAAAATAAACATAAAAATTTTAATAAAAAATTTTAAAAAAGAAATGAGGTCCTTATGAGGTAGAATCAGGAAAAGGTTCATAAGATTTCCAGATACCTTGTAACATATGGCTTATTCATAACCAATTTTAGTAAGAATATGTAATTTCAAATATCAGGCATGGGGCAAGGGGGGCATTATTACACAAAGATATGTCCAAATTGGTTTAAGCAAACTCCTTTAGTTAAAGACAGCACCTGAAGCATCAATGTCTTGTGTTGTTTACACTTTTAACAAAAGCTAACTGTATTTTTTGAAAGGTAGTAAAATAAAATTACAGTGCTGCTGAGTCCAGGCTCACCTTTAGACAATTCTTTCAACCAAATTATAAAGGTCTGGTAAAAGCACGGTAGACATTTAATTACTATCACAAGAGCAGCACCATTCCAATATAGCCTTCAGTAACACATATTATCAATCACATTGAATTTTTAAGAGTGATTTGTGCAGAATACATACTTGATTCTGTACTCTGTGTCATGAATAGTTTTCTAAGGACCTTAATCCATATTGGCTTTAGCTCTGTTCCCTAGGGTTCTTTCAAGCATTAAATCTGGAGTGAGAATATGTAATGAATAAACAGCACAGTACAGTATCGAATAGTAGTATGCAAACGGTAACACAGACTGTTTTGTTGCTATTTCACAGTGAAGCACAAGCTACAGCAACTTGACTATGACCTGAATAATCAAAAAAAAAAAAAAAACAACCCTTGCATTAACTTTCACCTTGAATACTTATAGAGAAGTTTTATGTATCAAAAAAAAAAGTCCATAAAGTCTTTTCTTCATTAGCACTTGTCCTAGTAAAATATTTTGAAAACAGCAAATTCTATAATACTTCGCCTTTATTAAAGGCTGTATGCCATGAAGGTAACTTAGACTGATGTGCATTAACAACAACAAAATCTTCTTTTAATTTTTTTTCCATAAATAAATGCAGTTACTTTCAGAGATATTTAAACTTGAACCTAAACTATGAGAAGAAGCCAGATTTCAAGGAATGCCAGGATGATGATTCTAGTTATAGGAAAAGAGAAGTGCAGAGTCTGAGATAGGAAAGAGCTTTGCATATACCAGAGACTATCAGAAAGTGAATTTGGCTGAAGTGCAGAAGTGAAGCAAGAGGGAAACTGATGCATTATGAGTTTGGAGGGTAGGCAAGCAACAGTGCATACCCGTAGGCAGGTTAGAAAATATTTTGCTCATATGAATGTTTAATGAATAGATTGTAAGGGTGCAAAGTGAAACTGTAGAGACAAGTTAAGAGATAATTCAGATTGCACATGATGATACTTAAGGGCAGCAACAGTGATGGTGGAGTGGAGCAGACATATTTGAAATACATTATACAGAACCAATGGAACTGGGGTGGATTGGTTATGTAATCTACAAGAGATGGAGATATCAGGAATGACTCTGAGGGTTCTGAATTGAACATCTGATTCAATTTTAGTGACATGGGGGAAGCGTTTGGGGGAGACAGGTTTGGGGGGAAATGCAATAGTTTTATTTGAGGATATGTTAACTCTAAGATGCTTGTGAAATACATAACTGGCAAAGTCAAATATTTCTTCAGTTACAGAAGTCAAGATATCAGAAAAATCCTATGTCAGGATTGTGGGTATAAGTATGGGAGTTAACAGTGTAAAGATAATTTTCAAAGTCATAGGAATGGATGAGCTCATCTAGCAAGAAAACATAAAGACAAGAACCAAGAACTGAGCTCTAGCACAGAATTTTAATAGCTGTATATAGAAAGAGCAGCTAAAACCTTTGTGAGAAAACCAATAGAGCATAGTGTTATAAAGATTGAGTAAAGGACTTATTCAGAAAGAAGGTCCGATAAGATAAGCATAGGAAATGGCAATTTCAGTTCCCTGGTGGGGATAGAAAACTTATTAGAAACGTCAACAAAATAACAGGTGTGAATAAATGAAGGGAGTAGATGACTTTCAAAATATGAACAGGAACAAAGAAATGTAGAGAAACAAGGGGACACCTGTGGGATCAAGGGCAGATTTTCTTTGGTAAGATGGGAAGAACTTTGGCAGGTTTACATACTGATGGGATTGGTACACAATAAAAAAGAGAAAAAATGATGATGCAGAAAAAGGGGGGTTATTGTCAGAGCATCTCTCTACCTGACTGAGGTAGAGATAAAAAGAAGGAAAGGGGTAATGAATGAAAGGTTAAGAGTTACACGAAGGTGTCAGTTGCTCAAGAAGGGAAAGACAGAATATAGAAAACAAGGAGGAGGGAGTCTTTATCCACCATAACTGGGGGAAACAGGAACAGATGGGATAATGTGTGAAATAATTATTTCAGAGAGTGAGGAATGTTTTTTATAGGAACACACAGCAGAAAGGATGTGCAGAATCAGGGACCTGTTTGAGGTTTGTAGGTATGAATCTAAAATGAAACCAGCACTCTATGGTTTTGTCTGGCAATATTCATTTCCTTGTGTATAGGCAAAGAAGAGAAAGGAATTTGGTTTCTCTAGATTGGAGGCTATCTCAGGTGATAACAACAGAGAGAGAGAGGAGCAGGTAAGCTGAGGATGCTTGCCAAGGTGTGATTGTAATTATAGACTAGGGAATTTAACCTGAACAAGGAATGTAGTAAAGACAAGAGGGAAGAGGCAAAGAGGTAGCAAGAAAAGCCAAAGTACGATGTTTTAGGTCTCAAGGAAGTTGAATTAAAGGAGCTGTGGTTCTATAGCAAATGTCTTAGAGGTATAGAGAAAGTTTTGATGAAATATTGGTGTGTCTGAAACTCAGATCTAAGAGAAGCCTCAGTTTCTGATGACAGCATCCAAGTGCATCCAGAAGAACAGATGGCTGAAATGGAGTGGAAGAAACCATCATTTGGAAGTGGAAAGAAAAAAACAAAACAAAACTAAACTAAAAACTGAGATTCCAGTTTCCGTAGACATCATTGATGCATAAGTCACTAAGGATAGAGGAGAGGAAGAAGGTGATTCTGAGCCAGGAATGGAAGTTTTAAATGTGTGCAGTAAACCAGATTTCAGTCTCTAGGCCTACAAGGAACAGAGCATATTTATTTCATTGAATTGCTCTTTTTAATGCAATCAGATTTATTTCTCTTTGGTTTACATGAACTCATGAAAAATGGAATTTTTTCAATAGTTTTTCAATTATGTATCCTGAAAATTTACACATTGCAAACCAAAACACCTCACCACTGCAGTTCTGGGAAATGCTGAACCCAGAAATGATTGAAAAGAGCTGCTGAGGTAGCAAGACAGCACCAGGGGAGTCACAGAGGAGCTAGACACCTAGGAAAAGAGGAGACAAAGGCATTCAATCGCAAATGACATGGGAATTGAAGAGAGATATTAATTCAGAAAAAAATCAAATGCTTGCTTAAAAGGTATAGGTTAGGGGCGCTTTGATGGCTCTGTTGGTTGAGTGTCCGACTTTGACTCAGGGCATGATCTTGTGGTTTGTGAGTTCAAGCCCCGCGTCGGGCTCTGTGCTGACAGCTTGCAGCCTGGAGCCTGCTTCAGATTCTGTCTCCTTCTCTCTCTGCCCGTCCCCCTTGCTCTCTGTTTCTGTCTCTCTTGAAAATAAACATTAAAAAAATTGTTTTAAATAAATAAAAGGCATAAGTTGTGTACTCAAATACTTTCTCCATTCTATGTGAACCAGACTCGATCATTACATAGCCTAGCATTTTGAACATTAACACAGAGATAATGCCCATGTCATCTGGTTGTTTTAAAGATCAAATGAGGGGAAATACATAAAGCCCATTTATTATTCACAGTATATGCTGAGGTGCTATAAAAAAAACACCAACAATTATAGGAATTTGAAAAAAAGGAACATATGTCTTTGCCACTGAAAAGACCAAGATGGGTCAGTGAGTCCTGCTTTGCAAGGCCTTTCAGGGATATCAGTTCTTTCCATGTTGACATTTTCTCATATTCTATGGCATGGTTGTGCTCATGGTTGAAGCTGACTGACCTCCACATCTGCATTTCTGTTCTGGGTGATGACAGAGCATGGAAGTCCAGGGTAGAGAGCTTGTTGTCAGGAAGTTAGCACACATTGTGCACATTATTTCAACTTCCATCCCATTGGCCCAAACTTTGTCACATGTCTCTAGCAGCAGCCTGCTTCTCAGCCTTATTTTGGAGTTTTGGGATTTAATACCAAAAGAAATAAGAGGAAAATGGAGACTGTAACTCTCCCCCATAGCACCTATCACAATACGTGGTCCATGTTAATGCTAATCATCAATTCCATTAATTACCCTTTTCAGGAATTCCTTTTATTCATCCTTTATAGATTTTGTTGACTTTGAAGTATGAACACATTGGATTTTTATTTATAAATATATAGTAAAATTGGATTCCTTGATGGTTATTGACATATCTATATCCAGATTTCAGGAACACTTTACAAGTATAAATGTTTAACCTGGTGTTTTGCAGAATCTATTCCCATAACAAAATGGTGGCTGACTATGGTTTAATTATATGGAGAACTTTCATATGGAGTACATACTCAAACACTTGTGATGTCCGTATATGGGTAGAAATGAATCTATTATTTGACTAAGTGCAACAAATTTATGTACATGGACCCAGCCCAAGTAAAACTACTCATAAGTAACAAGTTAATAAAATGGCAATAAATCAAGTTCTATTCACTTAATTTGGTAAATGGCCTCACAGCAATATATCATCTCTGCCAAAAAAAAAAAAAATCTATGAATGTCTAGTTTTGTTCCCTCTGTTTTACTTATTAAGCATTTTTTGCTTATGAATATCTCTGGTTGTTCAGCATATGCCCAGTGAAGCAAGAGAATATTTGCCTCTGATTCCATCAAAGCATTTCCAATAATGGGCCTATGCTGACTAAAGCAGCTGTAGCAGCACTAGGGACATGTAAATCAGGATGTTAATGAAGAACCGAACACTCAGATTTAAAGAGTTCACAGAAATATGGCTCATAGAACTAAATTAGGTCATTACAACTCAAAGTCAATTTTATTGGGGAAATAAAACACTTAATTTCTATTGGCAAATGAAGAACTTTATAACAAGGACCCTGAAAAATCAATGAAAAAAAATACAAAACTAATTCTGTTTAAAATAATAGCTTTTACATGTGGATCTCAATGGAGGGCAAATTACCTTCTCACTTCCCTCCTTTTGGTCAATATGTACCATATCCTTTAAAGTCATTTTATATTTTATCTTCTTCAAGAGGCTTTCCTGGATTTCTTGTAATCTTGTGTTCCATTATTTTAATTTTTTAAATATTTATTTTTGAGAGAGTGCGAGTGGGGGAGGGGCAGAGATAGAGAGGGAGACACAGAATCCCGACCAGGCTCCAGGCTCTGAGCTGTCAGCACAGAGCCCAATGTGGGGCTCAAACCCACAAACCATGAGTTTATGACCTGAGCTGAAGTCAGATGCTTAACCACCTGAGCCACCCAGGTGCCCCTTGTGTTCCATTTTTTATAGTCTGAAAATATTTAAAATTTTTTAGACTCGTTGATACCTGGATTTGTAAAATTAAAATAGTACTACTATGATTTCATTGTTTAGCTATGAATATTACAAATTTAAAATAGAGGAAAAGGGAAAGAAACTGACATATAATTGGCACATGTTATATATCACTTACATTCACACACATATTTTCATTTAATCCTGTGCAGTGTTTTATGATAGTAGACACTCATGTTCTAGAATCAGACAGTCCTAGATTTGAATTGCCTGCTTGCCAATTTTTGTGTAAGTTATTTTATGCAAAATAACACTAAATTTCTTCATTTTTATAATTATAGAAGCTACTCAGCAAAGTTGATGAGTGATGAAATAAAATAGGTATGTAAAGCACTTAGATTATGTGGATATGAGGTAAATGGTAAATAAATATTAGCTTTATTGCTGTTATTACTAATTACTTCTCAAACTGCAGATATTTTGAATCCATTTGTATCAGTAACATATCAGGGTTCAGAGATTTTAGGTAACTTGAAAAATTTAAGTGTAATTGAGGATTTAGAATTTAAAACCAGGTCTAGAAATCCCAATGTGTCATGCTTTCCTATCACTTCTTGTTCTTGTTCTTGTTTTGTTTTATTTGAATTTTGCTCTCCTACAATATCTAAGCAAAACTATTGTTTTAGAAAGATTACTGAAACAGCAGCCCACTTCCAGCCAGGGGGCTAGTTGGATATTTTATATCCTGGATGGATTGGGAAAGAGAGGGAATAATTGCTTTCTCGTACATTTTGGCTTTAGTTACTTTTCATTTTGGCATTGTTAGAGAGAACAGTATCTTTTATTATTAACTGACTTTGTTCTACAAATCCAGCTGCCTCCAGGGGGAGGTGGTAAAAGGAACTGAAATGGGTCAGACCTAAAACTAAATGTATAGACAATGAACAGTGAAAGAGTTCTGCACTCAGTGCTGAAAAGTTTGGATTACTTTCTGACTTGCAAGCTAAAATTTTTACTGTACTATGATATGCTGCTTTTCTTTGAAAGAAGCAATATTTATTATTTTGTTAGAAGTGAAGTAAGAGTTTAAGAGCTGTAAGTATTGAGTCAAGCAGACTTTAAAGAAAACATCAGATTCAGACAGCAAAGAGAAAACATACAAATATCATCTTTAACAATCAGGACTGCGAGTCACCAAGCTGCAATGTATTGTTCATCCTGTCCCTTGGGGGCAATTTGCAATGTAGCCACAGTTATGATATTCATATGTTTTGTATAGATTATCATATATATAATATAAATAAAACCATATATATATAATTCATGGTATATAATAGTATGATATATAATAAATATTATATATATACTATTAAATATTATAAATTATATATTATCTAATATATAATTATATATATATGCATACAATCTCAATTGAGTTCTAAGACTTGGCACTTTGTTAATTCACAATAAATTTCTTTTATTTATCTCAAGACACAGCAGTGTTTTGACAGGCATGTTCTACTTCTACACAGATCTTTTTGTGAAGCCAGATGAAAAAATCCCTATATGAATCCAGTGCTCTGGTCAACGGATCCTACTTTTAGAAGCAATGGATAGAAGTTGCTTTGGTGGGGGCAGGAGCAGTGGCAGGTGAATGGACAATTGTGAGATTTTAGCTAAGAGGTGATAAGAATCTGGATTAAGAGGAAACCTGGTGATAGAGAAGTATCAGTCTAGTTTAGTACTTGGAAGTTAAGAAGGAATACAGAAAAAAAAGGAAGACACTGGGAATGAAACTTGACTTTGGACTATGACGACAAGTGAACAGACTTAAAAGAAAAATTAAAAAAAATTAAAGGGGCACCTGGGTCGCTCAATCAGTTGAGCATCCTACTTCAGATCAGGTCATGATCTGGCGATTTGTGAGTTGGAGCCCCACATTAAGCTCTGTGCTGACAGCTCAGAGCCTGGAGCCTGCTTCGGATTCTGTGTCTCCCTCTCACTAACCCCTCCCCCACTCTCTCTCTCTCTTTCTCTCTCTCTCTCTCTCTCAAAAATAAATATTATTTTTTTTTAAAAAATTAAGAACAAGTAAGGATTATGAAATCATAAAAGTCATTCAGATGAAAGTTAAATATACACATTAACAAAGTTTTGAGAAATTTTATGAAGATAATTATTCAGTCATTAATTATAGCAAACACCTATTCTGTGCTTCATAGTAGCTCTCTTACACATCATTTAAAGATTTTATTATTATGTTGAAATTTAACCCAGATAGAGATGTAGTATTTTGAAAGATATTAATTGAAAATGTTAAAGCTATAATAGTTTATTTCTGTTCAAGTCTTTTAACTTTAAATATGTTTATACCTTTTGTATCTATTTACAGCTTATTCAAAGATTTGTTTGGTTTCAATGTAGGGTTCTTTTACCCAATAGAAAGATATTTTAGTTTGGTTATTGCTGGAACACTTGCAGACCACAGTTTCATAAATTATATAATGGGTTATATTTGTTTTAGTTAAAATGTTGTCTAAAAAGGATTTTAAAAAACCTTTAGCTCATTGCTTTGATTTCATCATAATCAAGTCGCATTCATGCCACTTAGGCTGTGTCAGCACCCAGATTCAGGTCAAACATTCAGTTAATTTGGATGAGCCTGGGACATTGCAAATACTACCTCAAAACAACAATTCAGTTTTAGCATATTTTTCATCAAAGAAACTAAATTTCCTATGATTTCTTAATATTTCAGTCCACCAACTGTTCTGTTGTTATAGACAATCCAGTTCTTTACCAGAATTCAGAAGACTGATTCCAATTATGAATATAAATGAAATATGTGTTTTACTTTTATCTGTGGCATTTTATTGACACAACCTTAAATAAGACAGCATAACATAAATCAACACTTCAGTTTTTTTTTCTGTCACAAGGAGATTTTCCATTTTAGATAGAGTGGATTGGGAATAGAAAATAATTTAGCAATGGTGATGACAGCTTTCTTTACCAATGTTCCCATTTTCCATATAGAAGCCATTAAGTAGGGTACAGGAAGCATGTTAATCATATGAGTTTTCTAATTGATTTAAGTCTCTTTTTCCTTCTTCTTGTTGAAAAACCAGATTGTACAAATTGTAAAATATTTGTCTATCTTTCTAGTCTCAAAGTAAATATGAACACAAAATGCATTGCCTTAGATTAGGAAAGTAGTACATCATTGTAAGTTTTGTGACGATGAACAAGGCACTGAAACTATCTGAACTTCAGTTCCCTTACTTGTGATATTAGAATAAAGCAATATAGTTCTTACAATTAGTGCAAGAATGAGATAGTAATTGAGATAACAAGTAAGATAATAAGTAAAAAGGATTTTATATCATTGTAAATCCCCATTAATTGCAAGGAATAACTTGTACATTCAACAAACACTGAATGCATTTTATGTGCCATCCATTAGAGAGATGAAGAAAACAAGGCAAAAGCTCTCCTTTTAAGAATCTCTAGGCCTAGATGAAGGTATGATAAAATAAACAAAGACTGTAAATACAATGAGACAGAAAGCACAATAAGATGTGCCCATGGCTTTGAGAGTGCTTAGAGAATTACGTATCCAAATCTTTTGAAAGCTTAAAATAGAAATTTCTAAGTATCAGATGTTTTATGTAAGCCTCATGGTAACCACAAAAAAAAAGGAAAAAAAAAAAAAAACTAAAGAAGATAAACAAAAGAAACATAGAAAGGAATCAAACCATATCAATACAAAACAATCAGCAAATCACAAAGGAAGACAGCAAAAGAGGAAAGGAGGAACAAAATAGCTACATAACATAAAACAATGTAAGAAATGGGAATAGTAAGTCCTTACCCATCAATAATTGCTTTTAATGTAAATGGATTAAACTTCACAATCAAAAGACATGGAGTGGCTGAATGCATAACAAGACAAGATGCAACAATATGCTTTCTACAAGAGACTCACTTTAGATTTAAGTATGTATGTGTATAGTCTAAAAGTGTATAGTCTACACTATATGTGCATAGTCTAAAAGGAAGCAGGGGTGGTTATACTTATATCAGACAAAGTAGAATTTATATAAATAACAGTCATTAAGAGACAAAGATGGTCACTATATGCTAAAAGAATTCACTGAACAGGAAGATACAACAATTATAAATATGTATGTACCCCAAATCTGAGCATATACAGAGCAAAAGTGTCAAATCTAAAGGGAGAAACAGACAGTAATAGTAGGAGTCTTTAATATCCCATTTTCAATAATAGAACATCCAGACAGAAAATCATAAGAAGACAGTAGATTCGAAAAACACTTAGACCAAATGTACCTAAGAGAAGCAAACAGAGTATTTGACCCAACAGCATCACTCAAACAAACATGTAACCTTCTCCATGGATAGGTCCATGCTAGGTTAAAAGACAAATCTTAATAAATTTAAGAATACTGATATTATACCAAGTATCTTTTCTAACCACAATAGAATGAAACTAGAAATCAGTAGAAGGAATAGTGGAAAAGTCACAAATATGTGGCAATTAAACAACACATTCTTAACCACTGAATCTAAGAAGAAATCAAAATTGAAATTAGAAAATATCTCCAAACAAATGAAAATGAAAATACAACATACCCAACATATGTGATATAGCAAAAGCCATATAAGAAGCAAGTTCACAGCAATAAACACCTACATTTAAAAAGAAGATCTCAAATAAACAACCTAAATGCATACCTCAAGGAACAAGAAAAAGAAGAACAAGCTAACCCCAAAGTAAGCAGAAGAGAGGCAATAATAAATATTACAGCATAAATAAATGAAATAAAATAAAAAAATAAAATAAATTAAAAAAAAGAAAGAAATGAAATGGAAAATTGCAAAACAATACAAAAAATGTATGAAACTGAGTTGATTTTTTAAAAGATAAACATATAAACAGAACTTAACAAGACTAAGAAAAAGGAGACTCAACTAAATAGAAACAGGAATGAAAAAGAAGACATTTCAACAGATGCCTTAGAAATTTTTGAAAATTATAAGAAACTTTTATGAACAATTATATGCCAACAAACTGAACAATCTAGAAAAAATGGATAGTTTCCTAGAAACATACAATGTACCAAGCCTGAATCAAGAAAAAATAAAAAGCTTGAAGAGACCAGTAAGAAATAAGAAGATTGAATCAGTAATCAAAACCTCTCAACAAAGAAAAGTCCAGGACCAGACAGTTCCACAGATGAATTCTACCAAACATTTAAATAATGATTACCAGTATTTCTTAAACTCTTACAAAAAAAGAAAAGGAGACACATCTGAACTCATTTTATGAGACCATTATTCCCTGATACCAAAGCTACAGAGACACTGAAAGAAAAGAAAGCTGTAGGTCAATCTCCCTGGTAAGCATAGAAGCAAAAATTTCAACAAAATACTAGCAAACCAAATTCAACAGCATGTTAAAAGAATTGTATCCCATACTCCGGTAAGATTTTTCCCTGGGATGGGAGCATCACTCAACATGGAATAATCAATGTGATAATACCACATTAACAGAACAAAGGGTAAAATAGCATTATAATATCTATATATGCAGAAAACTATTTGACAAAATTCAGCACCCTTTCATGATAAAAACTCTCAACAAATAAGGTATAGAGAAATTTACCTCAACACAATACAGTCCACAGCTATCATACTCAGTCATTAAAAACTTTGTTGTTCTTTAACATCTGTAACAAGGGAAGGATGCCCTCTCTCACCACTTGTATTCAGCATAGTATTGGGAGTTCTAGTCAGAGCAATTAGGCAAGAAAAATAAATAAAAGTCATCCAAATAAGAAAGAAAGAAGTAAAATCATCTTTGTTTGCAGATGACATGATCTTTTATGTAGAAAATCTTAAGACTCCACACAAAAAAATAATAAATTTAGAAAAGTTACAGGATATAGAACCAATATATTAAAATGCAGTTGCATTTATACATATTGGCAATGAACAATTGGAAATGGAAATCAAGGAAAAAAACTTTATTTACATTAATATATAAAAGAATAAAATACTTAGGAATAAACTTAACAAAGGAAGTGAAAGATTTACATACAAAAATTATAAAACATTGATGAAAGACATTTTAAATGGTAAATAATTAGAAAAATATGCTGTGTTATTGGATTAGATGAATTATTCATTAAAATGTCTACTGTACCCAAAGCAATCTAGAGATGCAATACAATCTCTATCAAAACCACAAGAGAACTTTTTACAGAAAAAAAATCCCAAAATTCTTTTGGAAACAAAAATACTCTGCATAGCCAGAACAATTTGAGCATGACATTTTCTAATTTCAAATATATTATAAAACTACAGTAACCAAAACAGGTACAGTTATAAAAACAGGTATACAGACCAATGGAACAAACTAGAGAGCCCAGAAATAAAGCCATGCCTATGTGATCAACTGAACTTCAACAAGAGTGCCAGGAATACATACTGGGGAAAGGCAGTATCTTCAATAAGTGATCTTAAAAAAAACTGGATATCCACATGCAAAAGAATGAAATTGACCTTTATTACACCATAAACAAAAATAAACTCAAAATAGCATAAAACTTTTTTTAAGTTTATTTATCTATTTTGAGAGGAGAGGGAGGGGCACAGAGAGAGGGAGGGAGAGAGAATCCCAAGCAGGTTCTGCACTGTCAGTGTGGAGCCAGACACAGGGCTCACTCTCACATAGCATGAGATTGTGACCTGAGCTGAAATCAAGAATGGGAGGCTTAACCAACTAAGCCTCCCAGGGACCCCTCAAAATGGATTAAAATCCTAGATGTAAGACCTAAAACCATAAAACTCTTTGAAGAAAACATAGGGAAAAACCTTACCACTGGCTTGGGAATAATTTTTTGGATAGAAAACCAAAGGCACAGATAACAAAAGCAAAAATAGACTAATAGAATTATGTGAAACTTGAAAGCTTCCACACAGCAAAGGAAACCATCAACAAAATGAAAGGCAACCTACAGAATGAGAGAAAATATTTGCAAACCATATATCCATTAAAGGGTTAATGTCCAAAAAATGCAAAGAACTCTTACAACTGAATAGTAAAAAATAAATAATCTAATTTAAAAACATATAAAGGAACTTAATAGACATTTCTCCAAAGAAGGCTTACAAATGGCCAACAAGTATATGAAAAGGTGCTCAACATTACTTATCATCAGGCAAATGCAAATCAAAACCACAAGGAGATATCACCTCACACATGTTAGAATGGCTATATATAATAATATAAACATATATAGTAAATATCAATTTTCGTATATAATATATCTAAATTAAACATGTATATTTTACATATATGTAAAATATATGTGAAAAATATAAAGATAAATGTTAACAAGGATATGAAAGAAAGGAAACCCTTGTATGCTGTTGGTAAAATGTAAATTAGTGCAGCCACCGTGGAAAACAGTATGCAGATTACTCAAAAACTTAAAAGTAGAACTACGATATAGTCCAACTATTTCACTGTTGAGTATATACCCAATAGAATTAAAGTCACACTCTCAAAGAGATGTCTGCACTCTCATGTTCATTGCAGTGTTATTTACAATAGCCAAGACATGGAGGTAACTTAAATGTCCATTGGTGGATGAATGGATAAAGAAAATGTGATATATGCATACAATGTTATATTATACCGACTTAAAGAAGAAAATCTTGCTATTTATGAAAATGCGGATGAACCTGGAGGATATAATGCTAGGTGAAATAAGCCAGACACAGAAGGGCAAATACTACATGATACCATTATATAAGGAATGTAAAATAGACTCATAGAAGCAGAGAATATATGGTGGTTGCCAGAGGTTGGGGGTATGGGAGAATAAAGAGTAATAGCCGAAGTGTACAAAGTCCCATAGATTGTGGTGATTGTTTCATGGGTGTATACTTATCTCCAAACTCATTAAACTATATTCATGAATTATGTACAGCTTTTTGTATGTCAATTATACCTCAGTTATAGGTGGTTTAAAAAAAAAAACAACAAAATTAATTTGATACAACTAATAGGGGAAATGATGAAAAAAGTAGTGGGGGAAAAGACAAATAGAAGTCTAAATTAATAAGACCAAGTTTCTATTTGTTACCATATTATACGAATAATACTCATGTTAATTCAGTATATTATTTCACTAATATTCACGGAAAATTTTTGAGAGAAAAAAGATTAATATTGTGTTCATTGATTGGAATATTCATATTAAGGACATCAATTCTCCCCTACTTGATCTATAGGCTTAATGCAATTTTTATCGAAATCCTTGCAAGGTATTTTGTAGACATAGACAAGCTTATTCTAAAATGAATATGGAAAGATACAATCTCTAGAATAGCTAAAATAATAAATAAAGTGGAAGAAATCTGATATTAAGGCCTATTATATGGCTACATTGATCAGAACAATGTGATACTGATAATAGGCCCACACAAGTACAGCAAAATGATTTTTGCAAAGATGTAAATGCAATTCAATGGAGGATGGAGAGGCAGTTTGATCTGCATGCAGGGATAACCATTTTTTCTCTTCATTATGCACTCTGTTAGTAAAAATATCTGACCATGTACCTCCAAGACTTGTGGACTCATTTAATTATTCATAAATTAACTGTGTGTTCTACTGTATTAACTTCTTATGAAGAACATAAGCAAACTATATATAATTTTTGAGTGTAAGATAAAATATATATAATTATGGATTTTAAAAAAATTATTTCTATATTGCAATGGATCATCTTGTGATGCAAGCCCTGCAATTTGATGATGGCCCATTGTAGACAAAGGGTAGTTACTTAAGGGTTCTCTTTTTATTCTTCTGTTTTAGTAACACTTTTTTTTTGCCCGAAATCACTGCTTTGAAATATTATAAAGGACCAAATAATATAGGTGATATTCTCACAGTGTCCGAGCATACCAGGATTCTCTAGAGAATATTTTCTGTGTTACTAATAGTGGAAAGTTAACCAGTGTCTAGAGGCAAGAGAAATGTGAAGAATCTTGGGTTTGCTCATTATATTTAAAGTATGTGTGACAAATTTTGCAGTGCTAAGAGTAAAGAAAACCAAAACATACTTTTTTCTGCTAATCAGTATCTCCTTATACTTTCTTCATATCTCCCTGCAAAATATATAGCAATTGAGAGCTGTAATTCTTTCACAGTATGCATATATGTATGTATACTTTAATATTTAGTAGTATTGAAAGATGATGGGAATTTACTGAACTAAATATATTACTATAAAATGTTCATGTCTTCTGAGTTTTTTTTTTTTATTTTTTCCCGTAGCATATTGAAACAGATAGAACAAATAAATCAGTTTTTTTTTTATAAAGGCAGGGCAATGCTGTTGTGTTTTATTTCTTCTTATATGACCAATAGATAGACTTTGGTAAGTAAATATTAGAATAACATGTATAAAGTATATATAACATATATATGTAACATATAAGTGACATGTATGTAAAGTATAAAAAAGGAACAAATATTCTAAGTGCACAATGAAGAGCACTGAAAGGGTGGACTTTCAACAAACATGGTAAAATTTTTGGAATAAGTACATATTAGCAAATAACCCTCTTTAAAAACCAAGGAATTTAACAACATAAAGGTCCAACTGGAGATAAAAATATTATCTATTCCAAAACCAGTGAAGAATTCAACCGCCTGCCACAGATTTTAGTGAAAACCCACCTGATATGAAAATTCTGAACCAACTTAAGGAAGGATGCTGGTAACCAATGTACGGCTCGGCTCAGTTGTTCATGAGCATGGAGCAGTATTATGAGGAATAAATTAGAAAATTCTACCTTTAGGTTCTAATAGATGAAGGTTAAATAAAAGTGGGCTTTGTGGTAGGATATAAGAGACCCATACTTCTTTAAGTCATCAAATCAGGCATGACTAGAAGAACATTTATTATCTAACCTGGCCTTTTAATGAGAAAAAAAAAATGAGAGCTAGAAGTACAGTTATGAAAAATAACTATATGGAGATAAATAATATTTGGACTATGATATAAACAAGTTTCACTAATTATGTGCCTCTCTCTCACTTTAGTTTTCAGCAAAATAACTAGGCCAGTCACAATAGAAAGGAGAATCTTAATTTCAAGGTAACTCACCATGAATGGGACAAGACATATTCCTGGTCTAATAGAATGAATCTAATGATTTAAAAAAAAATCAGATAAACCACAGTGCATTGCTTGGGGTCCCAGCTCCTTGGGACCTCAGTAGGCAATCAAAATACCAAACACTGAATTTATAACTTAGTTTCTAACATCTTCAGGAAAGCTTTACCTAATATTAGCTAAATATGCATCAGTTTTATAGTCATGCTTTACTACATTCCCACATGTCATTTTCTCCATAGTGTTTACTGATGTTAAACATCATCCTATGTATTTATCTTATTGTCTAAGTTTTCACACTATAATATAAAATCCTGGAGGGTTGGTCTGTTGTCTGTCTTGTTAACCTTTATACCTCCAGGGTGAACAATAGTGCCTGGTACAGAGTAGACACTCAATAAATGTATGTGCATTGAATGAACAGATAAATACTAAGAGAGTCAAGGATATTATACTTGTAACTTTGTGACATATAGGTGTGAATAGAATGTACCCTACTTAAACATAAGTAAACAGAAAAAAATAGGACTTCAGCAAAAAAAAAAAAAATTGACAAAATATATTTAAAAAGAAATATATTGCAACTCAGGACATTGAGGAAACCAGATTTTATGAAATAGAAGTTATGATAATAAATTAGATAACATAGACTAAAGCAGAAGAAGGGAAAAATAAAAGGGAACAATAAAGATAGAACAGAATTTATAAACAAACCGAAGTACAGAAAGAATGCAGTCTACTTTCAGATCAAATCGATGGCATGCAGTAGAGATTTCAGAAATCACATAATATCCCAGAAAGCAGATAAAAGGTAATTGGTGAAAAAGACAGCACATATCCAACACAGAGATTACTGGTATGCCAAGAGAAGAGAACTGAGCTAGTAAACAAGAAAAAAAATCAAAATATTAACGAAAGAATACTTTCCTGAAACAAAAGATGACATAAATCTGCACCTCCAAGGGACTCACTGAGGTCTACATGTCAGAAAAAAATTGCAAAGCTTCAGAGTTACAAATTCTATTTGTCGTTAATTTTATATTTAGCTTATCTAAGAAACATTCAGCTAAAATAAACAGGTCTCTTACAAAGAAAAAGAAATAGATTTACCTCACACTTCTCTTCAGCAACTTCGGATGTTGACAATGAAGCAATGTGCAAAGCTGAAGGCTAAGAGGCAAATCCGGACCTTTAGCCATTCAGATTGTCATTCACCTGTGTTGGCAGTATAAATACATGTTAAAATACACCAGCACTCTGCAAGCATCACCTTCGTATCATTTTTTTTAATTGTTTGAAGTCATCTAGTCAAGTGGGAGATGAGTCAAAAAGAATTTATATAGTAAAATTATAAAAATAAAACATGGAAAAAATAAAATACTTTTTAATGAAATGTTACATTTATTTTTCTCATAAAATATTTATTCATAATTCTATTTAAATTAAGAATTAAATTTTAATATCTATGACAATTGCAGCTATAAAACAGAATGTGAATGTAATTTAATCTGCTTAAACTAGAGGAGTTTCTGCTATACAAATGAAAACTGTTACAGAGGCATATACGTGTGTCAGGGAAGTGCAGTCTGTTCTGAATGCCACCCTCCCTCTTTACTAATCTTCACTGCCAGACATATGGTCACACTCTGCACTGGCATCAGCTGCTGGTGTCACTTGAGTTCTTGTCCCATATTCCACAGACTCTGCATGCTCTTCCTTTGCCCTTTCAATATCTGTGACCCTCTACCATTGATGCTGGTGGGAAGGTCAGAAGGAGGGGGTCTCTGAATTTCTTAGCTACTTGCCTGCTTGCTTTCACCAAATGGACATTTCTTTTCAGACGATCTGTCTAACCACATACTCCCCTCCACTGTTCTTTAGTCTTACTGGGCATCTCTAAGAAGTTTGCATCCTCTCTGGATGTGGAAGTGCAAAGCCAAATCCATGCTCATCTGTATAATTACGTTTTGGGAGGTCTCAGAGCAGAAAGATCATCTTTATCAAATACACACGCACCCATGTATCCACCTGCATGCACATTGGGATTTGGCCTACAGGAGGTACTATAGAGATAGCTTGGGAATTTACCAGCAAATAAACGCTACGTCTCTCCCTTATGAGCTTCCTCTTTCTATAGTCTTGCTCTATGGCAATTTTTTTTTCAGTCCTCCCCAGTTTGCTTCTTATAGTTAAAACTCAGCTTATGAAAACAAGGACAATCTTCCCTTTCAACTAAAATCAAATATGTTTGACTTTAAAACCTTTGTGCTAGGTGTGCTCAGTCGGTTAAGTGTCCAACTTTGACTCAGCTCATGATCTCACGGTTTGTGAGTTCAAACTGCACATCTGGGTCTCTGCTGCTGTCAGTTCAGAGCCTGCTTGGGATCCTCTGGTCCCTCATTCTCTGCCCCTTCCCCGCTGGTGCTCTCTTGCTCTCTCAAAAATAAATAAAAACATTAAAAAATTTTTAAATACAAAAATGAAATCATTTTCCCATACTTGAAGTTGATTTTTTAAATTTTTTTAATGTTTTATTTATTTTTGAGAGAGAGGCAGAGCATGAGTGGGAGAGGGACAGAGATAGAGGAAGACACAGAATCTGAAACAGGCTCCAGGCTCTGAGCTGTCAGCACATAGCCCAATGCGGGGCTCAAACTTACCAACTGTGAGATCATGACCTGAGCCAAAGCTGGACACTTAACCGACTGAGCCAGCCAGGTGCCCCCAGACCTGGAATTTAAATCTCTATCTTAAAACTTAATACTGAGCAATGAATTCCCTGCCTGTTTTGTTCTAGTCGGTATCTGTCTTCTCTATGATATCCAGCATTTCTAGTTTTTTTTTTTTTTTAATTATACATGGTAGGCTCAGAAATACTCTCCATTATAGTATATCTTCATAAATATATTTATAATATAAAATATATAGTAATATATAAAGTTATTTTTCTGTTTTACTAGTATTGATGTTGAGTTTGGTATCTGTTTTATGGTATCAATTTTTCTTGAATTGTCAATGATTCTTGGTTAGTTTCTCATATTTGTGTTGAGATTCTCTTTTTGCCTGCCTGCCTGTGGTGCTTGTGATGGAATATGGGGATATGTAGACTAGAAGTTTGTCTTTGGCATCCAGGTGCCAGACCAGTTGGGTGCCAAACTTGGGTTGTTAACTACTGCGGGTATTCTCTGTTTCTCTCGTTTCAATGTACACTCTCACTCCTGTACAATATGCGGGCAAATAACCCAATTTACTAACTATTCAGCCAACCATGAGGAAATAAAGAGACAATCCCTAAACTGCTTCAAATACAGCTTACTCAGAGATCATCTTAACATTCTTCTTTTCTCCACCTCTATCCATGTGCTCCGAGCTTGGTTTCCCCAAATCATTCCTATCACTCCAGGAATCTCTCCCTGATATGCCCTATATTCTATCTCAGTAGTTCATCAGTTTCTGGTCTAATGTCCTTGCTGCTTGCACACAGCAGAGTAAGGAGTTAATGTGAAATAGGATAAGGGAAGACATCTGGGAGAGGTAACATTTCAACAGAGACCAGAAAGAAATGAGTCATAATATCTTATATGATATCTAATATATCTGTGAGAATAGTGTTCAAGGTAGTGGGGGTAACAAATTCAAAGATGCTGGGAGAAAAAATATCCTTAGCTTGTTCAAAGAATCCAGTAGTACTAAAGTATAGTATACTAGTTATTTCTTGATGGCATTGAGGAAAAGCTATGGCTGTGTCATAATGTTATAAGGGTAACAAATACACACACATAAAAAAAATCAACTCCAAACAGAATAAGATGAAAAAACAAGAAGTCCCCGAATTTCATGATAAGTGACTGTAAGAATAGGAGAGATTAGTTTACATGATAGACCAAGCAAGATTGTGTGAAAGACCTCAACAGAAGTGTTTTATTTCTTATTTATGCAAAAGTGTAAGTTTGTTGACTGTATTGAATGACTTCATCAAGGGATCCATAGTTTGTAAAGTGTTCTTGCCTGAGTGGTATGAAACATCTCACCACTGTGCTGACATTGCAGTTAGCAAAAAGGGAAAATGGAGGATAATGTGAATCATCTCTTCCTAGGCAAGACTTTAAAATCACACATACCACGTTTACTTACACTCCATTGGTTAAAAACTTAGTCGTGTGGACAACTTAGCTGCCATGGAGATTTGGAAGTATAATCTTCATGTGAATTGCACTCTACCTAGCTGAAGTCTCTATTGCTTTGGGAGAAAGGAGAAAAAAATGCAAGGGGAAACTGGAAGTCTATACTACACATTTTAAGAAGAAAATATTTATGATTATAGTAATTTAAACCTATTCATTATTACACAGTTTAAAGCTCGAATGCTGGGGCGCCTGGGTGGCGCAGTCGGTTAAGCGTCCGACTTCAGCCAGGTCACGATCTCGCGGTCCGTGAGTTCGAGCCCCGCGTCAGGCTCTGGGCTGATGGCTCGGAGCCTGGAGCCTGTTTCCGATTCTGTGTCTCCCTCTCTCTCTGCCCCTCCCCCGTTCATGCTCTGTCTCTCTCTGTCCCAAAACTAAAATAAAAAACGTTGAAAAAAAAAATTAAAAAAAAAAAAAAAAAAAGCTCGAATGCTATATAAACTTGAGTTCCATTAACCATCTAAAGAATCACATTGATCTTTAGGCAGTGCTAACCCCACCTTTCATTATATTTAGCTTTAGATACTATATGGAGCATTTTTGACTTGTTGAATTACTTGACTAATAGGCTGTAGCATGAATTAAGTAGACACTCTACATCCAAACAACAAATACTTCATAGGTTACCTGTCAGATTTCAAATTATAATGAATAAAACTTTTATTACTTTATTCTGCATCACACTCATGGATTTTTATATTACCATTTATAAGGGTCCATTCTATTTCAAATTTGATGGATGTGCATAGTATATGAAGCAATCTATATTTATGTTCCTTGCAAAGGCCAAAAGTTGACTAAACACATCTAGAAACTGTTCCTGTTGAAATGTAGTTGTACACAGCATGAATACATTATTGCTGCCGCAGCGTCTGCAATGCATTTGGCACAAACCACTGCAGACATCCAGCAGACTACAGCAAATGGCAAATATATGCTGCTCTTTTATCCAAAGGGGAAATACTGCATGGTTTTTGGTGAAGGTATGGTCCCCAAGTTAACAACAAAACACAAAAAATAAGTACTATGCAACAGTTGTGATTGTCTATAAATGGAGGGTTTCAATAATTCCACTCATACACTAATCTGCAAGAAAATTTGATTATCCTATATTATCAGTGACCCAAATATAAATACGGAGTGAAACTTAAATGTTAATCACAATTTATTAATATAGTGGTTTTGTGACCAGAATGCCAAAGCTATCATCTACAAATCATTATATATGCAAATGGAATAAGTAATTCATAATTTATTAAATGATATAGGTAACTGATATTTTGTATTACTACTTACATTGTCTGTTGATAATAAATAGTCCTATAGTTAAATAAAAAATAATACAATGAAACAAGTAGACATTTAACATTCAGGTAAGTTTTATTTATATTTTAAAATAAAAGACTTCAAATTAAAGTACAGCCATCAAGAAATGATCGCTGAGGAAACTATTCCTAATATATACCCCATGGCCCATTGGTTTCGAAAAAAGCAATGAAGAACTGTAATTAATATGAGAAAGGTAACATATATTGCATTGATAAAAGGGAATTATATAAAAATGGAACAGAGAAGAATAAGTTTTTGAAAATGAGAAATATGATAACCAAAATAAATATATTCAAAAGAATAGTTCAAAGCGTTGAAAAATAACATCACCTAGGAAGAAAATAAAAAGACAAAGATCTCAAAAATAGGAAGGAAGAGATAGAAAATTAACGAGTGTAGAAGGTTATATATATCTGAATAATAGAAGTTCTTGAAAGAATAGAGAAAAAGGGAGAAGTTAGCAAATAATAAAATACAATTTTCATAACCAAAATATTTGACTATTTCCATTGATAAAACTCAGCAAGGATCTAACAGAGTGAATAAAAATGATACATATCAAGGCAGCATTATAAAATGTTGGAACACTGGGTACCAAGAAGAGTCGGAAAACCTTTGGATGAGAAAAACAGGTCAGATACAAAGGAATAAGAAAACATTGTATTGAACTTCTCAATAGCACTTGCAGATACTAGAAACAATCAGCAGTGTTTTCAATATATTTAGGGGAAATTAGTCCCAGCTTAAAATAATGTATCCAACCCAACTCTCAATCAATTATGAGGGTAAAATTTTCATACATGTAAAGAGTAAAAATACATTACATTTAATTCATTATCTTAGGGGACCAATGATTGTTGAATCTAAGAAGAATAAGGAAATAAAGAAAGAAAAACCTAAGCAACAAAGAAATTAAGCAAAGGGGATTTCCAAAATAAAAGTGAGGGAAGTCCCTGGATAGCAGCTATTCATCAGGCTGAGAAAGAAATCTGTTCAAAGTGGAGCAGAAAAAAACAAAGGATTGCGTGAAGGAAAACTAGAGAGAGGAGGGAGACAGAAAACAGATGAAAATAAAAACATAGAAATGATAAATCATCTGATGTTTAGCAGTATTTATGAACATTACTGTAAGGTGTTTGACAGACCTGTGAGAGAATTTAGAAAAAATAAATAATTGGTACATGTAACACTAAGCAAATGGATAAAAATGAGACAATAATTAGCTTAGGTTAAATTAAACGTGTTTTTGCAAAAAAGAAATATATTCAGAGTCCATGACAAGGCTCAGCAATTTGCTTAATTCTAGTACTCTAAATACTCACAATTTCACAAAAAATTATGATGTAGTTGTCTTTGTACAGAGAAGATAAAAGAAAGAATGTTAGCTCATCCAAACTCTTAACTGCTATAATGAAAAGTTTAATGGATTCTGTCAAAATTAATCAACCAAGAGAAATCAGAGTAGAAGTATGGATGTAAATACCAGAGGAAGCAGCTAAAAGGTTGAGAAGTGTCTGCCTCTGGGAAGCATGACAATAGAGAAGACATTCTGGACACAGATCCTTTTTGATATAAGGGTGACAATTTTATTTTATATATATGAGCAGGATTCAATAAGGTGCAAGTAGAAAACAAATTGATGCCTCCACTGCTCTTTCAAATACAATCTACTGTCTCTTTATCTCTTGGGTAAATTTTCTTGTAGATAAAATAGCTACTGTAGGTTACTCATTGACAATAAAATGTTCTCTGGTCATTTTTAGACGTAGCATAGTATTCACATTGTCTGGGTTCAGGTGATAAGGGCAGAGAGGTATAGTCTTCCCCATTTAAAAAACTTTCTCTATTCTTCAGGGCTGTTATAGGCTGGGAGGCCTACAGAGAGGGCTGCGGAATAGTGACAGGAGACAATGGAAGACTTCTCTATTTATTGCTTTTCCTTTTCCCTTACCCTCTGACTTTTTTTTTCTCCTGTGGGTGGTGGCACTTTTGTGTTTCTCAGGGCTACTTGTTCTGGGGCTCCCCCAATAAAATCTCCCTTTTTTTGCTTTGGAATATAATGGCTCTCTCTGGTAACCTGCTCTCCTAGGTTGATACCCTCCATTTATGAATCCAGTAACACCTTCATCCTATAAGATACACTATTTTAACTTGACTGCAGACCATGTACATCTTATGGGTCCACTAGACTTATGGGAAAGTGTCACATTCCTGCCAGGCAAAATGGAAATGCATCTTCCTCCCAAGGAGAAAATGGGAAAAATGTGCTCTGTTTGCTCTGCTGCAGGCAGGCAACTCCACATACTACTTTTTACTTTAATTTTCCTAGATGTGAGTCAGTTACGTGTATTTATGTCCCCATAAAATCTAAGAAGTCTATGCAAGTTATCAGACTGATCCTCTCAAGGCCCTTCTCACTCATTTTAAGATGAGAGGGAGGCATCCCTCGCCCTCCACCTTCTAGAGGTGAGAACTATACAGTACATGAGAGCCTTCTTTCGGAATTCTCTTTCCCAAGTCTTTAGCCTCCTCTCTATTGCCTCTATTCTGGGGAATCATGAAAGTTGGGAGAATCAGTTCCACAATTGGTTAGCCTATACAGCATAAGGGTAGCACCTAGATTCAGAATATAGGGCTATTTGGTAATGATTTCTTTGTTCTTGGCCTTTGGTCATCGAATAAAACTAAAAAAGACATTTAATTTTATTATCCTATTGCATAGCTTTTTAGTACTATTTTTTGAACTATATGCATTTTTTATTGGATCAAAAATCAAGGTTAATTTTTCTTTAAAAAGGAAAAATTATGAAACTCCACAGTATAAACTAAATATCTTGTAATCCTGAGTCTTTTTAGTCAAGTTTCCTGATAAAGAAAGACTTGAAAATGATACATATCATGAAGCAGCAAGCCTTAGGTAAATTTCAAGGATCTGATCTGCAAAAGTTACAAACTCAAATGCCTACCAGAACCAGACAGACAATAGGCATACATGAAGGAGGGTAACCTAAAGAGAAACTGTGGTGCAATTCCCACCTCCCCCAAAAGATAAATATGTGAGTTGATGGATGTGTTAATTAATTAGATAAGGAAATCTTTTTACAATGTATACATTTAGCAAATCATTACAGTACCATGAATTTACATTTTAAATATGTTACAAATTTATCTGTCAGTTATGCCTCAGTAAAGCTTAAGAAAAAACAAAAACACTGCAGTGCAAACATACTGAGCAATGGCAACCACTGTCAGAAAAGGAAGTGAGGGGCAAGAATTCTGAGAACCTGAACTATCTAAAGCAAACAGCTACAGAGGCTGTGCGCTGATGGCTGATGCTTGAGATTCTGTCTCTCCCCTCTGCCCCTCCCCCGCTTGTGCACAGGGCACCCTGCTCGCTCTCTCTCTCTCTCTCTCTCTCTCTTTCAAAATAAATAAATTAACTAAAGCCAACAGCTACTATGTTTCAGCTGTTTGTCATGCAGCTGATTTAAATCTTCCAGTTTCAAAGAGAAACTAATTTCATGTAGACTCTTAAAAATTTTTTTGACAACTAATTAAAAAAATGTTGAAACGTATATAAGACATACAAAACTTGTCTGTCAGCCAGACCCAGCAGGTAGGCAAATTCTGATCTTCAGATTTCTTTGCAACAATGCCTGTTGTATATCAATGCTGTTATATAGGTAAATTATTTCCCATGGTACTGTGCAATTTTCTCTAAGACTGTTTGTTAACCCTAGATTATAGAACCGCCAAAATCATGGTCATTAACTAAATCCATTCAATCATTCAACATATTTATTGAGTGCCTGCTATGTTTCAAGAACTATTCAAGGTACTAGAGGTACAGCAGTGAAAGCAAACAAACAACACTTCTGTCCTCATGTAACTGAGTCCATTGGCAAACAAATAAGCACACCAGATTATGGTGAATTCATATGTGTAGGGCAGAAGTGTTATCTTCATAAGCATCATTGCTGGTTATTGACTGAGAACTTGTTTAATCATCAGAATAAAAGATAATGAAGATGCCATTGGTTTCCTCATTTTACAGATGAGAAAATTGAAGCCTAAGAGAGATTAAGTGCCTTGATTAACTTAACACAGCTATTAATTGGCACAATAAGGGCTTGAACTCAACTTTGTCTAACTCACAAACCCTACATAATTGTATCATGTTGAATGAAGACCAACAAAACAGGTTTAGGAGGTAAGCTAAAACAGAGAGACTACATGTGGGAAAATGATATGATGATTACACATGTCACAAATGTGTGACATCAAGGAATAACTTATATCCAGAATATTGGAAAATAAGAAACACAAGTGCACAAACTTCATGTTTAGATATCAAAGGTAAAAAAAAATCTTTAGACAAACACATGATAAGTATACAAAAAATTGTCTCAGCTAGAACTAAGTAAAAGAAGGCATGAACAATAGTAACTTATACAGGACATTTTGTATTTGCTAACAAAACTAGAAGTCAGTGGTTCCAAATTTGTTTATAGAAGCTTAACAACATTGTTAAGATCCCAAGTTTGGTTTCTTTTTCTTTCTTTTTTTTTAATTTTCAATTCTTCCTCTCAAGCATATGTGCCTTGCTGGCTTCTTGTCATTAACTTATTTTCTCAAGGTCACAAGGGTCTAAATGAGGATGAGAGGGAAGGGTTCTTCTTTCTCTCTTTTGTGAGTTTCTACCAGGGAGAAAAATATTTCCCAGAAGTCCTTCCATAGATGTTTGCATTTCATTGGTCAAAATAGTAACTGACTAATATGAATGGGATTATTCAAACAAATTATGATAGGCCTGGACAAATGTTGATTCCTCTATGTAGTCAGACACATTGAACAAAATTATGGTTTTACTAGCAAGGAAGAAGGGATAAATGGTTGTTGGATAAGCCACTAATGAAGTCTTCCAAAATAATAGAAAAGCAAATATTTATTGTGCTCATTATATACAAGATTCGTATAATACTAAGAAATAAAACAATGCAATGATCTGTAAGTACAAAACCTTTATTTTTGTGAATATTACAGTCAGAATTTTGAGTCAGATAGTTCATGGATTTGATCAAATGTATTAAAGTAACTACCTGCAAGAAATGAATAGTGTTTTAAAGAAGAGTCACAATTGAAAACAAAAATGCAATCTTGACCTGAGTACAGTAGGAAGGACAGTGGATTCTTGCATATAGAGAGCACAGGGAAACCAGAGGTGCCCCTTCCATCTACCCAGTACCATGCAGTTCCCCTAATCAATAACTGTTGTGTGTAGGAGTTCAACAGCTCCTGCCCTCCTGCCTCTGACTAGAACAATTGAGAGGTGGTACTTACAGTGTTTACAGACTTCTTGAGATTGAACCAAAGTCACCCTTTGTGGACCTTTATCCTCTTGTTTGTCTGCCTTCCTTCCCATCTCAGTTCCTCTTCCTAAATGCCCCCAACAACTTGTATTTGTTTCCTAGGGCTGTTATAACAAACTACCACAAACTGGGTGGGACTTTATTATCTCACAGTCCTGGAAGCTAGAAGTTCAAGGTCAAGGTATTGGTAAGGTTACTTCTTTCTGAGGGGCTATGAAAGAATCTGTTTTATGCCTCTCGTCTAGCTTTTGGTGGTTTATTGACAATTTTTGTTCCTTGACTTGGATAAGCATCATCTGATCTTGGCTTTTAGGTTCACATGGTGTTCTCCCTGTGTTGGTGGCTATGTCCAAATTTCCCCTTTTTATAACAACACCAGTCATTATGGATTAAGATCCCACCTTATTCTAGTATGACCTCACCTTACCTAAGTACATCTGTAATGACTTATTTTCAAATAAGGTCAAATTCATATGTACTGGGGGTTAGGACTTCAACATCTTTGGTGGGGGAGGCACAACTCAACCCATAACAAAATTTGTCCTAGTAAATCACTTTCACATGGATTCTCATCTCAAGGTTTGCTTCTGGCAGGCTCATTCTGTCCATCAAATATTTAATTACTGTCTCAGTTACAACGCTGTCACTTGCAAAGAAAAGATAGTCCAACTTAAATTTACTTACATAATATAAGGAATGTATTGCTTTATGTAAATAAAAAATTCAAAGAGAGATCAGACTGTAGGCAAAATTTCTTTCAGAGATTCATGAGTCACTCAACAACAAAGTTTTCATTAAATGCCAACTCTGTGCCAGGAAATGTACTCTGTTTTGGAGATATAACAGCAAACCAAACAGAAACATTCCTAGAACTTATATTCAATTAAGAGAAGACAAAGACAAAAAAAAGTCAAAATTAATAAGTAAAATGAATAGCAATTATATGATGATAAAGATGATAAAGGAAAAAATAATGCTGAGAAGGAAGCAAGCAGAGTTGTGGTGGGTGTATGTGGTAGACGGTGGGGCTTGTAATAATAGTGTGGTCTTAAAAGGTTTCACCTAAAAAGTAACATCTGAATAAAGACCTGGACAAAATGCAGAAGTGATCCATAAGAATATCTAGGAGGAAGGCATTCCAGGCAGAGGAAATAAGTAGTGAAAGAGCCTCAGGTAGGAGTTTGCCTGGGATGCTAAGAAGCAGAAAGGAGGCCATTTGGGTCTGAACAGAGTGAGGTAAAGTTAGGTAAAGAGCAATGAAAGAAAAGAAACAGCAAGAAAATAAACAGTGTTCATAGAACCTTAAGGGCTATTGCAAGAAGCTTAGATTTTACTCTGAATGAGATGGGAATGTCTTAGGGGACACTCAGCAGAGAATTGGCCAGATCACACATTTTAACAAGTCTCTTGGCTACAGTGCTGAGAATTGATTAGGGGCAAGGGTAGATGCAGGGAAACCAGTTAGAAAGCTATTGTAACAAGCCAAGTAAGAAATGAAGGTGGCTTGGACTAGGCCATAACAATAGATGTGCAAGTTGGTCAGATCCCAAATATATTTTAAAGATAGAGTCAAAGGACTTGCTGGGAACTTTTCTTTAAAGAGCAAATATCTTTAACATGCACCTACATTTCTTTACAGCTACATTTCTCTTTGATTCTCTCAACTTAGCCATCATTACGGACTAGGTGCATCTTCAGATTGCTTTTCTCGTGGTAGGACAACAGCAGCTTAGTGCCTTCGTGATAACATCCAGGAGGAAAAGAGGGCTTCTTTCATTCATTCATTGCCAATAATGTGCTAAGCTCCCTTCTAATAAAATAACTTTAGTCACATTTACTGTGGTCAGGAGAATATCCTATACCAGATGGCTTGGACCTGAGTTATGTACCCATTCCTAAACTATTAACTGTGGCAGGAAACAGAATTTCCCTGATTGCTTTAACCCAAGTGTTGTACATGGGGTGGTCAAAATCACTGAACTAACATGGTGGCCACAAATGGGAAAGAAGTAAAATAGATACTAGCAAGACAAGTCATGTCTGTTACAAATACCACTCTGTGGTCTAAAAATTACTTTCAACACATAGACCTATGGCTTCCTTTGTAAATATGATCAGATATAAGCCAAATTGTGACAATATATATATAGTCCATGAAAATTGCTAATCCTCCAATTGCCAATTCTGCATGTTTTCTTTGGTTGGTACACAGAGTCACATATAGAAGAATGAGAAAAGAAAATAAGGGTCTAATCGTATATAATGTTTTATGTAAATAATTTATTATAATTTACAGGTTAATTAGACAATATTTCAGAGAAGGCTGTCTTAGTAAGTCTCAGTCTATCCTGGTCATACTCTCTTTGATTATATTGTTCACTGTGGGCCTTACCAAATACTCAAGTTTAAGACTGATCTGTATATTGATATTATCTTTGATTATGTTAGCCTCCGTTAAAATGTAGAGAACCACGGTTAACACAAATCCAGAAAATGAAAAAAGTCTTAGATCACCTGGAATCACAATTTTGCAATACTGTTCTTGTCCAGGATCTAAGTTTCCATTTGGAAATGGCTCATTTGTTTTGGGCAACTAAATTCCACATTAGTCTAAATCCTTATAAATCCCCATAAACCTTAGTGATCTAAATAATTCAACATACATTTTCTTCTCCAATTTATCGGATGTTCTTAGCGACCTTGAAGATTCTCTACTGTCAGAGTTATTACACTGGTAGTAAAAACTAATAGTCAAAATCATAGGTTTCAAGCATGGAATCATGATTCCTGGGGGCTGGAGAGAGGAAGAAATGAAGGAGGACATACAGAATTATTTATCAATGGGCTTAAAGTTTCATTTAAGCAAGATGAATAAGCTCTAGAAATCTATTGTACAACATTATTTTACACTTAGAAATTTGTTATGGATATATATCTCATGCTAAGTGTTCTTACCAAAATAAAATAATCAAAAATAACACAATCACCAGCAAAAGCCATAATAGCTGACTCATTCACTATTAACTCTGCATGAAGTACTCTTCTAAACACTGTACATACTTAACACATGTCATTCTCACAATGGTGTTTGGAACTCCATTCTGTGGATGGAACTGAGGCACAAAAAGGTTAAATAACTGACCCAGAATTGAAGGCAGACAGTCTCACTCCAGAGTCTGTAATTCTAACTGCTATGCCAGTGGAAAACTGCTACCCATTTCATTATTTTTGTTTATTTTTTTTATTTCAAAAGAATTATTATGGGAATAAGTCAATATTTGTGTTGTCTCTAATTTCAAATCCAGTAACAAACATCGAAGCAAAATGCTAGATATAGCGTTTTTTAATATTTTACTGTGAGTTTTGTAACATTGACTATTGATTTCACCACGTCAAGCAGCCACATTAAAAATAAGGAATTTTCAAACAAATCAATTCTGTTGTCTAAATAGATGTACCTTGATCTTATAAAGTACAGAATAAATGAATTCAGTGGTAATGGATGTTTTAAACACCCAGGTTTAAAATGAATAAAATAAACATTTTATTTTGTTAAATTACTTTACCCTTTACACTTTAGTACATTGATAAGAATCATAACATATTTGAAAGATAATAAAACTAGCATTTTAGTTTTGGTTCTGTTTTGATATTATTTCATCTTTGAAATAAGAAGAGAGAACTAAATTATCTCTAATTTTGCTTCTAGCTCTTCCATTCATAAATAGAAAACTGATAAAATATCTTAAAAATGTTTAGTCCCCACAGCTTAGCTTTGTATGAAATTAAAACATGATTATATTATAAAGTCAAAAGGATCTAAAACAAACGTTTATATATGTTTATATATATACTGTATATGTATGCGTGTCTGTGTGTTTGCATACACACACACACACACATACTGTTTCTGATAATGTATTGATGTTTTAATTAAACAATTGCTTTCTCTATCTCAGAATCTCTGGGGAGAATCTCTAGGATTCTCTCCGTCCCTCTGCCCCTCTCTCTTACTCATGCTCTCTCTTGCTCTCTAAAACAAAAACAAAAACAAAAACAAACAAACAAAAAAACCCAAATTCTTTTTATTCTAAAAAGAAATAAGATAAGATAGGTATAAAATTTTGAGTCTCAATTATTTTTTTAAGTTTATTTATTTATTTATTTTGAGAGACACAAAGACAGCATGAGCAAGGGAGGGTCAGAGAGAGAGGGAGGGAGAGAGAATCCCAAGCAGCCTCTGCACTGTCAGAGCAGAGCCCAATGCAGGGCTCGAACTCATGAACCATGAGATCATGACCTAAGCAATGACCAAGAGTCGATGCTTAACTGACTGAGCTACCCAGGCACCCCGATTCAAGTCAATTTTAAAGAAAAAGTAAGTTTAACTTCTTGACATGGAGTACAAAACCATTACACATTGTTTTTGTTTTCTCCTATGTAGTTCTTATGAAAGTAGTCACTTATCATGAACTTACCTCGACCCAAAGACTTTGACCACATTTTAGATCTCAGGATAGGTAAAATAGGCACAGCACGTAAAATATTGATAGAAATTCTGGCTTCTTTCTGATATGGCTTTCATATTCTATAATCTCTCATTGAGATAATGCCTCAAATTTTCATTACATAGAATAATAGTCATGTTGTCTGGAAAGTTTCACCTACACTTCCAAGCAGCCTTAGAAATAAAAGAAATCTGTATTTGGAGTTAGTATCTTGAATAATCATCTTGGTTGTAACTGTTACTTCTGGGTAATTCATTTAATCTCATCTTTGGTTTCCTTATCTATAAAAAGAAGATAAGGACCATACTTGTCAGACAGGGTTGTTGTTATGAAGTACCTAATAAGCCAAACATGTATTATCTTCTTAGTAAATGAATATAGTAAATGAATCAGATCTCTCTCTTAAGCACTAGATCCCTATATCCACCCAGCTGCTCAATAGTGAAACAGAAAACTGGGGTTAATTGACCATGTATTATGTGTCAAGATATAAAGAAATAAATTCCAATATTATGGCAGACTGGGTTGGCATGGAGAAGACTCCTGCTCAAATATATAGAAATAATTGATGAAATGTAGCAATTTTTAAATACATAATCAACCTCAAATGAAGAGATGAAAAATTCCACGTGGCTGAAAAGAAGGGCAATTTAGACAGACATTGAGCCAGATATAATTCCTAGGGGTTGTGATTTTAACAAACAACAGGGAGTAGGAGATGAAACCTTGGACCAGCATACAGTGAGGATCTGAAACCTAGATACTTATACTAAGGTGATATCCTGGAAGAGGTTATCTTGGCTTTAAAATAAGGAAAAGAAAGACTCCCATCTTACACTGTGTCTTACATAGTTTGGCGTTCATGTTGACACTACTCATATGTTATAGGAATTCCAAGATATTAAGTATAAATATTGGCCCAACACAGGAAAACTTTAGGGAGTCCAACAAAAAGCAAAAGTTTACATTATGGGAAGTTTGAGAACCTAGAACTCATGGGATGCTCACAGAAAAGATACACACACACACACACACACCAAAACAACAAACAAATAAAACCTCCAGGGGAGGGGGGGGTGAGTACAGAAAAAAAGCAAAACAAAACTGATAAACCTTGAAATTAAATCCTTACCTTACACAACTCACAAAAATGAACTCTAAATCAATCAAAGACTTAGACTTGAAATCATAAAACTCTTAGGAAAAAAATAAGGAAGAAATTTCTTCACATAGTCTTGGCAATGATTTTTTTAATATAACACTAAACACACACACACACACACACACACACAACAAAATGAAACATCAACATGTGACACTGTATCAAACTTAAAAGCTTCTACACAGCAAAGGAATAACCAAAATGAAAAAGGCAACCTACAGAATGGAAGAAAGTTTTGCAAACCATGTATCTGATAAGGGGCTAATATCTGAAATTTATAAAGAATTAATCACAATTCAATCTGATTTAACAACAGCAACACAAATCTGATTTTAAAATGGGCAGAAGAGGGGCACCTTAGTGGCTCAGTCGGTTAGCGTCCAACTTCGGCTCAGGTCATGATCTCATTTGTGAGTTAGCCCTGCATCAGGCTGTGTGCTGACAGCTCAGAGCCTGGAGCCTGCTTCAGATTCTGTGTCTCCCCCTCTCTCTGCCCCTCCCATGCTCATATTCTGTCTTTGTCTCTGTCTCTCTCTCTCTCTCAATAATAAATAAATGTTAAAAAAATTTAAAAATGGGCAGAGGAGCTAAATAAGCATTTTTCCAAAGAAGACATTCAAATGGCCAACAGGTACATTAAAAGGTGCTTAACATCACTAATAATCAGGGAAATGCAAATCAAAAACAAGATGATATGTCACCTCACATCTTAAGAATGGCAGTCATTAAGAGGATGACAGATAAGTGTTGGTGAGGTTGTGGAGAAAAAGAAAGTCTTGGGCACTGTTGGTGGGATTGTAAACTGGTTCAGCTACTGTGGAGAACAGTATGGAGATTTCTCAGAAAGTTAAAAATAAAACTACCAGAAGATCCAACAATCCCATTTCTGTATATATGCCCAAAAGAAATGTAAACAGATTACCAAAGAGACTTATGAACTCCCATGTTTACTGCAGCATTATTCACAATAGCCAAAATATGGAAACAACTTAAGAGTCTATCAATGAATGAAAAAAGATACACACACACACACACACACACTCACTCACTGTATTATTATTCAGTCATGATAAAGGAGGAAATCCTGTTCTTTGGAACAATATGGATGGAACTTGAGGACATTATACTGAATGAGATAAGTCAGACAGAGAAAGGCAGATACCATGTGATACCTCTTATATGTGTAATCTAAAAAAGATGAAATCATAAAAGCAAAGAGTAAAATGGTAGCTACCAGGGGTTGGGTCTTAGGGGGTGTGGTGGTGGGAGAGATGTTGTTTAAGGGTACATACTTGCAACTGGTAGATAAATAAATCCTGGAGACCTAATTCACAGTATAGTGACTATGGCAGCAAAACCGTATTATAAAGGTTGAACTTGTTAAGAGACTAGATTTTAACTGTTCCCAACACTAGAAGAAGTGATAACTATATGACACAATAAAGTTGTTGGCTAAGGCTACCATGGCAATCATATTGCAGTATAAATGTATCAAATAAATATGTTTTACACCTTAAACTTACAAAATATTTTATGTCAAGTATAACTCAATAGAAAAATGAAAACAAACAAACAAAAAAACAAACTAGTTCTGGAAGCTCCCACTGGGAAATGGATACAGTCATCTTCTGCACATACATTCTCCTCTCAAAAAAAAAAATTAAACTGATAAACCACTACCATGTAAGGAAACAATTCCTCATAAGGGAGAGTTAGAAAATATAAACAAAAGAATCAGCAACTTAAAAACCTGAGATAAAGAAAACATCAAGTGAAAAAATATGCATGTTTAAAGTAGTAACAACAGTGATGAAGATTAATTTTGAACTTACTACGTGTCATACTCTCTTCTACTTGTTGTATATGCTATAAGATATTTAATGTTTACAGTTTCATGTACAACTTAAAAGACAGATTACCTTTAAAGAATGGTATTTAGGCAGACAACAATAATAGCAATAGTCATAAAGACAGAAAAATATTGGAATATTCAAAATGCTACTGAAAAGTAATTGAAAATCTGTTCCCATATAAATTGTGAATCAATGGGTCACCTGAGTGGCTGAGTTGGTTAAGCATCTGACTCATGATATTGGCTCAGGTCATGATTTCATGGTTTGTGAGATCAAGCCCCAGGTTGGGCACTATGCTGACAGCTCAGAGCCTGCTTGGGATTCCCTCTCCCTCTCACCCTCTCTGCCCCTCCCCTGTTCGCATGCACACTCTTTCACCCTCTCTCTCTCAATCTCAAAATAAATAAATAAACATTTTTTTTGAAGAATGAAAACAAGCACATGTCAGACAAAGTCTAACAGACTAGGCCACTCACGGACCCTGTTTGAAATCGCCACTAAAGTCAACACTTTACTATGGAGATATTCAAATCCAGAAAGAAAGAATGTGATAAAAGAAATTTGACAAGCATAGTAATTAGTATTGTCAAATCTAAATAAGTATCAATTGTATAAAACCAATAATAATGATGATGGCTAATTTGAGGTATAAGATCAAGTTGGAGCTAAATACTGGATATTAGCATGGAATATGAGGAAGTGAGTTTAAATGCTGTTGGATCTCTATAGTCTTCTGTTGTAAGCCAGAAATATGGATTAAGAATAAACTTCATTAAGTCAAGTATTCACCTAAAGAATAAATGTGTAATGTACAAACTTCAAATCAGCTAAGGAGAGGAAAATCAAATGGTTATGAAAACCGCTGGAACAATCTAATACAAAGCAGGAAAGGAGGAAAAAAAGCTAAAAGTATGATAAGAAGAAAACACAAGTAAGATGTTCAATGGAAGTCAAAATATATCGGTTATAACAATGAATGTATATGTAATAAACTCATTAAAAGATAGTTTCAGTCTGTATTGAAAATATTAAAATCCAATATATGCTTCTTAATAGGACATCTGCTGCTTCAAGCATACACTGAACACCTAAAGATTGACAAAAATTGGAAATAAAGACATGGGAAAATAATATGCTAGGCAAATGCTAATAGGAAGATGGTGTGGTTCCATTAATATCAGACCAAAGTGAAATAATGGCAAAAAAAAACTATTTGGGAAAAAGAAGTTTCTAAGAAATGATAACATTCATCCTGAAGATACTATAATTCTAAATGTAAATACATGGAATAACATATGTAAGGCAGTCTGGCCTGAACCACCATCATCTTCTCTTCTGTGTAGAAACATTTGGACATTTATACACATGCACAGTTCCATCCTACCTGCCTCCAGGGCACATATGGCCCTCATCTTGTTTCCAGAGTAACCCTCTGTTTGTCATCCTTATCTGAATCATCTTTGTGGCTTTTTGGACCTTGCTCCATTCTCCTTTCTCCTAAATTTCCAATAACCTCCTCTGAGTAGCTCATTATCCTTAGTGTAGACATGCTTATGCTTCAACCACCAAAAAAGAAGTATTCTTTATGAAGAGACTCCCCTCTAGCCACTGCCCTAATTTACTCACTTCTCAACCAAACTCCTTGGAAAACATAGTGTCACTCATTGCCATTTTCTTATCTCCTGCTTATTTCTCAGCTCTCTACAATCTCATTTAAAAAGTAAACAAAAGTGGGGCACCTGGGTGGCTCAGTCGGTTAAGCGTCCAACTTTGGCTCAGGTCATGATCTCACAGCTCATGTGTTTGAGCCTTGCATCAGGCTCTGTGCTGACAGCTCAGAGCCTGGAACCTGCTTTGGATTCTGTGTCTCCCTCTCTCTTGGCACCCCTCCCTCAAAAATAAATAATAAATCATTTAAAAAATTGTTTAAAAAAGTAAACAAAAGCTTCTTAACATCTCCAAGAAATTCCCCATTAATCACTTAGTAGTGTATCCCAAGTCTTCAACTTTCTGAAATTTTCTCCTGTATCTGATCTTGTGGCTCATTTATTCCTTTTTGAAAAACTCTAATGTTTATCTGCCCCTCCCCCACTTATGCTCTGTCAGTCTGTCGGTCTGCCTCTCTCTCAAAAATAAATAAAAATATTTTTAAAAATTAAAAAAAGGAGGGGGACACATGTGTGGCTCAGTCAGTTAAGCATCCGACTTTTGCTTAGGTCATGATCTTGCAGTCCACGAGTTTGAGCCCCATGTCTGGCTCTGTGCTGACAGCTCAGAGCCTAGAGTCTGCTTCGGATTCTGCGTCTCCCTCTCTCTCCGCACCGCCCCCCCCCCCCATGACCAGGGGGTCATGCTCTGTCTCTCTCTGTCTCTCTCTGTCTCTCTCTCTCAGCAATAAATGAAAATATTTTTTAAAATTAAAAAAAGAAAATCTCCAATGTTTCCCAAATTTTCAAGAAAATTTATCTCTTGAAATACTCTTTTTATTAAAGTTTTGTGACTAAGTTTACAAAAGAAAGAAAAAAAAACCACGACACATCTTTTTCCTGCAGTTCCTCCTACATTGTATATTATAACATCAGAGGATATACTTTACTGTCATATAAATTGTGCCCATTGTATTCTTTCCACTACGATGGCCTTGGGAAGGGAGAATAGAATGAATGACTTTCCCAGAAGGAGTATAGAATGACTTAGGGAAAATACTAGTGAAATCTGGGGTAAGTGGAAATTTTGCCTGTTCTGACCTCAGATGAATGTTGGGAAGGTGGAGAAATCCTGAAGTCAAGGAATTAGGCAATAGGACCTGTGTGTCCCAATGTTTCATTTCCAGAGTAAAGAAGGGCTGTTTGCTATATAAATGAGAGTCAATTCTGGGAGTGAAAGCTATTCCTTAACTAGTGTTGGTGAAGTTACCCTTCTGCAGAATGATTTTGCACACCAGAGGCAAACCTATTAAACAAAATAAGGGCAGTGACACAGTGTGGACAGATGCTAACTAGTTACTCATCAAGTGTGTCAATGCCCAGAGTGCCCTGTGGTTTGGCCGGCATCTAGACATTCCCAAGTGCCTGCAGGGGCCACAGAAAGTAGCTTGCTGGTGAGTTTAGTATAGAGACTGTTGCAATAGAAGAAAGTAAGTCCAAAGCTGTAGATTAGGGTTTAATTGGGTTGTATCCAAAGTTCAAGTGCCAGTGAAGGCTCACGTGGTACCACATTATCAGGGAGGACAAGAGGCCCTTAGTTAAGCTCAGGGAAAACATAATTTCCACTTGGTCACAATGTCAGTTAAAAAAGCAATGACTAAATAGACAAGGAAATAATCAATACAGAGTCCAAAAAAGACACCCCATTACCCAATGGATATGAAGCACCTTTTCTCTACTGGTAGCACCACAAGGACACAGTATTCTCCCCTAGAATTCCAAATGCCATTTTGGGGAAGACCAAAGGAAGGATGCAAAACTATGAAAAACGGCATTTATCATAAGGGACTAACTTAAACTAAAATCTGTTACAACTAGGTAATCTTTGAAAATTTAAAGTAGGTTTTGTTGTTTGTTGTTGTTCTTGTTGTTGTGTTTTTAATAAAAAGCAACCCCCTGACTAGCCAGAAGAGTGAAGATGAGTGAGAAAGAAAGGCAGTTATCTGTGCACAATTCTGCTCCCAGGCCTAGAATCATGCTTCAATGTGCCTGCTTCTTAAGAGTAGGAACATTACACTACACACCCTTTTCTGCCCTAACACCTACCATGGTGCCAAGAAGAGAGCAAGGTTGCGATTTTTTTAAAAACTAAGCTGAATTTGTAACTTAATTGGCTGACTTTACAATGTTTCTACAGACCAGTGATTCTTAGACGGGTCTGTAGACCTCTGGATAGCCTTAAAGCTTTTATAAGGAATCCATTAGGACAGAAATATTTTTATAATAATAAGACATTATTTGATCTATTCACTATTTACTCACTATGTTAAAATTTACACTGACGGTGCAAAGAGAATGGTGGGTAAAATTGCCTACTTCGTAGCAAGAATCAGGACAGTGGCACCAAACTGTACTGTCAGTTGTTGTATTTACCCACACTTACATTAAATAATAATTAAAAAATAGTACTCAGACTCTTAAAAATAATAATTGCAGTTTTACTTAAGGCCATTATTGATAAAGTAATAAAAATTATTGAAATAAATCCCAACCTTTCAATATACTTTTTAAAGTATATTCTGTGTGACAAAAATATGAAGTATTCCAGAATACTTCTGCATAGCAATAAAATGTATGTGTATCAAGAAAAGGACTTATATAATCGTTTAAGTTATGAGCTGAAAAAAACTACTTTTCCCCTCATAGAATACCATTTTGATTTGTAGGTAATATAGTAATTAAATAATTTACTGAATAAAAATTTCTACTACTACACCTGAATGTAGTAGACTTTTGGTGAATAAAAAGTAATTGGCTTCTTTGTTGCTTATTCTAACCCATCTGTCTCTTCTTTCTTCCTCTTAGAGCCTCACTTTTATTCGGGTATAATAGCCCTTCCCAGCAGCTCACATGACTCAGAAAAAAATGTCCCTACCTCCTAGTTCTGGGATAGTCCTGATTATTTTAAGAGTCCCATTCCCCCTTGTCTAGAGTTATGAAGAATGGGCAAGAGATTCAAGTCAAGCCAGTAAGAACCAGAGAGAAGTTTGGAAGTAGTTTCTAGAAAAATGATTCCTAACATTTAAAACAGAGTCACAAAAAGCCTTTATTCCTCTCATCCCATGTCTGCATATGGACAAGAAAGAATACAGCTTCAGTAACTACTGGCAAACACCCAGTCATCTAGGGTGCCTATGAGTAAGGATATAGAAAGAACCTGGGTTTTTGGTAAGGCTCTTGACATATTAGGCCAACCACCCCTGAGAACTTCTCTCCATCTGGAGCTCATATCTGAGCAAATTACTTTCCTTATTGTTTAAACTAATTGGAGTCCTACTTTCTGATCTCTGTAGCCAAAAGCATTCTAAGTGCAATAAGATAGCTATATTTTATTCTCAAACTTCCCATTAAGTAGAATGTTATAGATTTTTGACCTTCATCTGTTGCTTTCTTGCCATGAGGAATAATTTGCAGGGCAACCGATGTTCATGTTCTTCCATTTGTCTGGAACACCGTCCCCACCTATCTGGCTGATTGATTCAGGCCTCAGACAAAGTCTTTTCAAACTTTGGCTTTATGTTTTTTATAGCAATAATAATTTATGATGCTGCACCAACAGATTTGCTTTTTAACTACAATTGCTAGTGCTTTAACAAATTTATCTTTTCAGCACTTTTGAGAACTTTGAGAATAATATTATATCAAACTAAGTATTATATTGATGGCTATCCAAGGATGTTACTGTTTTATTCAAAATGTATACTATGTTTTCTATATAATATTCATTGTGTGACAAGAATACTATATCAATAGATTAAATTATAAACTAACTGCATAATTTCTTTTACACCAGATCCACACTAACTCCCCATTAATCAGTTAGAATGATTTTGATTTCAGGTTAGACAATGCACAACTAAAAGTGGCTTCAGATCATCTGGGTTAATAAGTGGAAGAAGATAATGGCTGAGCATAGGCAACCAACAATATCTATACCTTTCCATCTCCTAAATGAGATGCAATTTAGCCCTTTTTCTTCTAAACAACTTTACTCCCACCAAAACCTACAACTTACCTCTGGAAAATCAGACTTGTTTTCACTTACTTCAGAAAACAAGCAGGCTGTTAACACAAACCAAGGGAGGGGAGAGGAGTAGCAGGAAAATCAGTGTCTCTACAAATGAGTCACCTATAATAAAAAAGGTGACCTAATCCAGTGAATTCGACACTTTGTGATTTAACAAGTAATGTATATATATATGTATATTAATGACATTTTCACTTAAAAATTTAAAAAATGCCTAATCGCAAATGAGAGTTCTAATGAAGAGTAGTTCAGTTGTAATCTACATTGATAACAGTTAGATAAGTAGAGTTTATTTTTATTTTTTATATATTTTTTAATATCCTTCTGGCCCAGCACTAATCCTCAGCCTCATCTAGCTTAAGTTAGCTAAGGACACATTAGAAGTAATATCTGAACAAACTGAGGTGTTAAAGGACAAGATTTAAAAGAAATACAAATCCCTTTGTCCAAGTCATTATCATATCATTTCTTTCTAAATTCCCTCCTAGTCCCTAATTAAAATAATCCAATTTTGGTAGTCTCTTCTACATGTCTTTTAATCCATCATCTTGTCTTACTCTTATAGATCAATTAATTAATTTAGTATCTTAACACTTTTTTGAGCATATATTGCATGTAAAGCATAGTGCCACATGCTTTAGGAATATAATGATGTTCAGAACCAGTCCATTTCATTACCCTCCTCATTCCCGAATTCTTCAGGTTCCCTTAGTTTTAAAACATGTTCCTTCAAATATTAAAAAATCTTACCTAAATCTTATCAGGGAAAAGGAGAAACTGTTCAGCGTAAGTTTTCCTGTTTAAATTTTTTGTGTTATTTATTCTGAGTCTGCTCTTAGTTCTTACAATAAGCTATATTTATATTCTTTGCTATATTTAGAAGAACATTTTAAAAAGTTTAACTTTAGGGGCTCCTGGGTGGCTCAGTCAGTTAAGCATCTGACTTCGGCTCAGGTCATGATCTCACGTTTTGTGAGTTCGAGCCCCGCATCAGGCTTTATGCTTTGGAGCCTGGAGCCTGCTTCAGATTCTGTGTCCCCCCTCTCTCTCTCTCTGCCCCACCCCTGCTGTGCTCTGTCTCTCTCTGTCTTTCAAAAATGAATAAGCATTAAAAAAGAAAAAGTTTAACTTTAATGTCAGCTTTACAATCAGAAACATCCTCCTGTCATTTGCTTCTGGTGCTTTCTCCTTCATAGCACTTGCCACAAGAAGTGTTAAACGGTAGCTCAATGTGCTTTTTTCCTGCTGGCCTGGAATCTCCTTGAGGACAGTCAGAGCCTGCTCTTCACTATTTTATCTCCAATACCAGGAACAATTCTTGAACAATTGTTAGAACTGAGCTAGTTTTTGTTGAAGGAATAAATGAAAGAATTCATAACCTTATTCAACGTCAACTTCTCCATTTTCTACTACTCAGTAATTAATCTGTATTAACACTACAAATATTCATCAAGCAAAGATTGAATGAGGATGTACTACATGCCAGGCAATGGAAAGATAAAAGCTTGTGATCTCAAGGAGCTCACAGTACAGTGAAACTTATTTAATCACATTTGAAAACTTGATTTTGATTTTTAAAACAGGTAACACTCGTGCCTAACATGACTGATCACTCCTTCATACCACTCTCTGGTTATTACTTTTCTTGGAATATTTTAAATACAATTTGAACATATGAAACTGATTTACTTTAAAATCAGAGCTATATACTACTTTACTGTTAAGAAATCGTTCAGGCAATAGAGAAGCTGAAGGAAAAGTTTGGAAGAGGAAAAAGTCATGCAAAGTGCATTCAGGACTATTTGTGATGTCACATGCTCATGGAGCAGAAGTTAGAGAATTGCAAGCACAAATGAATGAAAAATACACCTGAACTATCCAAATAATAATCACAATCACATAGATAATATTTCTTTCTAATTATATGGTGAAATGCATAAGAATTCTTAAAGAGTATTTTTAATTGTGAAATGTAGTCTTTTTTATCTTATTCTCCAGATATCCTTCTCTTGCTTCTAAATCTTATTCAAGTTCTGGCTCTCGTAAGAAGTTTTCAGTGACTCTTCTACCTAAAAATAATTCTATCTGCAACACAGAATTGTCAGAAAGGATAGTAAGTCGAGAATAAAATCAAGAGATCATGGGAGAACAAATGTGTAGATCATATAAGGATTTATTTACCAAATGTATTAATCAGTTATTAGTAATTACTTTTTATAATTAATAATTAAATATTTCCCCACTTGAGTATTCACAGTACATTTTGATGGTACTTTCTTAGTGGTACTTCTTTAATGGTCCTTATCATTCTTTTCCTTGTATCAATGCTTTTATTCTCTATTAGATCACAAGATTAAATCTTACTTATCATTTACAATGAGCAAATCACTGCTCATAAAAATAAGAGAATAAATCCAAATCACTGAGTTGACTTCCATTAGTATTTTTATCATGAACAGATGGCCACAAACGTGGCTCCTCCTTCATATGAACCAAAGCAGGATTCAGTGAAATTTCACAAATTTGTTTAGTCATAGTCTGAATATCTGATTGACCCTCTGTAGATAAGCGGTTTTCCAAATTTGGTTTGGGACCATTAAAAGTTCCATAAAAATTCCCCAGATGATACATATGCACCCAATAAGTAAACATGTACAGTTCAATGACATCCATGCTCTAAGACTTATAGGTATGGGATCGTAAATACGATAAACATCCCTGCCTGCATAACACTTATACTCTAATGGGAAAGGCAGTCATTATTTGTAGTTATAATGCTTCTTGTACAAAAGGAATTAATTTTACTCCTACACTGAATTAACATATATATATGTAAGTTAATGATAAATAAATAACAATAATTTATAAATCCCTATCTCACGCAGCCACTAAGCCCTTTTTAGGTATGGTTTTATTTAATATTCATATAATATAGACAATTAGATATCATTTTCATTTTATAAAGGGAGACATTGAGGCACTGGCATTTTTTTTAATGCCAAAATTTGGGCAATAATTAGCAGAACCAGAAGCAGAACATAGAGTTGCCTGACTTCAATGTCTTATTCTTAACCTCATAACCAGTTACTTCCACTTGGTAACTTTCTCTAGTGTATCGTCAGGAATTTTTTTATTTGTTAATTAATTTTGTATGGCAGAGGAGAAGTTTGGGTTCCTTGAAATCTGTCTTATTTCAGCTTGTGTATAATGTCCAGGACTATAAAAACATCCAAGTTACCAAGATATTGAAAACGGGTATGTGAATATTCATAGTTCAAGAGGGCAATAAAGAGTATAAGTAGGACCCAGGACTATACAAATATAGTCCAAGAATATTAAGTTTTAGTAACGATAATACTTCATACTTAAGTAATACTTTAGTGAGGATAGTACCTAATAAACTTAGCTGTTATTTCAAGCTGTTTCCATATTCTTTTACAAATATTTTGTGGTTGCTTGGATCAATTATAAGAATGTAATTTAAGAGACCATGTCTTAAGTTCATAACATACCTTTCTGAGAACTCCAAAAGAAAAAAAAGACTCAGTTTTCTTCTCTGTCGCATAATATAGACAGGGAGGTGCCAAAACCTTTAAAGGAAATGCTTGATGCCAGAGTTTGAGAGGTTAATAATGATTTCTATGATAGACACTTGTCCCCATGTACAATAATCATAATTAGTTTCTACTGCCTAGGCTAAGAACAGGGCTGGAACATATTCTCATATTCTCCAGAACATAAATTCTGTTATGTATATTCTCTACAGGTGCACACAAGCCTGCTCTCCTAAGGAGCTTTAAGATCTCCTGAGATTTGTGAGGTATGTAGGAAACTGTTGCTTGGATTACTATTTAGCAGTGGGTGGTTTTCGACACAAATTTGCAAAGGCTTAGAAATCTTCCCTTCTATATGAAGAATTTCCTGACCACCCTTGTCTGAAGTCATAAAATACTTCCCGTTAATGTATTCTTTCAGAAGTTGTTGTGTTCTTTCATAAATTACTACTTACATTTTCAAATGTAAGAGGGTCATCCTCATAGGCTGATATGACACTTTTCCCCTCTCCAGAAGTAGATTCCCCCATTGCTTGTTATGAGAAATCTAAATACAACCAGCATTTCCTCAATCTAGCCCCATTTGTGAAGATTTGATGGAGTCATGTAGCTGACTCATATGTTGGCATTTGACTCCCATAATCTCACCATCTGATTTTCTTCCCCAAACTATCTCATTCCCTGGTATATCTTCTATAATCCTGCTCCAAATGGTGGCCAATATCCTAGCCTCTACCTTCTTTGATTTCCCCTTTCTATCCGTTGTCAACACTGCCACTGCCCACTTTACTTGCAGAATAATATATTCAGTATGAGCTTCTACACTCAGCTCTTATACCCAGCTCCAATACCTCAGAAAAATAACAATAATAATACATTTATTCAGTTGTAATGAATCATCACATCCTAGAAAATAATAAGAATTATAAATAACTTATATATATATGTATATATATACATATGAGTGTGTTTGTGTGTATGTGTGAATACATGTCAAAGGATTTCACTCTACCTTTCTATGTTATCCATAGACCCTTGCACTGGGTAAACACTGTATTAAATATTATTTAGTTTGCTTAAATAGAATAGACCATCAGATAAAGTAAATTAATAAAAAAAAGATTTCCTTATCTCCAATGCTTCTGGAAAGGGGTGTATTATTTATTCAGTTTTATGTTACTGGAAAGGAGAGAATCCAGTAGTCCATTTTAGTTAGGAGTTTTTCAAATACCATCTATGTGAACTTACTGGACTTTAAGCTCTTAGAAGCCAGAGACTTGGTCTATTTCATCTTCATTGTGAAAGGTCATGAGAATTTAGAGGCAGGAATTGATAGACACATCCATAATGGATGTAGTTTATAAAAGAAAAAAACTTGCATGACTGCCCTGCTATGTCATGAGGAAAGTAGGACAAAGATGGGAAGGAGGAAGAGTGAAGGTATATGCACATGTTCTGCCCATGTTTGTTTGTTGTTATTGTTGCTTTGCATATGTTTCAAACCTTATCTGTGTTGCACTTTGATTTACTTTGCCTGAGAGAGAAGTTACGCAATTTATGGAAAAAAAAAATCTTTAAGCTCTTGTGGTGGCATCATCAGAGAAAAGGTGTCTGGAGGTGGTGCATCGCAGAGCAGCTGGCTGGAGGTGCAAATAATAGACTCCTTCCTGGAAAACAACAACTTTAAAATGGAGTCTACCTTCTGGTTGCAAATTCTCGGCATCATAATGGGGCAAGGTAACAGATACTGGTATCAACTGTACACATTGTTGAATAAACCTCATTAATTGAATAGACATTTTTACCTTCTTCCTATTCTCTGAGAGACTCAAATGCCCATGCTGATCCGGGAGCCGTGATACCGTCATTTATATTCTCCTTAAAACACTTAAAGCGTTTTGCATTAAATGTGTTGAACGTCATTTTACACAATTAACCATACCTTTAGTATGAAGTAGAATTTGGAAACAGAATTCAAAGTTTTAATTTCGTGGTCGTTTTTATGAAAATCAGCTAACAACGTAATTTCAAAAAAAAAAAAAATAGGTGTATTAGAGGGCATAAAAATGGTGAAAGTATAAAAAGGAATTTTTTTGTAAAATGATTTTGGTATAGATTGTAATTACAAAGACACTTAAGCACACAGTGTGGGTAGTATAAGCCAGCAACTTCAATTTTAAATTAAGGAGTTTTTAATGTAATAACTCTGCTACCTATATAAAATGTTGAGTTATTTCTGGGGAAGTAAAATAATCTCTTTAAATTTAATGTTACCATAAGCATAGAAATCTTAAGTTATCCAGGTGTGTACTTTAGAGAAACAGGAATATTATCTTGACATATTTAAAGAATACAATACATAAAGGTTAAATAGCAATGGTAAAATCTTCCTGGTTATTTTAGATATGCATTTAACATTATAATACCTTATTAGGCTTTAGAAGATAATATACTCATCCAAAATCATTTATATAATGAAAGTAAACAAAACAAAACACACCGTTGCAGGTTTAATACTATAAATAAATTATATTCATAATGATTTTCATATTATCTATTTATTCTCAACCTTCCCAAATTCTTACTTGTTTTTTAAATGCCTTGTACATACAGAAACTGTATAGAAACAAATGCTACTCATTTTTATTTGAAATATCAAGCTTAAGACAAAATGACTGACAGTGAATTATATCTAATTTTCTCTTCCTATGCAGGAACAAATACACTAAGTGATCCATGCTCAGAGATAGCAGTCTATGGCATTTTCAGACAATGAAACTAGGAAAATGCTATTGAGCTTGAAGATTACACAATGTGAACTGTCAGTGTCTGGTAGGAAGAATAAGGTTATCAAAAACCCTTTGGCAATATCTGTGTAATGGCCAAATTCCTGTCTGAACACTAAAACATTCCTTTCAGTCAACTAGGTGAAGGTTAGTTTATTGATGTGGTTTAAATCCAGGAGGATATCAGACATTCTCAGATCTGTGACCTTTCTCTTGGTAGAGAAATGAGAAGGAGCTGGGGGTTGGGATTGTGGGGATATGTAATGAATTGAAAGAACTTCAACACTTTTCCTTTTACCCCTAAAGTCTCATGGGATTTAACTAAAAACTGATTTTCTGTAGGGAAGATTTTGATTTCTGTACTGTTATCTTATTCCTGGTTATTTTCTTGCCACAGTTAGAAGATAGGATGAAATGAGACCATCTTATCCACTTACAAGTAATAAGGTAAACCCTCTGCATTTCAAATTTCATAAGAAGACATGCTTAACCTCAATTTAATAATTATTGCAGATATGCAAGTAATGAAATGTGCTTGTCTATTAGATTGGGAAGGTTTAAAAGATGACTGATACCCAAGATCAACAGTGGTGTGAAAAAACAAGAATTGTGATGCACAATTTATGACAACATGAATTAGTTTAACATTTTTGAGAGGGATTTTGGTACCATCTATCAATTTTTACATATTATCATTTTCAGTAATACTATAACAATTACAATATGACTATATTTTATATTATTATTAATATATATTTATATTATTATAAAATGTTTAGTTTATCAATATTTCAAAAAATATATGCTATATATTCTCACATAAGAATACAAATGCATGTGTACATGGAAATGCATCACAAAATTGTTACAATGGTGAAAAAATTACAAGTCCCCAATAGCATTAATAGGAAAGAGGTTGCATAAATTATGGTATATCCATGGAGTGGGATTCTATAAATCCTAAGAGAAAAGGAGATTACTATATTGAAACTGAAATAGAAGGATATTTCACTATATGTTATAAGCAAAGAGCATGTTATAAGGCAACATACATAGTAAGAATACCTTTCTGCAGGATAAAATTAATAATATAGTTGTATATTACTATATGCTGAGAAAAATTCAGAAGGATACATCATTGTAATAAATAAATGTAGTTATTTCAAGGGAAGAGGTTATAGAGCATTTTAATATTTTACTTCATAAAACTTCTGCATTTCCTGGGATTTTAACAGTAAATATATATTTCTTCTATGATCGGAAAAGAATGAAAATATAAAAATGTCTGTCAGAGAAACAATTCGGTAATATTTAATATGTTCTTTTCTTTAACAATGCTATGTTGTTACTAGTCTCTTTTTCTTCCATAATTTTCTAGATTACTGAATTCACTGCTATATCTTTATCAAAGAGTCCATGTATTCCAAACGGGGCTAAATTTGCATGTTTTTTTCTTTTACGTCTCATATTTAAACCTTTAATTGGTAGATAAACACCGTTCGTGATTCAAGTTGTTTGCGATACTGCTATCAGGGGAGTTGGCTTTAATCAAATAATAACTGAATGCTATCTCATAGTTGGACCTGTAATAATGATAATAATAATAATAATAATAATAATAATAAATTTCATTTAGTAGAACGTGTTCATTATCTAACTGATGAAGATAACTGGTATTGAAAGAGATTTGTGCCTACACTAACCCTGAAAATATATTAGGGAAATCAAAAAATAACTAAATGTGTTTTTGTTTATTTTACCTAAAATCTATCAGTCGTAAAGTCACCGCACTATCATTTGTAACATCATGGTGGCAAAGCTCATACCCACTGCTACCACTTATAATAGCATGCTCTACAAAAAAGAAGTAAACAAATGCTATTTCAGCTAACTTCAACATTTTGGCAACGAAAATATCACCTCAAAAATTGTCCTGTAAACAGATAAATTAGTTCCACTTCCAAAGTATGGCAGCCTAAATATCATGAAAATACTTGAACAAAATATCTAGAAATGCTGGAGCAAAATAACAAACTGCTTTTATTTATTATTTTGCAGACAGAGAAATTCCAAAAATAAGATAATTTCTTAGAGGTCAAAAATTAAGAGAAAACAGAAAATTATAGTGATAAGTAGCATTTAATTAAAAAAAAAAAGAAAAAAGTTGAGAGGGTACGTTGCCTGGTTGGCTTGGTTGGTAGAGCATATGACTCCTGATCCTGTGGTTCTGAGTTCAAGCACCACATTAGGGGTAGAGATTACTTTAAAAAAAAAGAAGAAGAAGAAGAAGCATTAAATATTTAACTCCTCTGAAGGCATTATGCCACTTAGTAATCTAGAATGTGCCTATTAACAGGCAGCTAAATAGGATACTAGACCTTTTGTTTACGAAAGATGGGAGTTAGGGGCGCTTGGGTGGCTTAGTTGGTTAAGCGTCTGACTTTGCTTCAGGTCATGATCTTGTGGTTTGTGAGTTCAAGCCCTGCATCCGGCTCTGTGCTGACTGCGCAGAGCCTGGCGCCTGCCTGGGATTCTGTGTCTCCTTCTCTCTCTGCCCCTCCCCTATTCACGCTCTGTCTCTTAATACTAAATAAACATTAAAAAAAATTAAAAAAAAGAGAAAGATGGGAGTTAACTGAGACCTCTATTTAGAAGGTGGGAAACACATGAAGACCTACATTTTTACTAAAAGGTTAATTTAAAATTATCTACCCCTGGTAAACAGGGATTACAAGGTACATTATCTGCTTCACTCTTGGCTCTGAGTGGAGAAGAAAGTCTTTCTCTGAGAATTTATCATCACAGCCATCTCCTTTTGATCACTTGGGACTTATTTGGGTGGCCTGGGAAACCCATAGAAGTTATCTGGGTAGCTAGCTCTTCAGGGCACCTGAAAAAACAAATATAGATCCTTCTTGGAACAAAACATCTTCAGACCAAGGTTCACATTATTTCCACATGTAACATCTAACTGAAAATGAGCTCAGAATCCAAGGTGATATACCATCCTGAATGAGAAAATAAGTCAGCACCCCAAATTAGACCCCTTGAACTTCAGATATTAACACAAGTAGACACAATGTAATATAAAAGAAGGAATCAAAAGCAGTAAGAAACATGACACTTTCAGAAAAGATCAGAAAATTTTGATACATAAAATAGATTTTGAAATATAAATATAGTTAGTGAGATTAAAAACATAATCATGGGTTAAATATTACATTAGATAATTGAAGAATTAGTCAACTGGGAGAAAAAGCACACAAATTTACACAAAATGTAGCACAGACAGATGAAAGGAAAAAATGTTAAAGAGTGGTTAAGAGACATGGAAGATAAGGAAACAGGATAGGCAATGATGGAGAGGCAAAATATATCCAGAGAAAGGCCTCATTGTTTTTCCAAAATGAATTTTTAATTCATAGCAGCATAAAAAATAATAAAGGAAATAACATTAGATAAAATCTAGGAAATAAAAGAAAGGAAACCATTCCTAAAAACATCAGTACTCACAGACAAAAAGAAAATACCTAATAGCAAGAATGAAAGAAATGATTGTCTACAAATAAATGGCAGTTATATTGAGGGCAAATATTTCAGCAGCAACAATGAACACCAAAACCCATGAAGTAATATCTACAAGATACTGAGGAATAATAACCATCAACTTTGAATTGTATACTAGTTAGATTATTGTTGAAAAATAAGGTGTAAGAAAGATTTTAATCTAACATAAAATTTTGGAATTTGAGTTTTTATAATTACATATTGTAAGATATCAGGTGAAAACTGTTAGGGAGAAAAATTCACTGAAATAAAATGTTATCAAATAAAATCCATACAATAGGAAGTTATTCTTATTAATCAATAGTATCAAGACTCTATTTTGAACTTTGGCTATATTCCATGCTAAATATTACCATTCTGAAACATACTGAAATAGTCTAGTATGATTTATGTACTGAAAGGCATTTCTTTGGCCTTGAAGTAAACAAAATAGTGAGACCTAACCAAAAAATGCTTGGCTCCTGACTACATAAGATGTCTCACCCATTCCATGCTGCTTTTACTAAAAATAAGTAATTTAATCAACTCATCAAATTGTTTGGCACAACCATTTGACTATTTTCTCGGGCAAATAGACTGACAAGATTGTGCAGACTGAAAAAGAGAAAAAAACTTATAAAACAAAATTACCAAAGTTGTCACAGCTTGATATATCTTTCTATAATTAAATTAGGATTTAATTCTATTTAAATTTACCTTCAACATTTCCATCTCTCTTTAGATGTTACCTTACATAACAAAAACATACTCATAATATTTTTTTCTGGCTATGTCTATTTTCTCATCATTGAATGGAAAACTGTTCTTTCCTAGGAATTATTTTTCTGGACCAGAGCAAATTCATGATACTATAATTGAAGTCCAAGACTTGTGTTATATAAGAAAACAATTACAGATGGGCCAATATAACTTCATAATATTGACCATAGCAAGGCACTATTCTAGCAGGTATTTGATAAAGGAAAACTTGAAAAAACTTAATGGTAGCTAATTTTTCAGTTATCCATCTGAAGATAGGACAAAGCACAAAGCAGAAAAAGAACAATGAATTTTTTTTTTGTCCTAACTTCTAAGGAAAGATAATTAGCATTTCTACATAGAAAACCTGGTTTAGCATAGAAAAAAAAATTAGCATTGCACAGATTCTTTAGATTAAAGGATTATATCATCTTAAGGGAAGTAGAGTGTTATATATGATCTGGATTGTGTGTACATGTAATCTTCTGAACTCTGGCTGGTTATGCAGTTTGAATTCCTATATTTGCAAACCAATGGAAGTTCTTCAGTAGCTTATAGTTGTATTAAAAAAAAAACTTTGCTGGGAAAGACATCAATTTCCTACCTGTTTTTATAATTCTTTCTTCAATTAATAATAATGTACTATATTAAAATTTAAGAACATACGACTATACAATTGTAGAATCATAAAGACCTTTAGGATGCTTCAACTACAAATACAAATGTTAGAATGAAAAGTGTATTTTAAATTTTGTACATAGATATGAAACTACCTAGAGATAACAAAGATGTTCTCAATAAATTTTTATGCATAATATGTTAGATAACTCACATGCATTGCTTTTAAAAAGAGATTTTATTCCTGTCAGTTGGTCTTTTTCCTCACATGTTATCTAAGATAACCTTCCTGTTAGACTACTGGCATGACACATTTAGTCTGAACTGCTTATGAGAGAGAATTGCCAATTTTATACAGCACTAGACAGAGCAAGGTCTTGGGCTTTCACATCTGTTATCAAGATATCTGTGGTGTGAAAAACATTAAAGAAGCTCTCATGGATCTATACCATGCTTATAAATCGATATCCCAAAAGAAAGGATGAAGAAAAGTCAAAGACATTTTAAAGAAGAACAAGACGAGATGCCATGTTCTTCCTATATATCAGTATCGATTATGAAATGACAGAAATTTAGAACAGCTTTTAATTGAGACAGTATAGCAAGACAGATGGAACCAAATGCACAGGCCAAAAATTGACCAATAAGCTGGTATATGATAGAGGAGGCATCAGTTTCTCATGAGGAAAAAAATGGAAACAAAAATTGAGCCCTTACCTCACACCATATACACAATCAATTTCAGATGGTTTAAAGTCTGAAAGTAAAACATTAAAATTATGAAGCTTTTGGAATATAGTATAGAAAAAAGGTATTTTTAATGTTGGGATAGCAAAGGTTTTGTTAAATTAAATGCACAGCATATATCATAAAGGAAAATGCTGATAAAGTTAATAATACTAAGTTAAAACTTCTTTTCATAAAAACATCATGTTAAGGGCACCTGCATGGCTCATTTGGTTAAGCATCCAACTCTTGATCTCAGCTCAGGTCATGATCTTAGTTCAGGTCATCATCTGAAGGATCATGCCCCGCATCAGGTTCTGCACCGATAGCATGGAGCCTGTTTGGGACTATCTTTACCCTTCTCTCTCTCTCTCTCTCTCTCTCTCTCTCTCTCCCTTTCTCTGCTCTCCCTCTCTCTTCCCCTCCCTTGTGCTCACATGCTCTCTCTCTCTCTCTCTCAAAATGAATAAAATAAATAACATAAAAAAACATATTAACCATATTAAGAGTGATAATTAAAGGTGAAAAATAACTGACAAAGGATTAGAGAGCAGGTCACACACACACACACACACACACACACTCCCCCAAAATTGAAATGAGTGAGGTATATAAACCAAGAAATTCAAACTGGAAATGTGGATTATTAATAAACCTATGAAAAGATGTTCAATCTATTAAGTAACCAGGAAATTATGCATTTAAACCATAATGAAATAACCATTTCACAACCCTAAGACTAGAGAATGTGAAAATATCTGATAATACCAAGAACTAAAGACATGTGGTTCAAAGGAGACTCTCATAAATGATAGTAAAGAAGTAAACTCAAAAGAATTTAATATTGAATATATTCTACAACCCAAGAAGTCTACTTGTAGGTGATATGTAAACTAGAAAAACTCTCATACACATACATAAAGAGATAAAAACAAACATGTTCACATCACTTATGAAAGCAAAAATTGTCATCAGAATGTGAATATGATAAATTTATCCAATCAACTATCATACAGCAGTAAAATTAGTGAACTAGAGTGACACCTATGAAGATCAATTATTCTTAGAAACACAACATATTTTAAAATATCAAAAGCAAGTTGCAAAAGAATGCATACTACATTATATTATTTATATAAGGATTAAATTTCCAAAGCAATGCAAAAACATCATTAGCAGTAAAAGTGCGTGAGATTTATTTATGTGCAAAGGTATAAATAAACACAAAATTTAGGAATGAGGTTACCTCTGAGGGGTGAGGAGGCAGAAATAGAAGAATGAGAGAGGAAGCTTCACTCTTTCCCTCCTCAGGTGTGCGGTAAGTACATCAGTGTTCATTGTATTTTGTTACCTTAAATATGCAAATTAATGTTTAAAAATAATTATCCAGATAGATTAAAAACCACAACAAAGAAGCATTCACTTTAGCTAGAACAGGTTGTTAATCTGAGAGATTAGTTTCACGGTAAAGGCCATGTAACTAATTTGAGGAAGAATTTTAATGATTCCTACTTCCTATTCAGAGCTTCTCCCCAGCTTTTCAAAAGGTAACCACAACAATGCAGCACTTCCTATCCTTCTTGTACCCCACTGATACTGATCATTATTATTAATAAACCTATGAAAAGGTGCTGAATCTATTACGTAACCAGGAAATTATGCATTTAAACCATAATGAAATAACCATTTCACAACCCTAAGACTAGAGAACGTGAAAATATCTGATAATACCAAGAACTACCGAGATGTGGTTCAAGGGAGACTCTCATAAATGATAGTAAAAAAGTAAAAATAACTACCAAACTCCTCCAGCTATTTCAAATTTTAAACATGTTTGTCTATTTTCCCAACGACCAGTATCTAACTAAGCTATTAACAGTTGGTAAAGCTAAAAGTGTTGTGCTTCCCATAGTAGTTTTACTTTAATGAGGAATTGCCAGAGAGGAAATCTTTTAAGACAAGGGTGACATTTCAGGCCTCCAAAGAGAAATATTAGGAAGATAGTTGGCACTTGATTGTTTAACATCACAATATGTCTTTATTCTCTAGGAATTTAATCCTGGGAATAGATTATCATTTCAAAAATTGTAGTAGTGTGAGTAAAAGGGATTGATTAACAATTTACAAAATTTTATAGGGGTGATGTCTAGTCTTTCATAGATGTAATCTGAATGGCTAATCTGGTAAAACTACCTCAATCTAATTTTTGAAATTGTTGTTATTTCTGCTTTTAGACCTCTGCTTGAGTGACAGCCTAAGGGTATTCATTCATCTTTCTCCAATTATCACACAGTCATCTGCATTTCCAGAGGGTTGATGACAGAACAACTTGGAGTTTAAATACAACACCTGTATTTGCATTTCAATAGTTCCATAATTCTATGAAAGCATTGACATCTCTTCAGTGTGCCTCATTGTTTAAATAGTGAAGGTAGCCACATTTGTTCAGGATTCATAAATCTTAGAAAAAAAAATAGGCCATAGTATCCAAAGCCTCTTCTACAGAAAATATTCATCTCCCTCCTTTTCTTTTTTTAAATGCTAAAATCATGTTTGTTAAAAACCATAGGTACTACATCCCATCTGTACTATATAAAAACTTTTATCCATTTGGGTCTTTATAACCTGAAATCAAGGTTTGAGGATAAAATAAAAGGAAAACGAGGACATATAGTTTGAAGTATATTAAAAGGACATCATCAGTTTTTAATTTGGAGTTTCAAAACATCTGTCTCCCTATTGGGAAGGAACAAGTTTGTTTTGAGTTAGGGACTTTATTGGTGGGTATGTAAGCAGTTACTTATAGTCAATTATGATTTTAAGTAGAATGATTTTTGTCAAATATTTTGGTACAAGAGAATGAATCCTAGAGGAAAAATAAGAAATTCTGAGTTCAAATACAAGGCACCTGGGGACCTTTCTGAGTTGAGCCTTTGTACCCTTCCTGTAAGTGTAGATAACATTATCCACCAAGTACTCTTAGGAAAGTGAAAATTCTGTGTAAACTATATCAAAAAAACCCTGGAAGTTTATAAAAGACTGCACAATTGTATAATTGTTGTGTGAGGTTAGTTTTTTATATTTTCAATCAGTACCTAAAATTTTTCATCTCACTGCATCCAGCTGAGACACTGAGATGTGGTAATATGTTTACAAGGACAAAACTATGGGTGGAAAAGAATAGAGCTCCACAGAGGTCAATTCAAAAATTTGTCATTTTAACATTCTTTTTCCATCTCCTTGCCATTTCAGAACCGTTTCTCTGTGGTGTTTTATAATACATTTTAAAAATGATCTGACTTTTTAAAACATATTCTCTCTTCCATATGCAAATGATATCGAATACTGGGAAGGTGTCCTTAAAAGTCAGCCCACCTTCATGGCCCAGGTAAAGTGGGAAATAATCCTCATTCTTGGTACTCTGCAGATTAGATGTCAATCTCCGAAGTATCTTCCTAGCTAATCCCAGCAGCCAGGAAGGTTTTTGACCTTGAAGATTTTAGCATTGCAAATCTAAGAATATAAGCAAGTGCATTTTCTTTTTAGCAAACTCTGAGTTTACATCCACCCCAGAGTGGCAATTGAATGCCATGCAGCCTGACTGTATTCTTAGGAAATGGAGATTCTTTCTCTTCCATGTGGAGGAAACAAAAAAACCCTATAGCCTATATTGCACAAAAGAATGATTCCAGGATAACAAGTCCAGTTTCAAAGAGAATTCATCAGATGGGTTTAAAGAATAAAATAGAAGTCTAAAAATAGTACTAACTTCATCAGTATGTTTCTTAACATATTGCTGCTTATAAGAGTTTAAAGAGAAGTGTGTGAGAATAAAGTGTCTGTGTGTGCCTTTATGTGAAGGAGCTAGGAGTGTGTGTGAGAGTGTATGCTCATGGCAGGAGGAGTGGCGGTGAAACCATGAAGGGTAGTTGGGAAACCCCTTCTCTTTTTGCGCACTCCCAGGGTAGCAGCCCTGGCCACAGAATGAGAAGGAAATGTCAGAGCAGGCACAAAGGTCGCTGCCTTGACTGATGTGAAGTGACCGACCCGCAAGCAGAGACTTTTCTCCTTGGCAGCCAACAACCTGCAGCAGGAAAGGCGGGCGGGGGAGGAAACCCCGAGGAGGCGCTCCTGGCCGCCTCTTTGCTGAGATAGCAGGAGCAGCAGCCTGCGGAGCCACGAGCGCAGCGTCACTGAGCTGGTGCGGGTGCAGGGGCGCTCAGGGAGGCGCAGAGGCCCGGAGCCGCTACAGCCTCGGAGTCGCCCGCGCTGCAGGACGCCGCGCCGCGCCGCGCCACTCGAGCGCCACGGGCCAGTCCGGCAGCAGGAGGAGCGGTTGGCGGAGCGCTGCCCTGCACGGTTCCTTGAGCACCTGCCTAGCCCACCGCGAGCTACGGGAGGAACCCAGAGATCTCGGCCTTTTGTCCCGTTCTCTAAAAGCAGCTTGTGAGCAAGCCCGCAGAAGGCGAGCATCTCAGTTCTCCGCCGGACTGGGATTTTTCTTCTCAATTTGGGGGAGCCCGTGTGTAGAGGTCAGAGAGGCAGGCGAGGATCCTCAAAAAGGGGCCGAGGGCTGTGAAAGTGGGCACCCCCTCTTATCACTGGAAAATCTCCTTGACATTTTTCACACTTTGAGGCAGCTGCAGCTGGTGTCGTCGGAAAAGGGGGTGGGAAAAAAGAGAGGGGGCGGGGAGAGCCGGGAGACACAGCCAAGAGCCACGAGCGGCGCCTCCTCGCCTGCCAAGCCTGGCACCTGTGCGCCGAGCCACTGCACGGAGGAGGACCCCACTCCAGGAGAACCTCGGGCTTGAAACCACGGACACCCAGCCCCTGGGCAGCGGGTTCTCGCCGGAGGGACCTGCAACCGCCCTCTCGGACCGCCACTGTCGCCTGCAGACGCGGGAGCGCTCGGCCCCTTAGAGCCGCCACTGCGCCGGGTCCTCGGGGATTCTTGCCCAGCGGCAGGCAGGGTGTGTTAGAGTTGGGTGCACGATTCGCCTTCTCTGCTCGCCTCTTCTCCGCCCGGGATTTATTGTCTGTGGAGCCTTCTGGGGGTGGGGAGGTAGCTGCGCCTCCGCCACCGCTGCCGCCGCCGCCGCCGCTGCTGCTGCTGCTGCGGTCGCTAGCGCGGCGCGCAGGGCAGGCGGAGGCAAGGGAGTGAATGCGCTCCTGCCTCCCTGGCCGACGCTTTGGGCTTCCCCTCAGCCGCTTCCCGCCGGAACCTCTCCAGCCGTCCACCTGAAGGGCACCGGCATCATGGTCTAACGCGGCACCTGGCTGGAATCCCCTTTCTCCTCGTCTTCCTCCTCCTACTCCACCCTCCTCTCTTCCTCCGAGGACCCTCGTGCCCACTCCACTGCGGACCCCCGAACACTTTAAGGAATAAGCCTTGGCAGCTGCACGATTCACTCTCTCTGGAACCTCATGGGCAGTTTCTCCCGCCGGCGATGTGAGTAGAACACTCTTGTTTCGTGGCCAGTGGGGGCTGCGGGGGCCTCGCGGTTTTTGGCCTCGGCGACCGTGAGCGCCCGAGGTGTGGGACATAAGCCCCCGCGGGGGGAGGGGTGTGGGGGGAGGACACGAGTCTTCAGCGCTCTCAGGGAGCTGCTCGAGAGGTGGCCCGCGGAGGCGGCGGGGATGTGGTAGGTTGCGGGGCATTTGGAAATGGGTGCTGTCTGTGTGGGTGCATGGGAGCACCGAGTGGCCTGGGCTGGCGGGAGACCCTAAAGGGTTACATACTGCGAAAAGGAAAGGTAAAGAGCCAGTGTTGGACGCTGGTGCTGGGACCATTGGTGCAGCTGAGGTTAGTCTTAGCTCCTCTTTATTATCTTGGGTATCTCCTGTAAGCTTTTTCTTGGAGGTGTTTGAGGGATGAAGCGCCCGTTTGATCGTGTCACACACGCACACACACACGCGCGCGCGCACGCACACACACACACACACACTTGTGGAAGGTCGCATTTGTCCCTTTATCTTGGAAGGTGTAGTATTACTGTTTGGTGTTCATTTGTTTGGCAAATGCAATTAGAAAATCTTTATGCCTTTGGAATTGAAGGGAAAGGGTGGGGTTTGTTGGGGGGGGGGGGGGCTGGAGGGGAAGAGGAGTATGACAGATTGGAGGACAGAAAGAAGTGGGTAGCAATGGAGTGAAAGCTTTTCCAGGGAGTCAGGGAGAATGATGCCTCTCTCCCCTTAAGCTAGACAACTCCTACCCACACATCTCCTTTGTGTTGCAAGGCGAAGCTGGTGAACCTGCACGATTCCCAGTCCCAGAGCTGGGCCCCCTTCAGCATCTTGCCTCCTCCTCTTAGAGTCATTAAGGATGCAGGACTAGTTTCGGATCCTACATTGAAAGAGGGAGGGAAGCACATTAACATTACGGTAATCATGGCATCCTAGCTCATGGACAATTAGATTGGTTCCCGAAGGTCTCTAGTCTCACAGTTTGCAGACTCAAGAATGCGGGTGAGGGGATAGGGGTTGAACAAAATGCCTTTTAAAATAGTGTGACTTCATAACGGAGATGGCTGCAAAACTGCTTCATTATACTACTTCTTGGCCATCAGGGCTGAATAAAGGACCCGCCTCCGCCCTCTCCCTCACTGTCTCCTCCCCACCAAGTCACAAAGCGAACGGGCTGGGCGAGAGGGCACAGCGCCAGGCAGAAAAGGGAAGGGGTCACTTTCACAACTCCCGGGAATCGGCTTCAGAATGCAACCATCTGCGACTCCCACGTTCCTTTCGAAGTTCTCCTTCAAAGGGGATTAGAAATGATGGGGGAGGGGTCAGTGAGACATAAAGGTTCTCCACCTGCGCTTTTCGATTACTTTCCCATCACACTTTCAACACACTGAATTTACCTGCAGTGGTAAATGGGTCAGCACGTAAATATGTGTACCTGTATACACTGAAATGTAGCTCTTTTGATAGATGAAAAGCAATTCGCATGACAGCATATTTTAACCTTGGCAAAATTTCTAAGCACAATAGAGATTTTTATAGCGTGGGCGAGAAGAGTGCATTCCAGCGAAAGCAGGACACGTGATCTCTCCGACGGGAGAGATACAGTATTAGGAACTCGATTTTCTTTGTTCCAGGCTGAGCCTATGAGATGCTCAGCATCCGGCTGCTTAAGTCCTCCTATTAGAAGGTAAAATAATAAAGTTGACCAGGGGCGAGAGTAGGAGGTGGAGAAGCACAGGTAGATACCGGTGGAGGCTTGGATCTTCTCCCCTGCCGCCCACTTCTCTTTTTTACCTCCCACTTCCCGCCCCACCCCTCGCCCCAGCTAGTCTCCTATTTAAAAGTGAGGCATTCCTTCCGGGAGACGTGGCAGAAAAGTTCTTCAGCCCCTGCACACGTGAGTTCTTCAGCGCCTCAGGACCTGCTGCTGCTATTCGCAACAGATTCCGTCACCTCCCCAGCCCATGTCACGCCTCCATCCAGGCGTCTTGAGCTGACTTCACCTACTCTAAGAGAACCACCAGGAGATCTTTTTGCAAAAGACAGTAGAGGAGGGTCAAATCCCTGCTTCCTGAAAATCATTCATCGCACCGGGGCAAGAATGAAGAAGCAGGGATGTTCGAATGATTTTATTTTTCCTTAAAAATAAGAGTCCTAGGACTCAAGTGTATCGAAAGGGGTGGTTTAGCCATATTTGCATTTGGACTCCCAGGGAGGTATCTCAGGCCTGTGGAATGTCCCAAGGTGTGATTATTTATAAATTTAATGGATGTAGAACGTGTTCTAGTCTCGCCATTTAAATAGAGTTATCTGACCTGGAGTTCTCTTATTTCATTTTTCACTCCTTGTTTTTTATTAGCCATCTTAATGGGCTGAAGTTTTAAAAATGTGGGCTATTTCTGTACTATACTGCATTGCATCACATAATATGCTGTGGTAGGGAAAGCAGAGACAAATTCCATGACATATTATGAAGTGAGAGTTCTTTAGACATTTTTTTATACTTCACTGTCCAAGAAAAGATGTGTACTTACCATGGCAACCCTTACATTCTCTGTCACGTGTGCCTGCACATATGCAGCTTCAGAATTAGAAACAACTTCTTAAAGAAATAAACCTGGTCCAGTTGCAGTAGCCATGTTTTATTCAGAATTTTAGCACTGTTTTAGGCTAGCATTAAAATTTCCTTAATTGAAATCTTATTCCACTTTCTTTTGTAGGCTTTCAATGTTTCCGTTTCCTCTGTAAAATACAGAACATAGCTTAAAGTTTTTGTGTATCCGTATTTTTGTTTGCTTTGGATTTGTTTTTAAATGTGCAGATACAAGTGACTATCACTATGAATTTTTATCACTTATGAAAGTCATTAAATAATTATCTTACCCACATGGAGTTAATTCCCAGGGGTATTTCTTAGAGCTCTCTTATTTGCAGTTCATAGTGTGTGGTAATACTTGATAGACAAACTTGGTCTGTTTAATCATGTCTTAAAATGTCCACTCTAGAACAGTTGAAAATTTGAAGATGTTATATTTTACCTTGATTAATTGCTAACTTAATAATCGATGTATCGAAATTACACCTGTTTATACTATAATTTTATCTTCAGATGACTATGGTCTTAACATAAGGATAGATCACACATTTCATGGAATTATAAGTTCATTGTATATCCAAATTAACAGAGTACACAAAGAGTAACCATCTAGTGATGAATTACCATCCAAGTTATTTCTGGATTCTTCTTACATTTTCTTATTTCGCATAAATTATTTCATAATTTTCAGAAAATTCTTCATTTAAAGAATATATGTAATTCATTGAGTATAACAGTTATAGCAACCACACCATCAATAAAAGACATTATTTGGAACATTTTGTTCTTCAGTAACAATGACTGCTCTATAGTGTTACCCATATTCTTTTTTGGCTGAGTCTAGTCAGTCATGTGAATTTGCAATATGACTCTGGGGAGACCATTAATTCAAATCTGTGACACAGGACAGATCTTTTAGCTTGTGCCAAGGCAAATGGTCACTAACTAGTTCATATTTCCAAGGAAATGACTTGGAGATGACCCTAGGATCTTCTGAGAACCCTGAAGTTATTTTGTGTTTTTGTTTTTGTTTTTCATATTGACTCTCTTAAATCTAGGGGTCATATCACTATTCAGTGGAGAGGTTTTAATACCTCAGGTTTAAAAAAATGGAATCTTAATATTAAAATAACAATCTGACCGTGTAGTATAGCAATTAAATTGTATTCTGAGGAAACACAAAAGCAGAGAGGCGATGCATAGATGGTAAATTTTACATATGTGTTGAAATAATGAATTGTGAATTGTCAAGGAAAACTCAAAATTACAAGTGGCACTATATATGAATCAACAATGTTTGGAAGATGATGACCCTAAAACCAATAATATTTTTCCTTTATGAAGTTTTTAGCCATGTTTGGTTAAACAAATTTGAATCATTATAAGTAGTAATGCTTTATAGAAAATACTCTAGTGAATTATCCTGACGTAGTGAAAGAGGAGTAAGAAAACCTTAGTTTTCTACTTTTCTTACTTCCAGAATTAACATGTGATCTTTGGTAATATAAATTAGCCTCTTTTAATGCTATAAAATAAAGGTAGTAATAATTGCTAGTTTATAACTCTAGTGCATAGCAAATAAGACAAAAAGGTACATGAAAAGTGGTTTGAATACTTTAGAAGAGTGGGACATAAAAATTTGTGATACAAACCAATTTTTGTAGTCATGTGGGTGGTGGGGGGATGGTGTGTATAGTGATGGCATAGTAGTATATTTTTAAGGTATGCCATTGAAATAGTTACACATACCTGTCTTCTATATTGGAATTCAGTAATTATGCTCAGAAATCCATGAGCTTTCATGATCGGGAGTCATCCCTTGTCATCTTGCTTCCCTTACCATAGTGCATGAACTATAATCATAATTAAAATAGCAGCCACCAGTTACTAAACACCTATCATGATTCAGATGCTTTACTTCAAAATAGTCTTGCCAGAAGCTTATTCTCACCATGTGAAAGATTAGAAAATTGGGGTTCAGTGACAGAAATGACAAGTCCATGTGACATAGCTAGAAAGTGATAAAGATTTAAACCCAGATTTGGCTCCTATGTTTTTTTTTTGTTTGTTTGTTTCATACCATGCCCTCTCCCTCATAGGTATAAATTAATACTTGTTAAATGACTGAGATCTGTAGATCATAGAATTATATCTTTTTTTTTAAGTTTATTTGTTTTGAGAGAGACAGACACAGCATGTGGAGGGGATGGGCACAGAGTGGGGAGAGAGAGAGAGAGAGAGAGAGAGAGAGAGAGAGAGAGAGAGAGAGAATCCCAAGCAGGCTCCACACTGTCTGCACAGAGCCCTACACAGGGCTCAAACTAACAACCCTTGAGATCATGACCTGAGCTGAAACCAAGAGTCAGACACTTAAGTGACTGAGCCACCCAGATGCCCTTAGAGTTATTTCTTAATGAATAAAGAAAATTTAATATCTCAAACCAGCTTTTCAAAGTTATTTACATATTTGGCAATAATGCACCATATTAGTTTTGTGACCGTAATTTAATATTGGCACAGAGATACTGCTTATCTTTCTGGTAATTAATTCATGTCAGAAACATTTAATACGCTATTGGAATCTGTCATATAAATGTACATTACGGGGACTTTCAATAAAGCAAGTTTGAGTCAAGAGCTGTCATGTCTACTTCGAAACTATTATGATATATTTGATACATAAACCTCTGGAGAGGTATCATATGTGCTATTTAAGTTGTTAATCATAATAGAACATTATCATTTGTTTTTCAATGACACATGGAAAAAATATTAAATAAATTTAATGACCCACAGGAATTCCTGCATATACTCCTTTTTATTACATTGTTCCTTGCTTGAAAAATGACTTAAAATCTCTATACAAAAATATTATTTTACTTTAATGCACATGAAAGCAACAGTCACCAGAGATGAAGTATTGAAATTTAAATTAGCATTGACATGATCTGCTTAAATATTTTAACAATGGAATAATTACATTGTTGAAAGAACTCATTTATTGACTTCTTAAAGATGTAGTTTCTTCAGTTGTGCCAGGGTATTTTTGCTCCACATGAGGTTCAGTAAGTTTGAGAACATATTTAACAGATACCATGCCCAAGGTAACAAATTTGTTAAGAACAATGGAATTGTAGAATTTGCATGTGCTTTTGTGTGTGTGTGTGTGTGTGTGTGTGTGTGTGTGTGTTCTGATGAAGAGAATTAAATTTTGTGCTATCCAGGAAGTAAACACATGCTATATGTTTTAATTCAATTATAGAAAATATTTTATAGATGGCTGGTTGCATTATCAAATTAATTGGTAATAGAAAGGCAGGAAATGAGCTTTTCTGAGATAGAGTCTAAGTGTTAGGAAGACATTTGTTGCACCAAAAAGGCGAGCAATGGGCACAAACCTACACTATTTTAACTAAATTTAAAGAATTAATGTGACATAAATAGTGTAACTAAAATAATTTATTTTTTTAAAGTTTATTTATTTATTTTGAGAAACAGACAGACAGACAGACAGACATGTGCGGGGTTGGACCAGAGAGAGGAGAGAAAGAATCCCAGGCAGGCTACATGCTGTCAGTGCAGAGCCTGACGTGGGGCTTGATCTCCTCAGCCATGAAATCATGACCTGAGCTGAAATCAAGAGTCTGATGCTTGACTGACTGAGCCACCCAGACATCCTGTAACTAAAATAATTTAAAAGTGCAAACAATTAGACTTCTTGAGTAGTAACTATTTAAGTATTCTGCATCTAGGGTATTCAACATTGTAGCTCTTACCATGAGCAGTCTTAGAGTCATGTAGGATGCAGGTGCACCTCAGACTGCATATTGTGAACACTGATACCACATTGGATATTTACTCTGGTGTTATTCTGAGACGGTATAATTCAAGACATGAAAAAAATTTCTTCCCCACTTCAAGTGTGATTAATTTCTTAAGACAATTATGAAAGCTATTGTAATTAAATCAAATACCTATTTAAACTCTGAGTGATTGTTAAATATTAGCAATGTCCTTAGGGTAATACCATATTGAACATTGGGCATACCACACACATGTACATACATGCTATAATTGCTCCATTTTGTAACACACACACACACACACACACACACACACAGCTATAACCTTACTATTTCATGAGTTTATAACACTTTGGAGATGGTAAGGACTCTATAGGGTCTTACTTTACAAAAGAGGAAACTGAGCCCCACTGTTTGTTTTCTTGCTCAGAGGCACATAGCTGTTAGTGAGAGAAACAGAAGTAGAACCAGATCTCTTGGCTCCCGACCTCTGCCAATAGAACCATACCCTTGGAACTATTGGAGTCCTTTACCTTTAAGGAAAGGGAAATAGGAAAAAGAAGCTTAATCCTATAAATCCAGTTAATGAACCCAACCAACATGATGACTTTATCCAAAATACATCTATTTCTCATGTCATTTTTGGCCTGAATTTTGGCCTAAGTTTTTTTGATAATTATGTTATCTTTCCACTGTGATTTGGTGGCTTAGGCAGTTTAATACTATAAATTTAACATCTATTAAGTATTTTATTTTTTAAAGGATACTTTTATTTAGGAAATATGGACTTAATTTCACTCATATAAAATATTCTAAATTTGGATACTATATCCTTTTTAATGAATATTAAAATATTCTTTTAAATTACTGGTCTTTTTTAGTATAATACCCACTAAATTAGTGTTGGATGATGGAGAAATGTTTAATTCATTTCAAATAAATGAATTATCCTCTAAATTTGCTAATTTAATTAAGGATCAATTAAGGATCAATCATCTTACCAAAAAATGAGAATGATTTAAATTGAGATTAGGCCTTTCTACATAATATTGCCTTAGATTTTTATTAAGAAAACATTTTAATCAAGAAAATAAAATGTGAAGGGTGCCTGGGTGGTTCAACTGCATAAGCGTTTCATATGACTCTTGATTTCAGCTCAGATCATGATCCCAGGGTCCTGGAATCTAGCAGGGCTCTGGCTGAGCATGGAGCCTGCTTACAATTCTCTCTCTCTCTCTCTCTCTCTCTCTCTCTCTCTCTCTCTCTCTCTGTCTCTCCCTCTCTCCCCCTCTACCTCTTTCCCCAGCTTGCATGCTCTCTTGCTCTGAAAAAAAAAAAAAGAAGAAGAAAAGGTGATGCAGTTGGAATTTGTGAAACATATTCATTTGTATGATTTTTTTTTTGCATTACAAAGTTACATTTTGAAGGGTCCTTCAACAAGTTTTCTCTAACTGCTAAATAACTTTATATATCTGTTATGGCTTAATTCTCTCTTTTTTCATGAGACAAATTTGAAATAAATTTTTACCATTTAATGTTTTTTCTAATGCTAAAATTCCGAGTCCACTTTATCAAGAAGTTTGGTTACTAGGAAACTTAGAGCAGGATGATTTTTTTATTTTTTAACTTACTGCCAAAACATATTTGCAACAATTATAAAGCACTTTTAAAATTATGATGTACATCTCTTAAAATATGCATTTAATTTATAAGCAATGACATATAGAAATATTTGCAAACAAAAGTATTGATTTAACAAGACATACCTACATAGTTACATCTAAGAATCCTCTTTCAAAGGGAAATTAGAACATTTTAGTGCAGCGCTGGTGTTTAAAATGGAAGAAAAACCATGATGACTAAATTAGTTCATTACATATCAGCAGATTAGCTATGCTTTTCATTTGTAGAATGTTTCCTATTCATGCCAGCTTTCAGTGCACTGTTCTGGGACTCGTGGGTGTGATAGAACGGAACATATTTCTGTATCTGTGAATATAATCCCACACACCGTTTTACATGACAAAATCTGAATGTCCTAAAACTCGGTGTTAAAGATAAGACAAGATGTCAACCTTTGCCAGTTCGGGATTCGAATTATCTCCATAATAATACCATTTTATCTTTCAAAGTATCTAATTTTATTTAAAGAGATATTTAGACAGGTAATACAAGGAGTATGAGTGTTTGTGTTTGCTCCCTTACTTGCTCTCTTGCCTTTTCTATATCGACATAGCTAACGTTCACTTGCTGCAGATAATCAGCAAGCCGCTAAAACTCAAACAGAGTAGACAAACACTAAAGTAGGATATGAACAAAGGAGGAGAGGTACAAAAGTGATGTACTTTTGTACTTTGGAACAGGAAGATACTACTAGAACTGTAAGGCACACATATAAAAATCATAAAGAAAATCAGTTTTATTAATAGTTAATAAATATTTGGATTAACAGGATCACATTCCATACTGAGATAAGGTACATGCTATTTAAGAAAAATACATTGGAAAGACTAGGAAGACAATGGGTAATTGAGAATCATCTATCTTAAAGTCTAAAATGTGCTGGTAAATAAAAAAGTTAGAAGATGGTTTGTATAAACAGTGTTTAATGTCTGCTTTTCCTAGATATAATTATACATATGTCAAGCTCTTAGTCCCAGGTGCACTCTTTGTAGATCTACCCAAAGATAGTTTCCGAGCCAGGCCAAGGGTACTTGTCTTCGTAGACACTTGTAGCAGTTATTAGGTATATACTTTCTCTAACACTTATTAATTAACGTGAATTCAGCCCTGAAGACATGGTGTAGCAGTGGCTGCTAACAAAATAACATACTAGTGTCTGTGATCAATCTTGAGGATGCACTTGTCACTCTTTTTGACTCTGCATGTGACCGCGACAGCCCCAAACCTCACAGGTGCGTGCCTTCTTTGCATGTGTAAAATTATCCGTAATTTTACAAATGTAATGTGTTCTTAATCTTATTCCCCTTTTTTCCTATATAGTTTATTTTATTTTTAAAAAAATTTTAACACTTATTTTTGAGAGAGAGACAGAGCACGAGCAGGGGGAGGGGCAGAGAGAGAGGGAGACACAGAATCTGAAACAGGCTCCAGGCTCTGAGCGGTCAGCACAGAGCCTGACGCAGGGCTCAGAATCACGAACTGTGAGATCATGACCTGAGCCAAAGTCAGACACTTAATCGAATGAGCCACCCAGGTGCCCCTTCCTATAGAATGTCTTTGTGTGATCATGTGTGAAAAATAGGAATGCAGAAAACAGAAAGTTGAACTTGGATTTGGGGAATATGAATGAATAATTTCTTGTTGTAAATGTCACCTAATATTTTTAATATTATTGCTTAACAATGGACAAAATAGTGCATTTGGGGTATAGAAGGTAGAATATTTTATTGGGAGTCAAGAATTATAGTCTGATGCTCACATTATAAAACTAATATGATGGCTTCTGGTATTTACACCAAAAAGGAAGGAAACAAAAAACTCTATGATGCTACTTGAAAGACTACTTGAAGGATTTTGCAGTCTCTTCTGGGTCTGAGTCAAGTCAGAAATCTACCCTTAAGCTGAGTAAAGATCACTGTAAAGTTGTTAAGTTCTTTTTAGAGTGGTTGTTTGAATGGAAAATATGTAGAATGTGAGTGTAGTGTACTGAAACTTTAGAGTTCCTTGATTAACCTTTTTAAAATGATCCTTCTTTTAAAAAATTGTATAATTTGTGATCAAAGATGACTGTAACTTGGTCTTTTCTGGATAATGCAGTATGTGAATACACATCATTCCTAGCATTAAGTAATTGCTTGAACGACTGTCTCCAGTCTCCAAAACCAGCACATATATAGTGGTTTACTTGATTTTTTTATCCCTAGCAAATTAGCTCACAGCATAGTGAAAAATGCATGTTACATCAATGCTTCTGAATGCTTCTAAGAGACTCTTGTAGCCATTAGTATTCCCTTCAATTTCTTCTTCTCTTTCCTTTCTAAGAAAACCATTATACTCCTCAGTTTATCTTCAGTGTGAGGCATGGTATGTGACTTACTTTGGCCAATGCAATAGGAGCAAAAAGTGAGAAGTGTCTCTTTTGAATAGAAATATTTATGACCTAGTACACACTTTGCTTTTTCCCTGATGAAGCAACTATAGAAATGTGTGCCATGATACGTCCTCCATCAGCCTGGTCCCTGAATGACAACACTAAATAAAGTCATCTCTGCACACATGCATTCAACATGTAGCATGAGAAAGAAAACTATTAAGATTTGGGGAATGAGGGTATTGTTTGTTACTGAAGATAACCTAGCCTTTCACTCATTCCCTGAGTGAAATTCTAGTGAAAGTGGAGTCCTAATGTCCAGTATATGGTGTGACAATTAAAGGGATGTTATTTACATATGTCTCTGATTTTAATACAAAAATGTATTTTATTTAATGACTGATTAAAATTATAATAATTAACAAAGGTATTTTTAAAAGATACAAAGATCAGGGGTGCCTAGGTGGCTCAGTCGGTTAAGTGTCTGTCTTCCACTCAGGTCATGATCTCGTAGCTCATGGGTTTGAATCCTGTATCGGGCTCTGTGCTAACATCTCAGAGCCTAGAGCCTGCTTCAGATTCTTTATCTCTCTCTCTCTCTCTCTCTGCCCCTCCCCAACTCATGATCTCTCTCTCTCAAAAATAAATAAACATTTAAAAAATTTTAAAAAGAAAGGTGGCACGTGGGTGGCTCAGTCGGTTAAGCATCAGACTTCGGCTTAGGTCACGATCTCATAGTTCACAAGTTCGTACAAAGATCAATCTGCTTGCACTGTCAACAATTGCCAAAATATGGAAAGAGCCTAAATGTCCATCAAATAATGAATGGATAAATAAATTTTGGTTTATATACACACTGGAATATCACTTGGAAATGAGAAAGAATGAAATTTGGCCTTTTGTAGCAACGCGGATGGAACTGGAGAGTGTTACGCTAAGTGAAATAAGTCATACAGATAAAGACAGATACCATATGTTTTCTCTTATGTGGATCCTGATAAACTTAACAGAAGACCATGGGGGAGGGGAAGGAAAAAAAAGTTATAGAGGGAGAGAGCCAAACCATAAGAGACTCTTAAAAACAGAATAAACTGAGGGTTGATGGGGGGTGGGGGGGTGGGAGGGTGCGGATGGTGGGTGATGGGCATTGAGGAGGACACCTGTTGGGATGAGCACTGGGTGTTGTATGGAAACCAATTTGACAATAAATTTCATATAAAAAAAACAAAGATCAGTCTGCTTGAGAAAATTTAATAAGTTTTAAGCACTTGGACTTTTTCAATTTGTAATTTAGTGTGCACTCATATTTTTGATACACTGAAGGTCTAAGAACTCTGCTACTGTTCTTGCACAATGTAATAACAGCTCCTCTGATTAGTAAACAAATGAAACATCTTCCTATTTGATACATATTTTCCCATTCTATAGATGGGTAGGACAATATATGTAATAAAGAATCTAACATATCTACTAGAATCTGCAAAATTTTCTCAGTTTAATACATTTTATTCAAGGGTATGTATTCATTCATTCATTCTAAATATCTATTTTGCTGTTACTCTGTGCCAGGGCCTGTGTTAGGCAAGGCTGATTACAAATGTGACCCCTGTTTCCATGGCACTAATGGGATAGGCAGACAATAAATAAATAATCACTCTAGGGATATAATAACTTCATGTTATGATAAGAGATAAGAAGGATAAGATCAAGGAACTGAGAATAAATATAATGAGGGTCTGAGCAGAAGAAGTAGCATCTCTGAGGAACTGATATTTAAATAAGACCTCTAAGATGATAGAACTTAGCCAGTAAAAGGGAGGAATCAGGAGAATTTTAGGCCAGGCAAATAGTATATGCAAAGACTTTAAGACAGGAGAAGATGGTGCATTGGAGGGAAGAGTGGTTGGAAAGAGGTTGGTGTAGCTGGATGTTAGGGATCAGAGGAAGATTGGCACAATATGACAAAAGCATGAGGCAGATCACCTCGGGGTTTATTGACCAGGTTAAAAAATTAAGATTTTTATTCTATATTCTATGTGAAGTCATTAAACATTTTTAAAAGGAAGGATACTACAAACTGATTGATATATTAAATGATCACTTGGGCTGCTGTGTTTACAATGTGTTAGAAGCCAAGAGTAGTAGTAGGGCTTTATAAATTAGGAGATGTTTACAGAAGGTTGGGCAAGACATTGAGGTGTCTTGGACTAGGATTTTGGTAGTGGAAATGGAACAATGTGGATAGAGCTGAGATATGCTTTGTACAACCTATTAGATTCATTGCTGAATTGGTATAGGGAGACGGCTAGTGAGTAAAAGTGTAGTATCAAGAATTATTGCAAGATTTCTGACAGGAACAACTGGATACATGCAGGTACAATTTCTTGTCTGGGGAAACCTGGAGAGGGAGCTAATCTATTCACGTATAACCAGAATATTGACACTAATAGAAGGAAACTGAATAACTGGCTGACATATTGAGGAAACATGAATCAGAGCATCAATTTATAAAACTAAACATCCCTATATAAAATTACTGGAAATGTAGTGAATAAGTCTGTGGGGATAACAATTAGAGCTTCTTTTTAAGAAAACAGATTCTTTCAAATAAATGATTTTTGAGTATGCATTAGAGTGACTCACTTTTATTGCTATCATGGTTTTTTTTCTAATTGTTCTTTGGCATGAAGAGGAAACATGAATACATATCCATTCCTTCGGAATACTAATTTCTTCCATCTTTCTCCATCATGCTTTAAAGTTTTAAAAGAACAATCTACTCCTGGTCCTTCTATGTTTGGTTGCCTGAGATGTGCAGAAGGATGTTAACTACTGGTGGAGTTTGTTGAAACAACTCATCTCAAGTACTTTGTAGCACCTTGTAACTCTGTAGCTCCCCAGGTATCCATACTGTGGACTTCTCTGGGCAAGGCCACACATATTTGCAACTTATCCTGTGTGTGTAGTCCCTTTCCTAGAACCTTTCACCATTTTAATTTCCTGGCACTAAGTTTTGTTAGTTAAGACACACTGTAAATTGCTGCCCAGAGAGTGCATATATAGGTAAAGTGATACTCATTCATTCATGTACATATCATCAGCACATTCTTTAGGAATGTGTTCAGCTGCAAGTAACCAACAATTAGTGGCTGCATTGAGTAAGATAGTGATTTTACCCCTTCTTCCAGTTAGCATTTGCAGTGGGCACTAACAATCCCCAAACATCTCCTTGGCTTACAACCACAGAGATTTATTTCTCACTTACAGATCTGTGAGGTAATCAGAATTCTGCTTGGCTGTATTCACCAGTCTTCTAACTCCAGCATCCAGGCTGGAGGAGTAGCCCTTATCTGAGATGTGTTGTTCCCCTGGTAGAGGGCAGGAAGAAGAGGCCTCACTGACCCATTCAATGAAAGTTTCCACTCACATATAACATATTTTGTGTCCACTCATATTCCCTTGGCCGTAGCAAGTCACATAACCAAGAGTGGCATGGCAAGAGAATAGATGGGTAAGCATCCACACTGGCATTACGGCTCAGTGATGCCATCAGGAACTCTGACTCTTTTCAAATCATCATCCACCTTTTGGGTACTGTTCTTAGCATTTATACTCTGAGTTTTCCTACCTTAACATAATTGCCTTCAAGTGGACTGGCACCAAAGATAATAACAACAATGGTTATCAACGGCAGTTCTCCAGTCTCTCTCTTCTTCTTCTCCTTCTTCTTCTTTTTATTCTCCTGCTTCTTGTTCTTCTTGTTCTTGTTCTTTTTCTTTTTCTTCTTCTCCTTCTTCTTCCTTCTTTCTCCTTTCTTCTTCTTTTAATCCTAGCCAGAATGCAAATCCGTTTAATATAGTAATACTTGTGAATATATTTTGTTTTTTTTCTTTGATTGAATTGAAATGTATTTTATAAATTTCTCTAATAAATTACTTTTGTTATGCCCTGCTATTTCCCTAGCACAACTATTTTCCTAGCATGGGGCACTTGGGAAAAAAATAACATTCATCTTGAAATTTAGATTAATAGTAATTTGTTTTTAGCTTGGGAAAACAGAATTTCTTTTAAAGCACTGAAGCTTAGTTAAGAAATAAAATTTTATTTTTTAATGAAAATTTTGAGGATCTGTGGAGTGATTCAGATTTTAAGAATGGATATACTTTGGAGTTTTCAAGATGACTGTTAGTTGATAAAGCTATAATCTGAAATTCCCTTTAATGTTGAAACCTTATATATTTTACTTTTGTTCACGTCTACTTTAGCTATCACTTTGAAATGTAACCGTTGTTTGTTGCATGAACCATATTTTCACAAAGAAAATTTTAATTTTTGTTTTGTCGTATTAACATGTAGAATCATTAAAATTGATAATATTTCTAATTAAAATGCTTCAGAAGTAAATAGATTAAATCATTCATGTTTAACCTCCTTTGGTGTTCTTTTGAAACCACTTGTACTCAGACTTTGGATTCATCACCAGTAGATGAATGCTTTTCAAACATTTTTGTAATTGTGGAACCGTTTTAGCAAGTGAAATAGCACAAACAACCCCAATGCATAAAACAAAGACAAGTAAGACTGCTGTGTTGGAAATCAGTGTGTTTTATATTCAAGAACCATCATGCCACAGTATAATTATTTTATAATTTCTCACGTCTTATTTTAACAGAAAATTTTTTTTTACCCCAAATGAGGAAACTATAAGAAAATGTAGGCATTATTTATTTTCTGCTACAGGCTACCAGCAGATTTAGAGCTGAGCAAAGTCATTTGAATTGTTCAAGGAGTATGAATAGGGCTGCGTTGTGTTAGCTCTTCATTTTTTTTTCTTCAATTGACAGAGGGTGATATTATCCACACAAAAACTCTCCAGAGGGTTTCACTTTATCACGCCAATTATCAGTGTGTATCCGAGGCTTCTTCAAGACAGAAAGGTATTTGGCAATGTCAGTTCTGCTTCTTAATGAATATCTTCTGTGCCCAGCTAAATAAGCAAAATGGTAGAGAAAACACAACTCTGGGATAATCTGAGGCAGATGAAAAGACTCATTTTGCTGAATACAGCTCATTAGGATGGTTTTAGTGTTTCTACTTGTGAGGCCTTGGGATCACTTCTGTCATCCTAAATATCCTATTGAAGCAGGTTTCAGTTTTTGTGAAAGTGGACCCCAGGCTGATCAGCAAAAAAGAACTTCAGAGGCAAAGGTAGACAGAGTGATTATTTCCTCAGAATTTCATTTCTCTGTTTTTACATATGACAGGAATATTTGAGGGTATTTTGAGGTCTTCTATTTTAGAAGACACAGGATTCTTATCACCTTCGTTGGCTAACCCATAATAATCTCTTGTCTTCTGCCACCCTGGACTTGAAATTTTTATTTTATTTTATAGCTGTCAAAATTTTATTTTGCTGGCATCTGTAGTTTGGTGACATGTATAGTTGAACTGCAGGTAGAGCAAATACATGGGTTTAAAGTCTCTTATGGTACTTTCTTGCTAGGTGATCTTAGGAAAATTATTTTTAACTCTCTACTTCATAATTTACTAATCCTGGAAATGAACATAATAATACTCATTTCACTACTGTCTCAACGTACACTGGACATGCAAATCAAAATTACTTTATCTCCTACACATTGAAAATAGTTTATTGATTTCTATTGATTCATTTCTTTTAAGATAAAGGCCAAAAAGTATTTTGTCTCTTGTTGAAAAGCTAGAGAGTTACAGGAAAGTTTTATTACATAAGGAAAATTTCATGTTGTAGAATATTTTAATTCTTTTTTCCCCCCAAGGATACATTTACACCACTTGCATAGATCAGACTAAATGAAATATAAAGCTTTTGAAAAGACAATGGTCTATGTCTTGTGCATAATTTATATATTTATAAATGAAGTCACTATTATAAAAATACTCCCATTACATATGGAAGTATCTATGATATCAATACTCATTTGCATCATAAAAACAAAAAGAGAAGGTTTGAAAGAGGCTGCAGATGTCAAGAATAAGTTGTGGGCCATCACAGTAAACCTTTCTTAGAAGTAGACTATGTGATAAAACACTTTCAGCCAGTTAAATGAGGGCCACTGACCTTGTCAGGATGACACAGCCAGCCACCAGGGAATTCGGAAAGAACTGCATTAACTATTACCAGGAAATATATCCCTCTAAAATTTTTAGTTAGCAAACTGTTCCATTATTTATCTTCTATGTTTTGTAAGATGATGCCTTTGATTCCTTTATACCACAAATATGGTTAATATCAACTAGATAAAAATCTTTGTGTACAAAAACTTATTCTTAAAATGGAAGGACTGTGGATTCTTATATGAATCTGTAGAGAATAGAGGGTTATTGTGGACTTAAGTCGACTATTGCCGTGTAGTGGAGGTACTAAGAACTGATCTGACACTCAGCTAGGCTTACTGGCTCCAGTTATGTTAGATGGTAAGCCAAAAAATTCCAAAAATAAATGTAAGTTTTTGTCAGTTTAAAATATTTACCCACTGAGAAGTTTTGTTGTTTTTTTTTTTTTTCATTCTGTCTGCCTATTTTCTTATGTGTAAGAATTTAATGTATTATTGTAATTGGTCTTTCTGACTTTAGTGTCCCTCACCCATCCGTCAAATTAATCCATTCTTTGTGAATGCCTTCCTTAAAAAATTCATTTTCCTCTGGGAGATCTTTAGGAGTTTCCCACTGCTTATAAAAAGTCTTAATTTCTTAAGCTGAAGCTCACCAGCCTTAACATTCGCTTACAGGTTTCTCAAACACTCTGCTTCTTCTTTCTACAAATATTCCACCCTGTTTAAACTGAGCTGGGTTCTCCAAAGTATGTTCCCTCAAGGAGACATGGTGAGGAGTTGCATGGGTCTCCATTCTACTCTGCCAGTAAGCTGTGAGCTTTGTGAGTCCAAAGCTTTCTCCATTCCCCTCTGATTGGGTTTCCTCCTCTTTCAAATGGGAACAACTCTGCAATAATAATTACACGCACCCTCATAGGAATGTTTTAAAGTTACATAGGATAATAGATACAGAGCAACATGCGAAGAGCCCAGCACTGCTAGTTGAGGCTTAATAAATGCTAGATCTCATACCACTTGCTTTACTGAGTTCATATATTCCCCAGAAGTATCAGTGAATTGCTCAAGGTTACAGTGAAATGAATGTTTTTGATTATGAAGACAAAATGAGAAGAGAGATTGTGTCAATTTTGTGGTCAGGAGCAAGAGTTCCAGCTTCAGCTGGTCTGGAACAGGTTCTAGTGTTGCTTCCTTTCATCTGGGGGACTGTGGACAGATTAGTCTCTCATTTTTGATGTGTAAAATATGCAAAGTATTCCTGTTCTGATAGTGTATTCAGGGAGGATTAATGAGACAATGCATGTCATTTACCTAAAATAATTTCAGTAAGTCTTGATAAATGTTATATATTTTTATTGTAATTGAAAAACAAGTCTTTTGTTTAGTAGATGCCAATGTAGATTTTTAAAATCAAGCCAGTAATGTAAAAAAGCATTTTTACCTGTTATTCTTGGCATTTCAAGTGTTACTTAAGGCTTTAATTCACATTTCATAAATACTTGTTTTTTATTTCTCTAAAATACAGTTCTTTGTCCATTACTAAGCAATAAAACCTAAGGTCTTAAGAAATCCCATTCATTGTTAAACCTTAGTTTTACTGTTTTCTGAATTCTGAGGAACAAAATGGAAAGTGAGTGATTCTAGTAACTCCTAACATATTCATGCCCTTCTCACAATTGTATCTAAAAAATGTCATTTGTAGGAGGTATTATTTTCTTGGCTTTAACGTATTTACCTGAAGAAATATATTGTATGTGTTTGTATACCTAGATGTCTGTTATTAGGAATATTTTTAAGTTTTCATATGTTAAAATATTGTACAATATCATTGAGTACTTTACTGCTATAGAAAATGTCTTCTTCCTTAAATCACTTCTCTCTGATTGTTGTTTCTCTTCCTTCCTCAGTGACCCAAACTTGACATACCTTACTTTTCCTTCCCTTATCAACATAAGCTTTATCTTTTAGTTGTATGATTTCTAATTCCTAAACAGTTTTCAAATTCCTTTTCCCTTATTGGTTCGACTACTCCTCTCCTAGTTCAAGGCCTCCTTAGGCCCTCACTGCAGTGGCCCCTGACTTCCTCTATACTGTTCTTCCTCCAATCCAACCTCTATTGGATTCTCTGGCCTTGTGACTTTGTGAAAAATAGGTCTACCAGGACAGTTCTGGTTAAAAACCATCCCTGACTGTCTGTGCTCAAACTCCTTGACATGGATGGCATATACACACAGAAACTTCTGCTCCAACTCTGCTCCCATATGCCTTTAATATTTTGGCCATATTGAGCTACTAGAAGTTCCAAAAATGTACCCAGCTTTTGTGCCAAGCCATGGCATGTACCAGAAATACTGGCAAACTTCTTCTACTTATTTTTTACATTCTAATTCCAAATGTTACTTTCTCCATGAAGGCCTTCTATAACCTTTCTCCTTCTAGCATTCCAGAGTAAATTAGTGGCTTTTCCTCTGTTTTGAAAGTAATTTGCGTGCATCTCTATCAAAAGACTAATTCTGTTGTATTTTAAATGTTTATGTGTCCTTTCCACTAGGAAGACCATTGTGATATTAGAACTAGCATCTTATTCTTTTTTTTTTTTTTTTGATACACCCAGCTCTTAGCACACAGTACCTATACAATAAATATTTGAGGAATAAATGAATAGTAGAAATATAAATGAACTTGATAAGAAATCGACAACTAACCTATGTACTCACTGCTAATTATTTCAGGCATAATGTGATCAAGTCTGCATTCTAAATTACCTTTTTATTCTTGTCATTAGATGCTGATTAAAGAATATACTAAGCATTTAGTTTCGTAAATTGAGTATATCAATATTAAGTAAAATGAAGCCATATAGAGTAGTGGAGAAAGCCTGAGCTTTATCATTCGTAGAACCTAGAATTTGAGTTCTGGCTTTCCAAGAAATAACTAGGAAATTTGGAACAGGCTACATAATTTTTCCAACGGTTTGTTTTTTTAATCTGTGTAAAGAAACTAAAAATATTAATGTCTACCTCACCATCTGTCCATAAGAATCAAATGAGACAAATATATTGAAATGTTTTATAAACTATTAGAGACTAGATGTTTTTAATTTAATATTTTGGTAGGTTTAAATTTATAGTCACAGTCACAAACTCTGATGTGCCAAAATGTAACTCTAAAAAATCTACTTTTACCTAATGTCAAAGTATCTCCCAAGGTCTCATTTTGTTCTTGTTAAATGTATATTTCCTTGACAAATTTATCAAGTCACTTTTTGTCTAAAATAGTCTTTGTCTTTCCTTCTCTACACTGCTGTGTGTGTGTGTGTGTGTGTGTGTGTGTGTGTGTATGCGTGAGTGTGTGTGTGTCACATACATTGGGTGTGGGATACCTTATCCTTTATGCCCTTATTTTCCTTTGCTCTCTGGCCTCTGCTGAGCTGAGGAATCCAACCACTGGGTTAACCACCATCACCATCGCTACTATTACCCTTAACATTTCTGTCTATTGTTACTTTCTGTATGTTGTTACTTTAGCTCAAATGTCACAGTATTTTATGTGCTCATTATCTCAACTCTCCATCCCTAAAGATACCCATCTTTTCAGCACTTCGTGCTCACCTCAGAGAGTTTTAGTTCACAAACTTTCACAAATACTATGGGGTATGAAGAACTCTGTGAGGTGGCTCTTGGCCCCATGTCTATAGAGATCTCCTCAGTTTTTGCTCAGATACCAATTGTAGATTTGGGGTAGTTTTTTTAAGTTTATTTATTTATTTTTTTGGGGGGGGGCAGTGAGAGAGGGAGAGAGAATCCCAAGCAGGCTCCATGTTGTCGGCACAGAGGTAGATGTGGGGCTCAAACTCACAAACTGTGAGATCATGACCTGAGCCAAAATCCAGAGTCGGATGCTTAACTGACTGAGCCACCCAGGCGCCCTGTAGATTTGGGATGTTTTAAGAGGCTTGTAAACTTCTAGGGTTATATTTTTGGGAAGATAAGCACAAGCCCTGAAGAGATGCCATTAATGCCACTTGGATATTTCTGTCCCTTCCACCTGAGATTTTGATCCGAATAATGGGCTGATCATTACCCACCCATGGTATCCATACTCCAGTTTTGTTCACTTTGAATCGTTCTGTCTTATATGGTAAATGCCTGTTTCCTTTGGGATAGGAAGTCAGGTATTAAGTCATCAAATACTTGTTGGTATTCTGTGGCTGACAGTTACAGTCTTTGCCCTTTCTCCTAGCTTATTCTTGATAGTTAATGTCCAGCTTTTGAAATTCCAAGAAAAACCTTTATCTCAACAGGTATTTGGCTTTCTGACTATTGTGCCAGATAAGGGCTTTGAACACTCTATTTTGAAATTTAAGGCTGAGCAATAACTTCTTTGTTTTCAGCCATATTCATTCTCTCCCCCTAAAAGGAAGGCCAGTGGCTCCACAGTTGCAGGGGACATAGGAGGTTGTAGACAGGGAATGTAGGAAAGAGTATTATCCATAAATCATCTCCAAATATTACATGGTCATAATATTATTAGTCTGTGCAATTTAGATTCTGTTTCTTTAAAATAAACCACCAATTATATCCCACAATTTCCTCAAAAAAGTAAAGTAACAAATTTGTTTGTTCTGTCTGTTCTGTATCCCCAAGTAGATCAGAAATTGAAGACAAAAGCTATGCTTAACTTTCTTTATCTACAAACTGGGTATAATAATGCCTACTCTGTCAAGTTACTGTGAGCATTAAATGTGATAATATCTGTAGAGCACCCAGTTAATTCCTAGCATGTGGTAGGTGCTCAATAAAGTTAGCGCTCTACTCTTTCTTTCATCTTGTATTCTTCCGTAGCTCTTAACAGAGCTAATCAGCGGTCAGAATTAGCAAAGTCTAATAACATGAGCAATGATGCAGTACTAACAATTGTTGCTTTATCAGCCAGCTATGGTGGACTTTTGCAGTGTTACAGAAGCTTTAGAAAACATGATATTTTGCACAAAAGAAGCCTACTTTACCCCCAAAATTGTTGGCAACAATGGGCTTCGGAAAGTTTTTCCCGGAAGTCACTACCACAATAAGTGATACACTAGTATAAAATTGACTGGGATGTCATGTGAAGATATGTCTTTGGAGCATTTAGGAAGTAGTGGATCTTATGTTCCAGGTTTCTAACTTGATGGTATATCCAGTTAATCCTGACAATGCCAACTATGGTATTGCATCTGCCCACAGATGTTCTGTTCAGCTCTTAGCATGTGCAGTCCTAGGCAGCTCATTAATCCTGGCCTAATATCAAATATGAGCTAATATCAAAAATATATAAAAGATATGATCTTTGTAGAAATTTAATCTCTTTTAATTCTGTTACTTTTACAGAGATGCAAAAATTGGAAAGAAAATAAATAAGAAAACACTTTAAAATATAAGATGCAGTAAAATATCATAGATAATCATTTATTAATATTATTATGTGAAGAAGTAGTGGTTAGAAACTATAGGTATTTTGCTTACAAGTAGAAAATCTTAGCCATACATAAACTGAAGTTTAATTTTCGTCAGACGAAGATGATAATCATTAATTGAAATGGGAAATAAACTGTAAGAAATCCTATGAAAATAGCACGATAGAATCTTTGATCTTTGATTGTGGATAGCATACCAGAGGCTGTGCTCAGCAGTTATAGGACTTCCATTGCTTTCCTCCTTGCAATTTTCGAGATTTCCTCAAAATAAATGGGCAGAACCAAAAACAGTGATAATCAATGACAAAAAAAGATAGCGTGTTCAATTAACACGGAAGATCACTTTACATACATTTTAGTTCTTTCTTTATGCCAGTATCTAATGTTAGGAGCATTTTATGTTGCTGCCACATAAAAAAGATGGGGGTAAGAGCTATTTGGCAGAACAGTTGTTTTCTCATAGATGTCAAGAGGAAAAATCTCTCTACCCAGCAAACATAAATCATACATGCTTTGAAGTAAAGCTATATGATCCTCAAATAATCTCCCTATAGAAAAGTATAATAAAAACAAGAGCTTCCATGATGGATTTGCTCTATGGACATTTATAAATCTGATCTTTAGTATTTTGACAACTCCCTCTGATTTCACAGTTTTTCATAACTTGGTATCACAAAGATAAATATTCTTTATTTTTCTATATTAACTGGAAATCCACCAGAAATCTAATCTGTGATTCAGGATGGATGATAAAGTGGTACTTAACTATCCATTTCTTCATCCAATTAGAACAAAGAAAAATTAGATAAAGAAGGAATGGACATTTTTTATTTTTATTAATAAGACATTAGCAAATTTATCCTATCTATCTGTACGATATCTCTGTAAGGTTTATCTACCATTTTCCCTCAGTAATACACAAGCTTTCCTCATATCTTTGTGTTGGCAGTCCTCCTTTTATTTCCCCCTTTATCTTTTCTGTCTCTTGTCCTGTAAACACTTATTTAAAAATATATTAATCTAACCATGTTCCCTATGTACAAGGAACCATGTCAAGTGCTGGGGATGGCCTTAATTTCTACTGTTAAACACTTTACTGTCCAGATGAGTAAAGGCAATTATGTTACTTTGCACCACGTGCTATGATAGGGTGGTATAGTTTATCTTGCCTCATATGCTCTTCCTTTCTCTTTCCTCCTTCCCTGTCTTCCTCCCACACATGCACACAAACACACACACACACACACCCCAACACACAACACACAAACCAACCCTCATACCATTTCTCTTCAGTCTTTAAACAGGAACAGATGTGGGTGCCTGGGTGGCTTAGTCGGTTAAGTGCCAGACTTCGGCTCAGGTCATGATCTCATGGCTTGTGGGTTCGAGCTCTGTGTCGGGCTCTGTGCTGACAGCTCAGAGCCTGGAGCCTGCTTCAGATTCTGTGTCTCCCCTCTCTCTTTGCCCCTTCTTGGCTCACACTCTGTCTCTCTTTCTCTCAAAAATAAATAAACATTAAAAAAATTTTAAAAAGAACAGATGTTCCAATTTAATGAAAGTTTTAAATGAAATTAAATCATTATGTAAAATCTACTGATTCAAAAGAACATAAGAACATCACTTGAAAAGGATCAAGAATAACAAATTTAGAGCAATTATATTTTATTCCTAACAAAGGAATAACAAGAGAAAAGAAAGACAGAATAAGCAATATTTTCTCCCAGAAAAGCTGACTTTTTGGCAACACTTGATCGTTTTCATAACTTTTGAGTTTTAAGTCATCCCATTGTAAGTACTGAATGCTAGCCTACACCACTGTCAATTTTCTATCTAAAGGGCAAAGATTGCCTGATTTGACTTCATGACTGAATTTATGGCAGTGAGCATTTAGGGGGCACTGTAGAAATTTAAGAACTTATATTGGAAATAGAAATGCCAAGAATCCTACTTTTAGATTTAAAAATAACAGCTAATATTTTCATTTGTCAGGCATATGTTAGTAATGACCAACATGTACTTAAGTTTGCCAACATCTCTAGAAGAAAGGGAATTTTATCTTCCCAGTTTTACTAATGAGGAGAGTGTAGGTGTGTGATTGGATAGGATAGTGATTTTCTCAGGGTCTTATGAGGCGGAGCTAAAATTCAAACCAGGAATCCTGACACTTAAATGCTACCTCTTAATGCCTCATAAAAGTTTCAGTTTTTTTTTTTAATTTTTACATAACATTTTTAATTAATATCTCATTTTATTCTTTGTACAGGTTTTTCAAAAAATCAGCTTTTTCAGAGAATGGAGTTTATTTAGGTTTGTAGTATGTAGCATGTAAGAAAGGCTGAGTAAATGAAGCATAGAAAATGAGAATTCTATAATTTGGATCATTTAAAAAGTTGATTATTCTTAGAATTTTGGTTGAGAAAGAATCATATTCTGTTTTAAGCACATTGGTGAAAAGTAATGTAAGTTCATGACCACAGTAGAATCCAAGTGGTTTTAATAATAACAAAACTATATTTGGATATCTAATACTTGTTTTGTATTGTTCTGCTTTTAGAACCAATCCATAGGTAGTTAATGAATTTTTCATATATATTCTTAAGGAAATAGTAGCTATTGAATAGCTATTCTTTGATTTTTTCAAGTGTGCTGACAATTTGAGATGTCATCAAGAGACTTGGTGTGTAAAATAGAATATACAATATATTTTTCTTAACTCTAATATCCACATATTTTTAAATGTCCTTTCAGAGTAAAACCAAATTGCAGCCTAAGGACATTTTAAAACTTAACAAAACACAACAGTTCTCATTTCTCCTGTCGCCTTTTGCTATTTACCTTTTAGGCGTGCACATTTTACATAGACTGCACATGGCGTTCATCCTTCTTATTTAAACACAACTTGGTAAGCCTGGTGTTCAGAGCACAGGTTTTGTAGTCAGGTGAACCGGACCTGACCTTAAATCCTTGTTCTGGTTTTCATCTGTGGAAGTGGAGAGTGTGAACTTCTTACAGCCATGAGTACATACAGCTGGCCCTATCCCTTAACACAAGCTATCCACAGCCCCCATCTCCAGTCCCTTTGCCACTCATTAGCTGGGTGAACTTGGGAAATTTTCTTAATTTCTATGAAGCCTAATTTTTTAATTTGCAAAATGAGAATAACAGTACTTACTGGGGCCTGGGTGGCTCAGTTGGTTAAGCGTCAATTCCTGGTTTTCTGCTCAGGTCATGATCTCATGATTCTTGAGTTCAAGCCCCCTTCGGGCTCCACGCTGACAGTACAGAGCCTACTTGGGATCCTCTCTTCCTCTCTCTCTGCCCCTCCTGCACTCACACTTGCTCTCTCTCTCTCTCTCAAAATAAATAAACTTAAAAAAAGGACTGACTGTTGAGAATTATGATAGTTAAATAATCTAGAAAGTGTACTACTATGTATAAAATACAATAACTCAGAAAGCGGTAGGAGTTATTACAATCTATAATTCTTGTTGTCTGTATAACATTCTATGAACTTGATATACAACATGACTAGTCTCTTCCTGAAGGTCATTCAGGCCATGCAAACATTTTCTCTAATGTCAGTTATGTTCAAAGTACATCTTTGTGGACACAGTTTTTTATCCCTGTATTGACTAAACTCATTGAAATAGTTTATTGGAAGTGAAATTCTTATATGGTTGATTATGAACGGTTTTATGACTCTTTATGCGTACCGTCAAATTGTTTTCCAAATGGATTACACTAATGTTGGGCGCTTACTGTGACCAGTTTTATTTGGCAAGTGTTCCAGAATACAAACACTAACAATAAATGCAATTGTATACTCTTCTTCAAAGGAACCCTTAGGAAGGCTCTATTCTGATGCTAACAATTCTGTTATGGCTCCTAACGGTCCTGAAATGCCTTTGGAATTACTCTTATTACTTGCTTCTCAGGACTTGATATTGAATTCTCCCTCTCCTCAGCATCCTATATCTTATTCATTACTAAGTCCTGTCCATACTCTCCATACAGATTTTCATGCTCGCCCCTGTTTTTCTCTGCTTGTTGTCAATGCCCTAGTCTAGATCCTCATAATCTCTGGCCTGACATATTCTGATAGCATTTTACCTGGTCTCTCTGCCACCCCTATCCCCCCACCCCCTTGTACTAAGTCATAGTCTCTGGTGCCAGCAGAATCTGGTCAAATCCTGCATTTATTTTTCATTCATTATGTTGCTTCTCTCCTCAGTGACTTTGCTACCAGTTTGCCTGGCTAACTCCTACTCAACCTGGAGGAGGTGTTATTTAAACTATCTTAAAAGATGAGAAGGAGTCTTACATCATTCTCTTTTAATATCAACATACATAGAAGATGATGTCACTGAACCTAAAGAGAATTTTATAAAAATGATCAGTGTTAATTTTTGTGATAGTTGTCATGTATCAGGCACTATTTTAAACATTTCACATGGATTTATTCATTTAAACCTCACAACTGCTTCATAAGATAGGTGCTATCATTTTGTCCGTTTTTCAAATGAAGAAAGTGAGGTATATGAAGGTTAAGTAACTTGCCCAAGGTCTGTAGCTGGTAGTGGATTGGGCGAGTTTCAAACGCAGGAAGTCTGGCTTTTAACCAGTACAGGGCAGACAGCTGCCTGACAACTCGTATCTTTTTTCAATAGTAATTATTGCAGCTGCTAACTTTAGAGCATTATTCTCCCTACCTTGGTTTCCTTGCTCTAATGGTGCAGTAGACACTACCACACATGGTAAATTTCAACCTATTCTGGCTTTACTGCATGTCGGATGTGGTGAAAATGTGTATCATGTTATTCATTCAAACAACAATTAACTCTTCCAGATGGCACTTCAATATTATATGATATGATGACATATTATGAAATCTGTATAGATATCCCATCCTTTGCTTCTTTTGAAAATAATGAACTACAATATACTATTTGACTTTTCAGTAAATTTTCTTTAACTTGATTAGCTTTTATAATAAAGCACATGTTGTTATTCTGAAAATATATTTAATAATGTATTCAGTAAGTGATTGCCTACTCTTAGGATATTACACTGTCTCATAGAGTAGCTTGTATGGTGTGATTTGACATGAGGCTTTACTTGCCTTTTACTTGACTCCTAAGAAGAACGTGTCCTCAGTCACACACACGTGGATGGTCGTACCTGTGGGTCTAGATCTGTAGGAGAAGGACTGGCCAGGTACCTTAAAGCAAACACTTTTTTTTTCTGTTCTGAGTCCAGTGTTTCGTCATAATAAGAGCACTTAGTCTGTGCCACGCATTATTCTAACTACTATACTAGGATTGCCCCCTTTGCTCTTCACAGCAAAGCTAGTGTCAGTATCATTTTTAGATATAAAATTAAAAACCTAGAGAAGTTAAGTAACTTGCTTAAGACCACACAGCACATTAAATGGAGAAACCAGAACAAAAACTCTGACCATTTGATTCTAGAGACCTTATTGTTAACCACCGTGCAACAACTGTCTGGTAGAATGTCTCTGTGCCTAGATTTCTGCATAGAAATCTAACCATACTTACTGCTTCACAGAGCTTAACCAAGGCACAAGCAAACTGGCACATAATGGATGCTTTGTATTATGGAGATAAACCAATGGATAGAAACAGCAGTATCTGTTGAAGTGTCTCAGAAAGATAACCTGTTTTATAACTAAATAGTGCTTATAAATACATTTTCAGCTTTACTTGGAATAAAAATAAACTTTCTTCTTCCATCTCAGTGAACAGGATATCAGGCATTTGGATCTGTGGGAAATTTGTTACTAGGTTTAGCTAAAACCTGGAACACATATTCTCATTTGGAGTTAAAGCTTACTTTTAAGCATCTCCTCACACCTATTTTGAGCACAGAAATGGAGTTCACCCACAAATGTACCTTTCGACTCAGTTATGAAGTATGTGGTTATAACATAAGCAGCATTTCCTTCCCCTCTTTGACTGGTGTAAGAGCTGCACGTAATTTACACAGCTGGTTTGGGAACAGGCCGGTGGCATCACTTGGTGTGTTGGCGAAGCAGGCAGATTAGCTTCAAAAATTAATTCAAATTTTCATTCACTACCTTATAAAACTGAGAAATAGAAACCAATAAATACCTCTGTTATCTTTCATCAGTATTATTATAAAAGGATGTTTTTCTGATTCAGTATTACTGATACTACCTGGCACTTGGTCAGTATTTCCCAATTTGCTTTCATAAATATTATCTTACTTAACCCTCACAGAACTCTGTGTAGTTTGTACTATCAGAGATTCCCAGCCAAGTTGGGATGGGGTTAACAAAATCTGGGGCTTTAATCTGTAAACCAGAGTTCTTTCTATGGTACGTGCATTAATTTATTTCATTCATGCAACAAATATGTATTGAGTAATTAGTATGTGCCAGGACTATTCTAAGAACTCAGGGTAAAGCACTGAACAAAATAGTCAAAAATCCCTGTCCTCATGGCTTATATTCTAGTTGGGGGGTATGGCATAAGACATGTTACTGTGATGAATCTACAAAATAAGTACTTTATAGAGTATATTGGAAATAATAAGTATTTCAATATCAATAACTGATGACCTAGTTAATTAACTAATTCATATCCAGATATGCTTTCTTAAGCAGAACATGTTGAGTATTTAATTCTGATTTTGATATACAGCCTTGAACCTTAATACAGAATTGCTGAATGAATACATGAAAGAATGAATGAGGTAGAGACGTGAAGATCATTAGATTTGGGGAATGGATGTGTAATTTCTGTATCGATTGTGGTGTAACCGATCCAATCACTTATTTATCTGACAAATAATTATTAAGTATTACTGTTGGCCCTAGAGATAAATATCAGTCAAGAAATACATGGCCTCTACTGTCAGAATGTTAACAGTTTTGTGGGAGAGACAAATAAAACCAAGACAAACATTATAATTCTATGATGGGGAAATTACATGGTGACATCAGACAGGAACATACTCATGTAACCAAGACTCAAAACGAGGGTAGATCTGAGTGGAAGTGACATTTACATTTTGGGATGAGAAGGGGAAAAAGCTGGAGAGACAGTCATGGATTAAGGGGAAAAAATCATGTACAAAAGTCCAGAGACCACAAAGATTGTATTTGATTTTCTAAACTATTAGGATCCATTATCATTTAAAGGGTTTGGGTTCTTAGAGCCTTTAGAAGGTAGGAAAATTTACTGTTTTTCCTACCTTTTCTAGCCTGTCTGTCCCCTTCTACCATATAGTATAAATATAAATTTCCATTAAATGAGACTGATATAATTTAAGTAATAAATCTTCCAGGTTTAATTCAAACCCCAGCATCAAGCACAGTGTGTCTAGAACCTAGGAAAATACCAGATCCATTATAAATGTTCAGTAAATTACTGTAGACTGAAAAGTGGTTATTGACTTGAAACCCCAAAGTGAGTGCAGAAAAGATACTAAGAAGAAATGTGTGAGAAGCAATCTGCTAGACTGACTTAACTATTTCAGATGATGTTCATTTGCCTTTAACTTCAATGTAGACTGCTAGCATATTAAATAAAATGATATATAAAAAACATGTAGCAATGTGATTGCTTTCCTTATAATTACCACTTTTGCAAATAGAATACTTTTGTGACTCATTGAGCTCATTTCAATCATAGTCATAGAAAATAGGGAGAAAGAAAGAAAGGAGTACTTGACAGGAAAAACAACACTAGGGAATGTTCTATGAGGGACTGTTCCCAGCAACCAAATGGAGTTTCAGATGCGTTGATATTTATAGCTACCTTGTAAGGTAGATGTGATTAACACCATATATTAAATAGAGAAAATAGAAGCCCAGGGGAGTAAAGCAACTAAGAAGAATCAAAGAAGCTTACCAAGAATTGGGAAATAACAGAACTCTAATTGAAATCGAGTCTTCTGTTCTCATTCTATGTGTCTTTCCATTATGTCAAGAAATGTTTAAGGCAGGCTCAGTATACATACTCTATTAGAGTTCTCTAGAGAAAGAACCAACAGGAGATAGATAGATAGATAGATAGATAGATAATGTATGTGTATATGTATTTGTGTGTGTGTGTGTGTGTGTGTGTATAGAGAGAGAGAGAGACAGACAGACAGACAGACAGAGACAGAGAGGATTGATTTAAGGAATTCACTCACATGAATATTGTGGAGGTTTGGTGAGTCCAGAATCCTATGGGGTAGGCCAGCAGGCTGGAGACTCAGAGAAGTGTTTCAAGAGAAGGGTGTAGAGCTATTTAGCTATGTTTTAAGTCCAAAGGGAGTTTCTAACAGAATTCCTTCTTACTTGGGGAGGAGGTCAGTCTTTTTTCTATTAAGGTCTTCAACTGATTGAATGAGGTCCACCCATATTATGGAGGGTGATATATTTATGCAAAGTCTACTAATTTAAATATTAATTAACCTCATCCTAAAAAACACCTTCACAGAAACATCCAGAATAATGTTTGAACAAATACCTGGGCACTGTAACCCAGCCAAGTTCATACATAAAATTTACTATCACAAATACCAAGGTGTTTTCAGCCAAAATGTACTAAAAGATATTGGATGTAATTGGTTAAGTGAAGGATGCCGTTATCAAAGTCAGTGATCCAACATTGTTTACAAATTTTGCATTCTTTAGTATTTCTACTGGACGTTATTAACTTTGGCCCCATTCAGGAGTACTTGTGCACGCTCTCTCTCTTACTCGCATATTTCAGACAATTTCACAGTCACGATGGATTTCATATACTTTGCTCACACACTTTTTTTTTTACCTGACCTGGCATGGCAAATGAAACATAATAATTGCCACAAATGTGCCTCAAGCTCTAGGAAGAGTCTCTATAGAGAAAGTAGAAACAAAGACAAACAGGATGTATTGCTCTTTTCAAGTGTGAGGTAGAAATGATCTCAGTCTTACAAGTGAGGAATCGAAGGACCAGAGAGGGTAAATCATAGGCCTAGAATCACACGAATAGAATGCACATGTGGTTCACACTAATTTCTTTTGGGTGTATGTGTTCTTTCACTTTTGCTGCATTTACCAAGAATCCTTGTGCACACCTGGAGAAGCACACTGGCAGCTTTCTGCATCATTTATCTTGTTATAGTACTTCTCTAATCTGTAAGCACATGCACAGACTAAATTTTCACGAGACACTTTACTGCATTGCTTTGGACCTTCTATTCTCATGAAATAATTTATATAAATTATAGCAGGGAACTAGGCAGAATATTAAATGAACTCCAGTCTGCATCCTTAGCCATGTTGTAAGTTTTTGTCTTTTTTTTTAATTAAGTACAATAAAACTATAAGACTTTTTTATTTATTTTTTTAATGTTTATTTATTTTTGACAGAGAGAGAGAGAGAGAGACAGGGCATGAGTGGGGGAGGGACAGAGAGAGAGGGAAACACAGAATCTGAAACAGGCTGCAGGCTCTGAGCTGTCATCACAGAGCCCGACGCGGGGCTCGAACTCACAGACTGTGAGATCATGACCTGAGACGAAGTCGGACGCTCAACGGACTGAGCCACCCAGGTGCCCCATATAAGACTTTTGATTACATAAGCCTTAGAAAATAATATTTCATTCATCAGGAAGTCACATCTGATAAACTGAAGCAACATACTACAAATGAAAAGGAGCGGTAGTTGGAGCCTGGGAATTTTTAAAGCCTTGGTTCTTTCGTTTACTTGATTGTGGTATGGCAGCAGACATGACTACTTATATATGTGACATCCAGTACCTTTTTCTGCCTTGCTGCCAGAACCCTGATTTTATTTGGGTATTTTTTTTCAGGTGTCTGCCCTCCCACACAAGTCTCAGGAGGAGGTATCTCTTTCCACCTCTAGGGTAAACTATAACTAGTCTAGCCCAGTTATGACCATTTCAATCTATTGATCAAGGATTGGTTAGACCCAGTTCCAGCCAACGAGACATGAAAGGAGGTCTGCAAAAAAAAAAAAAAAAAAAAAAAATAAATTCCTCACTCTTAAGAAGATACACGCACACACACAAATAAACTGCCCTTTTTATTCTTTTGCATATTTTCTTATTTGGATATTATATCTGAAATTGATGCACCCATATTTGACCAAAAAACTAGCCTGTCTTAGAATTAATATAATTTAGGAGTTGACAGAATAGGGAGATAGAAGCCTCCCAGTTCTTTGGTGACACTTCCAAGACACTGCTCAGACTAAGTCTAGAGCCACTCTAAGAGTTACCTTATATGTCAAGGTAAGACAGTATGCTTTATAGTTTGAGCCAAAGAAGCCAAGTTTTCTATTACTTTCAGTCAAATCCATTCTAAATGATACAATTGACTTTAATGAAGAAGAAACAGCACCTTCTTTGGAGTGATGCTGAGTCTTGCATCTTTTTTCTCTACTTTTTCCTTTTGCTGTTGTTTATGAGACCTAGAAAAATTAAAATGTAGCAAGAATTAATAAAAAAATCAATAAAATATCACTCCAAGTTGAAAATTAATGCCCCCCAAATTTCAGCACCAAAGCTCATATGGGCAAGACATTTAAGCTCTCTGGGGCTCAATTTCCTTATCTGTCAAAGGAAATGGTAATAAGTCTACTACATAAGGATTTAATATAATAATGGATATTATGCACTTTAATATAGTGCTGGACATCTTATGCTCTATGCTCATTTTATGCATTCTAAGCTTTAAATAAAGGCTGATCCTCAAATAAGTGTTTATTGACTATTTATACTGTTAATTTCTACTCTAAGTATTTTTTGTTTCAAAATTTTTCTTATAAAGCTTAGTTACCTACTTGCACTTCCAGGAGAAAACAAATAAAATAACTATATATAGACTTTAGCATATGTCTCATTGTATCCTTATACAATCCTTAGAAGCTCAAAAAAGGTTACAGATTTGTTTCAAATTATAAAATTGTGAACAAGTGGCAGAACCCAAGACTTCCAACTCTGTTGCTTGTGTTCTTTTTAATACAATGTAGCAGACTTCCCAGAAGTAACAGAATTGAGGAAGGGAACTGGCTGTTGAAGGGTGGCAAAGTATATGACAAAATGAAAACTAGAAATATGGTCAGGGAGGTAGAGATAGCTGATTACCACCATGTGATTGCAAAACCAAGTTTAGAATTGCAGGCAAAGCACACATACTTACACTCAGGGAATCACTGTATTAGAGAAAAGTCAAATATATGGTGTTCAGAAAAGATATTTAGTATATTCTGTTAACTAAAAAAGTAAAATGTACAATATGATATTTTCTAAGTGCTACTCAGTATTTTCCAATTAAATCTACCGGTAACAAATCACTGTGAACTCCGTTGAAATGATGCCACATAGATAAAGTATTATTGAATTATGTCCAGGGTCAATTGAAATGGGATCAGCAAGTAACAGAAAACTAAAGCCGTGAGTTTTATATTTGTCTTCAGAAATAGATTGATATTGTAGTATAGTGGACAATACATTGAACTAAGTATAACTCTCAGTTTATTTCATTTAATAACTTTTGTGAGCATGAGCCAATGTGTATTTCAGTTTCCCACATAAGCTGAGGTCATTGGAATGGGGGACTTATTAAGCCCGCTTCTTCCATTAATATAATCTTTTTTTTTTTTTTTTTACTGTCTTGAAAGTAAGTGTAAGTATTACATTACAGAGGGCTCCCATATACCGCCATGCCCACTTTCCCCTTTATTTTTATTTTTTTATTTTTATTTTTTTATTTATTTTTGAGACAGAGAGAGACAGAGCATGAATGGGGGAGGGTCAGAGAGAGGGAGACACAGAGTCTGAAACAGGCTCCAGGCTCTGAGCTGTCAGCACAGAGCCTGACGCGGGGCTCGAACTCACAGACCGTGAGATCATGACCTGAGCCAAAGCCGGCCGCTCAACCGACTGAGCCACCCAGGCGCCCCCACTTTCCCCTTTATTATGTTACATTAGTATGGTACATTTGTCACCATTAATAAGTCAATATTGATATTGACTTATAATTATTTTTAATTAAATACCATACTTAATTCCTATTTTCATAGTTTTTACCTAATGTCTTTTTCTGTTCCAGAATATCATCCTGAATACCACATTGTATTCAGTCATCATATCTCCCAAGATTCTTTTGGCTGTGACACCTTTTCACATTTTCCTTATTTTTGATGATCTTGACAATTCTGAGATATGCTGGTCAGGTATTTTCTAGAAGTCCCTCCACTGAGACTTGTGTTATGTTTTTTCTTATGATTAGGCTAGGGCTATAGGATTTTGGGAGGAAGAACACAGAGATAAAGTACCAGTATGGACTCATGGATGTTTGTTTTATACTTGAAGTTATAATCCAATACAACTTTATTTTATTGTTCAAATTGCTTCAGCTTTAACCATTAGGTACTCTTTTATTGGACTCCTATGTTCCTTTGACATACTTTTTTTTTAATTAAATTTTTTTAAATGTTTATTTATTTTTGAGAGAGACAGAGGGCAAGTGGAGTAGGGGCAGAGAGAGAGAGGGAGACATAGAATCTGAAGCAGGCTCCAGGCTCCAACCTGGCAGCACAGAAGTCTTGAACCCACAAACTGTGAGATCATGACCTGAGCCAAAGTTGGGCACTTAACTGCCTGAGCCACTCAGGTGCCTCTAAAATGTGTTTAATGTTTATTTTTGAGAGGGAGAGAGACAGAATGTGAGCGAGGGAGGGGCAGAGAGAGAAGGAGACACAATCCAAAGCAGGCTCCAGGCTCTGAGCTGTCAGCACAGAGCCTGACACAGGCTGAGAGATCATGAAGTGAGAGATCACAAACTGAGAGATCATGAAGTGAGCTGAAGTCAAATCCTGACACCGACTGAACCACTCAGGTACCCCATCCTTTGACATACTTTTTATCACTTCTTTACTTTGTGTCCCTACAAGATGCTTCCGCAGTCATCTTGTATATTTTCTGTCCCAGTCCTAGAAACATTTCTCAAGAAGCTCTGGTACATTTTGTAAAGAATGTAGTAGAAAAGAAAATGAGAGCACTAGCTCTGGTATTGCTACTGGGGTATTACTGCTTCTAGGCCTTCTCAGCTGACAGAGCAAGGAAATGTATGTGTGCATACTAATATGTGTATATATACATATCCAGAAATATTTCTATGTGTAACCATGTATCTATATTAATTTAAACATGAATTCTTACGGTTTCTAGCCCATTACCACATGGATCATTCTATCCTCCACCTCTTGTTTCTCTGAGATCCCCTATTGCAACAATAAGAAACTTGATTTCTACCATTCACTATCCATTGTTCAACACCACTATATATATGCCAATGTAGTCATTTTTATCATACAAAACATACAACAATGTAATCTTCAAATTGTTCATGAATAATATCTTAAAACAAGTATCAGTACACAAAACTTTTCCCAGCTCCACATGAGAAAATAAAGATACTGGGGAAGGAACACCAGGGTGGTTTAGTCAGTTGAGCATCTGACTTTTGCTTTCTGCTCAGGTCATGATCCCAGGGTTGTGGGATGGAGCCCTGCGTCTGGCTCCACACTCAGTGTGGTCAGGTCCACTGAGTCTGGAGCCTGCTTAAGATTCTCTCTCTCTTCTTCTGCCCCTCTTCGCCACTCATACTCTCTCTCTTAAATAAATAAATAAATAAATAAATAAATAAATAAATAAATATTAGGTTATGCTCTCCACTTCTTTTGTATTGTCTTTTTTCATTTAACAATAATGACATGAGTATACTTGTCTTGAGGCTCAAATGATTTTCATGTTAAAATTTGGTAGTTAAAGTATTGCTTTTTTGCACCTTTAGAAGAAGCCACAGTTTCAACAGCTGGATTTGGTTTTATAAAGTTACTTTGACTGGTTCACACATATATAGTTTTTCTTTGCAGTTTTATGATAAACATTACTTAAATAAGAAAACGGAAGTATGCAACCCCAATAATGTATAAAATATGTTCATATACATTTCAGTTTATTTCAGAGAGAATCTCAAGGAGTTATATAGGCAAGTTTTGTCAGTTTTACTTTACGGATAAAGAAAGTGAGATTTAGTTAACTTCATGATCATATGACCTTAAAATGCCAAAGAAACAAAACCCAGATCTCTGTCTCCCTGTTCAATTATAATTTTGACAGAATTTTTCTGTCATAAGCAAATGGATTCATTTTAATACATACACTAATTTTTTTTACATTTTTATAATTACTTGATGTTACTAGATTGCATAAGTAGGGGCACTTAGCTGGCTTAGTCTTTAGAGCGTGCAACTCTTGATCTGGAAGTTGTGTATTCGAACCCCACGTTGGGTATAGAGATTATTTAAAGAAATTAAATCTTAAAAAAAAATCCTACTTAGAGGTGCCTAGGTAGTTCAGCTGGCTAAGCATCCTACTCTTGGCTTTGACTCAGGTCATGATCTCACGGTGTCATGAATACGAGGCCCACGTCGGGCTCTCTCTCTTGCTGTCTCTGTCTCTCTAAAAATAAATAAATAAACTTAAAAAAAATTAAAAAACAATCCTGCTTAGGGGTCCCTGGGTGGCTCAGTGAGTTAAGTGTCCAACTTGTGATATTGGCTCAGGTCGTTGTCTCAGTTTCTTGAGATCAAGCCCCACATGGGGCCCTCTCAGCTGACAGTGTGTAGCCTGTTTGGGATTCTCTCTCTCTCTCTCTCTCTCTCTCTCTCTCTCTCTCTCAAAATAAATAAATAAACATTTGTTTAAAAATTAAAAAATTTTAAAATCTTGCTATAAAATAAGTGAATGAATAATAAATAAAATAAATAACATAAGCAATATTCCTAATCAGCAGTGCGACATTGACCATAATGCTTAATACTTATAATATTGTACACAAAATAAGCTGTAAGAGAAAAAATGTACTTTGAAATAAACCAATGATTCCTCAAGTGTTATATGCCTAGATGATATGGTACATATTTCATTATATATCTGAATTTTATGAAGTCTTATAATGGAAAAATTTAAATGAGAATTTTGGTAAAATAAATAAAATTTTCTTAAAAATTATTGCTTTCATTATCGTTTTTTTACCCTTGTCCTATATTTTATGTTAGTTTCCTGGCACTACCTTAACAAATTACCACAAAGTGGGTGACTTAAAATAACATAAATTTATTCTCTTATTGTTGGAGACTATGAAGTCTGAAATCCAAGTGTTAGCAGGAGTGGTTCCTTCTGGTGGCTCTGAGGAAAAATCAGTCTATTCCATGCCTCTTTTGTACATTCTGGTGGCTGAGACTCCAGCAATCTTTAGCTCTCTGATTTATACATGTGTTACCCCAGTATCTAACTCCATCTTTACCTGGCTTTTCCCTTGTGTCTCTTTTCTCTTTTTCTGTCTCTGTTCTATGGACACTCATGGTTGGCTGCAAAGCCTACCCTAAATTTGCATCATCTTGAAATCCAAAGACCCTGTTTTCACATAGGATCACATTCACGGGTATCAAAGTTCACGACTTGGACCTATCTTTTTGAAGCCAGTATTCAGGCTAATATAGGTACATAGCTTAAATAGTAGAATTCAGATGACTCAGAATAACATTAATAAATTTTGTTCATTATCTGAGCCTGGTGAAATTTGGTAATGCTGATGATGGATGTGATAAATGGAAGAGCTCCCTTGATTGTTAGGAAAAGAACTTAAGTATGTTGAAAATAATTTGAGATGTAATAGTAATTATATTTTATAACTTTTCATTTCATAAAAACGTAACTCCTACATTTAGTGTAGTTCATGTTATGGTTCATTACTGAAACACCACTTTACCAGATATTCTCTACACATTATAATTTCTGTTTGACTAATATCTTAATCCAAGGACTCATGGAAACAGAAGTTTTTAAGGAAAAAATAAGTAGAAATTTTTGTTTCATTTATTGCTTTTTAGATTCTAGGGCCTAGATATTTGATATCAGAGGGCTAAAATTATTTTATTTTTATGCTATATCTCATTAATAATATTCAAATTTCTGACTCATTTTTAAATTTAAATTTACTATATATTCTTTAGAATACCAGAATGTAGACGACAAGGTAGGAGGCACAGTAACTACTCTCCTTTGTAGTTGCTTTGCTTATGCCTTTTTCTTTCTGCATCCTTAGTAGTTTGGTTTCATTCCCAAAAATTTGGTTAAAAATAAATGGACTATATTGAAACATATTAGTGTAAAATAATTCAATTTATATCAACCTTATGAATTGTTTGGGTTTTTGTTTTTTGGTGTTTTGGGGTTTTTGTTGTTGTTATTGTTGTTATTGCTGTCTTTCGTTATCAAGCTCTTGAATATTTTAGAATCTTTTTTCTTTTCTTTGGACCTGGGGAAGCAAATTTTATATCTGGGACATTTTGGAAGGAAAATTATGACCTCTCTGTTGTTCTTTTTAAGACTTTACATAGGTAGATATGCTGTTTTCAAATTCAAGATCTAAAACCTCAAACTGCTAAAAAATTATAAAGTTTCTGATTTTATTTTACTTGGCCAAGTCATTCCAGATTTGAACCTAGCCCACAGAGCTAAATACTGCAATTTTTTTTATTTTCATAACAATATGATTTTTAATTTTAATTGTCAATAAGAAATAATCAGTTTTGTATTGACCTTTTCAAATAATTTAAAACTTGTAAAATCCCCAAATAATCCTCTTGATTAGTGAGAAGCAGATGAGTTACAGAAGTCTTCTGTTAAGATTAAGATTAAGATGTTATGTGGAACTAGAAAAATATTGAGTCAATAATACCTTAACTTGATTTAGTGATTTGGTTTGTTGGATTACTTCTAGAGAACAGAATTATATGCATGATAGATTAGGTTTTGAAGTACTATGATGTCTTTGGCATAACTTTTTATTGTTTCATGTGTTTTGCTATAATTATTTTATAAGTAGTTTTAAATCTGCTGACATTTTTATCACAGGCAGCATTAGGGGAGCTCTAAGAAACTTCCTGCCATTTAGGATTTGAGTGATAATACAAATCAGTAAGTGTGTACTCTGTAAAAGAAAGTTAAACTATTTACTACTCTTGCTATTACACAAGAAGGTAGAAAAGACACCTCATTTATGTGATAACAAATATTTTTTTTAACGTTTATTCATTTTTGAGACAGAGAGAGACAGAGCATGAATGGGGGAGGGTCAGAGAGAGAGGGAGACACAGAATCGGAAGCAGGCTCCAGGCTCTGAGCTGTCAGCACAGAGCCCGACGCGGGTCTCAAACTCACGGACCGTGAGATCATGACCTGAGCCGAAGTTGGATGCTTAACCAACCAAGCCACCCAGGCGCCCCCAAATATTTTAATAACAATATATTACAAATAAGTCATTCAGGAAATCTGTGAGAGCAATCTGGTTTTGACATATGGCACCCCACTGGACATCTGAGTGATTGGCTAGGTAAGCAGGTGTGTTCTCAGCTTAGTGAGGGTGATTGTCCTGATAGAACTGGACTGTTTTATTAAATATATAGAATGCATTCAACAAAGCTACTGACAACTTGTTTTGTGCAAGGTACTTGATACATGCCATAGAGGATGCCAAAATTAATCAGACAAAATGTCTTCTTTGGAAGTATTTAGGCCTATTAGGGACATGCAATTTGTATACTGTTAATGTCAATTGAGGTATATAGGTAAGTGTTATATGACTATAGTTCTGATTAGATAGATGCAACTACTGGCTCAGGTACTCCAGGATAATCCCTGGTAAAAAGAATATTTGATGTAAGTCCTGAAAGATGGAAAATATTTCAGTAGTTTAAGATGAGATAAAGATATGGTATGAAAAACACACGTAGAAACAACAGAAAGAAAAGTCAAGGAATTGGTCCCATTTACAGTTGCACCAAAAACCATAAAAAACCTAGGAATAAGTGTAACCAAAGAGGTGAAAAATCTATACACTGAAAACTATAGAAACCTTATGAAAGAAATTGAAGAAGCCACAAAAACAATGGAAAAAGATTCCATGCTCCTGGATAGGAAAAACAAATATTATTAGAATGTCAATACTACCCAAAGCAATCTACATACTACCCAATGCAATCCCTATCAAAATAACACCAGCATTCTTCACAGAGCTAGAACAAATAATCCTAAAATTTGTATGGAGCCAGAAAAGACCCCGAATACCCAAAGCAATCTTGAAAAAGAAAACCAAAGCAGGAGGCATCACAATCCTGGACTTCAAGCTACTACAAAGCTGTAATCATCAAGACAGTATGGTACTGGCACAAGAACAGACACTCAGATCAATGGAACAGAATAGAGAACCCAGAAATGGACCCAGAAACGTATGGCCAACTAATCTTTGACAAATCAGGAAAGAATATCCAATGGAATAAAGACAGTCTCTTCAGCAAGTGGTGCTGAGAAAACTGGACAGCAACATGCAGAAGAATGAATCTGGACCGCTTTCTTACACCAAACACAAAATAAACTCAAAATGGATGAAAGGCCTAAATCTAAGACAGGAAGCCATCAAAATCCTCGAGGAGAAAGCAGGCAAAAACCTCTTTGATCTTGGCCCCAGCAACTTCTTTCTCAACACGTCTCCGGATGCAAGGGAAACAAAAGCAAAAATCAACTACTGGGCCCTCATCAAAATAAAAAAAACTTCTGCACAGTGAAAGAAACAATCAGCAAAACTAAAAGCAACTGACAGAATGGGAGAAGATATTTGCAAACGACATATCAGATAAAGGGTTAGTGTCCAAAATCTATAAAGAACTTATCAAACTCAACACCCAAAAAACGAATAATCCAGTGAAGAAATGGGCAAAAGACATGAATAGACACTTCTCCAAAGAAGACATCCAGATGGCAAACTGACACATGAAAAAATGCTCAACTTCACTCATCATCAGGGAAATACAAATCAAAACCACAATGAGATTCCACCTTACACCTGTCAGAATGGCTAACATTAACAACTCAGGCAACAACAGATGTTGGCGAGGATGTGGAAAAGAGGATCTCTTTTGCATTGTTGGTGGCAATGCAAGCTGGTGCAGCCACTCTGGAAAACAGTATGGCGGTTCCTCAAAAAATTAAAAATGGAACTACCCTACGACCCAGCAATTGCACTACTAGGTATTTATCCAAGGGATATAGGTGTGCTGTTTTGAAGGGACACATGCACCCCCATGTTTATAGCAGCACCATCAACAATAGCCAAAGTATGGAAAGAGCCCAAATGTCCATTGATGGATAAATGGATGAAGAAGTTGTGGTATATACATACAATGGAATATTACTCGGTAATTAAAAAGAATGAAATCTTGCCATTTGCAACTACGTGGATGGAACTGGAGGGTATTATGCTAAGTGAAATTAGTCAGTCAGAGAAAGACAAATGTCATATGACTTCACTCATATGAGGACTTTAAGAGACAAAACAGAGGAACATAAGGGAAGGGAAACAAAAATAATATAAAAACAGGGAGGGGGACAAAACAGAAGAGACTCATAAATATGGAGAACAAACAGAGGGTTCCTGGAGGGGGTGTGGGAGGGGGGATGGACTAAATGGGTAAGGGGCACTAAGGAATCTACTCCTGAAATCATTGTTGCACTATATGTTAACTAATTTGGATGTAAAGAACAAAAAAAAAAAAAAAAAAAAGCATGTAGGAGGGCATGGATTTTTATTGTTTATTTACTTATTTGTTTATCTGAAATGAAAATCTACGGGGTGCCTGGGTGGCTAAGTCGGTTAAGCCAAAGCATCCAGCTTTGGCTCAGGTCATGATATCATGGTTCGTGGGTTTGAGCCCCATGTTGGGCTCTGTGCTGACAGCTTAGAGCCTGGAGCCTGCTTTGGATTCTGTCTCTCTCTCTCTCTCTCTCTCTCTCTCTCTCTCTCTCTCTCCCTCTCTCCCTCTTTCTCTCTCAAAAATAAACACACATTAAAAAAAAATTTAAAGAAGAATTAAAATCTATTTTGACTAGAATATAGGGCTCATTGAGAATTATGGCTGGAAAAATAAGTGTGCCAGGTATAGAGAATGATCCTAATGTTAGGCAAAGATTTAGAGTAAAATAATCTAAACATTAAATTTTAGATCAAACTCAGAATTATGTTTTTATCTTATAAATATTATTTTGAAAGGCACAAACTACACTTGCTTTAAAACTAAAGATATAGATTTATAATACACATATGTGTGAACATAGGTCTCAAACTTTCTGAACTGAACTAATTCCCTCTCAATGGTTGATGAAAAAATTTATATAAAGCAAGTAGAAAATGTCCTTGACATTCTAGCATTTAATGTTTTAAATTTTTGACTCAATAAGAGTTATCCTGAAAGTCTGCAACACTAGTATTGTGATTTTGCTGAAGCATCACTTTAAGCACCATATTTTTAGAACTAATTCAGAGATAGTCACTTACCTAGTTCCTGAGCCTAAGAAATCGTCAGTTCTCTAATCATGATCTCAAAAACATTTTATTTGAGAAATTAAGTACAATAGTGGTATAGGGATTTACATGCAACTTAAGGCATGCTCTGAATGTCCAGTAGTTACTTTACTGAAATATTATTGTAAGGAATTTCAAAAGCCCCTCTGCCTGTCTTCAAAAATGATTCACTTTCATCTCTTGCTTAAGGAAAAAATGAAGATGCCAAACATAATAATTAAAATATCTGTAGATAACATGGAACAAACTGATGATTGGCAAAATGGGTGAAGGGGAGAGGGAGTTACGGGCTTCTAGTTATGGAATGAATAAATCATAGAAATAAAAGGCAAAGCATAAAGAATGTAGTCAATGATATTGTGCTAAAATTATTTGGTAATAGATGGTAGGTACGCTTGTGGTGAACGTAGGATAATGCAAAAACTTGTAGAATCACTATGTTATATACCTGAAACTAATGTTACATTGTGTGTCAACTATGTTCAAATAAAAAAGTAAATTAAAAAAATAAAGAAAACATCTTATTGATATCCGATGAAGTATAATATACATTTTGACTATAATTAGGGTTACAGGCAGTATAAGAAATCTGCTATAATTCTATAATAGTACTTAAGTCCAGCTATGTATATTTAAAAATTAAGTTTAACTTTATTAAAGGCGTAAGATAAAACATATTTTCAGTATAGTTTTGAAGAAGTGTTCATAATCTATAGAGTCCATGACAGTTTGACCCATGGCAGTTTGACCCAGTGATGTACCACCTTACAGATTCTCTGTTTGAGCAAAGAAAGGGAAGAGGTACAGACATATTTCAACAACAATCATCTAATGCAAGTGCCATTGTATTTGATTTATATTTTTTAGAGTTGTAGGTTTTTGTGTACATACACCTAAATAAACTCCCTTTTATAAATTTCAAAGTGAGTTAGAGTCTTGTAGCTCATGCTGAATGTGTACCTACATTTAGGCAAAGTCAATATTGGGCTTTCTTTATTCTTTGATCTTTTTTTAGAAAAAGATCTAATTTTCTGATTTTTACTAAAGGAGACAAATAAACATTGATGATATCTTTCAGAATAAGATGACGTGATTGAAGAGTTTCAGATGGCATACAGATAACAGTTTGTGTTGGTTTGGAATCCTTAGTTTATTTTTCACTGGTATGTTTTAGTCTCTTTAGATGGAGGCCTGGTGATCAGGCTCCATATGATTTACTGGCAATATTTTGAGGTATTCACAAGCATTTTGGAAGGCAAATAGAAGTCATTATAATAATCTCCTAGACTTAATTCATTAGTACTCATTTCAGGCTCATTGCTTCTTTCTTGTCTTTAGAATCATTTCTTATCTTGTTTTGTCAGAAAGGAGTAACATAAAATCAAATTAAAATTGTAAGCATTACTGGAACTGATAGTGCCATCAAAATATTTCTTGGAAATAGTTCTTTAAAATTTTCATCCAGGCTCCCTCTATACTTTGATGTACACATTGATTTTCTACTTCTGTTAGCTTTTCTTTTCTATTTTTCTTCCTTGTGAATTTCTAAGTTTAGTTTTAATTTGTTCAAATTTAGCCTTGAAGATAACTTCTTTTGTGTTGGTGATCCTTTCTAGGTGAATCAGCCTTGGTAATAATTTTGTCGTTACATTGACAGAGTTTTGTTCTACATTTTCAGCTAGTGTGTACATTTACTAGAGGATCTGCAACTGTTATTCTTTTCAATTCAAAAGATTTCCCTGGAAGTAACTCATTTCAAAGTCATCAAAGCTATCAAAGTTACTAAGATAATTAAAACTTTTCTTCCAGGTGCCATGGATGGATAGATAGAATTCTGTAAAAGATATTGTTAGTAGATTATGTTCACCTGAACTGGTATATTCAAAATCAAATTGTCTATTTTGAGCAATAGCAGGTATTGGCTCTTCTATTTGTAATGATTTTCCTTGTTCTGGAAAGTCAGCTTCCTGAGGAGGAACTTGATATAAACACCTTAAGTCTTTGGAGTCATCATTACTATTGGAATCCATTCCAAAGGGACATACTCATTGGTCCTGAGCAGGTTTTCTTTGTTCCAAAATATGTATTTCTTTCCAAGCAAATAGCTGACATTCAAGGTAGTAGCATTTTTTCTCAGCTGTAAGGTGATATCTTGGGCTTCTCTCAATTCGGATCTTTCATTTTCCAAATCTAAAACTTACATTCTATTGTAGTTCAGATAATCTTTAAACAATATAGAAATGTTGGTGATTATTTGATATAGCATAGCTACAGATGATTTTGAGTTTCCCACTCTCTGTTATTATTCCTTTTTTCTCTCTTTACATCTTCAAGACTAACCTGAAAAGACTTTTTAAAGCACCTCTCTTTGGCCATCTTTTTTTAGCCACCACCTCTGCCACAACCGTCCTCCTCATATCCCAAGGTTCTTTGAGGCTGCTGGCATGCCCCTTACCCTCAAAGACTGTGACACCATCTTCTGTCTCATGCAGCTGTTGTGGCCATCTTTGGAATTCTCTGCTGCACTCGCCCATTAGCTCACTGGATGTGGTCTTGTGACATGAAGGCACTGCCAGTCACTCAGGGAGAGTCCCTCTGTGCCAGTGTCCCACCACATCTTAAAATAACTTAATAAAAAATATCATGACGAGTTACCTTGCCATATGCAGTTCCTAACTTAGTTTCTTTTCAGCTTCTTCAACAAATTCAGTAAATACTTGTCAGATGTTTTTAATATACTAGACATTTTGCTGGGTGATGGAGTACAGAAGTGAACAAGACTTATAAGAACCCTGTCCTCAGAGGTGATACATTCTACCACGTGTTTTGCTTAAATAGCTTTAAGATAAGAACTGCTATTTTCTCTGAGTCACCATGTATGTCTTTAACTTTACATACTAGAAAAAATAGAATTTATCAGAATACATGTTCATATAGTTTAAAACAACATGATATTTATGAAATTGGTATTTCTCCATAGAAAAAATTTCCAGATGAATGGGATATTTGATGATTAGCAGAGGCAGCATGAAAACATTAGGCTTTCTAGTTGTGATGAGAAATAACCAGTCTCTAAAAGCAGACAAAGAAGAATGGAAGGAGACTGTGGATTTCACAGTTTGACCTTGCTTTGTTACAATTGTTAGAATATTGCTTCTATTGTCTATTTCAGTCATATAGCATTTTATTTTACCCTCTAATTATTCAAAGCTAAACCACTTATACATATTCATAAAGATTATTAGTTACATAGAACAATAATGGAAAATTATTCAATATGTTAATCTTTACATTATTCTAATCTTAGCTAAAGAAAAAAATTTACTGTATGAAATCAAAATATTGGATAAATTTATGAGCCTATCTTAATTTTTACATATATATTTTATATATGTAATATATTTTACACATATATTTTGTATGTAATATATTTGTATATATTTATATATGTAATGTATTTTATACATATATTTTACATATATATGTGTGTATATATATATATATATATATATATATATATATTATAGAAAAAAAACCCTAAAACTATAAGGAAGAAAGGAAAAAATCAACACTTATCCCATCACCCAGAAATAAACACTAATAACACTTAATCTTAAAAATATCTCACTAATATGAGTACTATTATTATGGATAAATAAATTGAGGCTTAGCTGTGTTAAGTGACTTATACAATGGGGCTTAGATAGTAAGTGGCATAGACATGATTTGAACCTGTCAACTTCGAAGCCCTGTTTCAAGCCAATGTGAATAATTGTTCTTATGTTATGGTTTCTAATGAGTGGTATGTGTGGGTATGTGTATTTTATTTAACCAACCCTCCATTTTTGGATAGTTAGATTGTTACATTTTTTTATACATTGCTGCAGTAAACACTGGACATCTTGTCCACTGTTTTATTTATAAAAATGCCTAAAAATGAAAGAATTTGGACAACTGACATTTTACAAACTACCTTTCACAATTATTTCCCACAATTGTTCATATATACAGAAAAAGTAAAAAGAATATTAAAATGAACCCCAAAATATCCCATCAGCTAGCTTCAACAGTGATCACTTTTATGACTTTTGTTTCCTTTATACTGATGTTTATTTACTATAATTTATAAAGAAAATTCAGATAATGTATCACTTTACCCATAAGTACATCAGAGTGTATCTCCAGCAGATAAGAACTAAACTTAAAAAAAGAAAAAAAAGGAATTCAAGTTTATAATGATTTTCTGTTTCTTTCTTGCAATTTATGTGTTGAAGAAATAGCATCATTTTTCTTCAGCAAATTTCTATGCTATAGATTTGACTAATCTATTGTGATATTGTTTAGCCTGTTCATTTTCCCATCTTTTATTTTTTGTTTTCCCACCTTATCTCCTCCTATGAACTGGTGGTTAGATCTAAAAGCTTGAGGAGGGGCTCCTGGGTGGCGCAGTCGGTTAAGCGTCCGACTTCAGCCAGGTCACGATCTCACGGTCCGTGAGTTCGAGCCCCGCGTCAGGCTCTGAGCCCCGCGTCAGGCGCTGGGCTGATGGCTCGGAGCCTGGAGCCTGTTTCCGATTCTGTGTCTCCCTCTCTCTCTCTGCCCCTCCCCCGTTCATGCTCTGTCTCTTTCTGTCCCAAAAATAAATAAAAAACGTTGGAAAAAAAATTTAAAAGCTTGAGGAGAAGCATCTGGATGGCTTAAGTCCGTTAAGTGCCGGACTTTGGCTCAGGTCACTATCCCAGTTGGAGCCCTGCATCGGGCTTTCTGCTCTCTGCTCTGCTCTGCTCTGCTCGCAGCATGGAGCCTGCTTTGGATCCTCTATCCCCCTCTCTCTCCCCTTCCCAGCTCACGTGCCTATGTGAACTTTCTCAAAAATGAACATTTAAAAGCTTGAGGAGATTCAGGTTTAATTTTTTTTTTTTTTTTTTGCAAGAATACTTTATCAGTGGTACTGTGTACCATATTAGGAAGTATACAATTTCAGGTTGCTGCATTTTTAGCGATGACAAGATTGTTCTCTGGGTTCAGGGACATATCCTTTGGTCGATGTTCCTTCTTAACTTCCTTTCCCTTTTCTTTCTTCTTTATTAACTTTTTCCCAATCTGATAGCCTAAAATTAGTAACTCATTGTTTTTCATTTCTATGATTACTAGTGATAGCGAGTTTGTTTTTTTTTTTTTCACATACTTATTGATTGGCGTTTTGAACTGTCTTAATAGATTGTTTCTTGGTCTTTTGTTCATTGCACTATTTGCCATTGTGGAAAAATGAGCAAGTCTTTTGTTGTATTATAATGTAACCTGGCTAGAGATATGTTTAAATTGTTTTTATATAAAACATTTTTTAAGAGTGCTTTAAAAGTGTTTCTAATCTAATAGAAACCTTTCTTATATACTGCCTTAATTTATAACACATAGTAGGTAAACGATTATAAGACTGGTGAATTTGTTCAGTCTTCAAGACAAAAGTATTTAATAAATTTAAGGAAAACACAATTTTCTACACAGAACATTTTTTCAACTTTTTATTTTATTTATTTTTTTTAATGTTCATTCACTTTTGAGAGAGAGAGGGTGTGCGTGCGAGTGAGTGGGGAGGGGCACACAGAGAGGACACACAGAGAGAGCACACAGAGAGGGAGACACAGAATCCAAAGCAGGCTCCAGGCTCCGAGCTGTCAGAATGGAGCCGGATGTGGAGCTGGAACTCACAAACTGCGAGGTCATGACCTGAGCCAAAGTCAGAAGCTTAACCAACTGAGCCACCCAGGTGCACCATACACAGAATATTACTTTTAAATACAGTTTTCCATGGCAAACATTTTCAGATTCATATGGCAATAGTTCTTGAATGTTTACTAAATCTGACTATAGGAAAGATCTTTACTCTAATATACTTAGATAAGAAATCAACTTATGATGAAAATATATAAAATGAGTATAAATTTATGAAAAATGTACATATATATTTGCTAATTTTTTCCAACAAGTTAATGAATAACTTGGTGCTTTTAATCTGAAAACACTTATGTCCATAGCTTTTTAATGTTTTACTTCAAGTTTTTCATTAATAGTCTTGAAATTTGTGACCAATGGTTGTACTTACAATTTTAGCAAAAGTGAAATTTAAGTCATTTAGCTCTTAATATGTTTTATTTTCACATCCTTTTCTATTTTTTTAAATATATTATTGATACTAAACCTTTGCTGCCTTAAGTACTGTGAATATTTTCCTAGATTGTCATTTGCCTTTCACCTTATTTACCTTCCTTTAGATGTATAGCAATTTTTAAAAACTTTTTAATGTTTATTTTTGAGAGAAAGAGAGACAGAGCGCGTGTGGGGGGAAGAGCAGACAGAAAGGAGGACACAGAATCCAAAGCAGGCTCCAGGCTCTGAGCTGCCACCACAGAGCCAGACGCAGGGCTCAAACCCACAAACCATGAGGTCATGACCTGAGCGGAAGTCAGATGCTTTACAAACTGAGCCACCCAGGTGCTCCATGTAGTAATTGTTAAATTATATGAGATAATATATGACAGGAGAGGTTTTTTTTATTTCATAGTAGTTATATTGTTAATAAGTTGCTGCAAACACAGAATAAGTGAATATTAAATCGTTGCTCCTAGTGGAAATACAAATTTAGGTTCCTGTGAGCCTCTGGTCAAGTTTTTATTAACCAATCTATATAACTTTGTTTTATGTGTGTTCTCTTTAAAGGCACCTAATTGAATATACATTATTGATTCATTAACATTGAATTCATGGCCAGAGTACTCTAACACGTTTGAACAGTATTTTCTCTATAAGATGCATGACAGCCTTCTCATGCTTAGGAACACTGACAGCATTTCAGCAATTATGCTTGGGGAACATTTTAAAGAGAAAAATTTCCAACAAAAAATACAAAAATGCCAAAATGTGACCCTAAAGACCACAAAAAGGACACTTGTTTAAAATATGAGTGGTGGAGCAAGAAGGCAAAGCATTCCACCTCGGCTGGAAGTGTCTATATTGAGCTATTCCATTTTTTTGCCACCATGTATCCACCTGACCACAAATGGCCAAAAAATATTGCCATTTAAAAAAAAAAAATTATGTTACAAAAAATTTTTAGAACTTAAAAAAAATTTTAAAAATTTTGTGAAAAGGCAACTTGATAAATTCAGAATCTCCAAATATTGAGGATTGACCATATTTCCTTTCTGATTTTTAATTTGCTTTTTTAAGTCACCCACATTTTAAGATGTGTTTGAGTAATTCCTATTATGCTCTAATGTTGATGAATATATTTCATTAAAAGTAAATAATTGTATTTCAGCAAACTGTGACTTAAATAATATAAACCAGTGTTTTCTGCAATAAAATACTGTATTATAGATTCTTAAGAATTTAAAAATCTACATGACTATATCAGACCTTGATCTGAGAAGATTAAAAATCATCACTCATGCTTTTTTCAATTAATAACACTTATATTTTATATAACTTTCTGTATTCTCTTATTGCAATTACTATTCTAACGCCTCGAAAATATTTAAGTACATGTAAATTAAGTTTGTGAGACTTTTAAGAATTTGGTTATTGGTTGTTCTGCTATATGCTTTAATACAGAGTTTAATTACTAGAAAGTGGCCATAGCCTGGCTTGAAAATAAGCCCTTGTGAAATATACTTAATGAGATTAGCTTTGTTCTGAAACTCTTGTTACTTATGTAGAAGCTTCTTTTTGCCTTAAGTGCATACCCATAATGGTGAAGGGAACACGTCAGGAATTTTAAAGTGTTGGTATGAGGAACTGTTTTCTTAAATTGGTTTCTGTATTTTATGCCAGGTAATGTAATCTACCTGAAACGTTTCTAATGTTTTTAACTTAATTAAGTAAAATAAATATATGCACACACACATAGGCATTTTTACAACTCTGTATTAAACATCATTATTTTTACCATACAAATGAGGAAACGGGCAAGGCTTGGGGGCTTAAAGAATTTACCCAAATCAACTAACTTGTCCAAGATTACATAGCAAGTAAATGCTAACACCAAGGCTCATCTTTTCACCCTGTGCACTGTCAGCTCTAGTTATATTAAACAATTTCACGTTCTGTAATTTGGAACATTCTTGCTCACTTTTTGTCCTTTCCATATGCTAGTGCCTTTTCCTCAATCTTATCTTCCCCCACCATCTTCACTTAATGAACTTCGACTCATCCTTCAGTTTTCCTTCCCTCGTCTTTCAGTTTTCAGTGCAGGCCCTACCTTCCAGTCTGTGGGAGGTGTCTCTCAAGTAGAGGCAGGAAACACTCAACACATTTCTGTTGATACTGACTACATTGTATTATGTTTGCTGCTTTTCTTACTTGTATGTGCAATCAGGGAATCTGTCTTGTTCACTGTTGTATTCTCAGTCCCTGGCATACTGACTAGCATATAGTGAGCCCATTTGATTTGAATTTTTTGCTGCTTAAATAAAGGTATATTTACAAATGTTGAACAAAGCAACCTGTTTCTAGATTCAGCAAATGTAAGCATTTTGTAACTTTTGAGATGGTTAATTTCCTGATGCTATTATAATTGACTTATGAGAGAAAGCTAGAGAAGAGGAATTATCCTGGAAAGGTGTTTTTGTAGTGTCATTAAGTTATACTTGCAGTTAAATGACAGAGTATAAACATAAATGTGTATATATATATATATATATATATATATATATATATATTCCAAGGTGTATATATAATTCCAAGAGGAAAGGATAATAAAAAATAATTATGGCTTTTCATTAAAAGCCTGGACAACAGGGGTGCCTGTGTGGCTTAGTCATTAAGCTTCTGACTTCGGCTCAGGTCATGAACTTGTGGTTTGTGATTTCAAGCCCCCATAGGGTTCTGTACTGATAGTTCAGAGTCTGGAGCCTGCTTTGGATTCTGTATCTCCCTCTCTCTCTGTTCCTCCCCCACTTGCACTCTGTCTGTCTCTCTCTCAAAAATAAATAAAGATTAAAACAAAAAAAATTTTTAAAAAGGCCTGGAAAACAGTAAAAACCAATGTATAAAAATACTTACCTGACATACGATTGTAAGAACACAATATTATCATTCATAACGCATTAGCAATTAGAAAACATTCATCTTATCACATATACAATCACTCTTTTCTTGACAAACCAGTTCATTTTTTATTTCATATTAATTAAGATATATCCATGAATATGTCATATTTATACAGAACTCTTTATTGTAAAATTTTATTGGTTTACTTACATTTGTATTTGTGGGGTGCCTGGTGGCTCAGTCAGTTAAGCTTCCAGCTTCGGCTCAGGTCATGCTCTCACAGTTTGTGGGTTCGAGCCCCACATCAAGCTCTGTGCTGGAACCTGCTTTAGATTCTGTGTCTCCCTCTTTCGCTGCCCCTTCCCCACTCACACTCTGTCTCTCTCTTTCTCATAAGTAAATAAACATTTTAAAAATTAAAAGAGTGGGGCGCCTGGGTGGCTCAGTTGGTTAAGCGACTGACTTCGGCCCAGGTCACGATCTTGCAGTTTGTGAGTTCGAGCCCTGTGTCAGGCTCTGTGCTGACAGCTCAGAGCCTGGAGCCTACTTTGGATTCTATGTCGCCCCCTCTCTCTACCCCTCCCCTGCTCATGCTCTGTGTCTCTCTTTCTCTCAATAATAAAGAAATGTTAGGAAAAAATTAAAAAATAAAAATAATAAAAAAAAATTAAAAGAGTATTTGTTAATCATTTTTGTGCTTGAAGGAGCACATGAGAGGCACACCAACATGAAATGACTGTAACAGACACAGATCCTCTTCTCAGAAACTTGTTAAGACAGACACCCAAGAGCATAATAATAAACTGTTCATTATAACAAACAATTTCCAAGCCCAATTCCATTGTCAACATATTTCAAACAATATTAAATACAATTGGAATACAACCCTGGAGTATGTGATAACTGTGTGTCACTCTTTTCTGTGCCACTAAAACTGAATGCAAACCAGCTAGGGAATGTGTTTGTTTTTACCTATCAGTGCTGTAGGCAGATAAAACTCATTTGTCCTGGCCTCTGTGGCATGTTGATATCACTGACCAAACACCAATTTGGGCTGTGTTCTTTTGTGCAGGAACAGGAGCAATTTAAATCACCCTTAGGCAACTTTCATTGTCTTCATTCATGTTCCCTTTCTTGGCACTGATTACTTATCTTGGCTCTCCTATTAACTTCTGTGTGACTTGAGGGATACAGAAATTTAACAATTTGTGTGATCTATCTCATTTGTAAAATGCAACTAATCTACTTACTGTGGAAATGAACAGAATTCCTAATAATACCAGGCAACTCTAATTACTAGAATTACTAGAAACAATTTGCCACAAATTTGGAGACTACATATAGGCTGTATAAAATGTCTCTCAGTGTAACATAGAAGTATCTCCACGATGTACCCCACTGGGTAGGATAAGAACTAGCTTAGATACACTCTATTTGTGTCTTTGCAGGAGCCTAGGGTAGTTTTCTCCCACTTTTCCTTATTTTTAGCCAAATATTTGGCATCAGATATTCAGATTAAATATAAATATGCTGGGCTATAGATCCATGTAATTACTCTTCCCACTCTAAAATCATCTGTTAGATTTTATCAACATTTTAATCCCTTTTGTAAAGAATTTATGAGCACTTTTGCAAGAAACATTCTTATTTCCCCTCTCTTATTTTGCCACTTGAGTTTACCGAGGCTAAAAATATAATTTCTCCTTTCCCCAGCCTCCCTTGCAGCTAGGGTTAGCCTTGTAAGAATAGTTCTTGTCAGTAAAACAGCAGATTACTGGGGGAGGTTCTTGAAATGGTAAAAGAAGCAGAGGCTTACTGATACTGTTCCTTCTCCCTTCTTATCACATTGAAAGAAATCTGCAGTAGCCATCTTGAAAAAAAGACAAAATTATAAGAGAGAACAAGGAGTTGACTTTGCTGAGCTATTAAATCTATACCACCAGATTCCTTTCAAAATTCTAACAGTGTGAAGAAAAATAAGCCTTTATTTATTTAATCACTCTAAGTGGATTTGTTGTAAGCTAAACACATTCCTGAAATGAGAAAAGAGTATAAATGTACATGCAATACTATATATATGCATATATATGTTAATGAAGCAAGCAATTTAAGAAGGGGGGTGCAGAGATATTTAATTTATGAAATTTTGGTTCATGTTGCGATGAGGTTAATGAAAATCACTATTTTAGCAGAAATAGTATAATTATAAAGATTTAAAAAACTTATACTGTTATAACCACATACTGCATTGAGAAAATCCCCACTGATCAAGCAGCAATCACTTCCTAACATCTTAAGGCATCCCCCTTCACACATTCACCACAGAAAAGGTAAGAATTTTAACTCTCTTGGGGCTGGTCAGAGGGTAAGTCTTAATCACTGATTATGTATTGCCAAGATTCTTATTAATGAAACTATCAATTTACTGTAACTTAAAAGACAAGGCAAAATTGAAATGTGATTATCAAAGGAATTCAATAAATATTTCTCAAGTGTCATCTGTGAAAGCAGTGCTATGCTAGCATTGCAACGTTTAACAAAAAAGCATGATTCTTAATATCTGCTGTTAAGAAGCTTGCAGAAAGTATTGAATGTATTTAAAATAACCTTTAATGTAATCATGGTGCAATAAATAAAATTTAATGTCAATTTCAGCTACCTAGAAAGTGGATTTTTATTAGTAAAATCCAGTAAAATTTTTATTTGCAAGAGAATTAAATTAGTAAAAGTATTAATTTTTTATTAGTAAGAAAATCCTTTTTGTTATGGTAAAAAAGTATGCCTACCTTTTGTACTCACATTCTAAAATAATTAATAGGTCAATTATTCTCTGTTAAAATAAATTCTTTAGTAGTACTAATACCAAATATAAATCCAGAGTACCCCCTCATAGGCAAGTTTTTAATAACATAAAAATACTCTATACTGTACTAAAGCCTTAAAGTCCTGTGTGTTTGATTCCTCAATTAGCTTACCAATCTTTTATTTAGAGTTATCATTATTATGATTTAGACAATTCAATGGGAAATTTCCAAAGGCTTGATGACTTAATACATTCATGGGCTTTATGATAAGGAAAAATAATAATCTAAAGCCTAGAAAGACCAACTGAAAATAAATTTCACTTAACATATTTCACATTGCTAATGAATAACGAAGGTCAGTCTGGCTTCAACCTTAAAGATATGTTGTCAAAAATGTTAGCCTTAGCAGGTTTTCAGAGAAATGAGATGACCTGTATTTCAAAGTGAAAGGGACACATTTAGACTAGGCAAAGGATAGGCTAGAGTGGGAGCAATAAGACCGATTGAAGCATTGTTGTCTAATGAACTACTTAATACTCAATGAAACATCCGTGTTCAGAATGTACTGCAGGAAAGTGAGAAGAACATGTGTTCCTGAACTTAACTTTAAACCACTAGAATATTTAAATGTTGGACATCAAAGTTATTCATTGTTCTTTGAGAAGAATTTAATTTCCATATTGTATTTGCATTTTTAATCCTCCATCTATTTCAAGCTACATGACAAAGAAATTCAATTTCTAATCAGTAACACAACCAGCAAATTGTCTGGTGGCAAGTTTCATTGTTAGCACTCCTTTTTTTAAATACATTTTACTCACAGCTGTGATATTTGAATGGATGTCCTCATTACATTGGAATATGGGTGGGAGCAGCTAGAGATTAGAGTTCCACTCCAGGAAGGAGTAGGATGGCATCTAACAAAAGCAAGAGGCTATAAGTCAAATGCAAATAAGTCAGCAAAAGCCAGCATATTGTTTTTATGATGGAAAGGGATCACATCTGATTTGCTTACCATTGTATCACCAGTATCTACAACAATGCCTGGCACATGGTAGGTTCCCAATTGATAGTTATTGACTCTCCAGTTTAAAAAAAAAAAAAACAAGGTCAGAAATATCTTGAGAGTATGATTTATAAGAAGAACACTTAGCAACAAGGATAGGATGTGGTGCAAAAATCTTTGTAAGATGAAAGATGCGTTATATGCTTAGAGTAAAAAATCAGAAATACTCTGAGAGCTGGTGGGGCTTAAGTCCACAAATGGAAGAAATTATTTTGTCTGAAGAACTCAGCAGCTCAGCGTTTATAGTCAGGGTAGCTGACTGCTATAAAAAAAACACAACAAAACAAAACAAAAACCAAAAAACCTCCCCAAATGTCAGCAGATAATTATAATAAAAGCTTTATCTCATATTCTTTTGAATGTCCAATGCAGTCCAGTAGACTGGAATAGAATGTCCAATAGAGTGCATAATGTGCACTCTATACAAGCAGTCATCCAAAGATCCAGGGTCCCTCTATTTGTTTTTACAAGTATTTCCTCTAAATCTTTAGATTTTTCTCCATCAGCCAATAGATGAAGAAAGACAAAGAGGTATTTATGTACTCAGAAATTGGTACACATCACTTCCATTCACATTCTATTGTTTGAAAATAAGTCACAAGGCCACGCTTAAAGGGTATGGAAAATGTACTCTCACTTTGCTCAGGAACAAGGGGAGAATATGTAAATTGGTCAGCACTAGTGGTGTCTGTCATAGTCCTCTTTTCTGAACATCACTGTTTAACTCTTTTCCCATGCATAGAATATACTCCTTTCTCCTCCAGAGACACAAACCAAAATCACATTTAGTCACTGGATCCAGGTCAAAGCACAAGGACAGTACTTGGGTGATAAGCAATCTTCGTAGGATCTGGATGTTGTTCCTTGTGGGCCAGTAGCCTAAGAACTGAAAGGAAGAGTAATCCACACTCTCATATGTAATAATATGCAGTGACTGAGCTTAATAAAAATAACACAGTAGAAACTTGTTTGTAGAGAAAGAGCAGAAGACACTCATCCATAAAAATTATGAAGTATGACTAGACAGGATGTGAAGACCCCCACTGTAGTGCAATTGAGAGGGATATTCCTTAATTAGACTTCAGTTCTGCTAAGAACACATTGATCCATTTTTTCCTAAGACCCCTGGCTCCAGACTCTGGGAAGTTTTTCCTCTTCCATTAGCTTCCATTGCCAGGTGTGGTGTGAGCACTGGGTGTATACCTACCTTGGTTGCTGCCCCATATTCACAGCTTATCGCTGGCAAATGCAAGTATTGGGGCCAAAGAGCTATTTTAAATATCAAATAATTTCAGGCTCCTGGTTTCTTTAGTCATAAAATTTCCTTGAAAAATTACTGGGCTTTGATCTATTTGATTCTAGTTAATTCTATGTCAGTAGCTATATCCAAAGTTCTTTCTTGTACATGCCAGTCTCTCTCCATTGGATGGTGGCTACTTTAGGCCATCAGACATGGATGGAGAGGTTGTATCCTGAATCTGATCTTTGCCATAAAGGCTAACACTTAGGCCTTTGAATCCCAGAGATCCCAGAGACAAATTATTTCCTCTTGCTTGAAGCCTAGAAGTAGTTGTCTTCAGAATTCCTTCAAGCCCTCAAATTTGTGGGCTTTCTCTTAACTATCACTTCTGCTAACAACCCTGCCCATTTTTGCTTAAGCTCATCTCTTTCTGTCAAGATTCTGCTGAAAACAACAATGGCATCCACCACTTAGACATGTGGATTCTTTCTCATTACTTTCCTTAGAGCTATAGGCTCTGTGAACATGTGCCTGATTTCCAAACTCTTGATAGTTTTACCAAATGTTTGAAAAACAGAATAGGGCTTTTCAGCCTTGAAACTTCTGATTCCTTGCCATCTATGGCCCACATGCCTGCATTAGCTTAATGCCCTCTATCTCAGTTTTGTTATGGTAGCACCCAACTTCAAAGTACCAATTTCTATATTCAGAGAAGCTCACTGCTGCAATCTCAACATTGAGTGGCTTAAGCAATAAAAGTTTATTTCTTACTCATGTCACAGTTCAATGTAGTTCTATGTTGAGTGGAGGGGTCGGCATGTTGACAGGCTCTACTTTAGTGCCTCAGCGATCCCTGCCCCAGTTATCTGTGACCCTGTGACTCCTAGACCAACAGTTCTCAAATTATGGTCCATGGACCTTTGTAGGGAGGTGGTGTCCTATAAGGCCAAACTTTTTCTTTTTCTTTTTCTTTTTTAGTAACTTGTGGACATTATATGACTTTTTCAGTATGTTGACATTTGTACTGATGTAAAAAAAAACAAAACAAAACAAAACAAAAAAAAACAATGGTAACACTGCTGGTGCCTTTTCACCAATCAAAGCAGTGGCATCAAAATGTAATAGTAGCTCCTGTCTTCTTCACTGCGACTCACTTGCAGTCAAAATGTCATCAGTTTCTTAAGAATGTCCTTGATGAAGGAAGAATAATTATCTTAATAAATCTTGATGTTTGAGTGCAAATCTTTTTTGTTAAGTTTATTTATTTATTTATTTCTGAGAGAGACAGAGACAGTGTGAGCTGGGGAGGGGCAAAGGAAGAGGGAGAGAGAATCCCAAGCAGGCTCTGCACCACCAGCTGAGAGCCGGTACATGGGGCTTGAAGTCCCGAATCATGAGACCATGACCTGAGCTGAAACCAAGAGTCAGACACTTAACCCACTGAGCCACCCAGGCACCCTGGGTGCAAATCTTTTGTATTCTGCCTGAAGAAATGTTTGTATGCATAAAACAACTTACGTTGAACACCAGATTGTCTCAAGAAAAAGCCCTTTTTCTATTGTTTTTTCTATTATTTGAGTTTCAAGCTAAACTTCTCTTTTTTTCTGGAATACTATTTCTGCTTGAAAGAACAGACAAGTCAGACTTTGGTATTTTGTGGAAATATCCTCAAAAATTAACAAAGTGAGTCAACTATTTCAAGAACAACAATTGTCAGGGTTTGTGACAAATGGTAAAATTCAAGGTTTGAAGTAAAAATCAGAATTTTAGAAATTTAGAATATAGAATTTAAAAATTTAGAAATTTGTGCTGCTATGAGCTTAAAGGCTTCTCCAATGTTTAAGACTTTTCTGATGAGATTGGTGTTAATATTGATATTGTATAATGATATGTGTCAACATTTGGAAGATAATTTGGAAGAAATTGATCAACTTGGTGATCAATTGTTTTCCAAAGGACCACTGCTTAGTGAAAAATCATGTACTGGTTAGCTGTCCATTCAGAGTGCAACATAGAACCATGGATTTTAATGTAACAGAATATTAAATGTTTGCTGGTATAGTTTCAGATTCTGTATTTTTTTAAAGTTTATTTATTTCGATAGAGAGATCCTGTGCATGTGTGAATGGGGGAGGGGAAGAAAGAGGGAGAGAGAAAATCCCAAGCAGGCTCCACGCCAGCAGCACAGAATCCAGTGCAAAACTCAATCCCACAAACTGTTACATCATAACCTGAGCCAAAGTCAAGAGTTGGATACTTAATCTACTGAGCCACCCAGGTGCCCCCAGATTCTGTATTGTAATGAGGTTTAAGAAACCAGGAGCTTTTGTGAAGTATCCAAAATCATCTTAACATACTTGCCTTTTCCAACTATTTGTCTCTGTGAGGGTATTTTTTTTTTCATATACAGAATTAGATATGAAAATCTAGTTATATTAAGCCAGCATTAAATAAATTTGCATATTGCAAATAATGTCACTCTCCTCAATATTTTTTGTGTTTGAAATTATAGTTATTTTTAATGTGCCTGCATGTAGAAAGTTCTTGACAATATTCCTCCCCTTACAAGGATTGTGCTCATCTTTCTCTATTCATTTCTACTTGGTATTTGTTTGTTTTGTAAATATGTGTCCTCTTTTCTGTAATTATCATTTATCAAGGCCACACTATGAATTGATCTTGACAAGATGCTTTAATTTTACATTTAAAGTAATACAGAAGAGAAAATCTAGGTGCAAAATGGTAAGGTAACTTAGCCAACCTCCTCTGGAACCAGATTTCAAACTAGATTTATCCAACTGCATTGTCTCTGTTCTTTTCACTTTCTTATATTCCATTATGGAAAAATGACTGTCCCAAATCAAAGCCTGGCCATCTAATTTTCTATTAAATTATATAAGTATTAATAGATTTTCTACTCTAACTCACATTGTCTGGAACCTTAGGATTTTAGGAAATCTTTAGAAATTAATTCAGAACATGTTCTTATGTCACATACAAGAGATTTCCTCTCACTAGAAAACACCCTGGCTGAAATACCTTTGTCATTTAATAATTACCCTCAATCTCTTTACTAGAATATGGCATTTATTTTTCTACTCTTGAAATGTTAGCTTGCAAATTGCCTTGTCAGGTTCTATCATTTTTATTTGTAAAGATATGTTAGTACCAGACTTTCTAACTAGTTTAGTAGCAGCCACTCTGGCAAGTTCAATCTCTGGAATAAATATGCAATAAATATGCTCTAGAACTGTTGCAATAAATATGCTACATAATTAACCTGCTTTTCCTCATTTTTTTCTGTTTTTCTCTGTCCAGCTCTTCCTACTCATTACTGACTGGTGGAACCACTCCCATGTTTCAAACATTCAGGCCCCTCAAATGTCTACTGAATTAAGTATAAATTCCAACTTGGAATGTATTCAAAGCCTCTTCCCGTGCCTTGGCACTTCTTCCCTTACTGCCATGGACTTTCTCTAAGGCTTTATTGGACTGGACCACTCTTTTTCTAACTTGTGTTGTACTCTCTCAGCCCTTTACCTGCCTATGCCTTTTCTTCCATTTAAAAAAAAAAAAAAAAAAAAAAAGAAACCAACAAGGAAGTCCTCTCCATCCTATTCAGACCTAATTAAATCCTTTTGATTTTTCAACATTTCTCTGAATTCTGACCTTTACACAAAGCTTTACCAGATTATTATATATAATACTTCTCTTCTCTGAACTCCCAGTTTCATTTGTATCTTTCTTAGAGCCACTATTATGTTTTATTTTACCTCATCTGTTTGTGTACTTGGCTTACTCTGAAATTAGACTCATAACTTCCTTGAACAAAGAAATCCAGCTTTACTCATCTTCTATCTTAATAATGCCTTATGTATAACAGTTGTTCATTTTGTGTAACTGGAGGTAAATATGCTTTTTATCCTTCTAAGTTTACTAATTAATATAAGCAGAAAATTCTGTGAAAATGAACATCACATAGAAAGTAGATGATGTTTTAAATTATTATTTTCTTGGCACTGGTTTTGGGATGGAAACTTTCTTATCCATGTGTGGATTACTCTTTCACTGTAGTTATTCATCAAATGACGTTTATCTACATATGGCTTTTCGTTAGTTCAGGAGCATTTTCTACATGCTAATCTAGTCAAAAAGGTCAAGAAAAGATGAAATCTGTTTTTCATCTTATAACTTGAAGATAATTCATTATTCTGTTTGGACTTAGCATCTCTGATATGGACTTTAGGACAACCCATGATTCTTCTATAACTGGAAGAAGAGATTATGGACTTTATTATACATTAATACCAAAGGTGTATAACTCCTAGGAAATACTGGCTCTCACTGAAACCCAAGACCTTGTGTAATGTTCAGAATGAAGAGAATCTGGAACACTGTACAGAAACTCACCTTGAAGTGGTGGTAAAATGAGCTATATAATGGATTTTGAAGAGGCTCAGTGCCTCAGGGAAAATAACAGTATTCTCATCTTATATGTTGCTTTTCCAAGTATAAGAAAGCTCTTTTCAATAATTCCTGATAACATATCAGAGACCAAACTATATTCAGTTTAGCAAGTGAAAGCTAAAGATACTAAACATGCTCAAGTATTGGAAGCTTACAACTCTGTTAGAGGTGATTGCTCTAAATAGATGATGGGCTCAAGACTGGCCTCAGGTCCTTCTCGAGGCTACATCTTGAGTAGTTCTTGGTTCCTGGTCTGCCTGCTCAGGGTGGAAACAATTTGTCTGCCATCCCTGAGAGTGCTCAGAAAATCCCTATAAATCAGAGTTCAGGTTTGCTGCCCCTTGGAATATTGAGAAAGGAAAAACTGGGACAGGTGCACACATTTCTTTTGAGTATTAGACACCTTATAGTCAAATGGCTTGGTAACAAGATGTATGTATATTCAACTTCAGTAGCTAATGCCAAAGAGTTTCTCAAAATTGTTGAACTATTTCCAGCCATTCCAGCAGAGAATTCCTGTTGTTATTCATTGGCCCCTATGCACAGTACTGTCAGTCATTTTTAATTTTAGCCATTCCAGTGGACATGTAATAGAATCTCACTGTGATTTAAATTAACATTTTCCCAATGACTAATGATGTTGAGCACCTTTTTATATGCTTATTAACCATTTGGAGATGTTTATTTATGAAGTACTTATTCAAGACTCATGTACTTTTTTATCGGTCACCCTTTTCTTATTTATTATTTCTTTAAACATTCTGTATAAATGTTTTGTATTGATTATATGTGATTTAAATATCTTCTCCCACCCTGTGGTTTGTTTTTCTGTTTATCTTTTAATAAAAGAGGGTTTTAAAATTTTTAATATCTAATGTATCAGACTTTTTTGGGTAGGATATGTTTTTGGTGTTCTCCTTAAGAAACACGTGGCTGCCAGAGTCATGGAGATATTCTTTTCTTTTTTTTTTTTTATGTTTATTTTTGAGACAGAGAGAGAATGAGACAGAATGAGAGGGGGGAGGGGCAGAGAGAGAGGGAGACACAGGATCTGAAGCAGGCTCCAGGCTCTGAGCTGTCAGCACAGAGCCTGACGTGGGGCTCGAATTTAAGGACCGTGAGATCATGACCTCAGTCGAAGTCCGATGCTCAACCGCCTGAGCCATCCAGTCACATAGAAGATATTCTCTTATATTACAGTCTATAAGTTTTATCTCTGCTTTTTATATTTTGATCTATATTCATTTAGATTTAATTTTATATGTGGTATAAAGTAATAATCAAGTTTTATTTAATTTTCCTATCATGGCTACCTAGTTCATCTAGCAGTTATTACTATTCAAATGGCCACATATGCATCATTTGTTCCTAGACTCTATTCTTTTCCAGTGACCTATTTCTCTATCCTTAAGTCATTACCACATATTTTAATTACTGTGGCTTTATAATTATACTAATTGTGAGAATAGCCCTCCCTCCTTGTTCTTCTATACTGGCTTGGTTATATGCTTTATATAGTTGACTATAATTTCTTATACTTGTGTAGGCTCCTATTTCTATTACATGATAGTAAACTATACTAGGTCCATTTTCATACTCATTTTAGAAACAATTTGCCAAATCCTTTAAAAAAAAACAACCTTGTGACTTTTATTAGGAATTAGTAAGTCTGTAAATAAATCTAGGAAGAATTGACATCTTAATAATGTTGTATCTTCCAATCTGTATATCCTCTAGCTCTATAGATCTGCTTTACTTTCCCCCCAATAATGTGTCATGGTATTTTGTAAGATATTATATGCATAATTCATTCTACTCTTATGTATTTGTATGCTATTATGAATGGTACTTTTTAAAAAATTTTATTGAAAATTTTATTGAAATAATTGACATTTGCATATAATTAAGGTATACAATGTGATGATTTTGTAAGCATACAACATAAGAATAGCAAAGAATTTCTTTAATTAAAGTATCTATAAAAACTTTTATCAGTTATCATACTTAATGATGGAATATTGAAAGTTTATTCTGGCTGAAAACAAGACAAAGGTACTCACTGTTACTATTTATATTTTATGTTGTATTTATATTGTCATAAGGTAGGAAAAAAATTCTGATATTTGGAAATAAAGTTGATTATTAATCATATATCCAGCAACTTTAATAAACTCATGTTAATTAAAATAATTTGTTTAGATTTTGAAGGATTTGTATCATCTACATTTGTACTATCTTTCATAATTATTATACATTGTGCTTTTTTTTTCTAAATTATGAGCATAATTTTGTTCATAATAGCCTTCAGTTTTTAATGTTATAGAACCTCTAGTGATGAATTCATTTTCATTTCTGGTATTATATATGCTTTATCTATTTTTTTCTGAATCAGACTCAGTTATGAGCTTTATTAATTTTGTCAGTCTTTTCAAAGAACCACCTTTCAACATTGTTAATTTTCTCATCTGTGTGTTTATTCGATATTTTAATAATTCCTTCTATTCCCTTTAATATTTCCAAACTTCTATACTTTGAGAAGTTTAATATTTTACTTTTTCTAATTTCTGTAAATGGATGCTTGATTATTGGTTTCAGTCTTTGTTTTTAATTAACACACTAGTCTATGGCTATAAATTCTTTTCAGTTTTGGCTATAAACAAGTTTAGAACAAACAAGTATATCTATAATTTTTCACAAGTTTGGCATGTAGAATTTTTATTATCATTCTTTTAAAAATATTTTCTAATTTTCACTCTGATTTCTTCTTTGATCCATTTGTTTGTTTGTTTGTTTTAGAACACTTATTCTGGATTTCCAAACATCTGGAATTTTTTTTTAACCATATGATTTCATTTATACTGGAATTAAAAACAAAAAAAAAAAAATACAAACCAACAAACAGACTCTTAGAGAACAAACTGCTGGTTGCCAAAGGACAGGTAGATGAGAGGGATAGGTTAAACAGATACAAGGATTAAGAGGTATAAACTTCCAGTTATAAAATAAATAAATGGCAAAGATGAAAACTATAGCATAGGTAATAGAGTCACTAATATTGTAATAACATTGTATGCTGACAGATGGTGACTATACTTATTGTGGTGAGTGTTGCCTGGTGCAGAGAGAAAAAAAAATATTCAGAAAGGAAATAGGGGTTTTTAATTTTAATGAAGTCCAGACTACCAATTATTTCTTTCATGCATCATGTCTTTAGTCATGCACCTAAAAAGTCATCATCAAATCCAAGGTCATCTAGGTTTTATTCTATATTATTTTCTAGGAGTTTTATAGTTCTGCAATTTACATGTAGGTGTGTGAGCCACAATGTATAAGTTCTATACAAGGAAAATTAAATAAATGGAGATATATTCCATGTTTATTGGCTACGGTAATCAAGACAATGTGCTATTGGTGAAAGAATACACAAATACTGTGGTTTAATATAATGTCAATAAAATCTTGCCAAGTTATTTTGTAGATATTGACAAATTGATTCTAAAGTTTATAAAATAGCCAACACAATTTTGAAGGAGCCACAGAATGGAAGAAATCCGTAAAAGATGTATCTGATAAAAGACTTTTATCCAAAAAACACAAATGGGCAAAAGACCTGAGAAAGACACCTAATCAAAAAGGTATATAAAAGATTCTCAAAACCATATATCACTAGGAAATTGCAAATTAAGACAACAATAAGATACCACCATATATCTACTAGAAAGGCAAAAATCCAAAACACTGATAGCACCAAATATTGGTGAAATTGTGGAGCAACAGGAACTATCCTTTGTTGCTAGTAGGGATGCAACATGTTATAGCCGCTGTGGAAAACCGTGTATTCACACAAACTTGCACACAGATGTTTATGACAGCCTTATTCATAATTGCCACAACTTGGAAGCAACCAAGATGTCCTTCAGTAGATGAATGGATAAGCTGTGGTGCACCCAGACAAAACAATATTATTCAATGCTAAGAGTGAGCTATCAAGCTGTGAATAGATGTGGAGAAAACTTAAATGAATATTGCTGAATAAAAGAAACCAATCTGAAAGGCTACATACTGTATGAGTCCAGCTGTATGACATTCTGAAAAAGGCAAAATTGTGGTAACAGTGAAAAGATCAGTGATTGCCAGACTTTAGAGAGTGCAGGAAAGGATTAATAAGCAGAGCACAGAGGATTTTTAGAGGAGTGAAACTATTCTGTGTGATACTATAATGGTGGATACATACATGTGTTATACATTTGTGTTTTACAGTTATGTAATAACACACAATGCCTACATAATATTATGTATATTATCTGTTGATCAAAACGCATTGGTTGTATGGTTGCAAGAGTGAATCCTAATGTATATTAGGGACTTTGGGTGAAAAAGATCACAACGTATCAATGTAGGTTCATCAGTTGTAACAAATGTTCCATTCTGGTGTCTATGTGGATAGTAGGGAAGACTGTGGGTGAGAGTAGGGCAGTGAGTGTCTGGGACTCTGCACTTTCTTCTCAGTTTTGCTCTAAACCTAAAACTTCTCTAAAAAATAAAATCTATTTAAATAAAAATCTATTGCTTTTTTTCTCAAAAAGTCATTATGATAACCACTTTGAAAGCATTTTTAGTTCCATAAGAATTTTGATAAACTTCAAAAAAACTGTACATTAAGATTGATTGATTGCTCCTTCAAGGAGCATGTTATTCACACCTCGGATGTTATCAGCTAGAAATGCCAACTCTTTGTAACCTTACTTAGGCCTCTTATTCTCTGTAACCTGCCTTCTCTAAACTCAATCATCCTATCATCATTCTTCAAATGCTTTGAGATTCCATTACCATGACAACTCTACACTTTTTATCAATTCTGTTTCATCTCAGTTTTGACCTTGTTTTGACTCCTTACTACATCACTTTAACCACTGTCTTTACAATGTTTCTTCAATTCCTTTCTCTTTGTCCTTCTTAGTCAGTGACAAGTTTTCTCTCTGCTTTTACTTAATTATTGACAAAAATAAATAACCCCAAGGATAGGTGCCATTAGAATTAATATTTCTATATTTTATTATTATGCTCTTGTCCTCAATATATATACATTGGCTCTTTATTATCTTTTTTACTTCCCCTAAATATAACTTGACTATATCTCCTCCAACTTGCAGAAACTAAATTACTTTTAAATCGGAGAGAATATAGACATCGTCAGATGCAAAACTTTTCAATCTCTTGTCACTAAATCCATAATCACACTGGCGTATGTACCTATTCTCTTCTGTTCCCTCCTACAGTTCTTATAAAGTGAATCTTCTGCTCGTGCTTAGGATTACATTATCTTCTACTTCCATCCATCCATTACCTATGTAATGTCTTTGCATTTTAACATCTCTCTCTTGTTCATTTCCTTCCTCATTTAAACTTCCACAAGTATCTTTAATTAAAAACAAACAAATTATCCTCCACTACTTTGGTTTGTGTCCACTCTATCTACCATCTATTTCTGTCCTGTTTATGACAAAACTTGTTAAGAGGGTAGTCTAGTTTCACACTGAGGACTATTTTCAATATTGTGCTATTCAGACAATAGTGAAATTAGCAGATATTTGTGTAGCGTGGAGGTACAGGATTGTTACTGATGAGCTATGGGATTTTAGTGTTTAAAGACTCTATAGTTGCTGCCAAACTGACTTACAAAAATATCCGTAACAATTACCAACACATCAACAGTTCCATTTACCTATACTTGCCACCATTACTTTGTTACTAATAACTAATTTTGGTTAATCTAAAAGTTAAATGTTATATTTAATTGCTTTAATTTTTTTAATGATATTAGTACTTTCTCAAATATTCATTGGCTGTTTCTTTTTCTATTAGTTGTGTTTACCCATTAGCCTTTTATCTTTATGTTTCTAGGATGTATTAGTAATGTATGAATATGTATTACAAGTATTTTCCCATTTGCCACCACCTACCCCTAAAACTTTAAGCTCTACTTTTGTATATTATTACACTTTGGCTTGCTGCTTGATAAAGAAATGCAACCCAATGATCAGCAGCCTTCTCTCAGTGTGTCCACAATCTATTTTCAACTCTGTATCTAGCCACTGTGTTCATCTTAATCTTAAATCTGATCATGTCTATCTCCTACTTAGGTTACTCCAAAGACTCCCTGTTGACCTAAGGTTAAAATTTAAAACCTTTATCATGGCTTACAAGACTTTTTGATTGACCCTTATTTCCTTTTTTTCCCCCCTTTCTGAATATTTTTCTTCTCTCTGCACCAGGCAGTCTGAATCTTGTTTGTATTATCTAATAAAATGTGTTCTCTCTAACCTTATGGACTTTTCACAAACTGCTCCTTCTGGCCAAGACCCCATGCATTTCCTGTAACCCTTTCTTGAACCTCAAAGACAGGGTGAATGGCCACTCTTAGTTGTGCCCATAGCATCCGTTGCTTCTTTCCATACACTAACACTTATTACATTATATTTTTCTTCCTTGGATACTTTTTGTGGCCCCCACACCAGACTTTATGCTATATAAAGAAATAAAACCGTTGTGTTCACCATTTTATTCCCAACACCTAGCACAGTACGTGGAGTCTGTTATATAGTCTATAAATATCTGTAGAATTAATTAACCAAGTCCCAAGTATCCCTTTATACATTTAAAATTTTCTACATAATTTGTTCTTACTTTTGCATGCTTTTGATTAGTCTTTTTACATAATTACTATGTAAAATGCCACTCTACTGCTTTTTTCTTTCAAAAAGTTATTTTATATTTATTTTTCACTTTAACATCTTTTGGTACTCCAAATCACTGTTCTATTAGTCACCATGTTTTGTTCTTGCTTTTCTCAGCGTTTTTTCCCTCTTTGATTATTTGATAACTTACTGGTTTACTGAATTAGTGGCTGAATGAGTTAATAGTGCCTTTCTCTCCTCACCAACAAAAATATAAGCTCCATCCAAGTAAGGACTGTGTTGTCTTATTTATCACGGCAACCTCAGAGACTAGAATAGTGAATATATATAGGATTAATGAATAAATACTTAATTTTAAGCCTATAATTTTGTTAACTAGTTTGAAGTTTCTATTTTAATTTTCTCTCTAGCTTAAGAGTTAAGTAGGGCTTTTTTAATAGTTTTTTTTTTAAGTTCATTTATTTATTTTGAGAGAGAGAGAGGGTGGGGGAGGGGCAGAGAGAGAAAGAGAGAAAGAATCCCAAGCAGGCTTGCACTGTCAGCACAGAGCCCAATTCAGGGCTCAAACCCATAAACCATGAGATCATGTCCTGAGCTGAAGTCAGGCGCTTAACCAACTGAGCCACCCAGGCACTATTTTTGTCTAATAGTTTATTTTAACATTTTCTGTCATTTTTCTTTGAGTTAAATCGTGATAAATAACTTACAGTTGGACTTTGTCTTGTGATCCAGTCTGTGAGAGTCTTTGCAGTCTGATAGGATTTAACTTATTTACACTTAGTGATGTAAAAGGCAATGTTTAATAATAATTAATAATTTAGAGCTACTTACAATGTGTTCTGTACTGTTCTAAATACTTCTATCTAGTAATGCATTCTTATCATGGCCCAATCAGATCATTAATAATATATACATTAATTAATACATACATTTTACAGATACAGAAACTGAGACACAAAGAGATTCTAAGTGACTTGCTAAGATTACAGGCATAGAAAAATAGAAGAGCTAGGAAGTATACCTAAGCGGTCTGGCTGAAGAGTCTGCTTTAACCACCGTGCTTAATTTCCATGTAGTTTTATGTTGATTTTGCAAACTTTAGATAGTACCTTACATAATTATTGTGAGGTATGCAAAGATCTTTGAGACAGTCATTTAAAAATACTGTTTTCATTTCCTTTGGATATATACCTGGAGGTGAGATTGCTGGATAATACAGTTGTTCTATTTTTAATTTTTTGAGGAACCTCCATATTGTTTTCCATAGTGGCTGCTCCAATTTCCATTCCCACCAGCAGTGCACAAGAATTACCTTTTCTCCACATCCTCACTGATACTTATCTCTTGTCTTCTTGATAGATCAAGTTATTTACAGCCGCCAAGGAAACAACCTAAAGGTCCATCAATGTATGCATTGATAAAGAAGATATGTGTGTACACACACACACACACACATGCACATGAACAATGGAATATTACTCAATCATGAAAAATAAAGAAACTACTATTTGCAGCAACATAGGTGGATCTTGAGGGCATTATGCTAAATAAGATAAATCAGAGAGAAAGGCAAATACTGTATTATGTCACATATATGTGCAATCAAATAAAGGCAAACTTGTAAAAATAGAAAGTAGAATGGTAGTTACCAGTGCCTAGGAGATGAGGGAACTGGGGAGATGTTGCTCAAAGAGTACAAATTTGCAATTGGAAGATGAATAAGTTCTGGTGAGTGGCTCAGTCTGTTAAGCATCTGACTTCAGCTCAGGTATGATCTCACAGTTCATGAGGTTGTGTCTGACATCAGGTGAGCTCGTGCCCCATTTCTGGTGAGCTCATGCCCTGCTTTGGATGAGAACAAGCTCCACTTTGGGTGAACATGAACCCTGCTTAGGATGAGCCCTGCTTCTCTCTCTCTCTCTCTCTCTCTCTCTCTCTAACCCCCCTCTCCCCCATACCCCCTGGGATTCTCTCTGTCTCTCTCTCTGCCTCTCACTCACTTGTGGCCTCTCTCTAGCTCTCAAAAAGTAAAAAAAATAAAGTTAAATCAACCATGCATTCTGGGAATAAACTTATATTAATAATAAGTTTTAAATATTTATATCTGAATGGATTTAGTTTGCTAATTTTATTAATATTTCAACTATGTTTATGAATTAAATTAGACTCTAATTTTTTTCATATTGCCCTGTCTTGTTCTTTGACATATGATGATTCCATATTATTTGGGCAATAGTCTCTCTTCCCTTCCTTCCTCCCTGTTCTTTCCCTTTTTCTCTCTCTTTTCCCTTACTTTCTCTTCTTCTCTTTCCTTTATCTCGAATAGGTTGTGTAAAGTAGATTATCCAAACCATCTAGGCTTAGGGGTTTTGTGATAGTATCTGATTTTGTGTTTGATTTTTACTGGGTGGATGTTTGAGTGGATGTTTTTAATAATTCTAAATAAATTGAGATTTTGTAATTCTTCCTGGAATTGTTTACATTCCTTTACATTCTCAAGTTTAAAAGAATGATATTGTTTATAGTCTTGGCATTATTTCTAAAGAAATAGTTCAGTATTGCAGAATTAGGCAGGAAAATACTAATATGGGACTGGTAGTTACAAGACCTGATATATTATCACATCTGTCATTAACTATACATGCTGGCTTAGGCAAGATATTTAACTTCATCAATTCTATTTCCTTACTGAAAAATTTAGAAAATTGACCAAGTTATTCTGAGATTTAAATCAGATAATTTATTTAAATTGTCAGACTCCTTCTAAGAGAGGGATCACCAATTATGTTAGTTTTCTTTTTCTTTTTTCTTCTCTTTTATAGCTGCTTGAAGTCTTTAAATTACCTTTTGTAATTTCTCTACCTTATATAATTCCACTCCCTATAGCCACCATACTTCCTGGCCTATTTCTTTTGCTTTGTGTGTTTATACTTAATTTCATAGAATAATTTTAATATGTCAGTGGCTGATTTTCTAAAGGACAAAGAAATTCTTAAAAGATAACCAAAGATATGTCTTGGTCAAACAAAGCTAACTTTCTTAAGCCTAGTACAATAAGTAATAAAATACTACCTTGAGAGAATCTTGGTAGTATGTCAGAATAGGGAGGTCAGGGTGGGATCTTTCAGGGTTTAAGAGAGTAGAGATTTTCAGATAGGTTCTGCAAGGAGAGGAATAAAATGGGATTGGGATTGAAGGGCAAAATGAAATGAGTGTCAGTAAAATATAATGTTGACAAATAAAATTTTGGGTTAATCCACAGAATTATCTTTCAGAAACAAGTATTTACTAGAACAAAAACCAAGTTTATTTTGTTTGTTCTTGATGTTAACATAAGGACAGGAAACTATGCAGTATCTCAACATTGGTTAATTTAGATATAGGAAAATACTCCTACTCTTATTCTTAACACAGTGTCAAGAAATTACACTTATGGTAGTTTTTAGTCACATTCTTTTGTTCATTTCTAATCCTAAACTGCAATATAGGCCATAAAACAGAAGTAAAGGTCCGGATTAACTATTACCAGACGGTATAATTTTAAGGTGAATTACAAGGTAGAGAATTGGTTAGAGTTGGTCAGTTTATGACATAATAGCTTTGAATTGGTGGGCACAGCTAGGCAAGTGTCTTGAATCAGTCTTGATGAGTAAGCTGATAGGCTTGATATATAAACTATTTTTATTTTCTTTTTCATCTTGGTAAACTATTTTCATTTTAGTTAGTTCACAATCTCATTTTATAATGCCAACTATTTCCTGTAACAATTTATTGTTGTTTGTTGTCAGTCTGGGTTAACATAGGGACAGGAAGGTGTGTCTGCGCCCAGTATTGTTAAACACAGGTAAAAATTATGTTGCTTTCCATCCTGAACATTAGAGAAGTATGGATCATACATGCCATATGATTCTATTTTATTTTTGTATTTTATAGCAGTAACTTAAAATTTCTGTTAAAGTTCTAAAGACTCATATATATTTGTTTTACTTTATCCTTTTTTCCATCCACTAAGAGTATTTTTAAAAAGGGACATCAAGGTCTGTGAGATCGAGCCCTGTGTGTGAGGCTCTGTGCTGACAGTGAAGAGCCTGCTTGGTATTCTCTCTTTCTTTCTCTCCCCCTCCCCCACTCATGCATGTGCATTCTCTCTCTCTCTCTCTGAAAATCCAAATAAATAAATAGGAATTGTGTCTAATATATTACCAATAAATATTTATGAAATAATGAAAAACTGTAAGGCAGTAGTCACTGTAATTCACATATTTTTGTTAATCAAGCAGGATTTATTAGTTTGTTTTGTTTTTATAATAAAAATTTATCAAACATTATTTCTGTTTGAATTTACATTGAGTAGAGTTATACTACTTCAGGCCTTTCTTTCCTATACATCACATACTTAGTCCCTTTATTTTTTTTTCTTACAAAGAAAATACATTTCTGGTTAAAAAATTATTCTGAATTTAGTTGGTAGGATATATGTAACTTGGATTATTCCTACTTAGCCAAAGATACCAAACAAGGGCTCAAACTAACTTAGCAAGAGGTCTGAAGGTGGGAGAGTCTACAATTCATTTGTTTTTAAGAGCTTGGTGATATTCAGAACTCTATGATTCTCTTTGCCTTTCTGAATCTATGTCTCATACGGATTCCTTCGTCTCAAGCATCCCTAAAAGAAGGAAGATTTTTCTTTCTTTGAGGTGGAATAACATTCCCAGAAATCTCTCAATAGTCTTACCACCCATAGGCCAGAATCAGTCCACATGCTCACATCTAAGGAGGCTCAGAAAACGTATAGCAGGGAAAGAATTGGATTCACATATTTGTTTTAAAAAGCTTTTCATATTCTGAGAATAAGCACATCACTTTCTTTCCTTTCTTTCTCAACTAACATCTCTCTCTCTCTCTCTCTCTCTCTCTCTTTCTGGTTTCAGGAGTAGACTTTACTGATTCGTTACTTACATATAACACTCAGTACTAATCACAAGTGCCTTCCTTAATGCCCATCACCCATTTAGCCCATGACTCCATCCACCTCCCCTCCAGCAACCCTCAGTTTGTTCTGTCTTTAAGAGTCTCTTATGGTTTGCTTCCCTCTTTGTTTTTACCTTATTTTATTTTTCCTTTCCTTCCCCTATGTTCATCTGTTTTGTTTCTTAAATTCCACAAGCACTTTCTCAAACCAGTTGGAGTTTAGTTTTTAAAAAAATGCGAATCGCTGCTAAATTGGCAAGTGATAGGCTTTCCCATACTTACTGGCCCACAGTGCTTTGGTTTTTTGATTATCAAAAGAGGTGTGGCTTTCTTTTTCTATGTTAAATAAAAACCTACTAAAAGAAAAACTGTTTAAGACTTAGAAAACTGTATTCATGAAATGATTTTACTATTCCCTTGCACACTTGCAGGTATTAATAGTAAAAAATGAGTTAAGCATTTGAAGAAATTCCAAAAATTCTAAAGAGGAATAAAAACCACTAGTTACAAACTTCATACAAAATTTACTTCAGAAAGATTCCAAAACAGTCATATTATATTCATCAAAGAAATACATTTTGACAATTTTTATCCTCAAATGTTAATACATAGCTTTATCATCTGGGAATTCACGACTATTTGTTAAGTATCTAGCATGCTAATTTGTTACAAGTTAGGTTGTAAAATTCAGTGATTCTTTGAGTCAGTTTGAATATAAATGAAAATACCTTTCACTAATATGAAAAATATTTTAAGCTTAGCCCATAATCCTTTTTTTTCAGATTTATTTCAAGGAAATTTAATGATTCAATAAAAAATTGTGGATTTCCTACTACATGTTAGGATCTATGCTAAATGCTAGGTTACTAATAGAAAACAAGGTAGACGTGGACCTTGCCCTCATGGAACTTACCCAGTAAAAGAAAATGGAGATTTGTTTGTCATGAGTGTTGGTAGGTTTCAATGAGAATCTGTATGGGATTTAGTGTCTATCCCATTTTTGTTGCTCACAAATTGTTAACTATTGTTCATTTTATTAAAAGATAATACTCAAAGTGTTATGAGAAGTGAATTGTATGGTTTTGTGGGAGAATGTAAGAGGAACAGGGAAATGTTCCTCAGGGAGGCCTAAGAATGAGGCATTCACCAAATGCGCAGGGCTTGAGCCTGTGTGCCCTTAGGGTCAGTCCTTGCTCTTCCTTTACCTGCTCCAGGGGATGGCCTGTTGGCTGGTTTCTGAATGAAGCTAACCAGGGGGAGATTCTGGGTGGAGAAGAGAGAAAGGGGAGAGGCAGAAGCTAGAGTAGTTCCCTCCCACTTTGTGCTTAGGGGCTTAGCTACTAGCAGCTACATCTCAGTCTGGTTCCTGCTAGACCAGCCTATTGTAGTTCCTGCTTGTGCCAGATGAACTGGATACCGTGGACTTCAGAAACACACCTTCCTCCTCTCTTACTACACACCAGCCTTGACAGTGGCTTCCTGCTAGTGCTAATCTCCCTCCCCTGTTGGGCTTCTCAGCTCCTCCACCTCCCATTTAACCGATTTCTCTCCATTTACTTCTCTCTGTTATAAAAACTTGAAGTGGTTTTTGTTTGTTGGTTCGTTTACACCATGAGACACCAGGAAAAAACTGAGGCGATGGGACATGTTGTAGACAGCACAGGCATGTTCTAGGAAGCACGGAGTATGCGATACTCTTTCTATGCCTTATGGAAAGCCACCAGAAAACGTTGAGAATGTATTATTATTATTATTTTGAGAAAATAATAGTGTGCTGACACAGAAGTAAATTTTTATTAATAATCTTCAGTTGCAGTTTTTCAAAATCTTCAGTTTCTCTAGAGACAATTTTTACTGGAATGTGAGCATACATTCTTTAATTCTCTGTCTCCCTCCCTATAGTCTTCAAATCCCGGTTCCACCACTTATTACCTGATGTAGTGTTAAGTTACTTTACCTCTCTGTGCCTTAGCTTAGTTATTTGTAAAATGGGAAATCATAATGGCAACTCTTCTATTGTACCTCAGAAACAGCTTAGAATGATGCCTATCATACAAGGAGTACTCTAAAATTGTGAGTAGTTAGTATTATTATTTGCCAATTGTGAAGGGGCAGGAAACTACTTTTTGCTCTGGAAAATGGGGAACAGTTTATTTGCTTTGCCTAACCTAGACTTTAGGCAGACTTGCAGGGCTATGGCAAATGGAACTGAATGCTGAAAAGGTTTTGAAGGACCTTGTATGACATATAAAGTTTCATTAAATATCTGGAATATAAGGAACTGTCAACACTTAAGGGGATAGTTAATTATAACTATCGTTTCGTAATTATTTTTTTAGAAAATAACCTCTGATACCTTTGGGTAATAGAATTGGAAGGAGGTGAGAGTGGAGACTGGGAGGAATATAAGAAAGCTCTAGAAACCCTCCAGGACAGATGTCAACAAAGACACTGCTAGCCCATATGGTGCCTTTGCGCTAATTGAAAGGAGACTCCCCTTCCTTCATGCAGATGGAGCATCATGCAAGAACATATGGTTTGGTGAACAGACTTTCCAAGCCAAGAGTCCTTGTGCAGTTAACAAACTGCCCCAGTTTGCATAGCAAACACCTCTAGACTTTACCCAGGACCTGGCAAAAGTAGTTAAGAATGAATAAAGAATAAGGTGGATATCAAATGAGACGCCCTTATAGGCTAATACTTGACCTTCAATGACAGTCACATGGGGATGGGGCTCTCTTCTCAAGGATGTTTAATCTCAGTACAGGCATGAATTCCTTATGAATGGTGACAGGCAAGCATACAATAAGAGATTATAAGATATAGTAAGAAAATCCGTCAGTATTTCCCACACAAAATATTAAAATAAGCGTGGCTCTCTGCTAATGAAACCAAGGACATAGCACAACAGTAGAAATATTACTTTGTTATTTATTTTGTGTCTTTCTTCTTCAAGGCAATTCTTTCCGTGTCATCTTACTGTTAATGCTGTTTCTTCCTCATAAAAAAGAACAAATTTACTTCTTAAAAAATGCTTTGAAGCACTGTCAAAAAACTTTCGGATAAAAAGCCAAACATCTATCTCATTTGTTATAGAGGAATACATTGTTTCACACACAAAGCAAATATTTATTAACCACCTATTGGGTGGGTGGGTTGTCTGTGAAGTCTTTGACTGACTTTTACATGCAGGCCTGTAAGCTTTGTGTTCTGTTTGTGTTTCTAACCACTCCTTCTGAATAAGATGTAACATGCAGTTTTTTATAATCAGACATTTTTATTCTTTCTTCTTAAATGCACTCTGGGTGCTTCAAATTTGCAGACACACTTTGGCAGAACATGAGAGCAGATTGCAAGCATCATTACTTTGGCACTGTCAATAGCTTACCTAATTTAATGGGTATATTTTAGCACATTTTTCACTCGATTATAGCTGCCACAGATAGGAAGGCTACCCTCATGTGAAAGTTACAGCAGTGATGACAAGTATAGATGTCAATTCCAGAATTATGGACTGAGGCCTCCAGCTAAATCATTCCCCGAGACAGTTTGGCACATATAGATTCATAAAAATAAGTGATGAATGTCAACTCTTTGTAATTAGGTGACAAGCCAAAGGTACAACCTGAATATAACTAAGTTCTAGAATAAACTTAACAGACATAAATAATCATAACTTTTTAAATATTTTATTCCTATTGTTCATATATAGTTTCAAATGTGCAAGTCTATTTAAAGAAATAAATACACTTACAAAAGTTGTTTGCTGAGGGAAGTTTAACCTAGTTTACACATCAGCTATGACACTGATTTAAAAAAAAAAAAAACATTAAAGTTTGCAAGGAAAGTAATTTTAATTCTTTTTGTAGTCGAGACCAAATTATGTATCCTCTTTGGTCATAATGAAGTTTTGAAAACCCAATTACATCTGTGAATTCAAAGATTATTTATTTTGTCTCACAACATCTACTAGAGGTATTTTAAAAGGCAGTAGCAGATAAAATTAACTGAGTAGTTTACATAAAAGTCAGAAGCAGAGGGAAAGCATAGACATGATATTAAGAACCTTATGTTTATCTTAGAAACAGGATAAAATTTCAAAATATAGCAGCATGAGAAACTTCAGATTGTTTCATTCAAAACAATCTAGATAAGAAAAAATATATTTTAATTGTGCTTATTCCAGTCTAAATTCCTAATCAATACTTGCTTCCCAAATGAGAGTTGAGATAAGAAGAAACAACAATCATTCTTGAAGTAGTCACTCTTATCACACAGAGTATGTGTCATAGACCTTACGATGTCTGCCTGCCAGTGCACTTAGGTAGTGATGCCAGGTAAAAAAGCAAAGCTATCATTCTTAAGACAGAGCATCTGACTTTTCAACTTTAATAAGTTATTTCTGAATCCTTGCCCAATGTACTTATTTTATGCATTTTAGGTGCATTTTTAAAAAGATGGTAGCTGCTATTAGGCTACAAGAGAAACTGTACATGTTATCGTTTGCAAACAAGTGAAAGTTAAGTTAAAAGAGGATATGGCAACTTGCCTTCCACTTATTCACCGTTAATAAGTGGTAAATTGTTTTAATAACATAAATGGGTTTCCCTTCTCAGAAATGAAATTAATAGAAAAATATACACTTTGATAAAAAATTATCAGAATTACCCACAGCAGATATGCTGGCCAGTATCTCAAAATTATTGGCTTCAGTGTGTGTACCCTGTTGCCTTTCATCATGATCAAGGTTTTCTTCTAAGATGGTATAAGATCCATATCTCACAACTAATTGGTCTCCTCAGGCCAGTAAGCAAATGAATCCCAGGAGTAATTAGGCAGGTTGAAAAAGCTATGAACTTGTTCAGATTTCTGTAATAAAATTCTACTTAATAAATATTTAATGAAATTAATTACAAGAACTCACAGACCTTATATATATGCTTGAATACGTTTATTACTAAAAGATGTCTGTACAGGTTATGGATTACATTCAATTTTTAGTAATACGAGTCCCCCCAAACTGACTGTGACTTAAACCGGTATGTTTTATTTTTCTATACTTGTCTCCACTAGTAAGTAGTAATAACAGGCTGGTGAAGTAGCTCAGAGATGTTGCCAGAAACACCAGCTTCTTCCAGCTGTCTACTCAGCCATATACATTTTGCCCTGCTTATTGCCTGAATGTTGCATGTGCCATCGCTAATGTCATATCCATGTGATAATCAGAACAAAAGGACAACACATAGAGAAGAGGGTAACAGTGTCTGCCTCTTTTAAACAGTTTCCTCAAAAGCCCCTAGACTTTGACTTATAGAACTTTAACCTGATTAGGTCATATTGCCACCCCTAGATTCAAAGGAGTTTGGCAGATGTAGGATTTTAGTATTTAGGGAACAAATACCTTGAACAAAATTGGGACTCTATTAGTAAAGAAGGGAGAAATGAGTAGAGGACATCACCAGAATGCTTCTGAGAGTTTGAAGCATTCACTTAAAAGAGATTTATTTCAGACCCAAACACATATGCAGATTGAAAGTGAAGAGATGGAAAAGCATTCATCAGGCAAATGGAATTGAAAAGAAAGTTAAGGAGCAGCAATATTTATATCATACAAAATAGACGTTAAAACAAACACTATATAAGAGACAAAGAAGGACACTATATAATCATAAAGGGAATAATCTAACAAGAACATATAACAATTATAAATTTTTATGCACCAACATGGAAGCCCCAAAATACTTCAAGAAGCTAATAACAAACATAAAGGAAGTAATGAATAGTAATACAGTAATAGTAGGGGACTTTAACACTCCACTTACATCAATGGATAGATCACACAAACAGAAATATCACAAGGAAACAGTGGCTTTGAATGACACATTGGACCAGATGTATCTAACAGATACAGTCAGAACATTCCATCTAAAAATAGTAGAACACACATTCATTTCAAGTATGCATGGAACATTTTCCAGAATATATCCCACATTAAGCCATAAAGCAAGTCTGAACATGCTCAAAAAGAGCAAAGTCCTACCATTTGTCTTTTCCAATCACAACACTATGAAACTAGAAATCAGACACACATACACACACACACACACACACATGCACACACACACAAATCTGGAAAAAACACATGGAGGTTAAGTGACATGCTACTAAACAATCAGTGGGTCCACCAAGAAATCAAAGAGTAAATGAAAAGATACATGGAAACAAATGAAAATGAAAACACAACTGTCCAAAACCTTTGGGATGAAGCACAAACTGTTCTAAGAGGGAAGTTTGTAGCAATACAGGTCTACCTCAAGAAGCAAGAAAAGCATCAAATAAACAACCTAACCTTACACCTAAAGGAGCCAGAAAAAGAATAAACAAAATCCCAAACCAGCAGAAGGAAGGAAATAATAAAGATTAGAGCAGAAATAAGTGAAATAGACACTAAAAAAAAACACAATAGGACAGAATAATGAAACCAAGAGCTGGTTCTTTGAAAAGATTTTAAAAAATGATAAACCTTTAGCCAGACTCATAAAAGACAGAGAGAGAGAGAGAGAGGATTCAAATAAACAAAATCAGAAATGAAAGAGAAGAAATAACAACAAACCCCACAGATAGAAAAGGATTAAAAGATAATATTATGAAAAATTATACACCAACAAGTTGGACAGCCTAGAAGACATGGATAAATTCCTAAAAACATATACTTCCCAAAATGGAATCAAGAAGAATTAGAAATTTGAACAGAATGATTGCCAGAAATGAAATGGAATGAACAATCAAAAAACTCCCAACAAACAAAAATTCAGGATGAGATGGCCTCATGAGTGAATTCTACCAAACATTAAAAGAAAAGGTAATACCTATTTTTCTCAAACTATTTAAAAAAAATAGAAGAGAAAGGAAAGCTTCAACTTAATTCTATGAGGCCAGCATTATCCTGATAACAAAACCAGAAAAAAGACTTCAAACAAAACAGAACTATAGGCCGATATCTCTGATGAACATTGATGCAAAAATCCTCAAAAAAATATGAACGAACCAAACCTAACAGTACATTAAAAAAAATTATTCACTACAATCAAGTGGAATTTATTTCTGGGATACAAGCGTGCTTAAATATTCACAAATCAATCAAATTAATATGTCACTTCAAGAGAAATGATAAAAACCATCAGATCATTTCAATAGATATAGAAAAAGCATTTGACAAAGTAGAACATCCATTCATGATAAAAACCTTCAACAAAGTAGGTTTGGAGGGACCATACCTCAACATAATTACAGCCATCTATGAAAAACCCACAGATAACATCATCCTTAATGAAGATGAGAGCTTTTCCTCTAAGATCAGAAAAAACTGAGAGCTTTTCCTCTAAGATCAGAAACAAGACAGCAATATCCACTCTCACCACTTTTATTCAACATGGTACTAGAAGTTCTTGCCACAGCAATGAGACAAGAAAAAGAAATAAAAGTTATCCTAATTGGAAAGGAAGAAGTAAAACTTTCACTATTTGCAGACGACATGATACTAGAGATATTGGAGAAAACTTTAAAGATGCATCAAAAAATACTAGACCTAAAAAATGAATTCATTAAGGTTGCAGGATACAAAATCAATGTACAGAATTATTTCTATTTTTACACAGTAATAAAAAAGGAACAGACAGAGAAATTAAGAAAATACTCCCTTTTACCATTGCATAATGAATATTAAAATACCTAAGAATAAACTTAAACAAGAAAGTAAAATACCTATACACTAAAACCATAAAACATTGATGAAAGGAATTGAAAATACAAAAAAAAAAAAAAAATAGAAAGATATTCCATGTTCATGGATTGGAAGAACAAATATTATTAAAATGTCCATACTACCCAAAGCAGTCTTCAGATTTAATGCAATCCCTATCAAAATACCAGCAACATTTTTCACATAGGTAGAACAAACAACCCTATGGGGTCACAAAAGAACCCAAATAACCAAAGCAATCTTGAAGAAGAACGACACTGGAGGTATCACAATCCCAGATTTCAAGATACACTACAAAGCTACAATAATCAAAACAGCATGGCACTGGCATGAAAATAGACAAATAGATCAATGGAAAAGAATAGAAACCCCAGAAATAAACCCACAATTAATCTTGTCAATTAATCTTTGACAAAGAAGGCAAGAATATGCAATGGTAAAAAGACAGACTCTTCAACAAATGACATTGGGAAAACTGGACATCAACATGCAAAACAATGAAACTAGGCCACTTTCTTATACCATACACAAAAATAAATTCAAAATGGATTAAAGACCTAAGTGTGAGACCTCAAACCATAAAAATCTTAGAAAAGAGCAAAAGCAGTAATTTCTCTGACATTGGTCATAGGAACATTTTTTTAGGTGTGTCTTCTAAGGCAAGGGAAATAAATAAATAAATAATAAATAATAAGTCATTGGGACTACATCAAAATAAAGAGCTTCTGCACAGAGAAAGAAACAATCAACAAAACTAACAGCCTGCTTATGGGGAGAAGATATTTGCAAATGACATATCCAATAAAGGGTTAGTATTCAAGAGAAACAAAGAGGGGCGCCTGGGTGGCTCAGTGGGTTAAGTGGCCGACTTCGGCTCAGGTCATGATCTCACAGTCAGTGAGTTCAAGCCCTGCGTCGGGCTCTGTGCTGACAGCTCAGAGCCTGGAGCCTGTTTCAGATTCTGTGTCTCCCTCTCTCTGACCCTCCCCCATTCATGCTCTGTCTCTCTCTGTCTCAAAAATAAATAAACGTTAAAAAAAATTAAAAAAAAAGAAACAAAGAATTTATATAACTCAACACCAAAAATAAATCATTCAATTAAAAATGGACAGAAAACATAAAGAGATATTTCTCTAAAGAAGACATCCAGACAGCCAAGAGACATAATGAAAGATGCTCAGCATCTCTAATAATCAGCGAAATGCAAATCGAAACCACAATGAGGTAACACCTCACACCTGTCAGAATTGGTAAAATTCAAAACACAAGAAAGAACAAGTGTTGGTGAGAATGTGTCAGAAAAAAGAACCTTCATGCACTGATTGTGGGAATGTAAACTGGTACAACCCTTGTGGAAAACAGTATGGAAGTTTCTCAAGAAATTAAAAATGGAATTACCATATAATCCAGTAATTTCACTACTGATATTTACCCAAAGAATATGAAAACAGGAATTCAAAAAGATATATGCACTTCTATGTTTATTGCAGCATCATTTTCAAAAGCCAAATTATGGAAGCAACCCAAGTGTCCATCCATAAATAAATGGGTAGTGGTGTCTGGGTAACTCAGTTAAGAATCTGACTTTTGATTTCGGCTCAGGTCATGATCTCACAGTTGTGAGATGGAGCCCCATGTTGAGCTCTGTGCTGGACGTGGAGCCTACTTAAGATTCTCTGTTCCCCTCTCCATCTTCCCCTCCTTTGCTCATATGTATTCTCTCTCTCCCTCTCTCTCTCAAAAAAATAGATGACTGGATGAAGAATATGTGATAGGTATAGATATAATTATACACAGTGGAAGAGAGTATAATGCTAAGTGAAATAAGTCAGTCAGAAAAAGACAAATACCATATGAGTTCAACCATATGTGGAATTTAAGAAACAAAACAAATGAACAAAAGGAAGAAAGAGAAAGAAAAAGAGACAAGCGAAGAAACAGATTCTTAACTATGGAGAACAAACTGATGGTTACCAGAGGTGAGGTGAATGGGGAGTTGGGTGAAATAGGTGAAGGAGATTAAGAGTACACTTAATCATGATGAGCACTGACTAATGTATAAAATTGTTCAATTACTATATTGTACACCTGAAAGTAATGTAACACTGTATATTAATTATACTATAATTAATTTTTATAATAATTAAAAAGGAATTTGAAGCATTCCAAGAACAGTAACCAACAAAATGGAAACATTCTTACTTATCTGTCAAATTCTGAGACTTTACCCACAAATATTAATCTAAGAATTGCTATAATTTTGAGTTCTTAAATTTATGAGATTGTATATAAGCCATAAATTGATCTGATGTCTTTTGTGATAATAATATGCTATATAGGGGCACCTGGATGGCTCAATCAGTTAAACGTTCAACTCTTAATTTTGGCTGAAGTCATGATCTCATGGTTGATTTTGGCTCAAGTTATGATCTCATGATTTGTGAGTTCAAGCCCCACATTGGACTCTGTGCTGACAGTGCAGAGCCTTCTTGGGATTCTCTCTCCCTCTTTCTCTGCCCCTCCCTCACTCTCACTCTCTCTCTCAAAATGAATACTTAAAAATATATATATGCTATGTAATAACATGAACAAAACTGCAAGTGTTTCAATGTTAACAAGGCTTGGTGAGGTATCCTGCAAATAGGAAAGTATTATATAACAATTGTTATATGAACTTATATAACACTAGGACTGACTAATGCTTTTTGCAACAATGTAATGTGACAGTTGGTTTAATTCACCTTATGTTGAATGGTAATTTTTTCTTGATGCGTAACTCATATATTTCCAGGTGACGCTCCCTCTTAAAATAGTGCTTTATAATTGAAAAAACTCCAAGTCTTATGTTATAATAAAAAAATTTATGCCAGCATTTGTTTATTTAACATTCATCAAATTGATTACTGATTTATCCCAACCGCTTTCATTGACATTGAGGCTATACTAGTGAACATGGTTTACTTTCTGCTCTCAGGAGTTGATAGTCTGACCTAGTGAATGCCAGTTTGAGCTCATGGTTGCCAGGATCCACAATTCCACAGGCCATCATTCACATTGTACTCTAAGTGAAAGATGCCTCCTCCCAGGTTGTTATAAAGAGAAGGCTTCAGGTTACTCACATGTGTATTCCAAGAACTTCTCACTTTTCCACCATATTTGGGAAATGGAATTTTTCTCAAAGGGAAAAATGTTATAATGTTGGTTGGAGGATTAAATATGATTCCATATAGACATTTTATAGGTACAATAAATTTTAGTTTTAAAAGAAATGTTCAGTTCTTTTGATTAACAGTGTGGGTTCTGGAGCCACATTGCCTGAATTCAAATTTTGGCTCTGCTGTTTTCTAGCTGTGAATGACCTTGAGCAAGGAATGTCCTTCTCTATGAAATTTTGACCTTATAGGGTTCTTGTGAGGATAAATGAGCTATGTAATTCCCGTAATCATACATTCTCAATACATTTTGGCTATTAGCTGATTACTTGATTCTGAGTTATTAAGGCTCAACATCCATTTTATCCAACAGTATTTGATAGATATTTTCCTAGCCACTTTATGCACTTTTCTTTGCCTTTGTTAATAAAATAAATACATTTTAAACTTTTCCTCATATTTAAATACCATTACTACAAATATTGATATACTACAATTTTTAATTTTCGGTAAAATTATCTCACATTTATTGATTACTTACTGAGCACAAAGGACTCATGTAAGCATTTAACATGTATAACCTTACTTGAGTCTCAGAACAAAGTTTGCTATTATGAAATTTAGAGGTTTTATTTTCTTTTTCTTTTATTGTTGGTGTTTTTGCATAGTGTCAGCTGCAATTTATATAGTTGAGGATTTTTAATAATAGAAAATAAGTAAAAATGGATATTTTTGGTACTTTGCAATGAACACTGCTTACTAAGCTCACAGAAGCATTCTAGCTTAATGTTTCTCTGTGTTTTCTATAGGATAGGTATTATATCCCCACAGAAAGAGAAGCTATGATTCTGACTTAGAAAGTTACCTCCACCCCCACCACAACTGTAGCTATTTGATTTACTCCCTGTTGAGGATTAGTGCTCTTTGGTATTTGGAAAAATTATGATAAACCAAGGTAGTACTTCATGTAAAAAATCCCCATCCACAGAAAATTATTTATAATGCCAATAAAGAATTCCAAATTTATAGAAGAGATTGTTTAAGAGTTAACCTTTTGTATTAATGCAGGATTCTTATTTTTAAAAATCCTGTTCTACTCCCACACCATAAAGTCATTGTGTCTTCCTCTCAATCCAAAGTGACAGAGGACAGTACACAGTAAACAGTTCCTTATTTGTCAGTAATCAGACCACAAAATCTGAGTTAATAAAATAATCAATTAACCTTTAACAAAAAAGACTGATAGAGATGCAATCTGTGTTATTTTGCTAAGGATGTCATGACAAACTACTGGATGCCTTAGACAACAGAAATTTATTTTCTCACAGTTCTGGAGGCTGTAAGCCCAAGATCAAAGTGACAGCAGGTTTGGTTTCTTCAGAGACTTCTCTCATTGGCTTATAAATTGCTACCTTTTCACTCTGTCCTTCAATGGTCTTTTTTTTAGCGTGCATGTCACTGGAATGTCTTCACATGTCCAGAGTCCTCTGCTTATAAGGATACCATTAAGATTGGATTAAGTCCCATCCTAATGCCTGATTTTAATTTAAGCATGTCTGTAAGGACCTTATTTCCATATACAGTTACATTCTGGCATATTGGGGATTAAGGCTTTAACACAATGAATTTTAGTTGAGCCCATAATACAATCTATTTAGACATCATTTTTCTTCCATACCTCCTTATTTATTATTACACTTAATGCTAAAATGCACAAAATAAGTTATAATATGAAATAATATATCTTTTCATGTTGTAGTAATACATCATGATTTCTGATCAAGAATTTGCTATTATTTTAACAAACAGAGGGCAACTTATTTAAGTACAAGGTCTAATAAAATCTTAGTTTTTGTGATGAGAGCCATTTCAGATTAGATAATGAAATTGACATATAATGTCATTAATGCATCTTTTTAAAAAAAATTTTTAATCTTTATTTTTGAGAGAGAGAGAGACAGAGAGAGAGACACAGACAGAGTGTGAGTGGGGGAGGGGCACAGAGAGAGGGAGACACAGAATCTGAAGTAGGCTCCAGGCTCTGAGCTGTCAACCTGACGCGGGGTTTGAACTCACAAACCATGAGATCATGACCTGAGCTGAAGTCGGATGCCCAACAAACTGAGCCACCCAGGTGCCCCATCATCTATTTATATAACATTATTTTTTACCAATGCCCATTTAATAATGCTGGCTAGCATAGGGAAAAAATGGCATTCTAGGTCAAAAATTTAGGACTTGTACCATTCAATGCTAGCAAACACAACTTTGATTCAATACTAACAAAATAGGGTCTGATTGATTATTTTTAAAGACTGCTATGTAAAGTAATATTGCTTTAAAAATGATAAAATATATTTTTGTATAAAGGATAGTACACTCAGGAAAGACTGTTTTCTTTGTTGCCATTTTTACCTTTTAAATTTTCTACTGAAATTGAGCTGGGTTTATAAAGGAAAATATTTTTTTTCTTTTTTTTCCCTCTCTTACATTTTCAGATAAATCTTGATTAAGAGCTTTTCTGCTGTATATTGGCTTTTAATGTTTATTTCCTTATTCACTTGTGCATATTATATGCTTATCATTATGGTGCTGCCAGGCACATAGCCCTCAAAATCAGTTCAGTGTGCAACACTTCTGACTGGGCAACACATTCAAATATATCTACCTATATTTACAATTGTACCTTCATTCATTAGACATGGTCTCTGGTGCTATTTTTGGAATGCTTACCATGTGCTAGGAACAGAGGTAAAGTTTTCCTTTTGCTTTTTGGTATTATTTTTCCTTAAGCTAGAGTATTACCAATCTCCAACTTATCATGCTGGTCAAGAATGCCATGTTTTCCCAAAAGATCCTCTCCAAGATCATGCAATTCACTGGTCCCTTGCCACTGGAATTTCGCAAAGCAGGGGTATTTTTTTTAATAGTTTGGACATTTTATTAGAATAATAATGATAAATTTACCATTTATTATCACCACCATCATATGAAAAAGAACATCTCAACACCAAAACGTTGCTCAATGCAGTGTTCAAAATTTTGCTTATTATTCTCATTTCCCTAGTGAAGCTTTTGACATCCACAGTCCAAAATTTGGGAACCACTAATCTAGGAAAACAGAACAGAGAAAAAGAGAGGCAGTAAATATCAAGAGGACTAATTAAAGATCTATGTATAGAATAATGCATCTCTTCTGAACATGTTAGTGATTTTCTAATTAAAACATAAAAAAAATGTTGCTGTGTAACATTTGAAAGAATGACATTTAGTTTATTTAATATATGGTAATTGATAAATAGGAAAGAATATTTGTTAAAAAATGTGAAGTCATCCACTTCTGGCTTTAGTTTCCTAACAAGACTTTTCATGTTATTTAACGTAACTTGTAATACAAACATTTCTCTCAAAACAAAAAGTAGAGTTTCAAAAGAACTTTTTCATTGAACAGAACTTTTAGAACCTAAAGATTGATTATATGCTGATAAATTTCTTTGATGTTAATTATAGTAGAAATAAATTAGAGTGACAATATAATGGAAAGTATCAAGAAATTACTATAATCCTTTACTACATCATAATTATTAAAAAATGAAAGAAAGAAAGAGAAAGAAAAAGAAAAGGAAAAAGGAAGACAAAAATATTTGATTAGAACCAAAATCATAGTTGTTTGTTAAAGTATAAAAAGCCACAGTCAATTATAGACACAAAATTAGATACTTGCATTGTGAGTCTGTCTGCATGTGAGAGAGATACTGTTTACTGACCCAAATTCACATGACCTAATTTCTCACTCACAGTTGTGTGTTTCCTAATAGTAGTGATAAATGTTCCCGAGATATTATTACTATATGATTAATGTGAAGGACCAAACATAATAATATTTGTAAAGTATAATGACTAGTCAAAAACGTTATTATTATTTGTTTAAAACAATAATTTCTTGGATTCTTTATTTTAATGTTTACTTATTTATTTTGAGAGCAAGAGAGAAAGAGAGCACACAAGTGGAGGTGGGGCAGAGAGGGAGAGAGAGAATCACAAAGCAGACTCCTGGCTGCCAGAGCAGAGCCTGACATGGGGCTTGATGTTCTGAACTGTGCGATCATGACCCAGCCAATATCAAGAGTCAGATGCTTAACTGGTGGAGCCACCCAGGTGGCCCCAGTCTCTTAGATTCTTAATGGCACTATCTTTTGCATAGATGACTTTATGTAAAGAATTATCAGTGCTTCAAGAAAATTCTTATAGGTAGAATTACTTCAGAATGACACATAGAACCATATGTGGAAACAATATAGACAATATCTATATTGTCCAATTTGAAAAGTACTATAAAGATTCCCAAGGATCCCCTTCATCCAGGTGCTGTTTCTAAACCACCATAAGTAAAATGCGTACATATTCTTTTGCCTGATACATCTTTCCTTTATAAAATATTCTAAGGGGCAATATTGATTGAATCCACCATAAAACGTTATTGACTTACCCAGATCTGCAGAGACTGGGAGAAAGCTGAGAAAGCACGGGAAATGAGAGAAATGAACAAAAAGATATTTGAGGGCTAATGCAGATTAATTTTTTTCTATTTAAAATTTTTGTCTAGGAATAATTTTGGATTTTTATCATGCTATCTTGCAGGTTCATTTATTTCCTGTTTTTCACCAAGTACAAATATTTATTGATTTATTAATATTGTAAATGATGGAAATCCATTGGTTAAAAAAATCTGTATACTAGTTTGCTAATATTCTCTGGTGCACCTTGTAGCAGCTGTTTTTAACTCATCACTTTTATACTAGTACCATGAGAATTGAATGGCTCTTACTTGATCTCAAAGTAATTATTCATATTCTTAGCAATATTATTCTGATACAAGCAAGGAAGCCAGGGTTAACAGAGGTCTTATAACATAGAGATTTTGAAATTAGAGAAATGTGAATTTGAATCCTCTCTTTCCTACTTCCTATCTGTGTCATATCCTATAGCTTACATATTTAGCATTTCTAAGGCTCAATTTCCTCATATCTTGAGTACAGTGGTAATATTTTAAGTAATTCCTATTAATTTGTTTTCACCTTAGCAAAATATATCATGGTAATTGAATATGTTTGTTTTGTAAAAAAAAAAAAAAAAGTTACTTCTGTTATTGTCTGCATGAAGTACTGCATACCCTGAAAGAAACTTCCCATGAAAGCAATTTAAAAATCTGGATGAAATATAAACTACATTTCTTTAAATGAATTGCTGAGCTGGCTAGAAAATAAGGAAGTAGCTAAAAGCTAAATCAAGGAGAAGACCATGGAAGATAGGTAAGAATTGAAACTAGACTTACCCTAAGGCCATCTGCTAAACTGTAGGAAACATGAGCTCTTGTTTTAGTGGCTGGAAATGGCCAGGCAGTCAGGAAGTAAATCTTAGATATTCTCTGGACTAAACACACTCCAATCAGGACCTCAAAGAATCCTCAAAGATAAAATTTCCAAGAAAAATGAGCTCATCTTATAATGTCACAAAATGCATAAAGAAACCAGAAACTATAGGAAGCATGGCACTATAAATCAGTATCAGCAGAAACAAGAACCAAAATCATCAGATCACAAAGTTTTCAGACATTAGAATTATCTTAAATTTATGTGTTTTAAGAAATAAGAAATGAAAATGTGAGAAAAGAAGAGGAGTCTATAATCATGTGGATTTATAAAATCACAATTGGCAGAACTAAAGAAATCAACAATGTATGATGAAGCATTCTGGGGCTAACAACAGCAAAGAGCCATTTTCACACCTGTGTCTAAAATAGCTTGGAAAAAGACAGATTTTGAGAAACTTAAGAGAGCTGTCTTTGTAGCTATAGCAATGCATCTTCTGAAAGGAACTGCAAACTTTGGTAGAAGAATGCTACAGAGAAAATAAGTACCCCTGCCTCTCTTCTCTCACACTTAGTTTCCTGATGATACCTTTCACTGGTCAAACACACCTGGATGTCAAAGGCAGGGGGACTTTATTGATATATGACATAGAGGTTAGTGTCCCAGGATGCAGAGCAGAGTGGATGAGGTGGGGCAAAGAGAGAATTTCCAACACAAGATGTTAAGAGACATTTAAGATAGAGTGCAAAGGCCTAAATTCCATTTAAAGTTATAAAAAGAGAAAAAACAAGGACAAGCAATAATCAAAGGTACAATGAATAACTTTTCAGAATTGCTAAAAGACAATAGATCTCAAATCAAAAAGCAAAGCCAATATAAAAAGAAATTTATAAATAGACAATGTCATAGTGAAACTGAAAAACAGAAAAGACAATGGAAAGATCTTAAAATCAGCTAGACAGGAAAGAAAGGTTAACTCCCAAAGAAGAGTAGTAAATCATACCGGAATTCTTTACAGCAACACTGGGGCTGTAAGTTGGAAATAATACCTTCAATGAGCTCTAAGCTGTCTGCCACATTTAATTCTTTATCTTGTAGAGATTCTTTATCTTAAGAAGAGGTACAAAATGTAGACATTTTCAGATGAGCAACCAAGAAGTTTAAAATCTCCTGACTCACTTCAAAGGCAATTTTAAGGGATGAACTTCAGGAAGAAGGATTCTTATCAAAGGGAGAATGTCTGAGATGGAAAAGAATAATGAAACCAATATTAAATACATGAATTAAATACATAGAGGTCATAATTTCCAAATGAGAAGACAAAAATAAAATGAAAATAGAAAAAAAAACCCCTCAATTTGAAAGAAGAAAATAGACAATCTGTATAAATAGAAAGCACAAAATAAAACTGCAGGAATAAATCCAAATTATTTTCAGTAAGATCAGATAAATGCAAATATAACATTCTGATTTCAAAATGAATTTGTAAAAAGCTAGACTTAAAATACACAATATTTTCTTTCCAAGAAATAGAACTTACTTATAAAGACCCAAAAAATTTTAATCCAAAAGTATGGAAAGTGATATTCCAGGCAATTGCTATCCATGAGAGTTCTTGCAACTGTATTATCAGATAATTAGATTGTAAGGTAAATAGCCTTATTAGATCTTAAGATCACTACAAAATGACAGAAGATTCAATTCTTCAGGATATTATAGTTATAGCTTCTATATACTCAGTAATATAGACTCAAATTGTATAAAACAAAAAAAAAAAAAATGACAGAAGTACAAGGAGAAATAGACAAATTCACCAGACATACAGGGAAAGTAGTCATACATTTCTCACTAATATATGTAAGCAAAAACAAAAATCATCAATGCTTGGATAATGATAATATACATTCTTTTCAAAGCACACATGGACTTTACAGTCAATAAGCAATTAATTTTACCAATAAGTAGATTAAAAGATTATGTTGCGAGTTGATAAGCACTAGGGTAAAGGAAAAGCACAGCAGGGCAAGAGTGATCAGAAGTATTGGTGCATGAGTGAAATATTGGGAGAGTTGCTCAAAGTATGGTATTAAATGTGGTTGTTAGGATAGACATCATTGAAATAATGTAACCTCTGAATAAAGAATTGACAAAGTGAAGAGATTCCGCACAGAGGACACTGCCAGAGTAAGGGCCTAAGGCAGGAGCATAGTGTATATGCTCAATTGGATTGACTAAGAGGGAGAGAAAGGGGTATGAGGAGAGGCACCATAACAAAGGGCCCCACAGGCCATCTTAAGGACTTTGGCTTTTCATGTGAGTAAAATCTGAGTCCTCAGAGTGCTGGGAACAGTGCAGTGCAAGATCTGACTCCTGATTCAAAAAGACTCCTTGGGTGCCAAATTGAAAATAGACCATAGGGAAGCAAGGGTTGTACCACAGACCCTGTGAATGTTTGCTCTAATATTCTTTTAATGGATAATAATGTATTTACATATGTACAACAGTAGGCAATAGAAGATAAGCAAAAGGAAACAAACAAAAAAGCAAATCCCTCTGGCAGGGTAATGGGAAGACATTGTGACAAGAAATGCCAGGTGAGAGGTTCTGAGGTAAAATAGCCATGCAACATGTGACATGATCCTTCCTTTGATCCATAAATTTTTAGAAAAAGCAGAAAGATTTTTTAAATGCTCCTAGAAATAGCAAATAATTATGTGATGTCCATCTGAGTAGTTCAGGCTGTTCGGGTACTCAGCCTCAAATAGGAACTTAATTGGGTTTTTCCCAGAAATCTATCTTCCTAGATGAATCATCTTGACTTCTCTTTCTTAGTAAAACATACCACATATTCCATATTCCATAAAAGATTGAAAGTGTTTATGCTTTAAAATATCCTAGAAATTTTAAATATGTTTCTGATTATGATGTCATCTGCTTTTGTCGTTAGTAAGAATTATAGCCATCAAACAGTACTCACTTGATTAATCATAACAGTTCATTTATTTGAAGAACATTATGAATATCTTCTGTGACTCTGCACCATATGCAACAATTTTAGAGAAATTACTAGAACATTGTCCTAACATTCAAAAAACCTCAGTGTAGTGACCGTGAACCATTGACCTGTGGGCCTTTTCTGTGACTAAAAGAGATTCATCAGGAACAGGATGCAGAAGAACAGGCTGAAGACAGAGAACTACAGGGAAGAACATGGTCTTCACATCCCTACATTGCAAAGACTGATGACATTCTATTTATATATTATACTATGTAGTTAGATATTTATGCACATTTTGAGAAGAATAATATTTATTCATATTTGCCAACTCTCCCCATTTCACTTTGAGAAAGGAATACATTCTTTTCTTGCAAAATAAATACAGAACTTTCATATACATTGTTTTCTGCATCTGAACAACTACCCTATGTGATAGTAATCCCCCGTCTGAGACTTAAGAAGGCTCCTAGTGAAAGTGGAATCATCTTAAAAGGAGCAGAGCTGTTCCTTCATTTAGGCAGCTGTGCCGAGGTGGGAAGATCAGCAGGAATCCAAAAATATGGACATGAGTCTGGCTTTGTGCTGACCTTGGGTAAATGAGTCTCAGTTTCTTCATCTGTAAAATACTAAGTTCGCAGTCTCTTTATAAGGAATAAATAAATATATGAAAATGTTGTATAACCATACATCACATTAGAACTGTAGAGGACATACATTTATTTCTAACACCGTTTATTCATTTAATCACTTAGAAAGGAATATTTAATTTCCATTGTAGTCTATGAATTGTGCTAGATCCTCACAGAAGAGACAATTCTGCCCTCAAGGATTGTTAGTGGAGGCTGGGGTGATAAGATATATGCATAGGACCCTTAATAGGACAGAGACAGAAGATAGTTGGGGCAGTGGGCAAAATCATAGAAGGCTTTTCAAAAGAGAGATGATTCTGTATTCTGGTGGCATTAGTATTCTCCTTTCATAAATGTTGACTCAGGTGTCTTTCTCTTCTTTAAAGTCAAAGGATGGGTGGAAAGAAAAGAATGTGGAAAAGGAATCAAACTTAGGCTTATAAATGTATTTTTAAATTTTCTTAATGTTTATTTATTTATTTTTGAGAGAGAGAGAGAGAGAGAGAGCACACGCACACAAGCGGGGGAGGGGCAGAGAATGAAGGAGACCACAGAATCCAAAGCAGGCTCCAAGCTCTGAGCTGTCAGCACAGATCCCGATGTGGGGCTCAAACCCACAAACTGTGAGATCATGACCTGAGCCAAATTCAGGTGCTCAACCAACTGAGTCACCCAGGCACCCCAAGGCTTATAAATGTATTAAATTGTAATAATTTCTAGATGGCAGGTAATTTAATTATATTTCTGGTTTTCAACTTATTCAAAATACAATTTTTTAAAGAAATAATTGCCATATGCTATTAAATTTTAAGAATGATGGATAATTCATATATAATTTGTAATGTTATCATAATCTGAGTGGTAATATTACTGAAGAACCTAGCATTATTTTCAGTACCTTTTAGAATCTTTTTCTTTGCATAATTATGTTGATTCAACATTAGGACTACTTTATGAATTCTTACCTTTTTTTTAATGGATATATTTCTTCCTCATTGCCAGCTCTCTGTCTTTGCTCTTGAGAGTGGTTTGGATGTATTGATTTTATTTTTTATTATGCCTTCTTCACATTTTTGTCATCCTGTGAATGTCATTCATTTTTGTAGGTGAAAGTCTCTGTTAATTTAGCCACTTCATTTGTATAATTTTAAGGAATTTTTTTCAATAACTCTGAGTTTAGTGAACTTAATTGATTATCCTTTTGTAATTTTTGCAATGAATATGTTCTTAAATCTTGCATGTAACTATTAATTTATGTAAGGACTTTCATAAGGGAAGCTTGCTACACCTTGTACCAACTGAATTTGTCAATAAAGTACCTTCATATAGATAACAGACTTCTGATACAATATTATTTTGTGTATGGGTAAAAAACAAAAATAGTTTTTCTTATATAGGAAAGAAGTAAATCAGTTTAAAACTAGAATTTTGTCAATAGTGTGCTTTCCTGAATTTATGAGGAGCTTGACTTTTTTTCCCATTGCTAACACATGTCCTTCCCATTAATTTCATAGATTTTTATGGGACAATTGTCTGCTGTAACCTCTATAAAGTAAACTATATGTAACCATCCACTTTTCAGGTCTGATTTGTGGTTTACAAAAGGTAAAAACAATATACTGTAGATTTTTCATCCCTTAAATGGCCATGTAAAAACAAGCTTCTACTCTTTGAAACTATTGATGATCCCTGCAGTTTTGGTAAATCATCACTGGCCCTAGAACTCAGACATGTGATACTTTCCCAACTCAAAAGTGTGTTGTCTCTTTCTGTTCTGTTAAGCATTTCAATCTCTTTTCAAGCAGTTTAAGTGTAGTTAAGAAGTGATTTCTTTTCACAATAATCTTGCTCTTTAACTTCAGTTTGTCCTTATTAAGTATCATCTCAACACATTTGGCTGAGATAATTGGGTATTGATTATCTTTGCTATGTCATTTGCAGTTCAAATTGGATCTTTATAAATATTCGAGACTTTTTAATGGCTATTGTTTGCTCAAGGTGCATGCATAGTTTTATTCTGGGGTTTGGTTCACTGTGCTGAACTTGGGCTGAACTTCACTCACAAGAAAACAGCAGTTCAGTGATAAAGCAAGAGCACTTCCATTGCTTCTTTAACTTTTTCCCTTTTTTTCTTGAATTCTAAGCCAATTAAGGAATTCTGAAACTTGGCTTCACTTGGGGTCACTTGGCTTTAGAACTCGGTGAGGTTGGATAGTCACAGCATGCTGCTCCCTAATTCTTTTATTCCTTTGGGCAGGACAAACTACTAATCATTATTTCCAAAAATAATAGAAATCTTATCCTTGCTTCTTCCATATGCATGCTTAAGCACAGTTTAATTTTTTAATCCCTATTATTTGTATTTATTTTAGTTTACTATGAATATTTTTGTTGAGTGCTCAGCCACACAGAAGAATAAATTAAAGTGACAATTATTTGTAAATATTCAATATTTTAAGATTTTTGAATATCTATGACTCACTTCGTAAAAATCTTCCGTACAAGACCCTAGCAAAAAGAAAAGAATAAATATTGTGTATGCATGGTGGCATGTGAAGTGAAGAGGGATTTTTAGAAGTCAAAGGAACAGAGTTCAAGTCCTAACTCTGGCCTTTCTGTGTCAGTTAGTAGCTCAGACTTCCAATTGTCTCATCTATAAAATAGTGACATACCAATATCTATTTCAGAATTGTCATGAAAATGAAATGAAATAAGTTATGGGGAAACATTTTAACAACCGCAGTGCACTATATCAAAGCTCTCAAATAATTCAGAATCTATATGAGTAAAGGGCACAAAAACTGAAATGGAGACTAACACTAACTTGAAAATTGCTGGTTACTCTTCCAACGTTTAACAGATATAATATGGAAAATTCAGAAGGCAAGCACTGAATATATATGAAGTGGTTGGATTTGTTTCTGAGTGGAACTGGGACTGAAAAATAGGCCTTCAGGGATGACACCTGGTTCTGCTGGCAAAAGTTCCCACAGAGCAACATCATGCTAAGGAGAGCAGCTCCCTCATCACCTACCATTCCTAAGCCCTGCAACGAAGGGAATCCAGGATTGTCCAACCTGCTCTCTGATGTCGTGTAGCCTTGGCAGCTGGTGGGGAGTGCAGTGCTGAGAGGCTGTTATTGAACTCAAGGTATGGGTAAAATTTGTAATGGAAAAGAAGAATCTTCCAAATGTTCCTGCTAGGAAGGAGCAGACTTCATTCATCCATTTATTTATTCAATCTTTTGTTAAGTATTTATGGAGTATTTACTGTAGTCTAGGCACTGTGCTAAAGAATACCATGGAAGATGGAGTGCCTGTGGAAAGAAAAAGATGTTTGACTTTTGTCACATGATATATATTTTAATCTTTGGACTCTGATGAGTTAAAAGGCAGTATGCTCTTTACCACAAAATTATTGGGTAAATTTTCTGATTGTAGTCAATATCATATATATAGCTCTGTACTCTAACAGAAATGCTCCTTGTATATGACTGTTAAATTTGAAGGCAACAAATGCTACCATATTTTACTATATATCTTACTGAGCTTCCTACTCATATTGATTGCTATTTTAAATATAAGGGGTTGTGTTCATAGGTATGTAGTTTATTGTGTCTAATTCTGCTTATAATCAAATTAAATAAAAGCTCAATGGAAAGTCTGATTTTTTTAAATGTCTGCATTTGTTCAAGGTTATTTAATTAAAAATAATTATTAAGACATACTTGAAACGTTTACTGTTTTAGAAACCAAGTCAAGGATATTTACTCTTTATAATTTATTTTATATCTACTTAACTGATTTAAAAAATTCCTTCAGGAGTCCTAGGGAGCCTACAGAGCACAAACAAAGAGACTTGCAAATACTCAATTCATTGCTTGTGTGCTGAACTTCATTTAAGGGCTTTATCTAAATTGTCTATTCATCAAATAAACCCACTAAGCACTATATTTCTCCAGTTTGAGGTGTGTTCACAAAGCAGCAAATATAGTAATAAGCTCAGTGAGAAGGGAAAAATTAGCCTCAGTATATTTGGTATCTTGTAAGCAAAACAAGTTGATTTTACTTTTTAATCCATTTCCTTTATGTCATGATTAAATCACTCTCCCAACACACACACCAGTTGGGGCACCCAGTTCTGCCGGTGAAAGTTCCCACAGAGCAGCATCACACTAAGGAGAGCAGCTCCCTCATCACCTCTCATTCCTAAGCCCTGCAACAAAGGGAATCCAGGATTGTCCCACCTGCTCTCTGATGTCTCGTAGCCTTGGCAGCTGGTGGAGAGTGCAGTGCTGAGAGGCAGTTGAGTGCAAGGTGATGGCCTAGTAGGAAAGTGTTAGGAGGTGCTGTTGAATGACTGAGGGGAAGCACATAGGTTGGGGATAAGGGAACAATAGCAATATTTAGAAGGTCACTCACTAGTTTAACTACCTGGGTCATACCCAGTGATCCCAGAGCATACAATTTCCCTCATGGAAGGATTAGGAAAGGCAGGTTTATTCATTCATTCAAGCAGAAAATAATCCATGAATGCCAAACACCATGCCCATTTCTTCACTCCACCAGTAAGGTGGAAAATAAAATCAACATTGTCTCTGCCTTCATGGGGCTTATACTCCAAGAGGAAAGCAGACATTAAATAAAAGTTTTGGAAGACTAATATATAATTGCAATTTGTGATAACTGTTATGATGGAAAACTTCAGGCTGTAGGATGGAACCATATTTTGGGATCTCATTAGATTAAGGTGTCAAAGTGATCCCTTATTATCTCAAAAAGTGATATTATAATGAAGACTAGAAGGATGATTAAGAATTCTTCAGATAGGGCCGCCTGGGTGGCTCAGTTGGTTAAGCATTCAACATTTGATTTCAACTCAGGTCATGATCTTATGGTCATGAGATTGAGCCCCACATCAGACCACTTGGATTCTTTCTCTCCCTTTCTCTCTGCCCCTCCCCTGCATGCAAGCACTCTCTCTCACACACACTCTTTCTTTCTTTCTCTCAAAATAAATAAATAAACATTAAAAAAAAGCATTATTCAGATAGATTAGAAGAACTCATTTAGCATTATATATAGAGGCCCAGAGATAGGAATGAGTTTTAAGTGCATATTGAAGGCACTTAGGTGTACTACAGGCAGAGTTCATAGTTGAAAACCATAGTTGCATGAAAAAGCATTTTGTTTAATGTTTATTTATTTATTTTGAGAGAGAGAGAGAGAGCTCGTATGAATGGGGGAGGGGCAGAGAGAAAGAGGGGAGAGAGAGAGAGAATCCCAAGCAGGCTGTGCTGTCAGTGTGGAGTTCCACTCAGGGCTCAATCTCATGAACCGTGAGATCATGATCTAAGCCAAAATCAACAGTCAGACGTTCAACCAACTGAGCCACCCAGGTGCCCTGAAAAAGTGTGTTTCTGCCAAGAGGCTTCTAAGAGGTCACTGTGAACCAATTCTAGGTTGAAGAAGAGTTCAGTTGTTCATTTGTCTCTAAAGACCTTCATGTGGAATACTTGTCCAAGAATTTACTTCCCTATCAGGGGCACCCGGGTGGCTCAGTTGGTTAAGGATCCGACTTCAGCTCAGGTCATGATCTCACAGTTCGTGAGTTCAAGCCCCACATTGGGCTCTGTGCTAACAGCTCAGAGCCTGGAGCCTGCTTTGGATTCTGCGTCTCCCTCTCTCTCTGCCCCTCCCCCACTCTCTCTCAAAAATAAATAAACATTAAAAAAAAAGATTTTACTTCCCTCTTATTGACTAATTCAGAATTCTTCAGTGGAGAATTGTATTTTTACCAGTCATGTGCTAAACGGGGACTTCTAGGCCTGTTGTGCTATCTACTACAGTAGTCACATGTGGCTATTGAAATTGAAATTTAAATAAATTAAATTCAATAAAATTTCACAAATCACAAATTCAGTTCCTCAGTCACACTAGCCACATATTCAGTGCTCAATAATTGAATATGGCTAGCAGCTACTGTCTCAGCACAGATATTGAACATTTCCATCATCACAGAAATTTCTATTGCACAGTTCACATAGTAGCTAATAGCCTGGGCTCTTGAGTCAGACATATCTAGATTTAAATCCTGAATGTTGCACTTACTGTATGATGCTAAGCAAGTTACTTAACATGTCTGAAATTCAGGTTAACCATGAATAAAATAAGGATGACATAGATAATGCATATATAAAGAACCTAACATAGCACCTGACACATAATGGACATTTTGGAAATACTTACATCTAACGGTTCTCTTCTCTTAACCAAACACCTTTGTCTTCCAGTGACTCAGTCGTTCTCCCTCATCTTCCTCCATCCAGTACAAATTCATTTCAACCATATTTATACCCAAGTTTCACTTCCTTTTTCAACTAGTCATACTCCCAATCCAACCCACAATTCTAAATTAATCCAAACTTGTTCTGTGTTCCAGCTGAGTCTGCCAAACCTTATTGGAGGAAATCATTTCACTGTTGAGATTATCAGCCTTATCAGTGGGCAGCCTCCTGGTTCATCTGGTGGACTACCAGAGATCTTGGCAAGCCTTTGACAATATCTCTTGGGCTAATCTTTTCATTTTTGATAGTACCTGTCCTAACTGCAGTCTTTTCACCTTTGTATCAGCAAATGGCTATATCCTGGAATGACTTCACTGAACTTCCCTCCCCTGTATCTCCCAAGTGTATATTTTTTATTTATAGGGTTTCCCAAAAGCCAGTTTTGGGATCAGTGTAAGGCTACTTTAGAAGTATTTGATTCATGTTAAAAAATACATCTACTTGGACCTGATCCCTGCCTACTGAATGAAAATCTTTAGTAGTGGGAATGGGGGAATGTGTACTTGTTTAAAGCTCCTCAGGTGATTTTGTGACCTAAATTTGGGGTACACACCAAGAGAGCTGTAGACACCTTTGCTCATAATCTCTGATTGCTTTTTCACACTCTTTAATATTAATGTGGCTGTCTCAATTTCTTCCCAGCAGTTGACATGTAGGCTGCACTTTTCAGAGCTCTTCAATGAGTTGTTAGAGCATCTGTCTTGCCTGTGGTCATCACACTTAATCTCTCCTTGCTGGCACTGTTAACACACTCCCACTGGCGGCTTGCCAAGTTTGAAAGTAGCAAGAAAAGCTCCTTTGCTGTGTCCTGGCTGTGCTCCAAAGCTTCATTTTTGGTCTTTTTGTCTGACCATTTAATGCAAACTGTAGATCATAGATGACACCAGTGGAAGAGTTCATGTAACCAAGAGTGTAATCTCAGGAAGATGGAAGTCTCACAGTTATGTAATAGTTTGGACATGAATATTGCTCTGTAAAATTTTAACTTAATTCAAATTGTGTTCTCTACTGGGCATAACATTTGGCATTCCAGAGAAAAAATGAACTTTCAATGCTTTTTACAATTTTTTTCATCTATTAGTGTGTTGTATATATCATTTATAATGAATTTCTTGGCTCCAGTTACCTTTTGGTGGTTATCAAAAACTTAAAATGTGATGAGTTTGAGCCCCTCGTTGGGCTCTGTGCTGACAGCTCAGAGCCTGGAGCCTGCTTCAGATCTGTGTCTCCCTCTCTCTCTCTGCCCCTCTCCTGCTCACACTCTGTCTGTCTGTCTGTCTCTCTCAAAAATCAGTAATAAGCATTAAAAAAATTAAGTAATTAAATAAATAGTCACTGCTAGAAAGGAACATTTCAGTGAAAATAGCTAAATGATCAAAAATGAACATGTAATTAGCAAATAAACTTATATACAAATATATATGTATACATATACTTGTGTAGTGTTATATTTATATAAATATCTAATATGTATACTATTTATATACAGGCATAGATTAATGTAAATATTGCTGTGTTTAAGAAGAACGTTGCCACTAATTATTCATTACACAGTAGAATCTCAAGTATCAGTTTCCTAGTGGAATTATAATGAATAATCATAGACTCGTGGAAATAATGGATTAGGAAACAAGTAGAAAAAGATAAAAAGTCAGAGAATCTTGATTAAATCTCAGTTGAACCTTTACTTAACGTGTGGCCATGAACAGGTTACTGAACATTTCTAAGCCTTAGTTTCCTCATTATAAAATAACCTTTCAGGAGGTTGTTGTAAAGACAAAATGGAATAAATGATAAATGGTAATACATTATAAGATAAATTCACTTGTTGCTAAGGTCAAAGGGCACTGTACAATTCTGAAATATCTTATAAATTCTCTAAGAATACATTATGTAGCACTTAGTTAATTTATGGGAATAGCAACTCACTTTTATCCATCTTAGTATCCTTGAAAGATTATCATATAGTAAATCTTAAATCTTACTAAATAAAATGAAGTATATTTTATTAAGTTCTTTATTTCTGAAAATTGGCAATTCATATGCATGGATGTTTTGTGTTTTGCTAATAATCAAAACATTTATTTAGCCAGAATTTCTTTTTTCCTCAACATTGCCATCTGCTCTTTTTCTTTGTTAAATAAAGGCCAGTTTTCATACTTTTCTTAACATACTAGAGATTTAAAATTTTAGTATATGATTTAATTTTTACTTGGGATAGTTAGGATAAATAATGGCTATATTTGTTGAGCCCTCAAAGTGTAATGGACACAATGTAAACTATTTTACATGTATTTAATCCTCACAACAGTCCTATGAAATGGCTTGTGTTCCTCATTTACTGATGAAAAAATAAGGCGCAAAATAGGTTATCCTTCTCTAAAATCATCCTTTCATAGACAAAATGGAAGTTTGAACTTAGGCAGTCTGATTCCCAGAACCTAGGCTCACACATTTAAGCCATTGCTAATATTGCATAATCTGCAGATCTGCTTGTGAATGTTCTCAGAATACAAGCTTTGGTCACCATGATTCCTGGGGAGATTGACCTGGAGATTCTTGGGTCCAATAGCAACCATATGAGTAAAACTCTCCTGGAGCCCTAGTAGTGCTTCCTGACTTGTTCTATAAAAATAAAAAAAATTAAAAAATTAAAAAAACCCACCATAATTATATGGAATCAATTTCACATATTCAGTAGTCAGAGATACAAAAGGAAAAATAATAACCCATCCAAGAGAGTGGTTTACATAGATTCTGATCAGAATAAGTTGAGTAAAATTGGTTTCTAAAATCACATCACAATTTTATGCAGACATTTGTATGTACAGGTTATGTTTATTATATTTTACTGTCTTGAGCTTGTAAATACTAGTGAATAATATTAGTTCACTTAAAGTTATTATTAGATCTAATTGTAATTTGTATATTTGCTGAAACATGTAATAAAAATTGTGCATTGAATTAATTCAAGAGTCAGAAACTAGAAAATTTTATATAATTTAGTTTATACAGCTAATCCTTATGATTAAACTGTAGGGACAGGCCTGAAAGCTAATTTTCCTCTCATAAACAGTGCTAGAATAAATTATGTCTTAAACCCTTCAGGTTTTTGCTTTGTTCCCTGTCACTGTATTGCTATAACCTCAAGAGAAGTAATTCTTTTTCTCAGTTGAAATGAACTTCAAGTGAAACTAAGGCCCAACTTACCATCACATACTAAGAAACATTTTCTTGTACTTTATATACACAGGCATGTACATTTGAACATACATGGACACACATATACACACACACAGAAGCCCCTACAAACAAATGGATTAACTTCAGGAAGTATATTGAAAAGTGTTTTTAAGAACTAATGACCATTTCCCATAGAATTAGTGTTATGTTACTACCCCACTACAAAAGATTATTTATCTCACATTTTACATAATTTTAAATAATGCTTTTATGGGATTGTCCTCTCCTAATTTTGCCCCCTAGACACCAGAAACATAATCTTCTGCACCACTAACCCTAGGAGACCCTACACCACTATCGCCCATAATAGCCATGCTGTTTTCAATGGTATATATGCTTTTGGCCAGCTGTTATCAAAACCAGTGATATCCCATTAGAATAATCTTGTAGATGTTAAGAAGCTATGTTTATATTTTCAAAGTGATAGTAGATGGTTTTGTTCTGAATTTTCAAATTCTGAACTCTCAGTAGTTTTTTAGTGTTATCAAAATGAGTAGACTAGGTACTGGTGGCACAAAACTATGTTTACTGAAACCAAAAAATACTGAACACAAAGTATGTGCTATAAAATATGCTAATCCAGCTTGCATTTAATTCATTTATTGTTATTCTCCAGTTGTCAGCATCATATATTGCTAGTAGCTGAGAAGTTACATAGGGGATTTCAATGCACAAATTTGGGGATGGGGGGCATTCAGTTCATAGCAACCTGTAATTGGAGAGTGGGTATATGAATTTTGTCTACATGGTGTTTTTTAATTTTTTTTTAAATTTAGAACTCCTTAGAAAAGCCAAGCACTCTCCACTTGCCACAGTCCCTGCCACTCCCTACTGTCTCATTCCTTGACAGACACTTAATAATGTTGTCTACCAAGCCTTAGTAGATACTTGAATTATTGACTCTTGATTTAGACCATTTGGAGAGTCAAAATTTATAAAGATTTTGGTATTAAATTTAGTTTTGATTCTCTTTTATAGGATGGAGAACCTAATAAGGGGAAGGAATCCCCCACAATATCAGAGAAGTCCTTGTAAAGAAGTTCGTGCAGCACTCAGGAAGAGGCCTGAAGAAGAGTGTAAGTATGTTTAATAGGGTTATGTTCTAGATAGAGTTTGGTGAGTAGTATTTACAATAAAGGATTAACTTTTAAGTGATTAGTCAAATAATAGAAGTACTTAATAAATATTTATTGAATCAAATTGAATTTATTTTTAAAACCGTATGACTATATGATGCCTTGATTCAGACACTAGGAATATTGTTCTGTTGACTGTTTCTCTTGTACATCAAGATATTCTACTGATAATTGGATTCCATGTTCAAATGAGATTGGAAAAGGCTGCATAATCTACCACGTCTTTCTTAGATATTCATACTATGAATATTAATGTTTCTGAGGAGTCCTGATGTAAAAGAAACTTTTGAAATGTGTTTCAAATCAATAGTTTCCGGTTTCATTTGACCACAACACTCTTTCAACATTTTTTAAAACTGAGAACCCCTTGAAAACCATTGCATTAGACTAAAGAATAAATATCTAATGGTAAACAAAACCATTGCTCAAAAGGAAACATTTGATCAAAAACATTGATCAAAAGGAAACAATCAAATTTACGAAAATATTTTGAAAGATGGAAGTCATATATCTTACCATAAAATCATTTTACTCCATCTGCAGATTAGTAAATATTAGAATATGGAATTGTCTATGGAGACTTTATTTTAATATTTCTAGCCTGTAGCATTGTTGGAGACGTTTGACATAATATTTGCATTTTAAGTTTATAAGATGACCAATAATACTAACTTTCCTCTTGCTATTTGCATATAATTACTTTCAGGGAACTAAAACACATTCTATTATGACCAAAATGTATGCGATTTTTTTTTCCTTTTACAGAAACTTACATTTTATAAGGATAGAGCTAATGTGGTTGGTTCACTGGCATATGTAGTTTAATTGACTTTTTAGATAACATTGGCATTTTAAATTAGTTTCGAGTATGCAGTTCTGAGTAAAGACCGAATAATTAAAACTGGGCACACTCATGGCAGGTAGAGTGTTTTCATTCTATTTTGTTTTATTATAAAGTTAATAGACAATCTGATTGGGTTATCATCTATGTCATTCAGGATAGTGTTAGTTTTTTTAGTGTTAGTTTTCTTTTATTTCATAGATTTATGGCTTTTAACACTATAACAATATCCAATTAAAACTAAAATTTGAAAATGAAAATTGAATTCTGGGCATGATAAAATTAAAACTATAAGAAGCAGACTCTTACATAAAAGTACTGCTCTTTTATTGGGTTCATAGGGAAGCTCTGGGGTTTCTCCTCTATGCTGGTTTAACACAAATAGCTTAGTTCTCTATAAGTTTTATTTTAAAACTTATGAGAAAGTTTTGTGAATGAATCTACCAATGATTCTCTCAGAATTGCTATTTAACATATATAAAGTGTTTTTTCAAAACTCTGAGTTAGTCTAGGCCAGAGGTTGACCATTGAGTCCATTGGCCAAATCCAGCCTGACACTTGTTTCTGTAAAAAAAAAAAAATTTTTGAAACATAGCCATCTCTGTTTCTTTAGGTATTGTGTATGGCTGCTTTCACACTACACAGGAAAAGTTGAGTAATTATGACAGAGATTAGATGGCTCACAAAGCCAAAAGTATTTACCTGATTCTTTACAGGAAAGGGTTTCTAAAGCCAGATCTGGGCCATTGGTTCTCAAAGTATGCTCTCCAGAGCAAACACAGTAGCAGCATCTGGGAAGTTGTTAGAAGTGCAAATTTTAAGAGCTGTGATCCACAACTACTGAATCAAAACCTCTGAGAGTTGGGTGCAGTAATCTGTGTGTTTAGAAGAAACCCTGCAGAGCATTCTGATGCCAGCTTAAATTTGAAAACCACTAGGCTAAGTCAAATGACTGCCTGCAGACGATACTAAATCATCATGGATACAAAAGACTAATGAAGGTAGGCATATTTTAGAGTTAAGTTTTATTCTTGTCTTATGGAAGGTATATAACATAACTGATGCTTGTATTCACAAGCAAGTCCTCATCAATTGGATTGTGGCAGTCAGGGCATTTTTCAAATATCATCTCAGGAACTCAGTTGGGTGACTAAGTTATTGAACATGGGAAGACATAATGAGAAATAAGAAACTTATAAAATGTTATTCTTTTCTAGAGAGGTCTTAGTTATCCCTTGTTAGTATAATGAACAATTCTTCTTGCTTTGTTATGAAACAGTGTTAATTCCCTAAGAAATCCTCTTTTTCAGAACGGAAGCAGTATATCATATTAATTAATTAATACATTAACTTCAGAGTCTCACAGAAGAGTTTATTCTCTAATGTGACACTTAGTATGACCAGCTGCAGGAATCTGGGTATTATTTTTTTAATCTAAGATGCCATTTACTAATCTGAAAAATGAGGATAGTGATAGAGTCTACCTTATAGTGTTGTTTTGAGAATTAAAGGAAGGTATTTATACAGGCATACCTTGGAGATATTGTGGGTTCAGTTCCAGACAATGGGAATATCATAAAGTGAATATCACCATAAAATGAGTCAAATGAATTTTTTTGGTTTCCCAGTGCATATTAAAAGTTATGTTTATACTATACTGTGGTCTGTCAAGTCTGCAATAACATTATGGTTAACAAAGTGATGTACAATCTAAATAAAAAAAATACTTTATTGCTAAAAAGCGCAAACTGTATCTGAGCTTTCAGTGAGTTGTAATCTTCTTGCTGGTGGTGAACCTTGCCTCAGTGTTGATGCCTGCTGCCTGATGAGGGCGGTGGTTGCTGAAGGTTGGGATTGCTGTGGTGATTCCTTAAAATGAGACAACAAAACATTTTGCTATACTGATTTACTTTTCACGAACGATTTCTCTGCAATATGTAATGCTGTTTGATACCATTTCACCTATGGTAGAACTTCTTTCAAAATTGGAGTCAAATCTCTCAAACCCTGCCACTGCTTTATCAACTAACTTTATGCAATATTCTCAATCGTTTGTTGTCATTTTAACAATCTTCACAGCATCTTCACCAGGAGTAGTTTCCACCTCACAAAACCACTCTCTTTGCTCATCCATAAGAAACAACTTATCTGTTAAGGTTTGATCATGAGATTGCAGCAATTCAGTCACATCTTCAAGCTCCACTTCTAATTCTAGTTCTCTTGCTAGTTCCCCCACATCTGCAACCACTTCCTTCACTGAAGTCTTGAGTCCCTCAAAGTCATCCAGGAGGTTGGAATCAACTTCTTCCAAACTTCTGTTAATATTGACATTTTGACCTCTTCCCATGAATTACAAATGTCCTTAATCACAAATGTAGAATGGTGAATTCTTTCCAGAGTTTTCAACTGACTTTGCCCAGAGTCATCAGAGAAATCACCGTATATGGCAGCTATAATCTTACAAAATGTATTTCATAAATAATAAAATTTGAAAGTCTAAATGATTCCTTGGTCCATGGACTGCAGCATGGAGGTTAGGTTAATAGGCAGGAAGACAACATGAATCTTGTTGTACATGTTCATGAGAGCTCTTCAGTGACCAGATATATTGTCAGTAAGCAGTAATATTTTGAAAGGAATCTTTTTTTTCTAATCAGTGGGTCTCAACAGTGGACTGAAAATATCTGGTAAACCGTGCTACAAACAGATGTGCTGTCATCCAGGCTTTGTTCCATTTATAGAGCATAGGCAGAGTAGCTTTAGCATAATTCTTTTTTTTTAAATTTTAAAAAAAAAAAATTAGTGTTCATTTATTTTATCTTTGAGAATGAGAGACAGGGCATGAGTGGGGGAGGGGTAGAGAGAGAGGGAGACACAGATTCTGAAGCAGGCTCCAGGCTCCAAATTGTCAGCACAGAGCCCTATGCAGGGCTGGAACTCACAAACCAGATCATGGTTTGAGATCATGGTTTGAGATCATGACCTGAGCCAAAGTTGGACACTTAACCCACTGAGCCACCCAGGCACCAATGATTTAGCATAATTCTTAAAGGCCCTAGGAGTTTTGGAATGGTCATTGAGCACTGATTTCAACATAAAGTCACCAGCGGCTCTAGTCCCCTAAGAGGAGAGTCAGCCTGTCCAGGCACTGATTTTTCCTTTCTAACTAGGAAAGTCCTAGATGACATCTCCAAACAATAGAAGGCTGTTTTATCCACATTAAAAATCTGTTGTTTAGTGTAGCCATCTTCATTCATTATCGTAGCTAGATTTTTCTGGATAACTTGCTGCAGCTTCTACATCTGCACTTATTACTTCACCTTTCATTTTTGTGTTATTAGAGTTGGTTTCTTTCCTTAAATTTCATGAACTAATCTCTACTAGCTTCAGACTTTTCTTCTGCAGCTTCCTCACCTCTCTCAGCCTTCATAGAATTGAAGAGAGTTAGGACCCTGCTCGGGATTAGGCTTTGGTTTAGCGGACTATTGGGGCTAGTTTGATCTATCCAGACCATGCAAACTTTATCCAGATTAGCAATAAGGGTATTTTGCTTTCTTATCATTCATGTGTTCACCAAAATAGCATATTTAATTTCCTTCAAGAACTTTTCCTTTACATTTACAACCTGGCTAACTAGCACAAGAGTCTTGGCTTTTGGCTTACTGTCCTCACTGAGCTTAATCATCTCTAGCTTTTGATTTAAAATTAGAGACATGTGATTATTCCTTTCACTTGAACACTTAAGAGGGTTATTAATTGACCTATTTCAATATTGTTGTGTCTCAGAAGATACAGAGGCTTTAGGAGAGGGAGAAAGATGGCAGGTGGTGAAACAGAACACATACATTTATTGATTAAACTTGCCATCTTACATGAGCATAGTCTGTGGCTCCCCAAAACAATTGTAATAGCAACATCAAAGATCACATGATATCACCATAACAAATATAATAGTAGTGAAAAAGTTTGACATATTGTGAGAAAACTGAAATGTGACAGAGATGTGAAGTGAACAAATGCAGTTTGAAAAATGATACAGATAGACTTGCTCGACACTGGGTTGCCACAAACCTTTAGTTTGTAAAAACACAATTATCTGTGAAACAATCAAGTGCCATGCAATAAATTGAGGTATGCCTGTATTAAGTACTTGGTATAGAACCTGGGACATAGTTTTCTTTTCTTTCTTCTCTCTTTTGCTTCACTTGTTATTATTATTCTTATTTCAAACTTAGCATCTGTGTGAAGATAATAAAGCATGTTTCTGATCACAGAAATGGAAATTAATAGAAATTACCACCACTATCTTTAGAAACAATAATGCACAGCAAGCAACAGTTTGTGAACAAATGACATAAATCTGAAATTCTTGCAGCATGTTAAATAGTAATTCATGTTAGGTAGTAATTTTCTCACACAGCAGCATCATTCTTTATTATTCTACAAATTCCATATGGGATCTTGACCAAGACTTGCTGGGTCAATTCCCATGGAAAGCTGCCACCTAAGAAAGCCATCATAGAAAGCTAAATGTGGCTTCCCCTTTGAATTGGAAGGAACAGTAGAAATTGACTCCTTAAATGCAAGGAGAAGCCTCTTTTATTTGGAGATATTGCATACAGAAGGTTTTGCTAAGTAGCATAATTCATACTGCTCTCTTTTATAATATTTTATACTTTTCTGCAGTATTTCCAAGTGAAGACCAACATTAGGTCACCAGACATAGCTCTTAACCAATTATTTCATGTGAATTATATCTTGATATTTTACATCTAGCATAGTCAAGCAAACTTTCAGTAAAAATAAATTGCTCCCTGTAAAAGACAGGCTTTGAAATATGCTCAACTTACATCCTATTAAAAAAAACAAAGATATAAATTTGTCTGCCAAACCACAGCCCCATTCAGCTACAGCACTACATTCTGTTTTATTCCTAGGTAAGCCTCTGTAAAGAGTCATCTATACTCACCCCATTTACTTATTCCCCACTCAGTCGTCCAAACCCATGCAATCTGGGTCCTACCCAGTCACTCAACTAAAATAGCTTTCATTCAGACCACCAAAAATTGTTTTGTGTTGCTGTTATTTGTTTTTAATTGCCATGCAACAGATTACACAAACTTTGTGGCTAAAACATCATTTATTATCTTGCAGTGTCTGTGGGTTGGGAGTCCAGGGTGGGCTTAGCCAGGTTCTCTGCTTCAGGATCTTACCAGGAGCTCAGTTGAGGAAACAGCCATTTCTGAGCTTACTCAGATTGTTGGAAGAATTTGTTTCCTTGTGGTTGTATGGCCAAAGCCCTGCTTTTTGCTGGCATCTAGCGGGAAGCCATCTTTAGGTGTTAGATACCTCCTACAGTTCCTTGCTACATATATGTTCTCAGTATGGCTGCTCACTTCATTGAGACAACAAGGAGACTCTGTCCTCAGGGAAGGCCCTATCCATCTTTTAAGGGCTTCCAGCCGATTAAGCCAAGCTCACCCAAGATAATCTCACTTTTGTTTAATTCACAGTGAACTGATTTGGGACCTTAACTACACCGTCACCTTTTCCATATTCTGTTGGTGTCATAGACTCTAAGTCTAAAGTTCTCTTTTGGCCAGCAAAAGAGTAGATGCAGGATTAAAGCAAGAGATGGCTAATGTCTGGTAAAAGACAAGAGCCCCAAACAAGAGTCCTTGCCCATTTTTATTAAGATCAGAAAGCTTACAAACATGGCGATGGACGTGCACAAAGAGACAATGAATCTGTGAACATTAACTTGTGGACGTGAGCAAAAAAGGGTTTTGAAGATACTTGGGATTAGGGGTCTGGGTTAATACAAAACAAAATCTGGGATCTGGGCAGTTGGAAAGAAGGTTGTTTACAGGGGGCATGAAGCAGTACCTCTGTTTATCTTAGCTAGTCTAGGGGATGAGACAGGTAGAGGAAATAACCTCAGGGTTGACAAGACACCTTTTCTTTTGTTAACCATCTGCGTTCTGGGCTGCTTTGCCTGCAGTGGAGCGGTCCATAGTCCAATTCACCAATTTACCGAACTTGGCCCTATTCTCCTGTGAAAGCAGCCTTTATGCTATAGTACTAAATTAGGGGTGCTTCCACCATGAATATCTAATCTTGTTTATTTCATATACCTATGTATTGGGCACCTTTGTGCCCGTTCCTATTTTGGGCCTTTGCCCCTCCCTTTCTCTTCTGGAGGCCCTGGACCTCCTCTCTATTTTGGGGTGCCTTTGCACCTCCCTATTCCTGGTACCTTTGCATCTCCCTATTCATGAGGTGCCAATCTGGTTTACCCAAACTTGAGTGTAAGCATTTTATGGCTTTGTATTTCTTTATGCCTTGTTAACCCATTAGTGTAAGCCCAGGGCATTCCTAAGCTTATCCCCCACATATTGGCTATAAACAAATCACAGATCCTACCCATATCCAAGGGGAGGGAATTATATAGGGCTTGAACTTGGTGTTCTGAACTTGGGGTTATGATGACCATGGGGCCACCTTAGAATTCTGCCTACCACTTGCTAAATTCAGTGAAAAAATTTTATAATGTCCTTTTTATTTAACTTCTTAGCACAAATCAATGCTATTGATTCTCTTTTGAAATAAATTTTTTTGACTACCATAATACAATACTTTTCTGATTTTTGTCCATCTCTCTGATTACTTTTTTGCATGCTCAACTTGCTATTTCCATCCATTACATATTAAAATTTCTGAAGACTGTTTGAATTCTTCTTCCAAAAATACTCTTTCCATGAACAACCTAATTACACTCACAGCATCAATTATTACTATAATCAGATTCCTCACAGATTGGTACCTCCAACCCAGGCCTCTCTCCATATATCGGAATATCTACTTGACACATTTCCTGGTTTTCTTAAAAGTACCTCAAAGTGGATGGCTCAGTTGGTTGGGTGTCTGACTTCTGCTTGGGTCATTATCTCACAGTTCATGAGTTTGAACCCCATGTCAGGCTCTATGCTGACAGCTTGGAGCCTGGAATCTGCTTTGGATTCTGTGTTTCATCTCTCTCTCTCTCTCTGCCCCTACCTGGTTCATACTCGGTTTCTCTCTCTCAAAAATAAACATAATTTAAAAAAGTACCTCAAAGTCTCAAAATCAGTGCTCTTTCCCTCAAAACCTGAGCTTCTTCCACTGTTTTTTTTTTTTTTTTTGTCTGCATGTTGTATCTTCTGAACTGTCCAGTTTCAAAAGACATAAAGCTAGAAGTGATTTTTTTCATACCTTTTTCTCACTTTTCTCCTATAGCCACCATAATTTCAAGGCTTCTTAATTTTGCCTTCTGAATATGTTTTGAATCTGCTCACAAATCATTTCCTTTGCAAAGATTTTAAGATTCTACCAGATACTCCAAAAAGTGGTTCTCCTATATACACTTCTGAAAATCTTTCATTTTGAAATGATCCTATGGATTTCCATTGCTCATTCAAGAAAGACAAAAGCCTTACTATAGTTTATAGGACCTCCCAGAGTCTAACTTGTACCCACCCCTTCAACTTCATCTCACACTATCCCTTTACTCTCTGTATTTCAACCACTTGGGTGTTCTTTTAATTCCTGAACATATTCAGTGATGGGGGACAGAATATATATATTTTTAAATGGTATAGAATCAGAGAACAACAACAAAAATTACCTTGGAAAGGAAGAGTATACCTTTGAAAAATATTGAATGTAGAAATGAAAAAAAATAAAGTAGTATGAATTTTTTAATAATCACAAGAATATAAATATTCTATTAAATACCTGCAAGGTATAAAGAGATTTTTTGAACATTTATTTATTTTTGAGAGACAGAGAGAGACAGGGCACAAGTGGGGGAGGGGCAGAGAGAGAAGGAGACACAAAATCTGAAACAGGCTCCAGGCTTTGAGCTGTCAGCACAAAGCCCAAAGCAGGGCTCAAACCCACAAACCTCAAGATCATGACCTGAGCTGAAGTAGTACACTTAACCAACTGAGCCACCCAGGTGCCCCATTGCAAAGTAAAAAATAAGGAAAAGGCAGAATTTTTTTTTCGACAAGTAAAAAGCAGAAATAAAAATGAACTCTGATGAGGAAAGGTATTACAAGAAACTCGATATAATCTTCATGGGAGTCCATAAAAGAAAATTTGACATTGTAAAATGTTAGATGATTTTAAAATTTTTATTTGTTATTTATTTATTTATTTTTGAGAGAGAGAGAGTAAGAGAGAGAGAGAGCTAGCAGGGGGGAAAGGGGCAGAGAGAGAATCTCAAGCAGGCTCCACGCTAATCGTAGAGCCTGACATTGGGCCTCAATTCCATGACCCTGGTATCATGACCTGAGTTGAAATCAAGAGTCAGACGCTCAACCAATTGAGCCATCCAGGCACCCCAAAATATCAGATATTTGAAGAACAAATAGAGAAAACCCATGAATACAAGGGAAATATGCCCCCCAAAAAGATGAAGGGAAATAATGACAAATATATAAAGAAATAAAAAATGAGAAAACAACCTAAGAATTACAAATTGTTTTAAGAAAGAAATCAGAGTGATTCAAAGGAAAAAGTCATCAGACTTAGTTGAGTATACTTCTCCAGGTAATAAACACATGTGACTACATATTAAAATCTCTTACAGTATGCTATACAGTCACTTAAATGAGATCTGCCTCCAGAAACATCTAGACAAACATTTTTATTTAAATTTTTTTAATGTTTATTTATTTTTGAGAGAGAGAGAGGCAGAGTGTGAGTAGGAGAGGGACAGAGAAAGAGCGAAACACAGAATCCAAAGCAGGCTCCAGGCTCTGAGCTGTCAGTACAGAGCCCAACATGGGGCTTGAACTCACAGACCAGGAGATCACTACCTGAGCCAAAGTCAGATGCTTAACCAACTGAGCCACCCAGGTGCCCCTTGATAAGCTTTTTTAAATCACACTATCAACTCTTTGAAGAGCAAGATATCTGTCTTATTTACCATTATATCAGCCACACATAATGTAGTGTCTCGAACTTAGGAGATATTTAACAAATATTTCAGAAAAGTGAAGAAATTAATTACTTAACTTTTAAAATAAAAGTGTACCATAAGAGTCCCCTTGAAAGAGAGGGGAAGAGGAGAGAAAGAATTAGAAACAAAGACAAAGAAAGGGAGAAAGAAAGAGAGAAACAAAGGAAAAGAGGAAGGAGAAAAGGAAGGGAGGGAGCAAGAATGGAAGGACAAATTTTTCATTTTAAAACAGATGCCAAGAACTCAGTTTTCCCTGATTTTCCCTTCTAATTTTCCCTGAAAATTATTCAGTGAAAGGACTCTGAAAGCTTAAAAGAAGAAGAAAAACTGGCTGGGACTTCAGTAATTGAGGAAAGACAACATTGTGTGTTTTTTGAGTTTTGTTTTGTTTTGTTTTATCTTCCATATATCCCTGGACTGGACACCATAGATAACTGCAAACTGGCACTGTCAAAAGACATGAATAACAACAACAACAACAACAAACACATAGTAATAAGCAAGAAAAGCCTGTTCTTCCAATCCAAAGGAATGGGAGAGAAGCCCAGTAGATATCTTGTAGAGAGCCCTAACCAACATTCTAAAATCCCAGCTGACAGGCACTTTAATCCACCTTCAGTAGCAGGTAGCAGGGGAGAGTGGCTGTGAAAGCCTGTGTTTTCCTGCCTTCCACCCAGTGGCATAAGTAGACCCAGACCCTGTGGTTTCTGTGCCTTCCCAGAAAGGTACTCTGCAACGTTAGGGTTCCCAGAAAGGCACTTTCATTGTGGCGGATGTCACCAGTAGTGTGTGAGCAATAGCCCACAGTGCCAGAAGAATAAAGCAGACCAGAATAGCATTAGCATTACAAGGGATTAGAAAACTGTCATTGTAATTAAAACCCGCAAAAGTAGTCCAGAATCTATATGCTAAATCTAAATAGGATAAGTGCCTGGTAAAAGTAGAAGATTCTTACAGGTTCAAGAGTCTCCAACCATAACAACCAGAAATGTCCAAGATAGGATTGAAAATTGTATTACTCTGGGGTGCCTGGGTGGCTCAGTCAATTGAGCATCCAACTCCAGCTCAGGCCATGATCTAATGGTTCGCGAGTTAGAACCCTGCATCAGGCTGTCTGCTGTCAGTGTGGAGCCAGTTTTGGATCTGCTGTTTTCCTCTCTCTCTGCACCTCCTCCACTCACACTCTGTCTCTCAAAAATAAATAAACATTAAAAAAAAAGAAAACTGTATTATACCAATGGATTTATTATATATTTGTAAGGTAAAAATGGTATTTTACTAGTATATCAAGAACCAGGAAAACCACAATTATCTGACACCAGTACTAAGATGAATCAGATGTTGAAATTATATGACAAGGAATTGAAGCAGGCATTACAAAAATGCTTCAACAAACAATTACATAATCTCTTGACACAAGTGAAAAAAAATAGAAAATCTCAACAAAGAAATAAGTTATTAAAAATAGAAATCATATAACTGAAAAGTTTAATGACCAAAATAAAAATCTTGCTGAATAGACTCAATAGTAGAGTGAAAATGGCAAAGAATAAGGTAAGTGAGCTGGAAGACAAATTATTCAAATTTACTCAATCTGAACAACGAAGAGAATAATAGACTTAACAAAAATGGACAAAACTTCTAGAATTTCTGTAAAAATAATAGGGTCTTAGAAAGAGAAGAGAAAGAGCATCTAAAAAAAAAAAGAATTTGTAATAGTATTGGTTATACTTCCCAAATTGGTAAAAGACATAAGTTTAGAGATTCAAGAGGCTAGATGAACTCTAAAAATGATAAAACCTAAAAATCCCCAATAAGATATGTCATAATTAAACTTACAAAAACTAAAGATAAAGAAGAAAATCTTAGAACCAGAGAGAAATAACAAAGACTTAGCCCTTTACCTATAAAGGAACACAAATTCTAATGATGTGAAAGAAGAACAACAAAATTGAGTAAAAATAGAACTAAACTTAAAAGGACATTCTTTTCTGTCATATTTTATTGTTGAAGTAAAAATTATAGCAGAACTTGATAAAGTGCACAACGTATGTAGAAGAACTAATTAATATAAGTACATATATGAAGTAGGGAGAGTAAAGGGACCTAAATGTAAATAAGGATCTCTATTTCACACGAAGTGGTAATGACATTGAAAATCCAGTAAATTGTGATAGTTACATAGTTATGTTATGTTATCCAGAGCAACCACTAAGAAAATTATACAAAATTATATACTCAAAATCATAAATAAATAAAAATAAATTATAAATAAAAATTGAGCTAAAAATATCCAAATAACCCATATAAAGGCAAGGAAAAAAAAAGCCAGAGGAATGAAAAACCAAGGAACAAACAAAAAATAATAAAATGGCAGCATTAAGCCTTATGATATCGATAATTACATTAATTATAAATGGAGTAAATGTTTCAATTAAAAGGCAGAGCTTGTTGGAGCACCTGGTTGGCTCAGTCAGTTGAGCTTCCAAGTCATGATTTTGGCTTAGGTCATGATCTCAGGGTCATGGGATTGAGCCCACCATTGAATTCTGTGCTGAGCTTGGAGGCCTGCTTAAGATTATCTTTCTCTCTACCTCTGCCCCTCCCCTGCTCATGTTCTCTCTCTCTCTCTCTCTCTCTCTCTCTCTCTCTCTCAAATTAAAAAAAAAAAAAAAGGTAGAGCTTGTCAGATTGGATAAAAAGGAAAGACAACATGTGTTGCCTATAAAAAACATCTCTTTAAAGACACAGATGATTAAATATAAAAGTATATATATATATATATATCAAAGTATATATATATATGTGTATATATATATATATCTAAGCATATATATATATATATATATACACATATATATATACATATATATATCTCATGCTATTTAAATGAAAGCTAGAGGGACTATAATTATATTTTAAAAAGTTCAAAATCAAACATAATGAAGAAAGTCATTCCATAATGATAAACAATCCTCAATTTTTTTTTACAAACTTATATTTTCTTTGATTTTACCTGCATATAACTTTAAGCTGTATATACTTCCCCTTTAGTTAAGCTTTGTTATAATGTTTGTTTGTTTGTTTTTACAGTTTCTTTTTCAAGAACTGTAATTCTAAGAACTGTAATACTAAGAAATTCTTGGTAGCATAGTTATGACTCTGGCCTATTTAAACAAAAACACTACTATTTTTAAATAGAGATATGTTTATGAAGGTGCAATTTTTCCTCAGAATTAAACTGAGTCTGTATTATGGAAACTAAAATTCCACAAAGCCTATCTATCTATTGAGTTTCTGAATAATAAGAAAAACACATTGAAAAAGGTTTTTTTTATTTAAACTTCTTATAGAATTTAAATTCCTAAAAACATAATTCTACCCTTATGGCAATGATATTATACTTTCCATTAACAAAAAAAGTCTATTTGATATTATCAGGAGATAACACTTAAAATTATATTGTTTTCAAATAATTGAATGTTACCTTTCCAAATGCCAAATATTTTCGTATTAACCAGTTTAGTGAAAATCATGATGATTAGTCATGTTCCTTCCTTCATGTTAGAAGTTATTGAACATGATTGAAACTTCTTCTGATGATTCAAGGAGTTTTATAGATACCCATTACTATGAACTGTGGTAATAGAATTCCATCTGTGCTTTCTTCCATATCGAGTTGTCATCTGTCACTTTTGCCATGATTATTATTGCTTTTAAGCTACTTCTTTTTGACATTTTGTTTATTGTCTTAGTTTCCTCCTTCAAAAAGGTGATAAACCATCCTTGTTAAATCATAAAATAAATGTTAATGAATCAAGGATTGAAAAACAATCAAGCTTTGGATGATCTATGGTAAATAAGATAAAGAATTATAGAACATTCAGTTGCAGAAGTGGTATGCTTTATTTTAAAATATCCTGAGGTTACCTTTTTTCTAACTGACCTCATTTCAGGTCTGTGCTAGCTTTCCAGATACTTGGGTTCTTTTCTAGCAACCATGTTGTAGTCACTCAACCATGATGTTAGTTACCTGGTGCTACTGTCATTTCGCTCACTTGGTTGGGGACTTAGGCATTGGGGGATGGAGGGGAAATCTAATGAAGATCATATACAATAAAGAAATCTAATGAAATTCTCAGGCTATACATTTATAGACCTTGCTCATGTGTATAACAATGTCAAGGTACAACGAAAATTTCCTGGACTTCTCTTTCTGCTAGAAAATCTCCAAGAAGCTCCTAGAAAATGTTCCCTATCATTTCACTAGCTTAAGTTTTTTTATATATCTGTTTGTGTACCATTACTGTATTCCAGGGAAATGCTATACAGTCATTGGCTTAAGCCTATAATAATGTGCCAGTCACTTTAAAGAGTTAATTTAGCATGAAAAGTAATCTTAGGTAATGTATTTGCCATTTGGCTTCTCATATAGTTATCCAACACTGTATCGCATACTATGGCTTGTAATATTTGTAGTATTTGTCTATATTTGTTCAGCTATCCCAAAATACTTTTAAGGTTGGGAATAGGAATATAGGAAAGAAGGGATTTTACCTGGAAGATCAGAAATCTGCGCACTGATATTAAAGGGACCTCATATATAATTCAGCACCTCATTTTCCTATTCAAGCTCTACACCTCATAGGCAGTTTGTGTTGCCATTATTTTCAGTTTTTCCTTTAATTTTCTTTTTTTTAATATAATTTATTGTCAAGTTAGCTAACATACAGTGTATACAGTGTGCTCTTGGCTTAAGGAGTAGATTACCATGATTCATCGCTTACATACAACACCCAGTGCTCATCCCAAGAAGTGCCCTCTTGAATGCCCATCACCCATTTTCCCCTCTCCCCCACCGCCCCCATCAACCCTCAGTTTCCTTCTGGTTTGAAATGAGACCCACTTCTCCTGTATCTCCCATTCTGGGGGTAGCTCTTCTTACTTTCAAGCTTAAATAATTATTAGTCACATTTTATAGATGAGGCTATAGAATCTCAGACTTGTTAAGTAATGTATACAATTTTCACACATCTATGTGCCAATGCTGGAATACAAACCTACGTTTGATTCTGAAAACCATCTAATTTCTTCTGTTCCATTCTACATAACTCCACTATGCTGTGTCCTCATTTTAGTTCTTTAAAATTCATCTTCTGCTTAATCCTTACAGATTTTTAAACATAAAATATCATATATACAAAGAAATAGCGTATATGTACAGTCTAAAGAATTATAAATTAGCATTGATGTGCCTAAAATATCAGAATTGCTAAATTGCATATTCCTACCCACCTCTGCTCTTCTCTTTTAGTTCAATACCTCCATTCCAGGAGGCCAGTCTTCCCTACTCCTCATTGCTTAGATCCATTTTTAAGGTGAACATTTAAGTCCTACAACAAAGCCAATAATGTATATAATTTTAATAGAAGACAACTCAAGAGAAATAAATGGTCAGTGATTGCTCATTGGCTAGGAAGACTTACTAAATGTTACACTTCTAGTAATATTGTAGATTGTGATTATGCAGCACCATAACAAAAACTGACGTTGCACTCAGTTGAATCACCACTTGAAATTAACATATGTTATTGACTAATTATTTTGGCATGATATAAAAATAAGATTAAAGGAAGATTAGATTAAACTTGATCTGCAGCCTGAGCATTCTTAGACCTATTAGAAAATTGAAATCAGGCTCATGCAAATTCAGTATAGAGTTGATATATTTTAGATACATCATATCCAAGGTTGTAATAGAAATCCAGGCAAGTAACTTACAAAAAATATGTCTTAAGATCTCTGGAAAGTCCATAGGTTTAAGCCAGCATGCTTAGTTGTCACTGCAAACAGCTTCTTCCAAGATTTTACTTAGGATGCAATTTCAGAAAAGATTGTTTTGTAGCATCACTGGCTTAACATATCATTCATTTGTGTTAGGGTTTCAACCTCCGCTGGACTTCTTCTAAAATGCAAATTCCTTCAAGGGGGAACTCCAGTCAAATCATGAAAGTTTTTGACATAAAAGCAATTTTAGGTCACTGACCTTAATAATTAGAAGGAATCAAGCATCAAGACATATTTGGATGCCCAAGAAGAAAAGGAAAGTTCTCTGAAAAAAGAAAAATACATAGATGAGGAGTTTGACAAATAAATTTGACTTGCTACATATTTTTGCTAAGAGTTGGTTCTATTATGTGGTGAAAAGCTTTTTCACATAAAATTTCACCCTTTTCTACATCCTTCCTCTCATTTCAGTAGTAACCACCCTGCTAATTCATTCCTCCTTACCAAAGTTTCTCTTCTTGACAGAAGGCAGTACCTCCCTCCTATCTGTCTCTGGAACACTTTGTACAGATTGTGAATGCAGTGCTTAGAGCACAATATTTTATCCTGTTGCTTGCATGTCTATTTCCTCTCCATTGGATTATAAGTGGCTTAAGGGCAAGCGGACACATCTTATTCATCTATTACTAGCATTGAGCACAATATTTGATATACAGTCATTACTCCAATAAAAGTTTACAAAAAAAGAATGAATTGTGAACCTTACAATTTGATTCAGTCATGACACCTACTAGAGTTTAAAGACATCCAATAAATAACTTCTGCATTCTAGAAAAATTTTGGAACCAATTTAAATATTGACAAAATGTCAGACAGAGATCAAGAATCATTTTTAATGATAGATAGGGGGACATAGCTAAGATGTTTGGTAACAATCTGCTACTTCATACTACACTTCAGATGTATGCATATGTACTTACTCAGCCACAGCAATAAGGAAAAAACACAGGCTTCTTTCTATGGGGAATTTCTCTTAAAAAATTTATAACATTGAGGAACAGATCAATGTAGCTTATCTCCTGAAGCAGCTTCATCTCAAAGAAACATGGAGGAACAAACTGGGCTACACATGTCTACTTCCCCTTCAAAATTTATGAATTACATAAATTGCTTCACTTCCTAACAAGGGTTAGAAAAGAAATAAAGGTCAAGGGTGCTGGGGAAATTTCTGCACCCAGAAACCAGATGAGTGCATAAGAAGAATCTCCACTTACAATGTTTCCTAGGGTTTTTATCTCTTAAGCTACTGGGCTTAAACTTTAGGCCCTTAGACAATGCGGGGGGGGGGGGGGCATTTATTAGGGCAGACTCTAACCAGATATCAAGTGCTACTCTTTCGTGGATCCTTTTGGGATCATTGGGGGCAGAGAGAAGTAGTATAAATTTCACTCTAAGACCACTTTAAAACAAAATCTTGACACTTCATTTCATGTTCTACTTGTCATCCCAAATAATGTCCTATGTGATTATCTAGGGTTCTGCAATATGCTTAAATTCACTCATTTATTCAACACATATTGATTGAGTACCTGCCTTGCACCTCTCACCCTGTTCTGGGTGCTTGTGATACATAGTGAGCAAAAATTTAAAAACCAAAAAAGGCAAACTTTCCCATTCTCAACAGAGTTATATTCTAGTTGGAGAAAACAGACATTAACCAAAATAAATAAGTAATAATTCATTAGAAGGTGATTCATTTTGTAGAAAAATATAAGCAAAGTTATGAGGGGTTAGGACCAGAGAGAGATTTGAGGGCAATTTTAACTGGGGAGAATAGAATAAACCTCACACAAAGGATGTCATATGAGCAAGGAGGTAAAGCTGTTAGCCACACCAGTCTACTACTTATCTAGAATCCATGACTTGTGCATTTAAATTCAGCTGGGAGAACACCCCCAAAGATTAATTTTGGCTTGATGCATTTATGATATGTCATGTGTATATATAATCTTCTCTCAGAGGCTATTAAGAGAGTGGGTTTTTTTTCCAAAACTTAGAAATTTATAATGATGAACACCATAATCATCAGAGTGCCTTTCTTTCCCATGAAATATTTCCAAACTTTTAATTTTTCCCTCTTTGAGTGCCAGCAATGCACTGAATTTGAATCTGTCTAATGGCATGTATTTTACAGTCTGGTGAGCAAGTGTCTTTGATCCTGGAAGCCTAGTGGCCACTGCCATGTGCATTGCTGTGGAATTTCTTAGACCTGTACAACCGCTGTCATTCTTGCCTGTCTCTTGTGAGGAATTAACCTCAGCATGTTCCTGACCAAAAGCAGCCATTGTTAGGGCTGAACTGTGCCTCTGAAGACCTCATGAGGGTAAATACCTCCTCTTTGGAGAAACTTGCTTTCCTCCACATTATATTGTTCCAGAAAGATCTTGAGTAGAGTTTCTTTCTACTGTATCTTTTTGATAGAAGTGACATAGGCACATAGTGTTCTATTCCTTTTAGAGTAAGGTTGACAGATAAAATACAAGACACCTGGTTAAATTTGAATTCAGATAAGTAATAAATAATTTTTAGTGTATGTCTCAGACAGTGTTTAGGGCACATTTATACTAGCAATTACTCATTTCTTATCTGAATCTGAAATGTAACTGAGTGTCTGTATTAGGGTTTTCCAGAAAACCAGAAACAATAATATATCCATCTATCTATTGTTAAAAAAAAGTCAACCAAGTAAATTTGAAGATCTAATTGGCTAAGTGATTCATGAATTGGGCAGCATCCCATCCAGCAAGTAGAGAGATGTTCTGAGGAACTGTACAAAAGAGGTTTATATAAGAAGTGTGGGGCAAGAGGTTATTAGCAAAAGACAAGAAAGGATTGTCACATCTTTTTGTGGGGGGAAAGGATGGCAGGGTTTTTATCACACAGATTACCTCATCAGTGCTGCTCTGGAGATTTTAGATTGATTGGTAAAAGCTCACATTCCTGGGAGCGGTTGAAACTGTAATTAAGTCTTGGTGTGCTATTGTGGGGGCAAATGACTCCATTTGGGGCTTGTTATTTCATTTTTAACACTATATCTAATTGTAGGTATAGGCATAGATATCTATATCTGTAGATATAGATAGATCTCTGTCTATAGATCTCCCTGTGTGTGTGTGTGTGTGTGTGTGTGTGTATGATTTACTAAAGAATTGGCTCACATGCTTATGGAGTCTAGCTAGTCCAAAATCTGTAGGGTAGCTTGGTAGGCAAGAGACCCAAGGTGGAGCCAATGTTGCAAGACAAGTCTAAAAACCATCTGGTAACAGAATTTGGTTTTTCTCAGAGATCAATCTTTTTCTATAAAAGGCTTCAGCTGACTAGATGAGGGTCTCTCATATTATGGGTGACAATCTGCTTCACTTAATGTCCAGTAATTTAAATGTCAATCTCATCTAAAGCACCCTCACAGAAACATCCAGAATAATGTTTGACCACATATCTGGGTACTGTGGCTAGGTTGATGGTCAGGTTAACACAAAATTAACCATCAGAATGTCCTTTATTTTTGTGTGCTAAATCTGGCAACTTTCAGGGGACCTCAGTTGAGTTTCTAAGAGTTTAAGTTGTGCCTTTAGTTGATCTATTTCTTTCTTTAACAGTGTAAAACTAGTACTACTTATTGGTACCTTTTGTTCTGTTTTGTTTTTCATTGCTTTTGGATGCAAATATATATTTTTCTAATATATTTTTTTTAAATATTGTCTTGTGAGGTCTCCCATATGAGATATGAAATCAGTAAGTACTGAGTCTTTCAAAGCCTTCACTCTTTAAACAAATCATATCCATGACCTCCTTCCTGAGTTGGGCAATCCCACCCAGGAAGATTCCCATGAAGTAACATCAGGCTAAAACCTGGACTTGAGCTCTTATTATTCTGCATGCCTTTTCCTATAATATGTCCTCTTTAATATGTCTTGTCTTTCTTTGCTGGATATTTCCTTCCTTTCTCTCTTTCTCTCTCTTTCTTTCTGTCTTTCTTTGCCTCTTTCTTTCTTTCTTTTTAGAGAGAGAGAGAGCACCTGTGGGTGCACATGAGCATGAGTGGGGGAGGGGCAGAGGGAGAGGGAAAGAGAAAATCTCAAGCAGGCTTACACAGCCAGCACAGAGCCCCAGACTGGGCTCCATCCCACTACCGTGAGATTATGACCTGAGCTGAAATCAAGAATTGGACACTTGGGGTGCCTGGGAGGCTTAGTTGGTTAAGTATCAGACTTCATCTCAGGTCATGATCTCATGGATCCTGAGTTCAACCCCCTTTTCCAGCTCTTTGCTGTCAGCACAGAGACCACTTTGGATTCTCTGTCCCCCTTATTCTCTGCCCGCCCCCACTCATGTATGTGCACACTCTATCAAAAAAAAATTTTTTAATTAAAAAAAAAGGGGTGCCTGGGTGTCACCTTGGTGTCACCTAATCAAGGTGACACCCAGGCACCCCTTTGTTGGATCTTTCTTTAAAATGCTGATTCTTTAAATTTCTGGAATGTTACCCAAGGGCAAGGCATTACCTGTACCTCTAATGGTTGTATCACTTTGAAACTCCTCCAAGAATGCTTTAAATATTTTGTGTTGGTTTCTTGCCTCCTACCCTTAAATTTGTCCAGGTTTTCTGGATCCTTGGTATAGTTCTCTATTCTTCAAGTTGTAATTCCCAATAGCTGTCACTCTGAACTTTTCATTCACACATTTAAAAGGCCACATCCTCAGTTCCTCTGATCCTGCCCTATCTCAAGGATTCATTCTAGGTTGCTCTCTCAAATTCTGTCACCCTGCTTTGGTTAGATTCCTTTAGGATCCAGTCACAATTGTTTGATTTATATAGATGAAACATCTACTTTTCTACTTGGCTTTTTAAGATTAGTCAGAGCTGGGTCTGCCCATTTCCTTTTTAAAAAAAAAATTCTAACGTTTATTTTGGGGGGGAGAGAGAGAGAGACAGAGCATGAGTGGAGGAGGAGCAGAGAGAGAGGGAGACACAGAGTCTGAAGCAGTCTCCAGGCTCTGAGCTGTCAGCACAGAGCCCAAGGTGGGGCTCGAATCCACAACCTACAAACCGTGAGATCATGACCTGAGCTGAAGTCAACTGCCCAACCGACTGAGCCACCCAGGCACCCCTGCCCATTTCCTTTTAATATTTGTTTCTCTCAGCCTTCAAGATACCTTTCTGCTTCATATCTGTCTAATCTATCCCATATGATTTCAGTATTTCTCCTAAGGAAATCTCTTTTTCTCCAAAGGAATAAGCTAGTTTTCCTGTATTTTGTTTTTATTTTTTTGTTGTTGTTTCTATTCTGATAATAAAGAGTCTGAAGACTCTTTTCACATCACTGCAATTCATTCTGGATACCCTACACAAACTCACTTCTTAAAGGCTATGTGCTCCAAATGCAGGCTTTATTATTTCTTTGTATATCCATTAGGTATGCAATAATTTCACTGACTTGTTTTTTATCTTTTTCAGTTCCACCTAGGAAAGGGCATATGCTCATTATTCTAAGGGCTCCATTTTACTTTTTATTTGTTTACTAATCAGATTCACCATTCTACTGTGAGCGCCTCCACGATGAGTGTTCTCTGAATTATAAGACTATGGACAGTGCTTATGTGCTTATTCAACCCAAAGCTCAGGTCATACATTAGTAACACAAGCCCTGTTGCTACTATCCACTAACGTCAGCAGGGCCAATACAGTGTTGATAAAATAGTTCCACCTGTACAAAAACAACCACTTCCTTGGGAATAAAACTGCTGTGAACTATAACAAGTACCTAAATCAAATCTTGCATGGCTCACTTGTTAAAGCTGAAAGCCCATAGCCATATGCCCTGGTCCCATCAAAAACTTCTCCAGGTATAACTTAAATCACCCAAATCTACTTTTTGTCTATTTATGTTTATTGCTGATAAAACTGACATTGTAGGATGTGATTCAAGTACGTGGCTACAGTCTGAGAATTAACCCATGTAGCCTCATCTCATGTGGCCTACTGTAGTACAGCTGAGGCCTTGGAGGGTAAAACCAAATTTTCACAGGCAGGCTCTAGGAGGAAGAGAGGGTAAGGATTCGAGCTCTGCATCTATGCTCTTTCTGAAGAAAGAACCCTCTACATTCATGGAAAAGAGAGAATGGGGCAAATGCCTAGGAAGTTTAGGAAAGTTTAGGAAAAATGGAATCTGAGAAGTAAACAATAAGTCTCTCCTCTCCTACTACACTCCTATGTCACTTATAACCATGAACTGTCTCTGGCAGAAGTTATCCCCATTCAGTCTGCCATGATGCATGCCAATACTTAGAACACTTGCTTCAGAATGAAAGCCAACCCAGAAAGCTTCTCCTGATAAGACTTACCCATCCATGAGGTACCATAACACCATACAGATTTTCCTATATTAGTTAAATTTAGTTTTCAACCCCCATACTTCTTAGGTTGATGCCACCTCTCTGGTGCCTGACAAAATTGACCTCCTGCCAAAATACTTGACCCAGAATGACTTCAAAACCATGCCCCAGAAAGCAAAGACTCTATCCAAAGCTGCCATTAAATAAATCAACAAGAAGCCTCCCATAATTTGAGAATCCAACCTGACTCTCCTTTTATTAAATCTACTCTCCAGGAACATATAGAAAAGTGCACAAAATTTCTAGAATCCTCTCGTATCCCTACAACCAAATATGTTGCATTCTACTTTTGTTCTAGACATCCCTATATAATCAATATGTTGAACAACCACATTTCATGACATAATTGAGATGCAACTATATTTTTTGTCTCCCTGTATCCTTCTAAAGGGGATAGTCATCTTCTGGCCCTAATGGTATTGATCCACTCTTAGGGAATAGACAGCACTGTAATTGCTTTAAGTCACAAATCACAACCTCAATTTTGTCATTAGACTATGTCAGTACAAATTATTGATTAATGCTTTAATCTTCATTCAAATTTAAGATTTTTCTTCCCTCACATCTCAGTCCATTTGTAGCTGTTTTTTGACTTTAGGCAAGTGGGTGTGGTCAGAACCTCTTAAGACCAAAAAAGGAAGTGGAGAAACTTTAAGTGACATGGAAGATCTTGCTTGGCTAGAGATGTTAAAAGTAACTATTTGGGTAGTTATTTCCATGGTTTTTCTTTGGCAAATCGCTTCACTGGCAGAACTTCTCCCTAGTCTTTGCAGAAACATCTCTTTCCTGGATGTCTTTGCAACATCTTCTGCAATTCCTAGGAATCCAGAATTTGCTTCCAGGTTATTGCCTCAGGGTTCATCTGTCCTTCTAGGCAGCCATATTGGACATAAACAAAGATGACCCCACCTGAGTTCTCTCTTTTGTGTGCCCTACTTCAATGGACAGGTACACTTACACATCTCTTGCTCAAAAGTTGGGCATGCATACAGATCCTGAGGTAGCCATGTAGCCTCCCATAAACTGCTGTACATGCTGCGTTCTCACTCTGAGCATGAGTCAAATACCAGTCTTTTGTGTTTCCAACTGCAGAGACTATATTTCAAGCTCTCTGAACGATTCCGTGGATGCTTCACTCAGCAAGCCTGAAGTGATGGAAGGAACATCAAGAATTCCTTACCCCTGGGTGGGGAAAGTATTCATAAATGGCAGTAGCTTCTCCAAAGAAATCTCTTCATAAAATCCTTCTCTTTCAATATTTTGATCCCTTATAAGTTATTGATTTGGCTGGGAAATCCAAAAGTTGCAGAACCTGAAATTAGGTAGCATAGAACAATTGGGAGTAGTTTACAATACAGATCCTGTAGCCAAGCTGCCTGTGTTCGAGTAACAGCTTTACTGCTTAACTAGATGTGTGACTCAGGGAAATTACTTTATCTCTCTGTCCCTCACTTTGTTCATTGAAGACAATGGTAAGAATTAAATTAGTTAACATATATAAAGTTCTTAGAACAATTGCTGGCATACAGTAAACACTATATAATGATTTGCTATTATTATTCTTTTGTAAATTCTGTACACAGATTTGGCTTTGGAATATCGTGTTTATCATATCTTTCTGCCTCTACTGAATTCTGTATTTGAGCATCTTGTTATACTTGTGAGTACTTCCCATTTTTCTGCTGGCTAACAGAAACCCACATTAACCTGGCATCTTCATGTCCTTCCCCACACCATTGGATGGAAAACCAGAGTAAAGCAGTGAGGCCATGAGAGATTTCTACCTACTATGAGGTTGGTTCCATTACTTCATAGAATAGCAGTGCTAGCCCCAGGGGGGGAAATCATCTAGTAACCTGCTGATACATTCAACTTCCTCACTCAAGTAAAAAAGAAAGAAGAGGAAAAAACAAAACAAAACAAAGAAAAGACAGGGACCTACAAAATTCTAGGGAATTCAGTTAGGATTCATGGCTATTCTCTCTCAAGTGACACCATTAATGTGACTCAGATCCAAAGATTAAAAATCACCATCTCCCCCATTTCATGTTTTATTTGTAAGCAGAGAAATGATACGACCAGTCAGTTTGAGTCACTTCTCTGTCCCCCAAGTCCAGGGTCATGCTGCATTGTGTACTAAAGCCATTACCAGAGAGAAAGAATTTTCACTGGTCAAATGATTTCCAGGAGGTATCCACTGCAGTTTGGAGCTCACGACTTTTCTATGTCCCATTTTGGCTACCTCTCTATTATTAATGTCTGGCATCCTTGACTTCTGACCCATTGCAGCCCTAGCTGCAAAATGACAGGTGATTTGCATTTGGTTCAAATTATTATTTTTTAATTGTACTTTTGGCTTTAAAATCATGGATAAAAGTGTAGACAAAGCCTCCAGAAACTTCTTCTCTAAACTGTCAAATTAAATGTTGCATTGAAAGGAACCAAGAAGGGGCGCCTGGGTGGCTCAGTCGGTTAAGAGTCCGACTTCGACTCAGGTCATGATCTCGCGGTGCGGTGAGTTCAAGCCCCACGTTGGGCTCTGTTCTGGAGCCTGTTTCAGATTCTGTGTCTCCCTCTCTCTCTCTGCCCTTCCCCCATTCATGTTCTGTCTCACTCTGTCTCAAAAATAAATAAACGTTAAAAAAAATTTAAAAAAAAAAGGAACCGAGAAGTATATATTAAGAGAATAACCTGTCAGTTAGAAAACCAATGCAGTTTAAATGTTTCAGGTTTATTGGAATAAAGTTAGTGTAAAATACCCACCAAAAGCAGAAATACTTTGGATAGAATGTTGTGTTGTGAAGTTTGCTTCACTAGATTCTTAGTTCTGTGGAGATAGAGATGGTGCCTCCATTGCATCTGCATCACCAGTGCTCAGCCTAGTGCCTGGCACATGGGGATGCTTGCTATAAACTTACTCATTAAATGAATTAATTAATGAATAGCACAATAAATCTGCATTAAAAAAATACACACACTTCAATTTTTGTTGTTTCATCTATCTCCCATGCTAAAATGAAAAAGAAAGTCATTACATTGATAGCATGTTAAAGCCAGTGGAATATATATGAATTCATGTTCCTTGGAGTTTGTTGATGGACCCATAACCTCTAAAACTCTGATCCACATGAGGCTGTTTTTATATGTAGAATAAGTAATTGTTTCTATTAAATAAAAGTTCTGAAGCCAAGGAATGTATTCTAGCCCCTTTGGAAGATTCTCTGTTTCTATTAAAGAAAAAGGTTTAATTAGAGCATGCTATTTTAGAAAGAGTTGGCTTAATTTATTTTCAAATTGGTACACAGAGGGTATCTGTACTTAAAGATTCTAAAATGGCATCTTCAGTATTGTACAGGCCAAAAGAAGGATGACATTTTGCATATTTTAACTACTTGAACTGATGGTGTGTCCATATGGTACAAAGTGCAGAAAGTCTTGCTCTAAATTCTGTTTTTAAGTTAATTTACATTTTTTATAACAAATGCCCCCAAACCAGGCATCGTGTTGCTTTAGTTTGTGTGAGCTCGAACATCCTGTCATCAAGACCAAAGCTTAATACTTCCTTCTTAATTTTCAATGTGTAAATATATGTGACTAGTTCTGCCATTTGGCTGCATCCTGAAGAGTGACTAATGTTACCTATGTATTCATGGGTCATCACACACCATGTTTAATCAAGAATATATTTTCACCTCTGGTATTTGACATGTCACATGCCTATCAGTTTACTGTCAGGCAAGATAGAACGTGTCAAAATGGGCATTAATTCTTACTGCTCTCTTATGGAGCCAAGCACTGCAGATGACAGTGAATATGACAGCTTTTGTGATCAGCAACATTTCTGCTGGCATCCTGTTATTAATAATACTTTGGCTAGACAGTATTACCAAGGATAATCTATGGTGGAACAATAAATAGTTCCTGCATCATTGGCCACAGAATGATTTTTAAGCTTTTTCTAAGGCTTTTAGTTTTTCAGGCTTTTTTTCCCCTTCAGGCAAACTCTTAACTAAACTTGTTATAAAATTAATTGGAAAGAGGAAAAATGGAAAAGTGACTATTAAAAGCTCACTTTTTCATTCTTGGCTCAAAGGCTATATTTACCAATTTTTAAGAACCGCAGTGCATATCGAAGGATCTCAAGACTGAGTATGATAGAGAGGTGAACTTAAAGATTACAAATAATGCAAAAAAAAAAAGATTTTTCATTAAACAAATAATTATATCACTTGGGAAACTTATTATTGAGATGAATATTTCTGATGATATGTGAAATGCAGGCAGTATTCTCGGCATAGTATAATATGTACTTAATAGCCATAATGACCTTTGTATTAAAAAAATTCACTAACAGTGAGGAAAGGGTGAGCAGCTTTATGGCTAGCATTATCCAGACATGTTTTTCTTTTACTCCTAGGATCAATTGCAATGGTTATTGCATACACATAATTTATATTTCTAGTTATGTATTACCTACACCATCATTAAGCAAAGTTCATGAGGTGGCCAATCCCTGGTTCACTGATCCATCTGCGATTGGATCCATCCAATCCAGCCTTCAATTATTTAATGCTTTTTAGTGCTTGTGAGACCCTGCAAGATTCTGAAGAGAAAATACCAAAAGTTTTAAATGAATAATACCTCAGATTTACCAACCCCATTTTATTTTTGCCTTGTCCTGATTTATTTTCTCTTATAAAATCTCAGTGAAATGAGTCTCTCCTCGCATCATTTTTAAAGATTACACATGGTTGGGCACCTTGGTGGCTCAATCAGTTCAGTGTCTGACTCTTGACTTTGGTTTAGGTCATGATCCCAAGGTTGTGGGATGGAGCACCACATAGGGCTCTTAGCTGACGGTGGAGCCTGCTTGAGATCTCTGTCTCTGTCTCTCTCTTTCTCAGCCCCTCCCCCCCACTTGTGCATGTGCTGTCTCTCTTAAATAAAATTTTAAAATATATATTTATTTTAAAAAGATTACACATGGTTAAGACCACATAATTACTTTTTCTAGTTGTTTAATGCTTCAAAACAAAAACAAATAAATCTTATTTTCCTTTGTTTCATAAAATTGGTGCTGTATTTTAAATTTTCAATGTTAAATCTAGACAAATTTTATATGGAAATATGAGAATTGAGAAGGTTATTTTTTAATCTTAAATTTGCACTTCTTAGCTTGTTTACCCAGGGATACCATAACTTTAGAGTCTTTTATGATAGCACACTAGTTACATATTTATATACCTATGTAAGAATAAATTGAAATTTCTGATATAAGGGAATCATACAACAGATTATATAAATGTTTCAGATCCTCAAGATGGTATAAATGTGTTTGTGTGTGTGTGTGCCTATGTCTCACGTGTATAATGCATATGGTAAAATAAACTTCATTGTGAGACCTGTTCTTTAACTAATGACACTGATTTATCACAAAAGCCTATCAATATAAAAGTATAGAGTTAATCATGCATCTGACAATCACTTTTGTTTGATTTATCAAAAGTTCTTCCATTTCTTCTTAAACTTGAAAAAGTAAAGGATTTGGTTATGTTCTTATTTAGAGGTATTCTTGGTTAAAAGGTACATAAATCAACAAATTAACACCCTTTAAGAATTTAGGATCAGAATTAATGAGCTTCCTTGAAACTGACTACCAAAATTTGTAGCTTGTGCTTTTCCACTGTTGCCTTTCTTCCAGGAAGCAAAAAGATTCATTCAATGCCAGTCTTTTAAGAAGTTTCTTCTTTCTTTCCTTTTTATGTTTTCTCTCTTTTTTTACTTTTTTTAATTGTCAACAGAAAAATCAGACAGAATAATTTTCTTCCAATATGCAAATATCTTTAATAGCTAGAACTTCATTTAAACCTGATAGTTTAGAAAAGTTTTATAAGTAAACACACATTAATATTTTAAAGGTACAAAAAAGAACAAAGTACATTTTAGGAAGCCTTTGAAAGCTATTTTGCAATTTGTGGAATTATTAAATCGAGTAAATTACCATAATTTTGGCTTTGGGCAACTTTAATTCCTCTATGCCTCTATTTCCTCATCTATAAAATGGGAAATATGGTACTGCTTCATAGTGACTTCTGTTATTGTGAGGTTTTAATATTATAGGAAGACTTTTCTGCACAGTCAAGACTATTTGGGGCTATTTGCAATTTTAAATTAACTTTTATTTTATAAGTTAAATTTTTTTTACACTTAAACCTGGCTTTTCAGTACTTTTTTTAAAGCTAAACATACAAATCTTCCTCTATTTATAAATCTGGTACATTTTAACAATTAGTTTAAAACTTTATTATTTAAAATCTATTAAATTTTTAAAATATTTTTATTTTCTTCATAAATCTAATACATTTTATGTTCCTCAATTATGTTCTTCAAGCTGTGATGTAACATGCAAAACCTCCCTAAGCACTTAAACCACTCTTGCAAATGTAATCAATTAAATGTATAAATGTAGTATATTTTAAGTTCTTTTAGGCATCACAGTACTATTGTTAACCAAGTAAATAAAATTCTCCTACACATTTCAAATAAACATGTATAGGGGCAGGAAACTTTCCCTTTCTTCCCCTGCAAGTGCTTTGTCTGGCCTAGTAATTAAATTGACATAGACAAATTAACAAGGGAAAAATTAATTTAATTTTGTAGACAAAACAAAGGATAGACAAAGAATACATTTGTAAAGAATTGACAAAGAGGTTTGGGCTTAGGGTAGTAAATTAGTGAAGAAGTAACAAGATTTGTTTGTACTGCCTCCTGAGCCCTATAATTCCCTATTTTTGGGTGTAAGAAGACCTTCCACTCTTCTGGTCCAGTGAGGGTACCTTTCACATGGGAAAATTTATCTCCTGCTTTCAGGAGACAAAGGAGAGTCGGAGCATCTTTTTTGTACCAGCTGTTCTGAAGTAACTTTAATTCAAAATAATTAACATGCCAAAGTGGCATATTCTGTTCCCCATCACATTACAACTCAATAATTCATTTCTCATTTTGTTTGGAATCACATGTTCTTATGCCCTCATATGTCAATTTTTTTAAATATTATAAGCACTTTTAATTTTATTTATAAATTTTTCCTATGTTAAACTCAAAATTACAAATAGAAAGTGGTTTTCTTCATGATCTCAATTTTTAATTTGTAAATTTTCCCAGAATTAGAAGGACACTTTTACCCACTTCTTCTTACACAACTTTTACCATTCCAGTAAAAACCCCAAACCTTCGTGTTTAAAATAGCAAAAATTTATTTTTCACTACCATTACACGTTGGCTACATATTGGCTGGGGCTCAGCTCTGCCTTCTCTTTGTTCCAGAATCTAGAAAGAAAAATGGAGCTTGTAGGTAGGGTTTGCCACAGGCAGCACATAGCACGAGTAGTAGCACAAGCTGGTGTAAAGCTTTCCCATGGCTTATATTCTATTAGCCAAAGTGAGTCACACGGCCTGGGCTAACATCGCTGGGGCAGGAGCTATAATCCTCCCACGAGAGGAGGCACCTACAGGAGGAGCCTGATAGCATGGGAAAATGCTTCACGTATTTTGATCTATCAATGCATTCTACAACATCTTTCCTCAAAAAAAAAAAAAAAACTGGTTATATTATCACCTAGTTATTTCTTATATGAATTTTTACTCTAGTACTCAGTTGCTTCTTTACTGCAAGACTGAATGTTAAATTATTTTCTTGCTTTTGTCAGGTCTTACAGCCATATTGATGACCTTGTCCTAAGGCTTAAATGAGATCATGCAAATGAAAGCATCTATACATCCTTAGCAAATATAAGTAGGAATACATTGTGGGTATTTTTTTTTTTGTTCTCTTATTTTTTGGCTTCATCCTTCCTGATTATGTTTTGCTTGTATAGTTGTATGGTTTTTGTTCAGGCCCAACTATCTAAAGCAAAATCACTTACCTATGCATGGATAAAAGGAATTTGCTGTTCTATCATTAGTTACTCTGAGTTCCAGTCATTTTGGCCTCAGAAACAGTGTTGCATTCCACCAGCACTCACACCCCTCCTTTGGCTGCTCTAAATATATTTACATTCATTGAGCCTTTATTTATTTTTTTTTTTTTTTTTGAGAGAGAGAGAGAGAGAGAGAGAGAGAGTGTGTGTGTGCAAATGAGTAAGGGGCAGAGGAAGAGGAAGAGAGAATCCTAAGTAAGCCCCATGCCTAGTATAGAACCCAATGAGGCTTGATCCCACAATACTCAGATCATGACTTGAGCTGAAATCAAGAGTGGGACGCTTAACCAACTGAGCCATCCAGGCACCTCTCATTTAGCCTTTTATATTGGACTTTCTGGAGGCCAGATCACACTGTTTTCTAATATTAAGCTAGTTATTGACAATAAGCAGCCTGTAAGTCATTTTTACATGTGGCTTTAAGCAACATTTCATTCATCCTATAATGTATTTATGCACAATTTTTTTAAGACGCACGAATAATCTAACTAGCCAGATTATAGAAGGAATTGAAAGTTAGGCAGAGGAATTTAAATTTAATGATGCAGGAAATAGGAAATAATTGAATTTTCTGAGGCAAGAAATAGAAAAACAGCATGGCATCATTATCACAGTACGGGATTTTATGTCAGACCATCCTGGATTGGAATACTGTCACCACCAATATGGCCCTAGTATTCCCAGTCAGTAATGAAGATCACACTACCTACTTCATAGAGCTGTCATTCAATAATAGATTCAGCAAATACTGTGTTCCTACTTTGTACTAGATGTCTTTGAACAAAAAACGAACTCCATTATTGACCTTGTTATGCTCACATACTAGGGACGAATACAGAAATATATTGTGGGTCTCCTGGGTGGCTCAGTTGATTAAGCATCTGACTTCAGCTCAGGACATGATTTCATGGTTGGTTAGTGGGTTCGAGCCCCACGTTGGGCTCTGTGCTGACAGCTCAGAGCCTGGAGCCTGCTTCAGATTTTGTGTCTCCCTCACTCTGCCCCTCCCCTGCTCACATTCTGTCTCTCTCTTTCTCAAAAATAAATAAACATTAAAGTTGTAATCATTTGATTTTAGTTTAAGAAAAAAATAGTGAACAATTGTGATATAGGCTTAGAAGGAAAGGAACAAATGACAGAGAACTGGGGTTTGTATTTTTAAATTAAGTGATCAGGAAAAGCCTCTGTAAAATGGTGACATAATTCATATGTGGAATTTAAGAAACAAAACAGATGAACATAGGCGAAGGGAAGGAAAAGTAAGATAAAGATAAAAAAAGAAAGGGATGCAAACCATAAGAGTCTCCTAAATACAGAGAACAAACTGAGGGTTGCTGGGGGGGGGGGGGGGGTGGGGGGATGGGATAAATGGGTGATGGGCATTAAGGAGGGCACTTGTTGGGATGAGCACTGGGTATACTGAATTCTACTCCTGAAATTATTATTATACAATATGTTAACTAACTTGGATTTAAATAAACTTTAAAAATTAAAAAAAATAAGAATAAACAAGAAAAAGGTTCTGTAGCTGCAGGGGACCCATCCATGTCCTCTTGATCCTTAACATTCTACTGTGTGCCCATGGTATCTAACTACAAGCACTGTTGAATCCTCTTGAGAACATTCTTCCAGCAAGTGTTCAGTGAAGCCTGGAAGTACATAGGAGTGGATGCCTCCCAGTGCAGATTCAGTCATTGACAGATGGGAGTGAGGGAATAAATAGCTCACCTTCTTCACCACCCACCCCATACCCACCTGACATATATTCCATACAGATACAGCTTAAGTTGCCCAGAGTGGCATTGGCTTCATTAAACAGCACTTACTGGCTTTCTTCCCTTCCTTGTTTCACTTCTTTACTCTTAAATTGGTGTTTCATAGGATTGCCTCCTAAATAAAGCATTTATTCTCTAATCTATGCCTTATGCAGAATCTGCTGCAGGGGGAAACCAACCTGAGAGAAATATCACCTCTAGCCACTTAGGATAGTACCTGTAACAGAATATGTACTCAGTAAATGCTAGTTCTCCGTTTCCTCACCCTTGTTCCCCCAAGTCAAGCATGCATGATGAAATGTTTTAGAAAGTCATCTCTATACTTTATTATTGTTTTGGAGGTAGCTAAAGCTACAGTCCTAGAAACCAGTGAAGAAGCAGACAACAGCTTTAGGGCTGACAAAAAGCAATAAAACCCCAGTCAGGCCAATGTGAGATGCCAGTAAAATGTGGTTACAATGGTCTGTTTATATTCTTTTGTATTCTTTACTGCACATTATATATTCTGATGGACTACGTGGTTCAATGGAATATTATAAGACAGTAGTGGTGCCATAAAGATACCACTGGGTAGGCCAATAAAAGTAGGCTGAGAGATCAGCAAAGCATTCTATAAGATTGGTCCGAGATTATCTGTCATACTAGGCTTGTCAGGTAGCAGTAGCAGTGGAAATGTGAAAGGACCTCTGATCTCCATCAGCACTCAAAGCTGCTATATATACAGTTGACCCTTCAACAGTGTGGGGATTAGGGACACCAACTCCCCACTCCCATGCAGTCAAAAATCTGCATATAACTTTTGACTCTGCAAAAGCTAACTACTGTAGCCTACTGTTGAATTGAACCCTTATCAATAACATAAATAGGGGTGCCTGGGTGGCTCAGTTAAGCGTCCAACTTCGGCTCAGGTCATGATCTCATGGCTTGTGAGTTTGGGCCCCACGTCGGGCTCTGTGCGGACAGCTCAAAGCCTGGAGACTGCTTCGGATTCTGTGTCTCCCTCTCTCTGCCCCTCCTCCCCTACACTCTCTCTTTCTTTCTCTCTCTCTCTCAAAAATAAACATTAAATTTTTTTTTAAAAAATAACATAAATAGTTGATGAACACTTATTTGTGTTTTATATGTGTTATATACTGTATTCTCCCAACAAGGAAGCTAGAGAAAAGAAAATATTACTAGAAAATCATAAGGAAGAGAAAATACATTTACAGTACTGTACTGTTAAAAAGCCTCATGTAAGTGGACCCACACAGTTCAAATGCATGTTGTTCTAGGATCAACTGTGCATATAATGCATAAAATTAAAGTAAAACCAATGTGCTTGCTATGTAGGTACATTTTCTTTTTTTTTTTTTTTTTTGTAAGTACATTTTCAAGTATTTCTTGTCTTCTCTTCTAACTCATTTTCCACTTCTAAGCAAGCCTTAAACAGATAACCTAAAGATCCTATTGGCTCTTGAAATTTTTAAAAATTAATTTCCTACCAGGGCATACAACATCTGACCTGTCACCTCCTTATGTCTCAATCTATTCTTGGTTTACTCTCCTTCATGCTGATTAGGCTCAGGCATACTGGCCATTATTTAGTTTCTCAAAGTATGCCACATGCATTAGTGTCTTTTTTAATGTTGATCTTTCTTCCTGGAATTTAATTATCAGCTGTTTACATAAATAGGTCTCTCTCATTCCTTAGGTGTCTGCTTAATTGTCACCTTCTCAGTGAGGCCTCCCTTGACCACCTTATCTGAGATGTATCAGTTAGCTATTACTACAGTAATACTGCATAACAAACAAAATCTCAGTGGCATGCAATAATGAACATTTTTTTAGCCCAAGTGTCTGGGGGTTGGTTGGGGATCTGTCAAGGCAGCCTGGGCTTCACTCAGTGCCTCTGCTGATTTGTTCATGCCTGGAGGTCAGATGGAAGTCAGCTGATCTCTATGATGCTTCTGCTCTACAACTGTACTCCATATATTTCTCATTTTCCTCCTGGGACCAGTGGGCTAATCTGAACATGTTCATTTTATAGTTTTTATACATGGCAGAGGTGTAACAGTATGAACAGAAGCACATAAGGCTTTTTAAGGCCTGGAATCAGAACTGGTCCACCATTACTTGCACCTGTTCTATTGACTAGAGCAAGTCACAGAGCCAAACCCAGCATCGGTGGTTTATTCCTCCCATGGAAATAAGAGGGGTGGGAAGGGAACACATCTAAATACTTATGATCCAATATACTGCAAAAGGTCTCCTCTTTTTATTCCAGTTTAAAGTGCTCAGTTTATTGCCTTCCAAGCAATTTTGGCTTTTTGTATTCAATTGTCTACTGTCTGTCTCACCTGTGAAATTTTATATTATATGAGAAAGGAAGAACAGACCATACTATGGTAACAAATTAAACCCCAAATATCAGCAGTTCTATGCTTGTCTATTCCTCCTCCTCCCTGAAGAGTTTAAGGGATTTGAAGAGGGGAGTAAATATAAAAGGAACACAAAGGCTTATAGTGATTCACAAGGCTCTGTCATATTTGGTCTTTTTATTGGCCTTCAAAGTAATACATATACAGGGAAGAAACTTAAAGAATCTTGGTTTTATAAATTGAAATTCAATTAAAATCTAATAAAATGTATAAAATGCTCAGGGCATCTAAGTCACTGACTGATCACCGAGTCAGAGCCTTCCAGAAACTTCCAGATTGTGCCGAGTGCCCAGCCACCCCAGCTCCCGTAGCAAAATGTGTGCACGTCTAACATATCCTGTCTCAGTTTATACTTAAATCTGCTTTGGATCACTGCCCCTCGATGATCAGCTCTTCTAGGGTTTATTCATAATTCATCTGAGAGCCTACACAGGCAGGATATCTAGAAGGCCTTAGTCTCATACTGGAAATTCTGTTTTGCCCTCCGGTTTCTGAAAAGCCTTCATATCTGAACTTGCAGGCTCTTCTTTAAAGTCAAATGACGTACAGTGCCACTACTAAGACATCCTTTGCTCCACTCAGGTCTCACAAATCCAGTTTTAAGTGTATGGTCTCATGCTTTCTGGAAAGCCTTCCCCCTAGAATTCTTATAGGTTGATACTTGCAAGATGTGACAACAAATCCTGAGTTTGCTAAAGATACTGATGACCTTCAAAATACCTTCACTTGCTAAGGAGGGCTGTGATGAAATTCCTCCTAAAACAGACTGTGGGTATTTAAAATTTGTTTTAACCTTGTAATTCAACCTAAGTTTGTTCCCTACCACATGTCTTTCCTGGGTTGATATTATCAAGTTTCTGTGATAAGCAGAGTCTGTACCTCTAGCTCTGAGAACATTACTGGCATTAAATAGTTAATGACTATTAGTAATCACATCACAGAAACACTAAGAGAACATTAACCATGAGACAGTTAAACTTCTTAGCCAATTCAGTATCTATTTCACAGCATTCTTGACATTTCAAACCGTCTGAATTTTCATTTATCCAGTAGTAGTTGGAAACCTATGTCTAAAATTTTAGTGTCGTCAAGAATACCCACTGTGCCCTCTCGATACGAAAGGTTAATTTTAATGAACATTTAAACACTTATATTAGGCAATATCATTTAAATATAATTGAAATGTGAAGCTGGGAGTTGTAGTGCTTAGCATCCAAATCTGGCCTGTTTACTGCATAGTCATAGCTCAAAGGCTGTACCAGTACTTGTTAAATATTACAGCCTCTATAGAGTGAGAGGCACTGGCTAGAGCATAACTGAATATAGACTTGCCCCTCCCCAGGCTGTATTTTAAGTAGTAACCCATACTTTAAGGACTTTTCGTATGCACTTTGCACTTTTGAGTAGCAAGTTGAAGATGCAGGTCAAATTGGGGTTAGTGCAGCTCAGACTATCAAAAGATATGGACAGCTTGGGAAGAAAAGGGGTGTAAAAAGGAGCACTAGCTAGTGATAATTAGCATCCATTTAGTGCATAACATGGATTGTTTTTGCCATCATTTACATACAGTTTAGGCACTGAGTGAGTAGGTTATATTGCAAGACTGTTGGCTGAAAAACTGGAAACCAGAAATACCACAAAATGAGTGTACCCTGAAGCAAGAAACCTTCCAAAAGACTTGCACACAATGCTTCCATATGTAAGCTCTTGCACTAAGTCTTTGAAAATGGACTTTAACCTGGGGCTCAGGCACTTAACCAAACATACAATGCACCAACTGGGACGGTGATAGTGCTGGGAAAAAAACAAACAGAAAACAAAAAACAAAACACACACATACACACACACACACACTGGAAAATTCTTTCTCTTTTAAGCATTTTAAGTTATTTAGTAAAAGGTTGCCATCAAGGCTGGTATGCTAGTCTCTATTATAACCAAAGAGTTCCTTTTTTCCCCTTCAACATCAGCTTTAAAAATGTGGTTTTATCTGTAACTAAGTATATTAGGTCATTTATAGAAGTAAAATAAAATACTGTGTTTAAAAGAGTGTGTGTCCTCCTAACATTGTTTCCATTTCCTGCTGAGTGTGCATGCCCAGCTAGCCATGGCAAGGCCCAATTCCAGCGATTTGCAAATAACAAAAGCAAATCTACTCATTCTCAAAATAACGGAACTATATATTATACTATAATAATATAATGATATAACTATTATAATAGTATAGTATAGTATACTATACTATGGGATCATATAGTATAATAATATAACTGTAATAATAATATTAATAATTCAGACTTTTTTTCATTATATTGAATGGGAATCTGCCTGAAGTAGAGGGACAATTTTTATTTCCAATAAAGTAGCAAGAAGGAAACAGAAAACAATAATATAATAATTTATTTTAAAGTATATATCACTTTTTTAGGCACTAGAATAGTATATTTTAAGCTTATAATTTTACTTGTTACAATAAAACAAAATAATAGCAAAGACAGATCTCCTAAGTTGTATGCTTAGCTACTAAAAACTTACTTTACTTTATATTATTTTTTAAAAAACTATTTGTGAGACACTTAAGGTTAATTATTATCGCCGCTATACAGATAAAGAAGTTACAATAGATGATTCTAGTTTTCTAATCTAGACTCTAGACTATGTTAAATGGTATTGAATCAGACTGCATCTGTGAAGTTCTACAGAATTCAGTATACTATATTGCAGGCTGTAAGCATTTCATTATGTAACCTGTAATGGTGATAGGTAAATCATTTTCAATTTTAGTATAAATGAAAAGACAAAAGTATTAAGAATAACTACAAAAATTGTTAATTTCTATTTCATTTTAATATTGCATTTATAATCAGAAAATTACTTTAGCCTAAACATATGGTTTGCTAAGCCTTATTTTAAAACCATGCATTTTATACAAGTAAATAATTGCATCAATTAAATAAACATAATCTCCAGCATTTCAATTGCTATTTATATATTTCATTACAGTTTTTATCTTCCGAAATATCTTTTAGAGTCTTAATTTCAAGAAGAGATTTTTTTGGTACCTGAATGTCACCATGTACAATCGGCTTTATTAAGCAGATCTTGAATATTTTCTTAGTCCTTTAATGCCCCTTTTCAAATTTTTTATTAGATAATTGCATTAAATAATATCAATAAAGCTTTCTTTTATGACTCCTAAAACACACCAGGCTCTGCCTGACTCTGTGTCAACTAAATCCTTCTCTGTTCCACTGATAAATGGAGGTTCCATATGATGAGGTTTTTGGGGTGACAGTGGGGTTTGTGGGGTTCATGGGGTCTGGAGCTGACAGCCAAGAAAGAATTCTTGAAGATGTCATTGGTGCAAAAACGTGATTTTATTGAAGCACGGGGATAGGACCTGTAAGTTGGAAGAGCTGCCCTGGGACCATGAGGAGACACTGGTTGTTGGGGGAGGTAAAGTCCAGGGGAAGTTTTCAGTGAGATTTTCATATGCTAAACAAGACTCCCTGTATAGTGGAGGCTTAGCTATTGTCTAGCTTAGGGTTATTTTTTTCCCTCTAGCAAAGTATTAGCATTAAGACAGTAGGGAGTTCCAGGAGAAATGTTTTATTCTGCCAGCCTCAAGTGTTTGTCAATGGGCTGCAGGTTAGAAGGAAATTTCGTTTTGTCTGCCATTTCCTTCTACTTTGGTTTCCCACATCACCATTGGGGGGTGATGGAGACTTAGGTCCTGCAGGACTATGATCTCTACCACTTAGCCACTTGTTTTTCTCCTTTCCTTTGTTCTCGGGCAGCCAGGAATATCACACATATCCCACCTGGGGGTAAGGGGTAGTAGAGCCTTTGAGGCCTTTCAGCTTGCCCTAGGTTCCCTCATCACCTTATAGTCCTGACTTATACATTTAATAATTATATCGAAATTCTTGGGTTTTATAAATATGAAGCCTTTACATTAAGTATTCAAAAAAATAATTTCAAGGTGTCATTTTCTTCTTTATTTCCCCTGTCAACCATAGGTTGTAACATATCGAGTGCAAACTACAATACTAAATAAATGTGCGTATGTGCATTAATCTCATTAAAGTCACTTTAAAAAAATAAATTTGATTATTACAAATGCATATGGGTATTCTAGGCTGGGTTATTTTCATTGTACTATATCAAACACATTAAGCTATGAGTATCCACACACGTAATAAGTGCCAGTGTCAAAGCACTTTGTTTTAATGATCACTGGGAATTACCAAATCAGGGTTGAAGGTGTAATAGTGAGAACATAAAACTTTATTCATTCAAAATAATTAGAGGAAAGGCAACTCTTACCTGTAAGAATCTAAATTATGAAATATTTTAAAAGAAATTCTGTTTCTGTAATTTTTAAAAACAAGGTAAAAATAACATTTCACATTTATTATGTAGTTATTAGGAATCAAACACACAAGGAAGAAAATCACTATACAAAGAATTTTCCTCGCAGAAACAGAATTGTTTTTAGAAGGAATATTGGACAATATTATCATTCTTTATTCCACACTGAATTTATATATTCAAAGCTCAAATATTTAAAATGGTAGTGTTTGTGGAATTATTCTGATTAAGATGTGTAATCTGACAATTAGAAAAACATCTTATTAAGCTCTTCACATTCCATTCTTGCTTATTATGTTCATTTAGATGCATTTGTCAATTTATAAGTACAGTAATTAAAACTTTTTAAATTTTCTTTTTTTTTTTTAAAGGAGCCCGCTACATGAAAAAAATGCAAGTCAAAGTGGTCACAACCTAGAAGTCTGCAGAGACAGGAATAACTAGCAAGTAGATACTATGTTATTTTACTATGCTTAAGTATATAGAATTCAGTAGTGTTCTGGGAATTTTACTCTATAATTACAAATAGCCTTGTAATTTTAAATTCATATTTAGTAGTATTTGTGTTAACTATATTACATCACAAAAATAGTTAGGAAGAAAATTGGTAACTATGGATTTCAGGAAACAGAATTTTGGTCAATAATAATGAAGTGATTTTGGTCAAAAAGATGAGTTTAAATATTGTATCTTTTCCTAGGTCTTATTTTTAGAGACCTAATTCAACAATATATTCCTTTCTGAAAAGAGTGATAATCTCCCTGTATCTTGCAACACATTCAACCACTGTATAAATGTATTAATTCCTCTCCTAAACCATTAATAGGAATTATAATACAATCATGCTTTTAAGAAAGAGAATGAAGTTACATTCACTTTTGAAGGTTACATTTTAAAATTTCAAGGTGATATCAAATGAAATCCAGACATAAAGCAGGAACTTTCCCTTCATCAGTACTCACTGACATTTTCAAGAAATGAAATAGGAGGTTCAATGATAAAAGCATGTAATGTTTGGATGAATGGATTTTAAAAAAGACTTAAGAATGTGGAAAGGGTAAATAAGATTATTTGAATGGCAACAAGAATCTTTGAAAATCTCATTGTTCCATATTAAAGTGTTTGAAGCTGATTCTTTCTCCTGAAATGCATCTTGGAGATTGTAATAGAATCAGAAAATGTTAAAACTAAACTTATTTTAGAAAGTATTTGCATCAAGTCTTTCATTGGTATGGATTAAGGAACTAAGTCTGCACTTAGAAACTGATTTTACATGTTAAAATTACACATATACACACACATAAACATATTTATATGCACATATATACATAATATACATGTATTCTTTAGGATAATAATATAATTAGTTCTTAATTTAACAGATATTTTGCAATTGATGGTGATTAAGATATGTCTGCAAAGAAAAATCTATAAGAAATTATGGCAGTATCCACAATCAAAACTTTTAGAAATTATATATGTATTTTAATTTAAAATCCTATAGTAGTAGAAATTTCTATAATTACAGACATCATTTAAAATTATATTTCAATTGCTTAACAGTACAGATTCCTAAAGAATTATATAAGCCAAAAAAAGTTTCTTCCCTTTCAGTCTTTTTGTTAAGGCTTTATAAATGGTAAATCATGGTTGATAAACACCTCACATACAAATTATATCAAATGTTTATACAATTGAAACCACATATTTTGATAAGAAGAATGCTAAACAATAACTCAAAAAACACTTCAGAGATAAAAAAGCATGAATGAAAGCCTAATGAATCTGGTTTATAAACTTAGACTTTTTATCTTAGGATGTCATACAGTGATACAAGCTTACACTATAAGGTGTAAGTATTTTGAAATTCAAAATTCAGACTTTTAAATAGTTCAGTGGGGCTGTCTTTGTATTAAAGGAGAGAAAATTCTGAAAATGTGTTTAGAAATGCCTTGGTAATAGCATCAATTTCAGCTCAGAAGGAAATGAAGAAGACTATAATTTAAAAGGAATTAAAGAACTTAAAAGAAGAATTATTTTTTAAAAGAAAAACATCTGGAAGATGAGAGAGTCTGGTGGTGGGAGCCCAGGAAACTGACACTTGCTGGGGAACTTAGGACTCAAACTAAAGTGATGGCATTAGAGAGAGAGAGGAGGACTTTGATTTGAAACAATACCTTCTTCACTGGATTCTATAGGAACTTCATTTGGATGCATAGTGACCCCATTATTCGAAATCTGGAGCATTAAGAGAAGAGGAGTTTACCTTCAGTAGAGGATGTTAAAATGGTAACTTTAGTTCAGAATGTGAAGTTCAGGTGCCTGGAGCACATAGCAAAATGGGGACATCTCAGGGTTGGTGGAAATGCAGAACTGGAGGTAGGACTAGAAGATTTCTCTGAATAGACTCAGTGGTTGAAGCCACCAGGATTTCACCAGGCGGAAAACATGTACACAGTGGAAGGGGAATATTACCATAGGTATAGTTCCTAGGATCAATATTCAGTCATCAAAATTCTGCTTAGAGAAAGAGGAATCAGCCACAAAAACTGAGCAGTGGTCAGCAGTTAGAGGAAAACTGGCTTCCAGTATTTTGTTCTGTTTTTTAAAGAAACAAAAGCAGAAATATTCATAGAGGTTAGCCATGTCAAACGCTGCTGAGATGCCTTGGAGGAGGATGACTGAATGAGAAAAAACTTTTAGATATCTGTCAGTGCTTGGGAACCCCATGGAGACAATCCATCTTTGGAGGCCAGATGAATTTGTGAATCCTTTCCAATATAGCACCTTTATTCTTTACCTTATCTTCTTCATATATCAATCCCAATAATAGAATTATGTTTTCCAGATTTGTCTTGCAGAGTTTCATATTTTTAACTCAGATTTGCTTATTCTCAGAATATCATCATAACTCCCTGAAACTTGATTTGAATAGCTAATTCAACTTAATGTATTTTGGTTGAAGAACTCTTTCTTACAGGGTAATCCTATCAATTATATATGGCCCATTATTATTTCATGTAGTAATCTCATAAATGATTTCCCATAGTAGGCTGACAAATACTCCATTTGCCACTGTTGGGAAAAGCCCAGTCCTTCTCCTGTGTTCCTTCTTTGCTCTCACATGACTGCCGTTCTCACAACAATTCTAACATGTCTGTCTTTCATTTCTTCCTACATGTCTTGTAGCCCCTGGAAGCCACCATTCTACTTTATCTGAATTTGACTACTCTAGAAACTTCATATAAGTGGGATCCTATGGTATTTGTACTTTTGTGATTGGCTTATTTCATTCAACATTAATGTCCCTCAGTTTTGCACATGTTGTAGCATATGTCAGAATCCTCTTCCTTTTAAGATGGAATAATATTCCATTTCATGTATATACCACATATTGTTTACCCATTCATCTATTGATGAATACTTGGGTTGCTTCCACTTTTTGACTATTGTGATTATTGCTGCTATGAACCTAGGTGTGCAAATATCTCTTTAAACCCAAGCCTTCAATACTTTTGGGTATATATCCAGAAGTGGAATTTCTGGATTATATGATAATTCTGTTTTTAGTTTTCTGAGGAATTGCCATATTGTTTTCCATAGTGGCTGCACCATTTTACATTCCCACCAATGGTGCAAAAATCAAGCCAGTTTTTCCACATCTGAGCTAACACCTGTTTGTGTGTGAGTGTGTGTGAGTGTGCCTTTGTGTGCGTGTGATGGTAGCCATCTTAATGGATATGAAATGATATCTTATTGTAGTTTCAATTTCCATTTATCCTTTAATGAGTGCTTTAATGAGCATCTTTTCATGTGCTTATTGCCTTTTGTACATCTTTGGATAAATGTCAGTTCAAATCCTTTGCCTAATTTTTAATTGAGCTGGTTTTGGTTGTTGTTATAGCCTTTTAAGATTTTCTTTTCATTTTTTTTTATTTTCAGCAATTTGATTATGATATACCCAGGGGTGGTTTTCTTTTCAGTCATTTTCCCATAGTTTATAGATTTTCCTGGGCTAGAGCTTTTCATCAAATTTGGAATATACTTAGCCATCATCTTTGTAAGTACTGTTCCAATCTCATTCTTTCTCTCTTCTTTATGGGACTTTAGTTACATAGGTCTCTCCACTGTGCCCACATTTCTCTTGTACTCTATCCTTTATTTTATATTCTTTTTCTCTCTAATTGGGTACTGTCTATTGATCTGTTTTCCAGCTCATTATCCAATTTCTAATATGATTTTTTTTAATTTTTTAATGTTTATTTATTTTTGAGAGAAAGAGACAGAGTGTGAGGGGGAGAGGGACAGCAAGAGAGGGAGACACAGAATCGGAAGCAGGTTCAGGCTCCAAGCTATCAGCACACAGCCTGTCACAGGGCTCGAACTCACTAACTGTGAGATCATGACCTGAGCCGAAGTTGGATGCTCAACTGACTGAGCCACCCAGGCGCCCTCTAATATGATTTTTAAAATATTTGTTAAATTCTGAATTTCAGAGACTATGTTTTTCAATTACAGAACATCTATTGGATCCGTTTTTATAAATTCTAATTATCTGGAGAAATTCTATTTCTATTCATCTGATCTATCATGTCCATCTTTTCCACTGTGTTCATGAACATATCAATTGTAGTTATTCTGAAGTTCTTGTCCATAATACCATGATCACCTACACATCTATTTTTAGTGTCTGTTTATTCCCTTATACTTTGGCCATTATGAACCTACCTTTTTAAGTAATTTTTTATTAAATGCCAGACATGGAGTATGAAAACTTTTAGAGTCACCAGGTGATAATATCCTGGCAAGTAAAGCAGAAAAAAATATTCCACCTAATTTTTTTCGGGATTAAAATGAGTAGAGGCTGAATGCTTCAGTCTGTCTCTGGTTGCTTCCTTTTCTGAAGCATAGCCCTCTAGGATTTTCAACTGAAATCTTGGAGTGTTTACTATGATTTTTGCCTCTCATGAATTTGTTGATAAGGCAGGACATTTTGCTCTGTGTTTTAGACATTTTTATCTAAAACTCTAGTGTTCTGTGTCACGAAGCATCAAAATATACCAATGACTCTCTCTCAAAGGGGAGTATACATTTAAGGTTCCTCAATTCTCCAATGTTTACATTAGGCTTTCCAGACCACCCAAAGCAGTTATCTGTCTTTCCCCAGTTGTGGCCCTCTGATCAAACTAAACCCAGATTATCAGACTCTAAATTCTATCATAGAATTGACAAATGCTTCCAGAGAAAGGAGATGAGCTGGGCATCAAAAGCTCCTTTCTTTTTGGTTCTCCCCACTTTGAAAACTTACCCAACTAACTAGTTTTGTTGCTTCCTCAGCTCTTTGAATCATTAAAGCAGATGTTTACATTTACATGGCTTTTCCAGTTTCTCTCTCTAGAAGCATTGATGCTGCCAAAAAACACTTTGTGTGCCTTGTTTTTGTGTATCATGGAAACTTGTACATGTCAACTAGCATAGATTAATGTCTTTTTTCATTTCTTCCTCTTTTTCTGTTAGAATTCTTTCTAAAGTAGACTTTTTATTTTTTTAGAGCAGTTTTAGGTTTACAGCAAAATTAAGTGGAAACTACAGAGAATTCCCATATATCACCTGACCCTGCACATGCATAGCCCCCCATACCATCAACACGCCTCACCAGAGTTGTACATTTGTTACAATCAATGTTGACATATTATTATCATCCAAAGTCCATAGTTTACATTAGGCTTCACTCTGCTGTACATTCTGTGGATTTGGACAAATGTATGATGACATTCATCATTATAGTATTACACAGAATAGTTTCACTCCCCTAAAAATCCTCTGTCCTGCATCCCTCCTAATCCCTGACAACTGCTGACCTTTTTACATAACTACAGTTTTGCCTTTTTTAGAATGTCATATAGTTGAAATCAAACAGTATATAGCCTTTTCAGATTGGCTTCTTTCACTTAATAATATGCATTTATATTTCCTCAATACCTTTTTGTGGCTTGATAGATTATTTTTTCTAGCACTGAATAATATTTCATTGTACAGATGTACTGTAGTTTATTTATCCATTCATAATGTATTCTTTTTAACAGTTGTATTAGATTCTATAATATCTGGGTACGTTTTATTAAACAATCCCCTACTCGGGGATGATTTACTCTATTTCCAGTTTTTCCCTCTTAGTATAATGGTATATGAGCTAACTTGAATATATCCCCATTTATTTACTTGTGTTTCCAAGGGGGAACATACCCAGATATAAGCTTGGTAGGACATAAATACACTTTACATTTGTAAATTTGTACATATATAATTTTTAAATTATGTTATTTTACTTTTATATAGGACATAGATTTTAAATCATTTCATTGTGATAAAATACACATAACAGACACATAACATAAAATTTACCATGTTTAAGTATACAGTTCACTTGGCACTAAGTACATTAGCATTGTTGTGCATCAATGTAACTGGTATTGTCAGTTTCTTATATAGACTTCCAGAGATATCTCTCCAATATATAATAAGCCTATGTATACACACATACATATTTTTTCTTTCTTTTCCTTAGATTATGGCATTTTTTCCCCAGTAAGGAGAAAATATCAGACATAATTTCATATCTGTTTTTAGAGAACTTGCTTATTTTATTTTCATTTTTTTACAAACTCCTAAATAGCACATTGTGTGGATTTATATAACTCCCAGTCTTTTGCTATCACAAAAAGCTACTCTAAATGATCATATGCATAGCTTATTTTGCATGTATGCAAGCTGATCATAAGAAGAGTGGAATTGCTATATACAAAGTCATGCCTTTTTGTAATTTTGGTAGAATTTGTAAAATTGACCTGCATAGGGCTTATTCCAGTTTTTACCATTATCCATAATGTGGTGCACATGACTTTCTATATTTAATAGGTGAATATTGTACTCAAAGCTACAGTGATTTATAGTGTCACAGATATGTTAACATCCTTTCCCCACATTGCTACTCAGAAATAAGTCATAATCACTGTTTTCTTATTTTTATCATTCTACTGGATATAAAGTAATATCTGAATTACCTCAGGTTATACTTTCCTGACTACTAGAGAGATGAACCATTGTTTCATATGTATATTAGTCACATGCTCCTCTGCAATTTGTATATTGAGATTTTTGCCTACCTTTGTATTGTGTTGGCTTTTTCTTATCACTTTGTAACTGATCTTTTTATATTATATATATGAGCCCTTTTTTCTTTCATATATATTGCAAATATTTTCATCACCTGAGGTGTGATTTTAGTGTATGGGGAAAATACATTTTTTCTTTGCTGGTAGAATTAATTCTTTTTTGCTATAATACTTCTATAGATAATTTATGTTGGTATTTATTTCTTTAGAAGCACTTGGGAATTTCTTATAGATTATGACAGGAAGTCTGTCTTCTTGAATTATTTTATTATTTTAATCTTAATTCACTTGTGATAGTGAAAGAGTTTTTACAATTATGGAACATTTTATATTTAATGTGGAATACAAAGATGATTTCAGACCTAAAAATTTGTTTTTATTTTATATGCAGAGAGCAAGTGCAAGCTGGAGGGAGGGGCAGAAGGAGAGAGAGAGACAGAAAGAGAGAGAGAAAGAGAGAGAGAGAGAGAGACAGAGAGACAGAGAGAATCTTAAGCAGGCTCTACATTCAGTGCAGAGCTCAGTGCATGGCTCAATCCCATGACCTGGGATCATGACCTGAGCCGAAATCAAGAGTTGGACACACAACAGACTAAGCCACCCAAGCACCCGTAAAGATGATTTCATACGTTTATAGCAGCTATCCTGAAAATGTTATTTTATAGATAAGAGATGTCAAATAAATGAGAGATAGTAAACCTCATCTGAGACTTACTGGGTTAACAGAAAAAAAGTACCACAAAATGCCAAGATGGGGAGAAGAGTATTGATGTTTTTTGTTTCAGTTTTTCTGACACTAAATAAGTTGCCAAAAGTCCTTGGGTTCTCTCTTACTTATCTCCATGTTTTATTGGCTAGTTGCCACAAAGTTTTAGGAAGATCACTGGGAATTAAAGCTTTCTTCTTATCATTATTCATCTTATGTGATATTTAGAATCCCCTATTCTTTTCAAGTTATGGTGTTAGATATGCACCAAGGGGTAACAAAGATGTCTACGCCATGAAGGCTGCAGGGTCTAGTGGCTGAAGTCCATGTTCTGGAGTTGAATTATCTACTTTAAAATCCAGCACTTCCACTTAAAGCTGTATAAAATAGAGCACATTCTTTAATTTTCCATTGTTTCTGTTTCCTCATTTGAAAAAAAAGACATAATAACTGCATTTGCCTCATAAGATTGTCTAGGTGTTGGGAATGAAGCAGCAAATGAAAATGACAGAACCCATTCCTTATAAATAAGGAATTTTGAGCTATTCATGTAAAATTTAAATTTGAGAACAGTATAAGAAGTAGATTGGCATAAGAAGCAACAGAATACATGACGCATAGTAAGCACATAATTTGCAAATAAAGAAAAAAAGAAACAAACAGAAGAAACAGACTTAAATATGGAGAACAAACTGGTGGTTGCCAGAGGGAAGGTGGGTAAGAGGATGGGTAAAATTGGTGAAGGAGATTGAGTACGCTTATTGTGATGAGCACTGAGTAACGAGTAGAATTGTTGAGTCATTATATTGAATGAAACTAGTATAACATTGTATATTAATTATACTTGGATTAAAAACCCCCCAAAATCAATAAATAACAAAATAAAAATAAAACAAAAATAAAATAACATAAGTGTTTGAGTCAATAAATATAAACCAAATTAAACAAATTTATTTCAAAGGAAAGCATATTTAAAGCAGAATTTGTATTCAAAACTTAACCTATTCTAAACTATTTTGAAAAAAGTTTTCATTTATAGTTTGTAAAGGAAATTATATAACGTTAGAAAATTATACCCCAAAAAGGACAAATTTATGTTATTTTTAAATAGGATTTATTTATTCAACCAATATTTATTGAGCATATACTACAAGCTTAACCCTATTCTAAGTGCTGGGGTTACAGCAATAAATAAAATATGAAATCCACATTCTCTTGAGTGTGTGCGTCTTGCACAAAGGAGTGATCGTTTAGGCCTATGAATTTGGAAGACAAATCCTGAGAATTGTGCGACATATGGATTGGAATAGGGAGAAACAGGAGATGTAGGAATCACTCAAGAGGCCATGTCTCTTTTGAGGTGAGAAGTCAGAGGTCTATACTTATAAATGGCAGAGAGACTTACAAAAATTATACAATAATGTTACTGAATTTTTGTAAATAAAATCATTTCAATGTACAATGAGGATTTGCTATTTTTAAATAAATCCTCTTCAACTGTTTTCACAAATAATTATGTATTCCTTTATTTGGTTTATATATTTGGTTCCCTTAAAAATGTAGTAAGCCTATACTACAAAAAAAAACAAAACAAAACAAAAACAAAAAACAAAAAACTAACCTAAACCACCTCCAAGTCAACATCTTACTGAAAGTGTATCAGTCATGTTTGCTAGAAATTTAAAATAATTTAATATGGTTTATTTGAGAATAACCTAAAATTGAAAACCAGCTGTTACAGACTACAGGTGGCATCTATAGGGACAGATATTTAAAATATAAAGGATGAAATTGATGCCATCATTCTTTAAATCCTATAATATCTGTATATAACTTAGATGTCAGAAGGTTTTGAATATTATGAGAGGAAAGAAGTCACTAAATGCTGGGGTAAGCCACAAAATAGTGATCGTAGGAGAGGGAAACTATAGGGAAGCAGTGAAGTTGATACAAATCGTACTTGACTGTCAAGGCCACGATAAGCAGAGAGAGACTATGACCAGGTGCATACCCCAGGCTCCTGGCCAGATGTGTGCTGCTCTGGGGATCTCTGCATGACCCAGCAACTGGCTTCTGCACCCTGAGGGGTTCTGATGCCAGGTGAATGAGTTCCCAGTGCTGCCATGTCTATCTGACTTTATTCCTAATTATCTGTGCTGAACGAAGAGCCCACTTCCTACCTGTGGTCTGGTTGAGTACTTTTTAGCTGGAATTTAGAAACTGAGTTGAGTTGTTTAAAGCATAGCTGGAGCAATAAACCTAGAGAGGAGAGGAAGGGCAGAAGGGAGAGAACATGACATTTATTGAGTAACTTTTATGTAGTCCAAGTACATTTATACACACATTTTCTCACTTAGCCCTCATGATATCTCTATAAGAGAGTTGAAGAACTGAGCTGCAGAGAAGTTAGTTAATTGACTTTTCACGGTTACCACAGTTAACTAAAGGGATAATCAGCATCACAGTCTATTTCTATATGACTCAAAGGACCATTCCCTTTCTACTGTATTGCCAGCAAGAAAGTTTGCATGAGAGAAATTGGATGGAGAGAACATCATAACATTTTATAACCATTATAAAACTGTGTAGAGTCATAGGTTTATGAAATAGAAATGGAACAAGTCCTTCTTAAAGCAACAACAATGGGACAATGACAGTGGCAGTAAGCATTGAAGCATTGAATGTGGTACCTCTGGTCATAGTGTGAAGGGTAAACTGGTGGGGATCATGGAGGTAGAAGAATGTCTATTGGGAGCAGCCATACAATATCCAGAGACCAATACCTAGTGGGTTTCTGAAATATAGGACAGAGATCTGAGCTAAATATTTGGATTCAGAAGGTTTTACTATGAAGATGGGGACTAAAGCCAAGAGTGTACATGAGATTTCCCAAGAAAAAGTACAAAGCAAAGTAAGAGGAGTACTGAAAGAAAAACTTGAGTTAAAACCAAAAGCAAAAATGGGAAATGCTTAAAGAAGTAGGAAGATAACCAGGGTAAAGCAGTTACATGTAAGCAAGAGTATAAAGAATGCTAAGGGAAAGACAATGATCAACAGTTAGATAAAAACTACAAGGTTTAAGGGTTCATGGAATCTGGCGGTTAAGATATTGTTGAGGACCTGTGGAGGACTTTATAATTCTGTAGAATAAGGAATCAAATGTGTCATAGATTGGGCTCCTTGGAAATGGGATCTAAGGATAAGGATAAGGATTATTGGAGAGTGTTGAGTAGAAAGAGAAATTAACTACAGTGAGGTAGTAACAGAGGCTTCGACAGAGCCTATTTGTAGCACTGGAGCTGGGGAAGCCCTTCATAATTATGCCAAAGTGAGAAAAGGTGGCTGGGTTTTTAAACCAGCATGCACCAGTTATCAGAGGAGTATAACCTGGGCAAGATAATCCACTTCAGTAAAAGGCAGTGCCAGAGAGGAATGCACCTGTGAGCCATTAACAGGCAGCCTTCCAGCAGCTGGGAGAATGAGTGGTTCCATCCACAACCGGATCTGGGTTGGGCAGCCACCTCACAGCATCGGAGAAGAGAGTGGGGAAAGGAATAGGATGTGCTAAGCTTCTATTTTATTTTATTTTTTAAATGTTTATTATTTATTTTTGAGAGAGAGAGAGAGAGCATGAGCAGGGAAGGGGCAGAGAGAGAGAGAGGGAGACAGAATCGGAAGCAGGCTCCAGGCTCTGAGCTGTCAGCACAGAGCCCGACACGGGACTCAAACCCACGAACCGTGAGATCATGACCTGAGCCGAAGTTGGACGCTCAACCGACTGAGCCACCCAGGTGCCCCTAAGTTTCTATTTTAAATACTTTTTTCTAAGAGATTTTTATTATTTAAGCCATTAATGCTCTCTTCCTTTTTCTTTCCCGCCACCATCTTCTTGCCAGCTAACTCCTTTATTGCCAGGTTTTCTTCTTAGATGCTTCATTTACTCACATGACCTTCAATTAAGTCGCTCTCTTTTCTTTCACTGTTCTTCACTGTTACTCTTGGTCTATCCTGTACCATATGAGCAGGAGTAAGTTTAGAGGATCCTTATAGCACGTCCATTAATACATGTTATGTGAAAAATAACCATATTGTACAGAATTGCTTTTTCTAGATCAATTACCATTACAAAGGAGGTTTTCCATGGAAGCTCTAAGTTAAGGAGTTTGGAAATTACAAATCAAGACTTGATGTATCACTGTAAGACCCTGTATTGAAGAGTCTGGTTTTACATATTTCATGTGGGGCTTTACATTTCCTTAGAAGACACTAAATAAACAGACTCTACAATTATAAGTATGAACTCTTACTATAATTTCACTCTCATGAATACAGAAAAGGTTAAATAAAAGCTGTTAATCAATTTGATGATTATTAATTTATGGCAGCTCTGATGTAAGGGTAGTATAAAAATAGTTCCCAGGAGGAATTTAAGTCAACATGCGATATATCATTATGTCAACCACTTTTTAATCATCCTGCATCCTTACGTTCCTGTGGTGCTTAATGCATTATCAACTGCCTCTGGCAGTCACCTGGGATATATATTTACTGGCAGCTTTATTACTTTTTTCAGAATATATAGGGCCATATTTTTATGTATCTTTTTAAATTATCAATAGAATAGTTTGATATTTATGAAGTATTGGCTGGGTTTTCTTTCGGCGGGGGGAAACTATGAAGTTCTAATATATTGAATTCCCATTTAATCAAAAAACACCCATCCCCTCTCCCCCCACAAAACAGAATCATGTGCAGTTTTACGGAGTTCTAACTAGAGACTATTTGAAAAGGCAGATTTGTTCTTGCTTTGAAAATACCATATAAACACCAAAAAAAAAAAAAAAATTCATCCCATCTGTCAAATTGCCTGGAGTATGCATTTAACAAGGGATGAAGCTACACATTAAAGGCAATAAAATATGCAGCAAGGGAAAAAGGGATAAAGCCATCCTGCAGTTCACTGGCTGCACCTACTGTGTGGGGCCCTCCTTGTGAACAAGACAGATTGGTTATTTCTTGCTACATCAAATATCTGCCATTGTGGAGAATAAGAGAATTGGAAAGAGAACACTGGATTCTAAATTCCAGCTTCTTCCATCATCAATAGCCAAAGAATTGTGAAAATTAATTACATTTCCTTCATTTTAAGGAAACAGATCTACTTTTTCTACTAGGAAAAAAAACCCCACAACTTTTTTATTTGCAATCAAGGAATTTGACACATGAAAGAAGTAAACTTTGATGTATAGTTTTGCAGCTATGCCCAGGGGAAAGGAACACATTGCTAAAAGGTATGCTTTATAAGCTAGGTAATGCCAGTTGTCTGTGTTTGCTGTTGTTCTACCAAAACACGGAAACATCACATTATACACAAATGTATAAGATACATTTGGAGGATGGTAACATAAAACAAAATGCACCTGACTTACCTCTGGCAAAAAAGAAAAAACAAAGTATTTAGACACCCTTTACAAGGTGAATTTTTACTTGGATTGTAATATTGAAAGGTGTTCACCTTCTTGTCGAATAACACATTGGAAAACTGCATCTGGAACAAAATATTCAATGCTAAAATTATTGAAAGTGGTTTCCATCTGTGAATGTTATCAAGTCTATCTAAGGATTCTCTATTGATACATTTTGAAGATAAGATAACAACATCAAATGTTCTGAGCAGTTATAAGCAATAGAATTATGAATTAGGAGTGACATTATTAAAAGATCTTGCTTATTAGTAATAAGAAGTTATTGCTTGATATTTCCAGCTGAAATGTGAAAATGTCCTTTATACTATCCCTAAGTTTTCTCACTTTACATAAAAATGAACATTTTTATTGCTAACTAGTTAATTTAGTTTAAAAAAATACTAGACAAAGAATTTTATTTGATTTCTTTTATACAAATTATGGAACTACTCTTCAAACCATTTAATGCTTAGAAAATGTAATAAAATACAAAAACAGTCTTTCAATTAAAAATGTATTAAACTTGCAAAAAATTCCAATTTAGTAATATTAATACTGAGCTAATTTTTAAAATAATGACTTCCTTTAAAAAGATCTGAATCATAACTTCAGGAAAAAAAGAGGAGTTTTTTTTTTAAATAAAGGAAACATTTATGTTTTTATAAAAGAAAATCAATTTTTGAAGGTTGTAGTTTTAAAAAAATCAGACGGTGTTGCGCAATCTAATGAAAGATAGGAAACATATATGTAGCTAACTGTTCAAAAGAAGACGCATACAATTATGACTAAAATATGCAATCACTGAGAAATCTCAAAACTTCTAGTCAATTAAAAAAGGCAAACTTAAAAACTTAGAAGTAAAGAATCTAAATATCTCATCCAAATTCAGGAACTGTGAAACAGCAGTTATTTTAAAGCTCTGTTCATTAACATTCTGTTGTAAGGGAATGTAATAAAGATTCTTTGACATTGAGAAACAAGGACAATAATCTAGAGAAAAGTGAGATTTAAGTAAATATAATAATGAAGAAGATACAGCTATCTCTTAAAGAAGATACAAAAAATTTCTTCAATGCTCAATTGGGCCTAATATGTACTTGGCAATATTTTGACTCTAAATTTTGAACATACATGTTTGCCAAATTATTTCTATAGTGTAATCCACTTTAACACCTTAGAAATAAAGCATTTTTATGGTTAATAGGACTCCATACATTCCTGAGAAAGTAGAAATCAGTCAGTGGCTCCAGAATTGATCCAGAGGCTCTGTACCTCTGTACAGCTGGATGTGAAAGCAATAGCTAATTCCTAAGGGAGATCTCAGTATAGGAAAAGATCTAGATGGGTTTGCATAGAAAATACAAGTAAAGAAAAATTAACTGGAACATGTATTTTCTTATCTATTTAAGACATGGTAAAGTTAGAAAATTATAGTAATGGGGACCAGGGTACTCTATTTATAGATAAGAATACTTAAAAAGTAAAAGGTGATTTGATTCAGATCATGTGGCTACTTAATGGCAGAACTGGGACTAGAATTCAGGTCTCCTGACTCTTAATCCAAAGCTTTTTAGTGGAATTCTGGCAAGATTCCTGATGATACTTGATGTTCCCTGTTAGACACGCAATTAAGCTTATAATTGGTCCTTGTTCCACTTCTCTGTGAACATGCCTTTCCTCAGATTCCATAAGATGACACATTATTCACCCAGGGACAGAGAGAAGAGTGTGCAAATTAAGCCAGTGAAGTAATTTGATTTAAGTTGTACAGAAAACAGGGATAATAACATGATTTGATTATTTATTTTCTGCTCATGTTTCCTTATTTGCATTAATGAAGTACCTGATTCATCTATATTAGGTACAAGTGACTCCCAATTTATTTTTAATTTTATTTCTGAATAATGGTGGAAAAAATTGTTGTATATTGGTGCCTCTCACATCAATTTTTGCAGGTTTTCCCTGAATTTTGGTGTTATATGTCATGACCAACATTTCTCTTCTTTAAGCTATCAAACCATTCTTGGCTAAGACGAAAAACCTCTTGCACAGATTTCTTAACACTGCACGTGTTTTTTGTTGTTTTGTTTTTTAATGCAGAGAAATACTGTCTTTGCTAAAATTGTCATTTTCTTCAAAGGCATTTAGCTTTACTCCTCCATTTATGACCACCTAAAACTTTTAGAAAGCCTTAGCCAGTCATCTTTTTAAATGTCTGAGATACTGAATTTGTCAGTCGTTTCCTCATTTTTATATTTAGGTAACCCCTCTGGACAAGACTACCAGATTGTTGGTGCTGTATGCTTTTTGTCACATCAGGAAGCGTATAATATCATTTTTTCCCACAACTGATGGTCCTAAATTTGACCACATAATTGAGGTGGTGTCAAATCCCTCCATTATACATTTTCGAGTTTGTGATTGGTAATTACTGTGTGGGATTTGAAAGCTTATGAACAGCCTAACTCCAACAATTTTTTTTACCCAATAGTTTTAGCATCCACTGATGATCCTTAACTGAATTCCCATTTAGGATTGCAAAATGGTTATGTTCTATCATTTTTCTACGTTGTACTTAGCATTCTTATAAAAAGTTCCCTTTTTCATCTATCTCTCTTTCTTCACGAGGGACTCATGAATTTATTTTTAATTCAGTGAATTTTTTAAGTTCAGTAAAAGCAATAGAAATTTAATTGTAAGTCTAGCTCACTTTTTCTGGTAAAATGCTCAGAATTTGGTGCTTGGAAAATATATACATTTGTTGACACTGGCATTGCTCTCTTCTTTTTAAAGTAAAATTTTTGCCGCTTTTCTGCAAGTCTCACTGTGACATATGTTGAAATTAATTATTTCACAATTTTCTATTTTGAAAAATGACATTTGGAATTTGTGAGATTAAACACTACAGGAAAAGTGTTATATAGCTTGCTTTTTTAATCCCTATAAGATTTGATTACTTTTTCTGACTGATTACTTCTTCTGAATAGACAATTGAGAATAGACAATTACTAACTTATTCAGTAACTCTATGATATTTAATATTTGAACATTTGCTAAGTCACTTTGCTGTATCTTCACCTCTTAGGAAATAAGAGACTATATATAGTTACTATTTCTCTATTTTTAATTTTTTACACAAATAAAAATTACTTAATGTTTTCTTCATATTTAACAAAATCCAGTAGTATTTCAATGACAATGAGACATTTTCAAAAATACCTCATTAGTGTGTGTGAATAAGTTAACTAATGGTCTTTCAGAGGAACAGAACATCTTCTAAAACAGAATTGCTATTTAGAAAGTTGCAGAAAATCTGGGTTAATTTACATACAAAACTTCATTCTCATGATAAGAAGAGAATGTATATAGAACACAAATACAGATTTTGTACTTAAACAGATTTCATGTGTTTGAATCTTCACGCATTCACTGCTTTGGGACTTAGTCTCCTTATTTGCAGTATAAAGGGATTAAAGCTGCCAACTCTTTCTTAGGAGATTCATTATAGGCCCTCACCTAATTAAGGGAGCCATCATGATTATTAATATCATCATCATTGTCTTTACATTGCCTTTGATATTATCAGCCCCTGACTTGAGTGGAGACAATAAAGTTGTAAACAAACGTTCTGAAAGTATGAGTCTTGGTTACATAAATTAGTTAAAGATGACCTCTGTGTATTGGCCCCTATATTTATTTCTTCACAGCAAGCTAAGACTGCTGGCTCAAAGCCTGCCAGAGCCAAACTCAAATTCTTATGTATCCAATTGCTTTAAAAAGAGTCCAAATAAGTATTTTTTTAAAGCAATTTCAAGTCTGCCTGCTTTGCATGCCCCACAAAACTCAACCCATTATGCTACCTATAGATAAAGGCAAACCTTATGGCTACAAAGACCTCAAATGGCTATTAACCTTGGCACCTCTCCAACTCAGAGACTCCCTATTTTGCTGCTGAGCAACATACTCTACACATAAAAGCCCCCTCCCCATTGCCCCATTCCTCTTCTGAGTGCTCATCTTACCTCACTGTCTCTGGAAGGTCTCCTTTCCAGAGAGAATTCCCAGAACTCTTGCAAACCTGTCCATGTGCTATGCAGTAAAGCTTTTAAAATACTGCTTTATTCTGATATGTCTTTCCCTTGATCAGCCCTAATATATTTAAACTTCCCACAGTCTATACTGGAGTTTTGGATCAAAGATTATGAAGCTGAGTCTTTTAATAAATAGTAGGTCTGGAATTTATTCTTGCTTTTTTTAGGATAGACGGGAAGGAAAAGAAGAGCTTTTGGCTGCATTTATTTCACACCCTCACCCAAGGGAATTTGACTGTAGGCTCACATTGCACTTGTCCAACAGGGAATATGACTATGTTTGGCAGAAACTGCCTCATTTTATTCCAGAGGGAAAAATATCTTGTCTGGGCTTACTGAGAACCTTTTTGGGTGCCAAATGAGGGCTGAATTGTTTGAGGAAAGCCATCTTCGGCTCAATGAGACCATAGAAGATGGGAAACGTATTGAGTTCTAATAAGGAATTTTGCACTAATTATTTTACTCTGTCCTATTTAGAAGGGGACATCTCTATTTTAGTGGGAAAGTTAACTGTGATTATAGAGCTAGTAACTGGTAAAGCTGTGAATTTGAACCTTGATCTTATAATTTCATGGTCCATGTTCTTGACCTCTCATTCTGCTTTCTGCTTTCCCTACTCTCGAGCTAATACTAATCTGCAATTGAGTGTCTTTTGGGACCTCTGATAGTGATATAAACCTATTTAAAAATTGTTTTTTCTGCCATTTTTTACTTTTTTTTTTTGGTCAGTTCATCAAATGTCTTCTAAAATTGAAACCTGGAACTCTAAAACAAAAGGCCTACCTTTAAAAAATTGCCTTAATGTGTTTTTCTTGTTATACAAAGTGTTAGTGTAATAGTAGGCTGCTGTTTGAGCCAATTGCTGAGAAACATTGAATAGTACTCCTTTGAGAGAGAGAGAGAAAAAAAAGCCTATTTTTATTCAAAAACAACACACTGATGGATCTGTTAGTTGTAAAAGGCAAGGCCCCCCAGGGGTAGTTTATGTGAGAGAAATGAGACACGGAATGAGCTAGACTGCTTTACTTAATAAACTATCAGGAATTACAAATATGACTCTTGGCAGCTTGAAAAGAAAAAAAAAACTTAAGTGGACCCTGGAGACTTAGTAAAAAGTAGATAGGCAGGAGTAAGTCCTTGGGAGACTCTTAACAGCTTGGAAACAAACAGGACCTAAAAAAAATGGCCAAGTGAGAAATTCCTTAGAGAGGAAAAACAAACTATAATTATGCCCCAAACTGCAGTTTTTAGGTTACGGGGTATAATGCAAAATTCTTATATTGAACAATAAAGAGGGTTTGAGAGACTTGACTAAAAGCAAGATAGCAGTAGCTGGTCACTATGGTAACCAGAGGTGAAATGATGCTGATGGGAGAGTACACTGCTGAGATTATGTTGAGCTTATGTATAAGGGCCATAGAGAAAGCAAATCAGGTTGCTTTTCCCCATCTATTCTTTTCTAACTTGGAAAAGAAAAGATAGAGGGATAGGGACTAGCTAGGAAATATCATAATTTAAATTATATAGTTTCCCCTGCCCTCACTGGGGCTAACAGAAGGCAGGCCAAGATAAGGGTAAGCATAGTAATTAAAGGTGCTGGCCGTAGAGCTGTGGGCTTGCAGCACGTCCATTCTAAGCCCAGGAATATAGAAGAATGAATGCTTTCAACTCACAAAGATCAGGATGGCTTGAGGCCATCTTTTTACTGCCAAGACTGCTTAGGAGACATGGGACGATTTAAACTGTACAGTCTCAGAATGGATACAACATGAGAGAGCACAAGAGTAAAATAAGATTGGGAGCATACTTTTAGAAAGTTAATTGATTTGACTGTAGGCCTGTGTGTTCTTTTTCTTTTCAATTGCTCTGAATATTTATATTTTTATTATCAGAGGAAGCAGGCTATTTGGTGGTTTACGAGGCAATTTACTGGTTAACTGTGCTAGATAATTTATACCTCATTTAATTTAATGAAAAACTAGCTAACGAAGATATAGTCCTATTTTGCCAAAACAAAGTTTAATTTTTGTACAATGGTGGCTATAAGTCTGAATTTTTAAGATGTCAATCATCAGAGGAGAAACTGGCTCCTGTTTTATGCTATTAAACAAAGAACTATCATTAGGTAAATTGAATTCATCTGAAAAGTTTACAATAAAAAAAGCCTTTGTCATCTGTCAGTCACAATATGGTTTCATAACTACCCAGCATTCACAATATGAGTAATATCAAAAATACAAATACAAAGAGCAACCAAATGGAGAAAATAAACAAGAGATGAGTGGTTATGGGCTCTATTGTATGATTGGTCAGTTTTCTAAATAGAAGGGAAAAAGCATATTGATTGATGATGGCTATGCATACCAAAGATTGCTATATTCATCCCCTAGGGTGGCCATAACAAAATATCACATACTATGTGGCTTAAATAGCAAGAATTCATTTTCTCATGGTTCCAGAGGCTGGAAGTCCAAGATCAAGGTGCTGGCAGGCTTGCTTTCTCATGAAGCTTCCCTCCTTGGCCCACAGATAGCCACCTTCTTGCTCTGTCCTCATATGACCTTTTCTCTGTGTTTGTATGTCCCTGGTGTCTATTCCTTTTCTTATAAAGATACCAGTCCTTATTGGATTGGGGCCCATTCTTATGATTTCATTTATCCTTAATTACCTCTATAAAGTCCCTCTCTCCAAAAAGAGTAACATTTAAATTAAGGTTTCAACCTATGAATTTTAAGGGGATACAGTTCGCTCCATAGTATTGCCAAACCCCAAACCAGAGCAAGTTAATAGAAATATCCATCCATAAATGTATACACCAAATATCCATGAAATATCCACTATGTGCCAGACACTACACTGGGCACTGGAGGAACTGCAGTAAGGAAAAGGAGACTTAGAGATCTTACTCTGTAGATTAGTGGTGAAGGGAACCATTCAAACAACTAAAGTATATTAGGTAGAAAGTGCCAAATTCATTGAGCTATGTAGCATCTAGCGGCAATTCTCTCTTGCTAGATAAAATACAGAATGCCCAATTAGATTTGAATTTCAAATAACTGTCCCAGATATTGCATGGGACATACTTACACTATCCATTGTTTATTTGAATTTTAAATTTAATTGGGCATCCTTTTTTTTGGTTGTGCCTGTTGTTTGCCATTATTATTATCATTATTATTATTATTATTATTATTATTATTATTTATTATTATTTTGTTTGCTAAATCTGGCAACTCTACAATCCAGGAGTATCAGGAAGGCTCCACAGAGGTAACATATAACCTAAGACCTGAGGGAATGAATAAGACTAGGAAAAGAATAGGAAACCAAAAAAAAAAAAAAAAAAAAGCAAGAAGAATCCTGGCAAAAGAAAAATGCTAGAGATCAGTTGTGAGTGTAGAAATCACCAAAATGCCAAGTAGAGAGAATTAGTGGAGGGAAGCAGGCGTTTGGGAAGCAGAGTAAAGAACAGAGGAATGTATGAGGAGGAGATAAAAGAAATAATAACCAAATTCTACTAGCCCCCAAAGGTATTCTGTACAGGAGCAAGCTAAAGGAGATTTACCAACCATGACCAGTCAATCACCAAGTTTTGCTGATTATAACTGTAATTTATCTATTTGTTTCATCTATTACCATGTTTACTTCTCTTTTCTCTGTCTCTTTTTGGCCACAGAACTTACTGATAGCTTTCCTAGCCTTCTTCAAATTATTCTCTAGCAAGATAGAAATGAAGATCTGATCAGATCCTTTCCACTTAGAACACTCAGGACATTTCAAGATGAACTTTCATCTTGTTTAAGCTAATACAAATTATTCAGAAAATGATGCTAAGATTTAAAAGCTAATGGACATTTGGGCATAATTTTGAAAGAGCAAGAACAAAACATAAAAATGATATGTGTGTATGTGTTAATGTAAATTATGTGACACAAAAATTCAAAAGGAAAACTGTCTAAAATTCTTACAGACTCTAAATAAAATAAAACAGAGCTAGTTATATGCAAATAGTTAGAATTATAAGCTATTAGTTTTGCTAAAGGTCTGAGAAATTCCAGTAAAAAATTATTATTTTACTTATGAAGAACTAAACATGAAGTAGTTTAAACTTATTGGTTTGAACTATTTAGAATTCATATTGCTTAATATTTGAATACAATATACTTTAACAATGCTACTTTGTATAATTTATGTATAACCAACTAATAGAGAATATTTCCAGTGAAAGGATTTCCAAACCAATAGTAATTCTGAAGGCACAATATTTTTGTGAGTAAAGTAATTTTATGTCATTTTATATATTTTGTTTTGGGTGTGTTTAGTGTCTTCAGATTATAGTCATTAGAAGATATTTACATATGTGTGTTTGTGGGTATAGTTGTGTGTGTGTGTGTGTGTGTGTGTGTGTGTAAATATTATAAGATATTTCAGTAATGGCTGAATATATAATGAATAATTGGGAGATATAAGACCCATTTATTTAATAATATTTTTACCAACCAGTTTCAGCACTTAGCATGGTCAATCATTCTCAAATTAAATCAGAAAAATTAGATGATTGTTATTTCACAGAGATATGTCATAGTCCTTCATTATTTTAAATCTTTGGGACTAAAATATATTAATGCTCTCAATTTTGTCAACCATTTTCTTATTGTTTACAGGGCATAATTGTATAAATGACAAAGAATTTTAAAAACATATGCATTGTTTTATGCTTAAAGCAGAATTACTAAGTATATAAGATATCCTATTGTTAAAGAAATCAGGGTTGGTCTTGTTTATTATAACCTGCCAGGGCATTCTTTAGAACTTAAATGTTATTATAGAAGACGTTTCATAAGAAGTATGATTCATCACTTAGATGTCACCCATATATAACGTCTAATAAAGGATGAAAGTGCTGTGACTCGCCTTTCTGATGAAATTTAAAAAGAAATTTGAATTGTTAGCTGGTTAAGGATGGACACTTGTAAAATAAAGAATTCTGGAATTGTCTGTCTTGATCAAGACTGCGTAGGTTTGGGTTGTGATAATTCTTTAGAATGAGCTTTGACAATTTACCACAATCAATGTAGAAGGAGGTCTAAGGGCAAAAGAAGAAAATATCTTAGATTCTAAGGAAGTTGGAAATGATTTGAAGAGGGAGTGACATTTGAGCTGTCATGAGGATGAATGATTAGGATTTCTCCAAATTAAAAAAAAAAAAAAAAAAAAAAAAGGAGTGAAGATCATTCCTGGCAGAGAAAAGCATTTCCAAAAGCATGGAAGAATGCAGAGGCATCATGGATGTGTTGGGTGGAAAAAGGTGGCAGCATTTATAGGGTAGGCTATGTACAAACCAACTAGAAAGTTATTTAAGAAATCAAAGGAAGAGGAGAAGCAACATAATCCAACATTCCTGCAATGATTACAGAGAGGAGCCACATTTGAAAACCTGACTCATTTGTGACATTGAAAGAGAATAATGGTAGAAAATATAGAGTGGGGATGGTTCTGAATGTTTAGTTTAGGAGACTGGATGAGTGTTAATTCATTAACTGCAAGATGGCAGTACACTAAGAAGGTCAGATTTGGGGGAAAAATAATAAGAGCATCAGTTCAAAGGACAGTGATAGTAGTTGTCAATTAGAGAATCTGTACAGGGGCAGAAATTTACTGGGAAAAACAATCTGAGATATTTATCTGAAATGTAAACTTCTCTAAAAAATTGTATTAAGTTTTGGATTTAATTCCAGTATAGTTAACATACAGTGTTATATTAGTTTCTGGTGTATAAGATAATAAACAATTGTATATGTTTCTCAGTGCTCATCTGATAAATGTACTCTTTAATCCCCATCACCAATTTCACACTCTCCCCCAACCACCTCCCCTCTGGTAACCACCAGTTTGTTTTCTATAGTTCAGAGTCTGTTTCTTATGGGTGAGTTAAGATTGTGGAGGAGTAGGGGGACCCTAAGCTTGCCTCACCCCTCAAACACAGCTAGATGAATATAAAATCATTCTGAACACCCAAAAAATCGATCTGAGGACTGAGAGAACCAACTGCACATCTAGAGGTAGAAAAATGGCTACATCATGGGAGATAGGAGGTGCAGAGAGTTGATTTGGGGGAGAAGAACTGTGAGTGCTGCAGAGGGAAGGGAGCCCTAATCATGGAGAGAGAAGTGAGAGGGAAAGAGAGAAAAAGAAAGAGTGAAAGCGACATGCAGGAGATTGCAAAGGAAATCTCTTTCCCAAAACCATTCACAGGGAAAAGAAGAGGGGCTGACTACCACAAGTTTTTATAAGCAGCGGAGCTCAAAGTCTAAAGTTTTAGAAGTCTGCGCCATTGCCAGGGTCATGCCTGGGGAGTTTAGCAGGGCTTAGCAGTGATTCTGTGGGGAAAGAGGGTAGAGGTCCAGGAGCAGGCAACATGGTCTGAGAATTCTCTGGGCCACACAAAGAGAAATACCTCCCCTTCTTGGAGTGCATTTGGAAGTGGTGACATGGCCTCTCCGGGGACAAAAGAGCTGTCATGTGCCAATGTACTGCCCTGTTCACTGGCATAGGAACATAGACACTTACTGAGAGCAGCAAAATTCATGCCATATTTTTGCTGTCCTTTCCATAAACTCTGAACCCCTGTGTTGCCATGCAGTGCTTTTCTGGGACAAACCAGCACTGGCAACAACATGGCAAGACCTTCCCCCAGAGGATCAGTGCATGTCCACACTGTACCGAGTCCCTAAAATTTGGGGCTCTGAAACTCAGCCATATGCCTGAGATAAAACACAGGAGTACTGTGTGGCCTGGTGGGCAGACAGCTTGGTCACAGACAGGGTGAAAGCAGAGATCTGATGCAAACCACGAACAGAAAAAGGGAGATTGCTTCCTCTTTTGTGAGGGCTTCCTGAAGAGTGGCAGGTGTGAACTTCCCACTCCAGGGATGAGAGAGTAGGATAACACCATTCTGCCCCCACCCAACAGCACTAACCAACTTCAGTGACAACAGAGCACACCCCAGTGGAGGCTGGAGCCATTTACCCTAAATCCCACCCCTTCTGTGCACTGCAGGTGCATCTTTCCTAACAAGTCAGCCTAGGAGCCAGCATAGCAGACCCCTCCCCCAGGAGACCAACACAAACCTCTTGCACACACCAGGTCTACTGATCATAGAGTGCTGCAAAGCTTCAGCTCTAAGGGAAATAGGATCTAGCCTTTTTTAAATTTAATTTAATTTTTTTAACAAGCAGACAAAAACACACCTATTTAAAACTTGCCACAGATTGGACAAGGTCCAATCACCCTCCCCCACTGGAGGCAGGGAAAAACTCTGCAGAAGATTGACCTGATGGAAGGAGGAGCCAAAACACAGAAGCAGGATGCACACTCTGAAATATTTCCTGAATCACCAGGCCCAAGAGAGTATCAGAACTCTTCTTAATATAACCATTACTGTCAGGAGCAGGAATTTAACAGGCTTTGGTAACAATCACACACACACACACACACACACACACACACACACACATACACACCCCAGTGACCTAGAGAAAATGACAAGACTGAGGAATTCACCCCAAAAGAAAGAACAGGAAGAAGTAATGGCCAGTGATTTAATCAAAAACAGATATAAGTAAGATGCCTGAACCAGAATTTAAAACAGCAATCATAAAGACACTAGCTGGGCTTGAGAAAAACTATAGAAGAGAGAGTCTTTTATTACAGAGCTAAAAGAACTAAAAACTAGTCAGGCCAAAATAAAAAATGCTATAACTGAGATGTAAAACCAACTTGGTACAATGATATCAAGGATGGATAAAGCAAAAAATATAGAAGATAAAAGATATAGAAGATACAGAAGATATAGAAAAGGATATAGAAGATAAAATTATGGAAAATAATGAAGCTGAAAAAAGATGGAATGAAAAGTATTGGATTATGAATGTAGACTCAGGGAACTCAGTGACTCCTTAAAGCATAACATTCAAATCACAAGAGTCCCAGAGGAAGAAGAGAGGGGGAAAGGAGAGCAAATTATAGCTGAAAATTTTCCTAATCTGGGGAAAGGCACAGACATCAAAATCCAAGAGGCACAGAGGACTGCCATCAAATTCAACAAAAACCAGCCCACACCCAGACATATTGTAGTCAGATTCACAAAATACACAGACAAGGAAATAATCCTGAAAGCAACAAGGGAAAGAGGTATTTAACCTACAAGGGAAGATAGATTAGTTTTGCAGATCTGTCCACGGAAATGTCACAGGCCAGAAGGCACTGGCATGATATATTCAACATGCTGAATGGGAAAAATATATAGCCAAGAATACTTCATCCAGTAAGGCTGTCATTCAGAATAGAAGGAAAGATAAAGAGTTTCCCAGACAAACTAAAACTAAAGGAGTTTATTTATGACCACTATATCAGCCCTGCAAGAAATATTAAAGGAGACTCTTTGAGTGGGAAAGAAAGATGAAAAGCAACAAAGACTAGACAGGAACAGAGGAAATCTCCAGAAACAGGTAATACAATGGTATTAAATTCATGTCTATCATAATCACTCTGAACTTAAATGGACTAAATGCTCCTCAAAAGACATACGGTATCAGAATGGATAAAAAAATAAGACTCATCAGTATGCTGCCTGCAAGAGACTACAATGGACATCAAAAGAAAGCTGACATAGCCATACATATGTCAGACAAACTACATTTTAAACCAAACTACATTTTAAAGACTGTAATAAGAGGTGATATAGGGCACCATATCATAATTGAGGGATCCATCCATCAAGATCTTACAATGGTTAATATTTATGCCCCCAGCTTGGATGTACCCAAATATGTAAATCAATTAATAACAAACAAAAAGCAAATCATTGATAATAGTACAATAATAGTAGGGGACTTTAACACCCTACTCACAGCAATGGACAGATCATCTAAGCAGAAAATCAACAAGGAAACAATGGCTTTGAATGATACATTGGAACGGATGGATTTCACAGATATACTCAGAATATTTCATCCTAAGCAACAGAATACACATTCTTTTGGTGCACCTGGAACATTCTCCAAAGTAGTTCACATACTGAGTCACAAATCAGTCCTCAACCAGTACAAAAGTTTGAGAATATATCATGCTTATTTTCAGATAACAACACTATGAAACTTGAAGTCAACCACAGTAGAAAATTTGGAGAGACCACATACATGGAGGTTAAAGAACATCCTGCTAAAGAATGGTTAAACAGGAAATTAAAGAAGAAATAAAAAATAATAAATGGAAGTCAATGAAAATGAAAACATGACAGTCCAAAACCTTTGGGATGCAGCAAAGGTGGTCCAAAAGGAAAGGATATCCCTCCCTCAAGAAGCAGGAAAAGTCTCAAATACACAACCTAACCTTACATCTAACGGAGCAAGAAAAGGAACAGCAAATAAAGCCTAAGTCCAGCAGAAGAAGGGAAACAATAAAGAGTAAAGAAAAATAAGCAATATAGAAAGTACAACAACAACAACAATAAAAGAGTAGAATAGATCAATGAAACTAAGAGCTGATTCCTTGAAAGAATTAATAAAATTGATAACCCCCTAGCCAGACTTACCAAAAAGAAGAGAAAGCACCCAAATAAATAAAATCATGAATGAAAGAGGAGAAATCACAACCAACACCACAGAAATACAAAAAACCATAAGAGTGTTATGAAAAATTATATGCCAACAAATCAAGCAATCTGGAAGAAATGGACAAATTGTTAGACACATACAAACTATCAAAACTGAAACTGGAAGAAATAGAAAATTTGAATAGACCCATAACCAACAAATAAATTGATCACTCATAAAAAATCACTGAACCAACAAAAGTCCAGGTTCAGGTGGCTTCCCAGGAGATTTCTACCAGACACTTAGAGAAGAGTTAGGGGTGCCTGGGTGGCTCACTCAGTTAAGCATCTTACTCTTGATTTCAGCTTAGGTCATGATCTCATGGTCATGACACTGAGCTCTGTATGGGGCTCTATGCTGAGTGTGAAGCCTGCTTGGGATTCTTTCTCTCCCTCTCTGTCTGCCCTTCTGCTTGCATGAGTGCTCTATGTCTCTCAAAATAAATAAACATTTAAAAATTAAATAAATAAGGAAGAGTTAATACCTATCCTTCTCAAAGTGTTCCAAAAAATAGAAATGGAAGGAAAACTTCCAAACTCATACTACGAGACCAGCATTACCTTGATTCCAAAACCATACAAACACTCCACTAGAAAGGTGATATATAGGCCAATATCCCTAATGAACATGGATGCAAATAGTCTCACCAAGATACTAGAAAATTGAATTCAACAGTACATTAAAAGAATTATTCACCATAATCAAGTGGGATTTATTCCTGGGCTATAGGGGTGGTTTGATATTGGCAAATCAATCAACATGATACACCACATTAATAAGAGAAGGAATAAGATCCATATGATCCTCTGAATAGACAGAGGAAAAGCATTTGACAAAATATAGCATCCTTTCTTAATAAAAACTCTCAAGAAAGTAGGGATAGATGGAACATACTTCAATATCATAACAACCATATAAAAAAGACCCACACACAACTAATATCATCTTCCATAGGGAAAAACTGAGACCATTTCCTCCAAGGTCAGGAACAAGACAGGGATGTCCACTCTTAACCATTACCATTTAACAGTACTTAAAGTCTTAGACTCAGGAGTCAAACAAAAAGAAAAAAGGCATCCAAACTGGCAAGGAATAAGTCATACTTTCACTATTTGCAGGTGGCATGATTTTCTATGTAGAAAACCTGAAAGACTGCACCAAAGGCTTGCTAGAACAAATACATGAATTCAGCAAAATAGTAAGATATAAAAATCAATGTACAGAAATCTGTTGCATTTCTTTTTTTTAATGTTTATTTATTTTTGGGACAGAGAGCACAAGTGGGGCAGGGGCAGATAGAGAGGGAGACAGAGGATCTGAAGCAGGCTCCACTATCAGCACTGAGCCCAATGAGGGACTTGAGGTCATGAACTGTGAGATCATGATATTAGCTGAAGTTGGATGCTTAACAAACTGAGCCACCCAGGCACCCCCTGCTATACGCCAATAATGAAGCAGTAGAAAAAGAAATTAAGGATTCTATCCCAATTACAATTGCAATGAAAACAATGATATACCTAGAAATAAACCTAACCAAAGAGGTAAAATATTTGTTCTCTGAAAACTATAGAATGCTTATGAAAGAAATTGAAAAGGAAACAGAGAAATAGAAAAACATTCCATGCTCATGGATTGGAAGAATAGACATTGTTATAATGTGTATACTACCCAAAGTAATCTATACATTTAATGCAATCCCTATCAAGATACCACCAGCATTTTTCACAGAGCTAGAAGTAACAATCCTAAAATATGTATGGAACCACAAAAGACCATGAATAGCCAAAGCAGTCCTGAAAAAGAAAAACAAACCTGGAGGCATAGCAATTCTGGACTTCAAGCAATATTACAAGACTGTAGTCATCAAGATAGTATGGTACTGCCACAAAAACAGGCACATAGATCAAGGGCACAAAACAGAAAACCCAGAAATGGACCCACAACTATATGGTCAATTAATCTTTGACAAAGAAGGAAGGAATATCCAGTGGAAAAAAGATAGTGTCTTCAACAAATGTGTTGGGAAAACTGGACAGCAAGCAACATGCAGAAGAATGAAATTGGACCACTTTCTTACAACACACACAAAAATAAATTCATAATGGATGAAAGACTTAAATGTGAGACACGGAACCATAAAAATCGTAGAGGAGAACACAGGCAACAACCTCTTCAAACTTGGCTATGGAAACTTCTTGCTAGACACATCTTCAGAGATAAGAGAAGTAAAAGCAAAAATGAACTATTGGGACTTCATCAAAATAAAAAGCTCTGCACAGTGAAGAAAACAATCAATAAAATTAAAAGACAGCCTTCAGAATGGGAGATGATATTTGCAAATGGCATGGTTGATAAAGGGTTAATATCCAAAATATAAAAATAACTTCTCAAATTCAACACTCCAAAAACAAATGAACCAGTGAAGAAATGGGCAGAAGACATGAACAGACATTTTTCCAAAGAAGACATTCAGACAGCCAACAGACACATGAAAAGATGCTCAGCATCATTCATTATTAGGGAAATACAAATCAAAACTACAATGATATATCACCTCACACCAGTCAGAATGGCTAAAATTAGCAACATAGGAAACAACAGGTGTTGGCAAGGATATGAAAAAAAGGGAACCCTTTTACACTGTTGGTGGGAAATGCAAACTGGTGCAGTCACTCTGTAAAACAATATGGAGGTTCCTCCAAAAGTTAAAAATGAAACTACCCTATAACCCAGCAACTGCACTACTAGGTATTTACCCAAAGGATACAACAATGTAGATTCAAAGGGGTACATGCATCCTGATGTTATGGCAGCATTATCAACAATAGCCATATTATGGAAAGAGCACAAATGTCCATTGACTGATGAATGGGTAAAGAAGATGTGGTATATATACACAATGGAATATTACTTACCCATCAAAATAATGAAATCTTGCCATTTGCAACATTGTGGATCTAGCTATAGTGTATTATGCTAAGCAAAATTAAGTCAGTCAGAGAAAAACAAATACCATGTAATTTCACTAATATCTTGAATTTAAGAAACAAAACAGATGAACATATGGGAAGGAATTTTTTTTTGAAAAAAAGGGAGAGGGATGCACCCCATAAGAGACTCTTAACTACAGAGAACAAACTGAAGGCTGAGGAGAGGGATGGGAGGAGGGTGGCCTAAATGGGTGATGGGTAATAAGGAGGGCATTTGTTATGATGAGCACTGGGTGTTGTATGTAAGTGATGAATCACTGAATTCTAATCCTGAAACCAATATTACACTATATGTTAATTAACTAGAATTTAAATAAAATTTGAAAAGAAAAAGTCTGTTTCTTGTTTTGCTCTCTTTTTTGTGTGTCTTGTTTCTTAAATTATACATATGAGTAAAATTATATGGTATTTGTCTTCCTCTGACAGACTTATTTCACTTAGCATTATACTCTCCAGCTCCATCCATATTGCAATTGGCAAAATTACGCACACACACATATATATATACCATTTCTTTCACATATATAGTATATATATATATAAATTCCATATATATTCTATTTTATATATTTTTTTATATTTATTATACATATAATTTATATATTATATATATATGTACCATTTCTTCTTTATCTATCAATGGACACTTGATATGTATATATATATATACATATATATGTATATACACACATACTATTTCTTCTTTATCTATTTATCTATCAATGGACACTTGGGCTGCTTCCATAATTTGCCTATTGTAAATAATGTTGAAGTAAACATAGGTGTGAATATATTCTTTAAAATTAGTGTTTTTGTATTCTTTGGGTAAATATTTAATAGTTCACTTGCTGGATCATAGGGTAGTTCCATTTTTAACTTTTTGAGGAATCTCCATACTGCTTTCCAGAGTGGCTGCACCAGTTTGCATTCCCATCAACAGTACAGGAAGGTTCCCCTTTCCCTGCATCTCTGTTGTTTCCTGTGTTGTTCAATGTATCCATTCTGACAAGTGTGAGGTGATAACACATTGTGGTTTTGATTTTTATTTCTTTGATGATGAGTGATATTGAGCATCTTTTCATGTGTCTATTGGCCATCTGATTGTCTTCTTTGGAAAAATTTTTTATTCATGTCTTCTGCCCATTTCTTCACAAGATTATTTGTTTTTGGAGTGTTGAGTTTGAGAAGTTATTTCTATATTTTGGATACTAACCCTTTATCAGATGTATCATTTGCAAATATCTTCTCCCATTCTGAAGGCTACCTTTTAGCTTTATTGATTGTTTTCTTCACTGTGCAGAAGCTTTTCATTTTGATGAAGTCCCAATAGTTCATTTTTGCTTTTACTTCCCTTGTCTCTGAAGATGTGTCTAGTAAGAAGTTGTTATGACTGAGGTCAAAAGAGGTTGCTGTCTGTGTTCCTCTCTAGGATTATTATGGTTCTGTGTCTCACATTTAAGTCTTTTATCCATTATGAATTTATTTTTGTGTATGTTGTAAGAAAGTGACCCAATTTCATTCTTTTGCATGAAGCTGTACCGTTTTCCCAGCATCATTCATTGAAGAGACTTTCTTTTTCCTATTGCATATTATTGCCTCTTCTGCCGAAGATTAATTGACCATAATCATGGATTTGTTTCTGAGCTTTCTATCTTGTTCTATTGATCTATTTTTGTGCCAATACTATACTGTTTCCATTGCTAGAACTTTGTAGTAGAACTTGAAATCTCAAGTGTCATACCTCCAGCTTTGTTTTTCTTTTTCAAGATTGTTTTGGTTATTTGGGTTCTTTTGTGGTTCCATCCAAATTTTAAGATTATTTATTCTATTTATATGAAAATTACTGTTGGTATTTTAATAGGGATTGATTTAAATCTGTAGATTGCTTTGGATATTATGGACATTTTCACAGTATTTGTTCTTCCATTCCATGAGCATAGAATATCTTTCTATTTGTTTGTGTTGACTTCAGTTTCTTTCATCAGTGTTTTATAGTTTTCAGAGTATAGGTCTTTCATCTCTTTGGTTAAGTTTATTGTTAGGTATTTTATTCTCTTTGGTACAGTTGTAAAGGGGATTGATTTCTTAATTTCTTTCTGTTGCTTTATTATTAGTGTATAAAAATGCCACAGATTTCTGTACCTTCACTTTGTATTCTCCAGCCTTACTGAATTTATTTATCAATTCTAGTAGTTTTTTGGTGGTCTCCTTAAGGTTTTCTACATAGAGTATCATGTCATCTGCAAATGGTGAAAAGTTTTCCTTCTAACCTTGCCAATTAGGTTGTCTTTTATTCCTTTTCTGTCTGATTGCTGGGATGAGAACTTCCAGTACTATGTTGAATAAACGTTGTGAAACTCCATATTCAACTCTTTTTCCTGAGGTTAGGGGGAAAAACTCTCAGTTTTTCACCATGGAGTACAATGTTAGCTGTAGGTTTTTCATATGTGGCCTTTATTATGTTGAGGTATGTTCCCTCTAAACCTACTTTGTTGCATGTTTTTATCATGAATGGGTGTTGTACTTTATTAAATGGTTTTTTTTTTTTTGCATTTATTGAAATGATCCTAAGGATTTTATCCTTTCTCTTGCTGATGTGATGTATCATTTTTATTTATTTGTGAATACTGTACCACCCTTGCATCCCAGGAACAAACTCCACTTGATTGTGGTGAATAATTTTTTAAATATATTGTTGGATTTGGTTTGTTGATATTTTTTTTTAATTAATTAATTTATTTTTGAGAGAGAGAGAGCACAAGTGCAGAAGGGGCAGAGAGAGAGGGAGAGACATAATCCCAAGCAGGCTCTATGCTGTTAACATGAGTCTTGACTCACACTCAATTTCATGAACCATGAAATCATGACCTGAGCTGAAATCAAGAGTCAGATGCTTAACCGACTGAGCCACGCAGGCACTCCTGGTTTGCTGATATTTTGTTGAGGATTTTTGCATTTATGTTCATCAGAGATATTAGCCTGTAGTTCTCTTTTGTTTGCAGTCCTTTATCTGGTTTTTGTGTCAGGTTAATGCTGGCCTCATAGAATGAATTTAGAAGATTTCCTTCCTCTTCTATTTTTTTGAATAGTTTGTGAAGAACAGGTATTCCATTTTCCTTTAATGTTTGGTAGAATTCACCTGTGAAGCCATCTCATCCTGAACTTTTGTTTGTTGGGAGTTTTTGGTTATTGATTCAATTTCATTGCTGGTAATCAGTCTGTTCAGATTTTCTTTTTCTTCCTGATTCAGCTTTGGAATATTATATGTTTCTGGGAATTTATTCATTTCTTCTAGGTTGTCCAATATTTTGGCATATAATTTGTCATAATAGTCTTTTATAATGCTTTGTGTATCTGTGGTGTCAGCTGTTATTTCTCCTCTTTCATTTCTAATTTTACTAAGTCCTCTCTCACTTTTTCTCTCTCTCTCTCTTTTTTTTTTTTTTTTTGATGATTCTAGCTAAAGGTTTATCAATTTCTTTGATCTTTTCAAAAAACCAGCTCCTGGTTTCATTGTTCTTTTTTATTGCTTTTTAAATTTTTGTTTCATTTATTTTTGCTCTAATCTTCATTATTTCCTTCCTTCTGCTAGTTTTTTGTTTTGTTTATTCTTAACTCTTCTAGCTCCTTTAGATGTAAGATTAGTTGTTTATTCAATATTTTTTCTTCCTTCTTGAAGTAGTCCTGTATTGCTATAAACTTCCCTCTTAGAACTTTTACTGCATCCCAAAGATTTGTACCACTGTGTTTTTCTTTTCACTTGTTTCTTTGTACTTTTTTTTAATTTCCTCTTTGATTTCTTGTTTGATGCATTCAATGTTTAGTAGCATGTTATTTAACCTCCATGTATTTGTGCTCTTTCCAGATTTTTTCTTGTGGTTGATTTCTGGTTTCATAATGTTGTAGTCACAAAAGATATATAGAATGATTTTATTTTTTAAAAATTTATTGAGACTTGTTTTGTAGCCTAATATGTGATCTATTCTGGAGAATGTTCCATATGCACTTAGAAATAATGCATATTCTGGTGTTTTAGGATGAGCTGAAATGTAAACTTTTAAGAAGAAAAAAATAATTATTGAGGTAATATGGCTGTATATATTTACTCTATTTCTATTTAAAAGTGGAAAATGTCTAAAATATATGATTACCTGCTCTTTAGTTTCTATACTCTGCCCAATTATATCTATTATAATCTTTACAAAACATACCACAATACTCATGATAACTGTGAGACAAGCAGAAAAAAAAATAATTATTCTAAATATATCCCCTTTACTATGGGGAAAATATTTTTAAAAATATAAATGAAATGTTTATTCTAAGAAGATAAAAAGATTACTTTAATAACCAGGTATATTCATTTATCTCAGTGTCCAGCTTTTTCCCTGCTCTGAGCTCTACATGCTCTTAACCTCAGCATACACATACAAACACACAAACATGATGCATATAAATTCATTTAATGAGTTCCTTTCTAATATTATTAAAAACTAAGACGATGTTCCAGGAGAATAATGACATTATGTTACTTTTTTGCTTTAGATTACAGTTGGCCCTTGGTTCTTAGCCTGTCTAGGAAGACTGTTGTTGCTACTTACTGAGAAATTAGGTGCATTTTTTCTCCATTGATGCTTATCTCTGTACCTTGTTTTGTTCTACATATATCTAGAAAATGCGAAATAGAAAGAAAACTTGTTCTGACAGCATTTATATGTTTATCTCACTATAATTGGCAGAGCTAGGTTGCGCTCTAACTGGGTTCATGAAACAAAGGAAAAACATAGAATTTATATTACTATAAAAATTATTTGCTCTGTGGCATCCTGTATCAGTAAGAAAAATAAGTATTCTTGATTTAAAGTTTGATGCAAAATTTCAAGGTCAATCAACATAAGTGCTATCAAGAGGCATTTCCATTTGAAAGGATCCATCTATGACAGTGGAGAACAAAATCTTATAATTTTTCCCCATTTATTCACATTATTGTATATAACACTTACATGAAACACAATCAAACGAAGGATTAAATTCTATTACCTCTCACCTATAAGGATGCATCCTTTGTATGGTCATTTATGTTGTTCTCTTGGACACACCTACTCAAAAACTATGACCAATATTAAACCTACAAAAATATCTGGATTATTCACACACCGAGACTGAGACTAACTGATGAAAAATAAAATGTTTCCTATTTGAAGCCACTGAGTTAAGTCCATTCAGCAAACTGATTTTATAAGCACAAAGAAGGAGGAAACAAAGAAAAGGATTGAAAACACTTCAAATTATACTTTCCTCTATCAAACTTACCATGACTGAAAATAAACTAACATATATTATTCAAGGGAATAGATATTCATATATAATATTCTGGGCAGTAGCAATTGGGCAGTTTTATAATATTTATCAAGAAGGACAAAAGCGTTTAAATCCTTCTCACCTAGTAAATGCACAAGAACTTGTATTTGAAATTGTTTATCAAGGTATTAGTTATAATTGGAGAAAATGGCAAACATATAAATTTAAAGCATAGAAGAAAGATTGGTCACATAAATTGGTAGACATATTCACAACAGAATATTTCATCATCTTCAAAAAGTATGTTTCTAGGAATGTTTAACGATATGAGAAAATGTTTACAGTATAATGCTAAGTAGAAAAGTACAACACAGAACAATATATTTAATTTTAATGATATGCATGTGTGTTGCATGTTTGTGCCTGTGTGTATGTGTCTGTATGCATGTACCTAGAGTACAACATTAAGTGAATGATAGAAAATACTCCACTATGTTTATAGTGCTTTATATCTGGATAAGAATGTGGTGAATTTTCTTTTATTACACTTTTCTATATTTTCTAAGTTCTTAATAATAAATATGTATCACTTTTATATTCTGGAGAAAATAAATGAGATTTTAAGTAGCAATATTTTGATTGAACTGAACTATGTGCCCACCATGTCTAAACAACTCTTCTCTCATTATTCTTATTTTTTTCTCTGCCAGTACAATAATGTTCATTAGAAAAGTATCCTTCAGATGTATTTCACATGATCTGGTGGTTAATAGCGTACTTTCATGTCATAGACTCCAGATCTAGAGTTCTTTCTTGTCCAGCAAGAGAGCGGATGCAGGGTTGAAATGTGAGAGAGGCTAATGTCCAGGAAGAGACAAGAGCCCTGAGTATGGGTGCTTGCTCCATTCTTATTATGATCAGAAGGCTTACAAGTGTGATGGACATGCACAAAGAGAAAATGAAACCATGAACATTAACTCATGGGCATGGAGGAAAGGGGGTTTTGAAGATACGTGGTGTTAGGGATTTGGGTCAATACAAAACAAAAGTCTGGAGCTCGGTGGAAGGTTGTTTACAGCAGATGTAAGGCACCACCTCTGTTTACCTAAACTAGCCTAGGAGACATGAAAGACAGAGCATGCTACCTCAGGGTCAACAAGGCACCTTTCCTTTGCTAGTTAACTCCCCTCTGGGCAACTTCTCCCTGCTGTGGTCTATAGCCCTGTTTACCTGTTTACCTATTTTGGTCCTTCCTTCCTGTGAAAGCAGCTTTGTGCTATTGTACTAAATTGGGGCCATTTCCTCCCTGAATACCTAATCTTGTCTATGTCATTTTTGATGCTTTCATCCTGAGGCTTTTCTATTCTATGTCTTTGTCCTATACTGGGGACTTTGCCCTGTTTACCTAATCTTATTTACCCAAACTTGGGTGTGTTCATCCTGTGGCTTTCTAATTCTTTATACTTTGTTAGCCCATCAGTGCAGTGCAATTCCCAAGCTTATTCTCCACACTTTCAAGGTAACATAATTTCTATTTTTATTCTCTTTCAAGTGTTCTTTAATTTACTTCCATTATCAGTTTAGGATGTACATATTGACATATAGTGCTATCTCTTTTCTATTAGAACTGTTCCTTCTAAACAAGATATGCCCATCATTTTTGCATGATAACTACCATATCCATTTTTCAAGACACTTCTGAAATCTTTATTTAAGTCTTTGGGTTAAATTTTTATGTTAGAGTAGTTTATTATAGTCACTATGTGTATTCATGAAAAACACTGACAGTCATTTCTTTTCCAGGATGTTTATTTCTGAGAATGAGGAGGTAACCTATCCATTTTGTTCTTTCTGCTATGTCACACATAGCAGAGTGTCTAATTTTATACTTTTGTTGGGCAATTTTGTCTGTAACTGAAACTGAAGTTTTAAATTTACTTCAAACAGTTGGTGAATTTAAGGCAAAACAAAAGTTCCATCTTTGCCTGTCTTCATTAATCTGTACAAAAGAGAATTTCACATTGCATGTCTATCTTGGATTAGGAGAACAACATCAAAAACAAAGGACAGAGCTTATAGTCTAATTAAGAACTCACACTACCATGGAGTGCCTGGGTGGCTCAATTGGTTAAACGTCTGACTCTTGATTTCAGCTCAGATCAAGCCCCGCATTGAGCTCCATGCTACCAGTGCAGAGCCTGCTTGAGATTTTCCCTCTCTCTCTCTCTCTCTGTACCTCCCTGGCTCATAGGTGAGTGCACTCTCTCTCCCTTAAGATAAATAAATAAACTTAAAAAAAATAAAAAGAAGGAACTCACACTACTTCAGGACACTGACAAGAAAACAATTGTAAATAAGTCTTTGCCATATTGGGCCCTGAGTTTTATAGACGCTGGTTAAGGGCCACCTAACTTTTGAATGGAAGCTGATAAAGAGGGTTGAGTTAGTTTGTTAGGGCTGCTATAACAAAGACCACCAACTAGATAGCTCAGACACTAGAAATTCTTTGTCTCATAATTCTGAAGGCTAGAAATCCTAAATCAAAGCATTGTTAGTATTGATTCCTTTGGAAGACTGTGACGGATGGATCTGTTCCAGAACTGTCTCCTTGGCTTATAGATGGATGTCTTCTCCACGTCTTTTCACATCTTCTCTCTGTGCGCATCTCTCTTTACATGTCTTCTTTTCTTTTTTTAATGTTTATTTTTGAGAGAGAGAGAGAGAGCGAGAGAGCGAGCATGAGTTGGGTAGGGACAGAGAGAGGGAGAGGCAGAATCCGAAGCAGTCTCCAGGCTCTGAGCTGTCAGTACAGAGCCTGACAGGGCCCAAACTCATGAACTATGAGATCATGACCTGAGCCACTTAACTGACTGAGCCACCCAAGCACCCCCAACATGTCTTCTTTTTATAAGAATGCCATTTATATTAGAGTGGGGTCCCATCCTACTCTGTTATGACCCCATATGAGCTAGTTACACCTGCAACAACCCTATTTTCAAATTCTGAGATACGGTAAGTTAGAACTTCAACACATGAATTTTAGGAGGCTATAATTCAACTATAACAGGGATAGTAGAGGAAATTTTTCTACAAGGATAATCCCTGAGTCTAGTTAAAAACAGTAAGGAAGAGTATTCCAAAAGAGATGATCAAGAAAGATAGTTCAGGAGAACAAGAAATACAAAGGCACAAAAGCATGGAATACAAGGCAAAAGTGTGGTTTGCTAGGGAGACTGTAGTCTTGGCAGAGGCTTATATTCTGCGCTTCGAAAAATAGGGTTGATAGTGAAGGTAGCAGGGAGCTGTGAAGAATTTTACATGTGTTTAGATTTGAATTTTAGAAATGTTTACTCTGGTAGCACTGTGATCTTTGTGAGGTACACTCTGTCCACCAAAAGGACCCCATTATTTAGGTGTGCTCTTTTCATCCCAAGAGCTCTCCTACCTTTTTAAAGCTTTTTCCAATCCTCTTTGCAAAATGGTTTTTCCTGGTTTCATTCTCTTAATTCTTTCAAATTCTGTTGCCTTTTACCATTTCCTAAGCACTTTAATTCAGTAAGAATTTAAGCAAACAACAAAAATTCTATATGTAGCATTTGTTACTTACAAAATGAATAAAGATAAGCATTTAAATACTGAAGATGCTTTAATTTGTTATGTGAAATTGTACTTTTACTCATATCAGACACTAACAATGAAAACCATCTCAGAATTATTACAAAGTAGTTCCTTTTAAAATGAGTCCTTTTAAAGTTGAGCCTGGGTGGTTCAATCAGTTAAGCATCTGACTCAATTTCAGCTTAGGTCATGATCTCATAGTTTGTGATTTTGAGCCCCGCATCAGTCTCTGCGTTGATACCACAGGTCCTGCTTGGGACTCTCTGTCTCCCTCTCTCTGCCCCTCCCCCATTCATTCATTCTCTCTCTCTCTCCCCCCCCCCCCTCAAAATAAGTAAATAAACATTTTTAAAATATGAGCCTCTGATTCTGCCATGGTAACTTTTATGAACATTTCATTTAACAATTATTAAATCTCTAAGTGTATTATGACATGCCTTTAACTTCCTAGCAGAAAGCTTCTTAAATTAATTTTTCTTTTATTTTAACTCTTTTTTCAGCCTGAAGGTGACATCAAGTAGGCTTATATGTTTCATAATCTCTTAAAATCTTTCCAATTATAAAGTAGCTGCCTAGATTTATACCCAAAGCAACTTAATTGATTAAAAGACCATCACTACAAGCTCTGTTTATTTAGTTGTTTCAAAATGGCAACATTTGCTCTAACCTAAAGGCACAAGTACCACCATCATCAGCATTAATTAAAATATTAATAAACATAGACAGTTTTAGAAGTTATCTATAGTTATGATTGAAGAATGAATATAAAGCAGCATGAAATACCATTTAAAAATCCTTTGTTCAATCTGCTTATGTCAGATTGAAAGCATAGGATTTAAAAATCCTTTGTTCAGTCTGCTTATGTCAGATTGAAAGCATAGGTCTTTTATCATGTCTTGTGAAAGGCACTATATTGACATTGTGTCAACATCACAAAAGGCAAGGAATCCCTGAGATGAGAGAACTACATGGAAAATACTTTCTTAATAGCTTCTACTAAAGCTCCTACTCAAGAAAGTATGAAATGTTTCACATAAAAGGACTTTTTACAAAAATAAATATTGATCATCATATAACTATATTTTCATTAAATAAAATATTTGACCAGGACACCTGGGTGGCTTAGTCTGTTCAGTATCCAACTCTTGAATTTGGCTAGTCATGATCTCCAAATTTCTTTCATGGGTTCAAGCCTTGCACTGGGCTCCATGCTGACAGTGCAGAGTCTGCTTAGAATTCCCTCTCCCTCTCTCTTTGCTCCTTCCCTGCTCATGCTCACTGTAAATAAATAAATAAATCTAAAATAAAATAAAATATTTGATTAAACTACATCTAAATATACTATACATATCTCTAGCTCTTCAATAAATCCTGCTGAATAACTGATCTTTTCCTAGTAACTCAGCCATCATTAAGAACATAAACCATTGTCTTATACCACAGTATAAAAATATCTCAGGAGATAGCAGAGTATAAAACCATCATCTGAGTAGCTTATTCAAGGATGAGATAAGTGATTAGGCTAAACTTCCAAGCAAACTTAAGTTTCTAGTAATTAAATAGCTTACATCTGACTACTTCCAGGCTACTACCTTATTCTGTATCTCTGTCTAAACAAGCCTTCAGAAACTATTTCAGAAACATTATTTTAGGTTTTCACCTTATTAAAGTTAGATCCTTGAAAGTGTCCTAGTGGTTTGTAATTGGTTTCTTCGTGCTACTCTTGGCTGAGGTTCACAACTTGCCTGAGAGCAATATTCTTCAAAAAATATAACTGTAACAGTTTTTTTTAAAAGAATTAGAACTTTTTCCTGAACTTGAGCTATTTTTAATCTAATCTTGAATTTTGTTCTCTACTGTCTTCTATAGCTATATTTTCACCTTTAAGTAAATCAGCAGATAAAAATTCTAAGACAGGATGTATGGACAGAAAAAGAAGTATTAAAATATTGTTATTAATCTATGTGGTACAATAAGGAGAAATTTTGAGTAAGTATATGCCATTACTTATTACAAATCTTCTCTCAAGAGATTTTTTTTCCAGATTGATTCTATAATCCTTAGGTTGATGTTCTTTAGGGTAGTTAGTGTTATGATGACAATATAAATGATGAGGAGTAGGAAGACAAGGAAAGCAGCATTAGTGATAGTCTAGAATATTTAGACAAGACTTTGTAAAGAAGAATTTAAGCTTCCATAAGTGATCCAGACTCAAGTGGATTTTTTCTAACAGCACATACTGTGACCAGTAGGTGAGAAAATAAGTAGAGTGAAAAAAAAAATATTCCATTTATTATTCCAAGAAGTTCCATTCCACAGAGTTTTGTAACATCTGGTACTGTGATGTTTTAAGACCTGCAAACCAATTATAATAGCCAACAAAAGAAATCACTCAATATGATTTATAAATATTTAAGGGTTTTATCATAGATTGGTTGGATGAGTATAGAAGAAGAAAATGAATAAGAGACATTAGGTATTAGGAGTGGTGCAAGCTAGAGCATAGAACTGGAAAAATATGTTCCTAGAAGTAAAATGGATGAAAAATTAGGTTGAAGATAGCTTGAATGCCAAGCTAAAGAAATTTGTAGACTAGCCTTTCCTAAAATGTGTGCTTCAGAACACTAATTCTTTTCAAAAATATTTATTTATGTATTTATTTATTTATTCATTTATTTATTTAATGGTTTATTTTTTTTTAAGTTTATTTATTTTGAGAGACAGAGAGAGCAGAGGAGGGTCAGAGAGAGAGGGAGAGAGAGAATCCCAGGCAGGCTCCATGCTGTCAGCGTGAAGCCCGAGGCTGGGCTCAAACTCAGAAACCATGAGATCATGACCTGAGCCAAAACCAAGACTTAGACGCTTAACCGACTGAGCCACCCAAGTGTCCCAATTTATTTTTGAGAGAGAAAGAGAGAGAGCGAGAGGGACAGCAAGCACTTGTGCACAAGGGCGGGGAGGGGCAAGAGCACACCTGAAATCATGAACCTTGAGATCAACCTGAGCTGAAATCAAGAGTCAAACACTTAACTGACTGAGCCATACAGACACACCCAGAATACTAATCCCTAATTAGTGTGATGAACTTAAAGTTTTTAGCTTTTAAGTTTTTTTGTAAGTGCCTTGGGCAACACTGCTTTGAATAAAGATAAGCATATTTCTTTATCACAAGACCTCTCTGAGCCCTTAATATGCTAATGTACACTGCTTATTTCTTGGAGGAGAATATAACCCAGGAACATGGGCTGGGACATATTACTGTTAAAAATGTAGACTCAGTGAAGCTTCTAGAACAGGGGAATGGACATCATTTTAGAAAACTAATCAAGATATTTAATGTACGTGTCCATATATAAAATGATAACGCATTAATATTTTCTTTTATAGTAATTGTCATAATGTGCAATTATAGATTTATTTGAAAAACTCTTTATTTAATATTCATCTCCCTCACAGTCCAGTGAATTCATTAGAGCAGTGACCAGAGTTATTTTACTCACTGGGTTTTCCTAGCATATAAACCCGTATCTAGCACATAGTAGACATTTAATAAATATTTGTTGAATAAGTGATTGTAGAGGAAAGATATCCGGAAATAGTATACTTTTATTCAGTAGTACTTTCAGCAATACTACTAGGAGATGGCAAGCATCTGAACTAGATTGAGTGCATGGTAAATAAATGAAGGGGAAGATGTAAAATGTTTAATACAGAAGAAAAAAAAGGAGCAATAAAAGATAATGCCAAGGTACAGACTTGAGAGAATGAAAACACAATCAAAACAAGAAATCAAGAAAGAGAGCACAGTGTCTGGTACAGAGTAGGAGCTTAGTAAATATTTCCAAATTTTGCATTACACAAGTTGAGTTTTAATTAAAGAGTGAGTGGTAGCTCATTAAGCAGTTAGAAACTAAATCGGGGATAATGGTTTATATTAGAAATCATTCATAGAAACTCTTTGAAGTCTCTTTGAAGTCAGTAGATGAAAATTCCTGGGAAGCCTGTGCAGAGAGAGACAGAGCATTGCCGTTCTTAAAATAAGTAACTTGTCTAAAAGCAGAACTTAGAAATATTTTTAATATGCTCCTTCTCAGTACCAGGCACCATGCTTTCCTTCTTGATTTCTTGTTTTGATTGCTGGCATGATAGCATCAGCATTAAAAGCCACAAGGAGGTTTGTCCTAATAACAATTCATTGATCTTCATGAAGATAAACTGGTTTCCTTATGTTGATAGCAAATCAAACCATGTATAACAGTTGCAGGCTTGCAGATATTATAATGATGAAATGAAAACAAACCCATGAAATCTGAGTATTTTTTTAAATATAATTATTTCAACAGTCAAAAAACAAAGAAAGAAGCCTCAGATGTTCCACTTGGAGTCCCAGAATCACCGTGTATCTTGTCTGGATAAGGGGGTTTCAGAGACATACTTAAGGTTAGGTAATGGCTTTAAAGATGTTTCTTGAAGTAGGGCATGGAGAGAGTTTGGCAGGTTTCCATATCCCTGTGGCATACTTAGTAAAGCAAAGAGTTTCTCAGTGAATAAATTAGAAACATTTGTCATTTGAAAAATGTAAGACTGTGCCAGCTAATGAGGACAGCCAGAGTATTTATCACAAATCTTAGAAAGTTTGAACTTTCCTTTGTCCTTTTATCTTTCCAGGTATGGAATATTAGATAAGGATAACAGGGACAAACACGGGCCTTAAAGCCTAGGGAATGCAACGGTATAAGTCCAGGTGTTTTGATACACATATTCTTATTGTTTGAGTCAACTACCACAGGTATAATTCTCAAGTGGTTGAAATTATCTTTCATTTAATCAATAGAGAAGGATTTGAAGAAAGTAGCAAGATAAGTCTTTTTGTTACTTCACCTGTATTAGTCCAGGTTAGCAAGCCCTGCTGTATAAATGCATTTGACTTTGGGAGAGTGCTTGAAAGGGAGACTATTGATTGCACAGTGGTATGGAAGAAGAAAAATCTTCTTTAGCAATTCATATATATATATATGTATACATATATGCATATATATATATATATATATATACATATATATATATATGATTGAGTTTTAAATCCCTTTGAAAAAACAAAAAATCTAAGAATTGCTTTTTTTGGATATGTGCTAAGGATCTATGCAAAGGAAGTCAGACTGCTTCTGAGTTAAAGTACAAATATTGGATGTGGAGCTTCTGTGGTATACTGGGCACTGGTTGTGTTTCAGAGAAAAGCAAATATGTGCTTCTGTATATCATGTATGTAACATGTATGTGCTTTCTTGTGTTTTGTGCTCTTCTCAATTCTTGAAACACTTTCTCCATTCTAACTTACTACATTCCCCTTCCTTTGACATTCAAAAAAGTCTTTAATACTGATTGCTAGTTAGGAGAACAATGTTATTTGTACCTATGTAACAATGATATTGTACCTATGAAATATCCTATGTGTAAATCACTGTCAAGTGTGTGTGTGTGTGTGTGTGTGTGTGTGAAAGAGAGAGATAGAATTACTGGTAAATTAATGTCTTAGTAAATTCTTATATGTTAATCTATATACATGACTGCTAATGTAATACATAGTCTGCTAAAGGAAAAAAAAATCAATGGCTTTAGAGTAAGGAGATATGAGATCTAATTTCAGGTATACTAATTATTTTGTGTGTGATATATACATCACAGACTCACTAACTTCAGTTTGTGATTAAAGTATGGAAAATAAGGGGTGCCTGGGTGGCTCAGTTGGTTAAGCGTCCGACTTCAGCTAAGGTCATGATCTCACAGTTTGTGGGTTCAAGCCCTGAATCGGGTTCTGTCCTGACAGCTCAGAGCCTGGGGCCTGCTTTGGATTCTGTCTCCCTCTCTCTCTGCCCCTTCCTCACTCGCACTGTGTGTGTGTGTGTCTCTCTCTTTTGACAATAAATAAACATTACAAATAAAATAAGGAAAATAACATATGAATACTTATTTCTTGTGAAAAAAACCAAGGTGATAAATTGTAAACTGGTTTGGAAATTTCAAAAACCTGTACAAATAAAAGTCATATAATCATGTTTAGCCCCCAATTTTCATTTAATAGTTAATATTTAAAAAAAATTTTTTAAGGTTTATTTATTTTTGAGAGAGAGAGACAGAGCATGAACCGGGGAGGGGCAGAGAAAGAGAGAGAGAGACACACACACACAGAATCTGAAACAGGCTTCAGCCTTTGAGCTGTCAGCACAGAGCCCAATGCAGGGCTTGAACCCACAAACTGTTAGATCGTGACCTGAGCTGAAGTTGGATGCTTAACTTACTGCGCCACCCAGGTGCCCCATAATAGTAATATTTTTAAAGTACTCTGAACCAGATACTAGACAAGTTACTGGAAATATATTTTGTTGAACAGACTAAACATGGTACCTCTCTTCACAGAGCTTTTAATCTAGTGAACAGGATCAATATTGATTAAATTATTAAAGTGTGAGAAAAGGGAATTGCAGCATATAGTTGGAACATATTCTTAGAAGTCATAGCCTACCTTGATGAATAGAGAGAGGCTATTTTCCCTTAATATTATTTTTTTTAAAGGCGAGGGAAATTGTCCTATATAGAGACAGCCTTATTTCTGAAGGCCCTAGCTAAAAAAAAAAAAAAAAAAATTAGTCTTAGTAATGTGAAAGAAATAGTGAATGCAAAGAGCTCAGAAAACAATCAAAGAAGTGGAACCCGGCCAGGCTGCAAGGGGGCTAGGTTTGAGTGTGGAAGATAGGAGTTAGACCTATAGGACTATATTATTCTTAACAGGCCAGTAAAAATTTTTGACTTTGCCTAGAGGGCAGAGAGGACTCAGTGAAGTATTTGCAACAAGAAGGTGATATAATATTTGTTTTATAAAGGTCACTCCTGCTGTACTGTGGAGGGAGAACAATAGAAAGAGACAAGTATACATGTAAGAGATAATAGTCTGAGCTAGGTTGCTGGGCACCAGAAGTGAAGAAAAATAGGCTTCATTGAAGAAATATGTAGGCTATTTAATCATTACTACTTGGTGATTGTTAGATGTGGAGTGTAGGTACTAGAGGAGTCAAGAACAATGCCAAGGTTTCTATCTTGCAACACTGGGTGAATCGTATTGCTGCTCACAGAGACAGAGAACACAGGAGGGGGAAGAGATTTAGGCAGAACAGTAACTGCTAGCACTTAGTGAATGCTTAAAATCTGAAGACACAATTCTAAGTGCTTTGTATGCACTCTGTTATTTGATGAGGGACTAAACATAGGGATAAAATAATGTGCCTCGTCACACAGCTAGGGAGTTTTGGCTCCAACGTCCAAGCTCTTGACTGTGATGATGGGCTCTATACCTTTCAAGAGCATCATGTCAATTTTGAACATGTTATGTTTGAGATACCCCTAAAATATAAAGTGGAAATGATGAGGGAAATAAGTCTGAATAGATATAAAAAGAAATTTCACAGCCACCTATTGTCAAAGTTAAATGAAGTCAGAGTTGAGAAAGGTGAATGAGATTGTAAAGGGAGAAATCTCTTTACAGTTAGAAGGGTACCAAGCCTGAGGACGTGGGGGCATATCTAATATTATAAATCTCAGGGTTTGTTAGAGAGGATGGCACCTTCTCAAAAGACTTAAACGGAAGAACCGAAGTGGAAGGATAAATGTCAGAAGAGAATGATGTCAAGGGAGCCAAAGGAAGAGAGCATTCCCAAAAGAAGGATGTAGTTCCCTGCCCAGTGCTCCTAATAGGTTAGATAAAAAAGGAAAAAAAAGTATGAAAAGGATTAAAATAAAACTTTATTTTAAACATGGAAGTTAATCCCTCACCATCCTTATTTATCTAGTCTTACAACCCAAATTATTCCATTAAACTAAAAGAAAATTTAAAATACATATACTCACAAGGGCAGAGAAAATAGAAGAGAAGGTATCAGGAAATACAAAATTTCAACAAATTTTGAGATAAAAGTGAAAGAAGATGTAGTTAATATCATCTACATACAAAATACACTAGCTACAATATAAAGTACCAACAAAGGGATATGAAAACTGATTTACTGCATAGACCTCCTTAGAGTCTGGGAGATAGCAAATACCAGGCAAGGAACTGAAGATACTTAGTACTGAAAATAGGAAAATTGACTGAACTACTCTCTATTTAAAGCTACATCACTATGTCCCAGACAGAAGACCAGAATATTCTTTGGCTTACTGCCAGATCATCCTGCAGTGAAACCTATCCTGCATACCAAACTTCCAATTAACTTCTTAGAGCTTCACTCTTCGATACTAAAGGACAGTCACGAATCACCAGATATTTATAGAAAACCCCTATTACAAAAGACACAGATCAAAAGAAACAAACAGAAAAATAGAACTCAGAAATAACATAAGAAGCAGGGGACAAAGACAAAAAGTCTGTAGTTAATATCTTCTGAAAGAAATGAAAACAATATTGCACCCTGAAATACAAACAGGATACTATGTAAAAATAGCATTCAGGAAGCAACAAATAACTTTTGACAGTAAAACTATGCCATCAGATAAAAGATCATTTAGAAGATAAAGTTGAGAAAAATCTCTCAGAAAATAGAATAATAAGACAAAGACAAAGAAATTACAAAAGAAAAAAAAATAAATAATTGAATTACAGGATAAATCTAGGAGATAGGTCTTACATCCAGCTGATCAAGATTGAAGAAAAAGAGAAAATAAAAACAAAGAAGATGATAAAATTAACAATTAAATAATAATAGAAAATTTAACAGAATTAAAAGATAAGTGCTTCCAAAGTGAAAGGGTCTGTCAAGTACCCAGTACAGTGGATTAAAAAACACATCAAAGCACATTATCATGAAATTTCAAAACACTAAGGATAAGATAGAAATCCTAAAATGTTCTCATGGAAGAGAAAGGTGGGTATAAAACAGGATTTTGAATAGTAATGGAACTGGATTTTTGGGCAACAACTTTAAAAGCTGTAAAATAAAAAAGATGTCTTCAAATTTATGAAGGAAAATTACTTCTGACCTGTAAATATATATCCTGTCAAACTTTCAATTGTTTTTGGTGAAGTTAAACCATTTTCAGACATGCAAAGCTCTCAAAAATGTATCTACCTGAGATCCTTTCTCAGAAAGTTACTAGACGTTATGTTCTGCTTTGGAAGTTATATTCCAATAAATCCAGAAAGAAAAAAAGAAACAGGATTCAGAAAATAGAAGACATAACATGAGAAAGAAATGGAAAATTCACAGAATGATAGTGAAGAGACATTTCAGGAAAATATATATATCAGATCTAGAAAAAAACAGACATTCAAGATAGGAACAAGAAAATACAAACAAACATAAAAATAAACAAGAGGATTATTTCAGAGGAAAAAATGACAGATTACACTTATTTGACTATACTAAGTGGAGATAGTCAGAAAATCGAATTAATAAAAGGTACACAGAAAAATCAAGCAAAGGAAAAAATAAGGAAATTAAAAAAAATTAAATTGTGATTGAATTACAATAGTGTATAGTCATAATAAGATAAATCCTACTGATTTGAAACAAAATTTCTGTATTTTTGCTTGGTTAGAATAAAAGTGTGTTGGAATTTATTAGAAGAAAGTTAAACCAGCACATTACATGTTCGAAACCTGCAAGGGGTGGCTGAGTGGCTCAGTCAGTTAAGGGTCTGACTCTTGATTTCAGCTCAGGTCATGATCTCATGGTTTGTGGGATTGAGCCCCACATCAGGCTCAGCACTGAGAATATGGAGTCTGCTTGGATTCTCTCTCTGCCCTTCCCCTAGTCACTGCTCAGGCTCTCTCACTCTCTCACTCTCTCTCAAAATAAATAAACATTAAAAAAAAAAACAGTATTGAAAAATAAAGGAGGAAAACTATAATCAAGTTATTTAGAAATTTAGAATGTAGAAAAGCTAAAAAATTGAAAGTTATTAGATATAGGGAGTATAAATCAGGAATGGAAGCAGTTATGATTAAGAAATAGTCCAGGTAATGAGATACCAAAGTCATCAAAGGGTGAAGAGGAGTGTTCAAGAGATGGTAAATGAATGGCATGAGGAACAGAGGAAGGATGTTACTGCTAGGTAATAAGACTATCAAAGGAACAGGGGTTTTATAGGATGTGAGAAAAGTAATCATTTTTAGAGAACAAGGGGGAAAGCAATTCCACTTTCCAGCCCTGAAGTATTTAAGGCATGAGAATGTCAGCATGCTCTACTTTTAAAGGCTTCAAGTGAACCAAGTTTTAGTTGAGACTGAGAGAGCATTCAGTGAAGAGGACAAGGCTCAATGAAGTTTTTGATCATGATATAAAGCACATTCTCCATGTGCACAGGGAATAGAGAAGAGAGAAATTGGGCCAGGGGAAAACTTCGGTACATTGTGGGGATGAGAGAAGGGATACAGAGGATGACCAACAGAGACTCCATTTTGGGGAAGGGAAAGGGAAAGAAGTCTTAGTGAACTGAGTTCCTAAAGTCTTGGTGGACAGTGGATCCTCTGACAAAATGGTTTAGGTTCAGGCCTGAATATTCTTTTTCCTCTTGGTTTATAATAAAAAATTTGCCATGGCAACAGCAGACAAGTATCAAGACATAGTCACATGGTTCAACACAATAGGGTGAGTGCAAGTCACTGGACAACACAGGCAGGGACAATTGATTCCACATTCATCTGTGGGTCAGAGAGGCAGACAAGGGCATATATATACCCTGAGTTAGCTCTATGACAGTACAGCTGGGTGGTTGGTGTGAGTACTAGTGACTCAAATTAAAAATCTGGGAATCTTTCAAGTCCTCTCCATCCCTCCCTCCACAGTCTCCCCTTCCATCTCTCATTTAATGTATCACCAACACATTGGATTCTGTTTCCAAAATGTCTTCCTAATCCGTCACTTCTCTCTATCCTTGCTTTCATTCTCATAGTCTAAGCCATCATCACTTACCTTTATAACTGTAATAACTTCAACAAACATTTACTAGGTGCCTAATATGTGTCAGATATTTACTAGATGCATTTACTGGCTGCTTAATATGTGCTAAAGCCCAGGTAGAGACATGGAAGGCACCAACTGACAATCAGGGATTTCAAGTGTCAAGTAAAATAACAGTTACAAAACTTTCTGATTCAGGTTCCTAGAAATGTAAGATGTAGGAGTTCAAGAGATAGAAAGTAATGAAGAAGAAAGGTCATTTTTTACTAAAAGGCAACCAACAGAATGGGAAAAGATATTTGCAAATGACATATCGGACAAAGGACTAGTATCCAAAATCTATAAAGAGCTCACCAAACTCCACACCCGAAAAACAAATAATCCAGTGAAGAAATGGGCAGAAAGCATGAATAGACACTTCTCTAAAGAAGACATCCAGATGGCCAACAGGCACATGAAAAGATGCTCAACGTCGCTCCTCATCAGGGAAATAAAAATCAAAACCACACTCAGATATCACCTCGCGCCAGTCAGAGTGGCCAAAATGAACAAATCAGGAGACTATAGATGCTGGAGAGGATGTGGAGAAATGGGAACCCTCTTGCACTGTTGGTGGGAATGCAAATTGGTGCAGCCACTCTGGAAAACAGTGTGGAGGTTCCTCAAAAAATTAAAAATAGACCTACCCTATGACCCAGCTATAGCACTGCTAGGAATTTACCCAAGGGATACAGGAGTACTGATGCATAGGGGCACTTGTACCCCAATGTTTATAGCAGCACTCTCAACAATAGTCAAATTATGGAAAGAGCCTAAATGTCCATCAACTGATGAATGGATAAAGAAATTGTGGTTTATATACACAATGGAGTACTACGTGGCAATGAGAAAGAATGAAATATGGCCCTTTGTAGCAACGTGGATGGAACTGGAGAGTGTGATGCTAAGTGAAATAAGCCATACAGAGAAAGACAGATACCATATGGTTTCACTCTTATGTGGATCCTGAGAAACTTAACAGAAACCCATGGGGGAGGGGAAGGAAAAAAAAAAAAGAGGTTAGAGTGGGAGAGAGCCAAAGCATAAGAGACTCTTAAAACCTGAGAACAAACTGAGGGTTGATGGGGGGTGGGAGGGAGGGGAGGGTGGGTGATGGGTAGTGAGGAGGGCACCTTTTGGGATGAGCACTGGGTGTTGTATGGAAACCAATTTGACAATAAATTTCATATATTGGGAAAAAAAAGAAAGGTCATTTTTTTTTAATGTTTGTAGTTGGCCTTCTACACAATACCAAAGGCAGATAACCATCTGTAAATTCTAACTCATAAACCTGTCCCCTAAATTTCATTTCATTAATTTCATAAGTTAAAACTTGGGCTGAATGTCCAACATCTCCTAAATGTTTTCTACTCATTTTCCTCCAAATAGGATTTAACGTGAGCAATTTAAAAAGCAAAATTCTGGGGCACCTGGGTGATTGTTGGCTAAGTGTCCAACTTTGGCTCAGGTCATGATCTCACAGTTCGTGAGTTTGAGCCCCACATTGGACTCTGTGCCCACAGGGCAGAGTCTGCTTGGGATTCTCTCTCTCCCTCTCTCTCTCTGCCTCTTTCTCTGTCTCTCAAAATAAATAAATAAACTTAAATAAATAAAAAGCAAAATTCTATATTGTTTTTATAAACTATCACTACTTTCTAGCAATAAACTTATGCTGGTAAGTCAAATAAATGAACCAAAATTTGCATGTTTCAAGTTAATGTTCATTTAGTATTACTCTGCAGCTGGCAAACTGTACTGTGTCTGTGAATTCAAAGATGAGTAAGACAAGAACTTCTCCTCAGAGAACTCACCTAGTGGGGAAATAGAACATGTAATTGGGAAGAAATATGATTAGTGCTCTGAGAACTCAGAGGAAGACTGTAATCATTCTTCCTGGAGAGACACTCACAGAGATAGTGACCTTTTAGTCAGAATGAGAAGTGCTTCAAGCAAGTTATCCATAGCTGATGGTGGTTGGGCGGGAGGGAGGGGGGTCCTAAATATATTCATTTATTCATTCATGAATTCATTTGTTTATTCTACATTTATTATCGAATAAATTCATCTACCATATGTCAAGCATCAAGACAAATACAAAACAAATAAAACACTGTTCTACTCTCAAGAGACTTACATTCTAGAAGAATGACATGAAAGTTAATAAATTTGATAAAGTGTTATAATGGCATGTTATAAATGGCACAGGCCTGTGCAAGATTTTATGCCATTTGGCCAGTTTAATCTAGACAAAGATGTTACAGGAATTCCTGCCATGATTGTAACCTGTTTTCTCCCAGTGAAATCGTAGGATTCATAAAGCTAGGTTCTCATTCTGAAGCAAATAACCAATCTAACTCTAATCTGTAGTTCCAGTACAATAGAAGCTTCATGAAAACAGGGACTTTGTTCAATTTATCACTCTATCCCACTAACTAACTACATCAATGCCTGGAACATAGTGGTTATTTAATAAATGTATGTTCACTAATGGAATGAATTTGTGGGTAAAAAAGAGGTTATCATAAACCTTAGGAATGAAACTTGAATATTTTGGTGGAAATGGAAAAAATATAGTTTTTTTCAACAAATTACAGATGTTTGTGTTCTATAGTGTAATATGCATAAAATTAAAAAATACAGATTCGTGTGTCAAATGAGAATGTAAGTATGGTGATTGCATTGCACAGAGTCAGGATTGTGTTCTGACTAGATTCTGCCATTCCAAAGCTGTGTGATGATGGGAAATCTCTTAACTTCTGTGAATTCCATCTCTTTGTCGTTAAATGGGAATAAAACCTATAGCTTACATACCATACAGGGCTGTTCAAGTGTTAATAATATAATGCGCACTTTCTATATAAATTTAAAAGCATCACATAATTATGAAATTTATACTAAAAGTAAATTTCTAAGGCTTTAAATATTACAGGAATTCCCTTCAAAGGTAGAAAACTAAGCAGATTGTTTTTCTCTTTTTCTCTAGTGCAGTGCCTGGAGATGACCACCAAACGGAAAATCATCGGCCGACTGGTGCCGTGCCGATGTTTCCGAGGTGAAGAAGAAATCATCTCAGTTTTAGACTACTCCCACTGCAGCCTTCAGCAGGTGCCAAAGGAGGTCTTTAACTTTGAGCGGACATTAGAGGAGCTTTATCTAGATGCCAATCAAATTGAAGAACTACCTAAGGTAATTTTTGACAAAACCTAAAGTATATATACTGTAAATGAGTATTTCATAATTTCAAAGACTTCACTAATGATGTTAGCTATAGCCTTCTATCTGGAAAATTGACAAATTGTTCAAACTGATATAACTTTCCCCAATATTCTTTTTACCTTTTAATACCACTCCATTTGTCATTTCACGTGATATGCTTATAACCAATTGAACTCCATGGAAATCATCATTTTATGAATTATGCATTTAGATCAATATTGGTGCATTGAGATCAATAATTAGGTTTGGAAAAGAAAGGAAAAACATGACACTCCATTCTAGAACTATAATTTATATGTTGTATATTAAGGTAACATTGTTTTAAAACTTTGAATTGTATGTTCTAAGTCTAGGAAATACTTTTACACACACACACACACACACACACACACACACACACACACTACTATTATGAAAACCATGCTGTTGTTTCCGGAATTTTGAATCTTTGATTATTATAGACATTACTGGATTTATATGACATACAAGTATAAGCACAGTGTAGCTAAAAATTTTAACTAATATCAAACTTTGTGCACACACACATACATACACATTGCCATTATGACATTATGCTATGCAAAGAAAATGTCCTTGTTCTCTACCACAGAAAAGATTGGATGATAAGAGAGTAGCTAATGCAGACCAAAACCGCACAGCAGAGAGTTTCAAAATCTAAATCATTGTATGTTAATGATCATCTAAATAAGTGACTCATATTAAGTAGTTGGTATGGCATTTATCTGTGAAGGATTTACACCATGGCTCAAAGGGAAACAAAAAAATGTCTTGCAATACATTTCCATTGCTTATGCTTAAAAAATGCATATTGAATACCTAGAAACCAGAAAAAGAACCATCCATAATAAAAGCTAGCTTCATTATCAAATTCTGAGAATAATGTGCTGATCAAAACAAATTATGATTAGTTGTTTCCACTTAGGATTATGAATTATGGTATTTATATAATACTTCAGAGACAGGAACTATTTAATGTGTACTTCAAAACCAAAATACTTCATTTTTGACAATCAAAGTATATAGCGTCGTCTTGGATCTTTGGTCAGGAGGTGTGGGTCAGTCCTAAAGGAAGTTTTAACTATATAGATTAGCAAGTACATGCACATCGAATAGAGACTGGCATGAGCTGAGCTTTTTCTCCCAAAGAATATGAACTTCCTGAGAACAGAGATGGCACCTTATTCATTTTTGTCTCCCTGTACAGGAGCATGCATGGTGACTTTCACATAATGGATATTCAATCTCTTTGTGGTTGCCGCTAGGTAAAACAATGCAGAGAACTTCATGTATTACAGAACTTGATTAGCAAAACTGTGTAAGGTTTAAATGATTCATAAATGTGACATTTAGCTTGAATTTAGAAAAATAAGTACAAGTGTTTTTTTAGAGTGGGCTAATATAAGATTGCCAGATTAAGTAAAGGACATCCCATGAAATTTGAATTTTTAACTAAAAATCAGAAAATTTGTGGTATAATTATGCTCTAAATATTGCATTTGATATACAAAAAAAAGGGTTATTTATCTTGGCATCCTGTATTTTTATTTGTTAAATCTTGACACCCCTAAGCCAACTAGTTATTTAAAATCATTTTCTAGATCCATGCAACAGTTTCCATAAGACAAATAGTAAAAGCATGGTTTACTTTTTTTTAAGTTTATTTATTTATTTTGAGAAGGGGTGGGGGGGGGGGGAGAGGCAGAGAGAAAGAGGGAGAGAGAGAATCCCAAGCAGGCTCCAGGGCTTGAACTCACAAACCGTGAGATCATGACCTGAGCTGAAGTCAGATGTTTCTCCTACTGAGCCACCCAGGTGCCCCAAAACATGGTTTATTAATCAAGCAAGTATTTATTTAGTGTCTATACTTATTACACAGTGTTTGAGGCTATAGGGGGATACAAGAGACATAAATCTCAATCCTTACTCTCAAGGATCTAACAACCTAGTTACAGAGAAAACTGAAGCATTAGAAGCAAAAGCATGATAGCGTGTAATCAGAGCCAAGGAGCCAAATACCGTGGTAGACGAGTTTCATCCTTGCAGGTGGAGTGAGAGGCCTTGACCAAAAGGTATAGATGCAAAAATTGAGATGGCATATATGGAGAGGGAGACGAGAGTAACAGCAGAACTGTGATGAGTCTAGAGCTGCAGTTACATGTGAGGGAGTGCCAACAATATGTAGGTAGAAGAGAGAGAGCAGGGAAGACCCAGATTAGGAAAGGTCTTGAGAGTTGCACAGCATTGTTTGACTTGATGCATTAGGCAGATAATGTCACTGGAGAGCTTATATATCAGGTAAGTAACTAGGAGCCTAAGTGAGCTTGGATTAACAATACATATAAATTGGGTGGCTAAGTTGATTAAGTGTCTGGCTTTTGATTTTAGCTCAGGTCATGATCTTACAGTTCATGAGTTCGAGCCCCACATTGGGCTCTGCAGCCAATGGTGCAGAGCCTGCTTGGGATTCTCTCTCTCTTTCCCTCTGTCTCTGCCACTTACCCTCTTGTGCTCTTTCTCTCTCAAGATAAATAAATAAACAAAAAATAATAATACAAGTGAACCAAAGACTCAATATAATTTCCCAGTGTATTGAATTGAGGAAAAATTGTTGGTATGCTTTATATATTTCAAATATTTTTCACATAATCTCTCAAGGTTTCTTTGAGTTTCCAAATTCAAAGTTGTTGCTAAAATAGTCCTGTGTTACTTTCTTCTAATGTATTTGATATTGAGATATGTTCTAAATTATCTGACATTGAGATATGATCATAATAGTACATGGATATATTTGTGCATATTAGAAAAATAAGAAGTTAAGAAATAAAAACCCTCTCTTTCTGAGAAGAGCAAGAAAGTCCTTATTTGTTCTTAGGTCTCATTGGCCTTAACTGTGTTACATGTTCATTGCTGATCCAATCCCTTTGCTGTGAAATCCACTATGGCAAGAAAAATGAGATTACTTTGATTGAGTTAAACAATGATGAGCCACCTCTGTGGATTTGTGATTGCTGGCTGAAACACAAAGCAAAAAGGGAAGGGATGCAAGGACTCTAGGGAGATTACCACAATGCACACTTCAAACAAAATGTTATGCAGTCATTGCTTCGTGAGGAAAAGTTGCTGTTAATCAGACAATTTACAAAGTTTTTAAGGATTTGTAAACAAAGTATTGAGTCTCTAGGGAGTTTAATCTTCAAAGTTAAATGAAATGAAACCCTATTTGTCTGCCATCTTATTTTATTGTTTTCTTTGTGTTTCCTTGGCATTGTTACCATGGCGACTTCAAATTTGTTGAGTAAATGAGATAGCTATTTGTATTTTTGATTTTACTTTATGGTAAGAATTACCTTTTGCAAATGTTTAATTTTTTTTCTTTCTGATATTTTATACTGAGAATTTTCTAGCTGGCCAAGAATTTCTATTGTAAGATGTTATACAACAGGTATAGAACAGTGTCAATGTTAATGACATTAGAAAAAGATAAGTCAAAACTGTCAGAAAAGATGCAAAAATAGAAGTGAAAGAACAGGAAGTTTTTTGATTAAGAATAGTTCAATCTGTGTTACTTAATTTTCTGTAGTAAAAGGTAAAAATACAAAATGACATGTCTTTCACACAGTGATAGAAAACCCACACAGCTTATAATTTAGTACTGTTTTGCTTGCTATTTTGAACCAGGAACTTAAAATTATAGACAGAGTGATAGACCATAACAGGTGTATATTATATACAAAATAGTATGGGAAGGCAAAAGTAAAAAAAAAAAAAACCAATAAAGAGAAAAACTGCTGAGAAACTTCTTGAAACTGAAGGAGAACTCTAAAAAAGAAAATAATAATTTTGGAAAAGTTAATATGTGACCAAAATTGAAAGATATAGAGAGTGATTTTGGTAGGTGAGGTCAAGTTAACCATATATAAAAGAGGATGGAACTAAATCTGAAGCACCCTACCTACAAAATTGTCTTCATATTAAAACTTACAACCTACTCTTGAAATATTTTACAGGTTAAGAACCTGACCTTTGGACCCAGACAAACCTGGGATTAGATCGTAGCACTGCTTTTTGGTTGAGAAGATACTTTATTTTCTGGGAGTCTCAGTTTCATCTTTAGCAAAAATGGGAAAATAATAGAGATTACTAGTAGTGAGATAGATGACAGGTAACAGGTAGATAAATAGATGAGTATTGGTGAGATAATGTATGTGGAATACCTTGAATAGAAAAATATTCAATAATCGGTATTCATTATTCTCCTCTCACAGATGAAGGAAAATTCCCATGTTAATTACCCTGAGTAAAAGAAAAGTAAGATTTTGTAACATCTCAAGGTAGTTCTGGGCATTGGCTCTCTAACAAACATTGTTGTGGCATGACTTTATCTCTGCCTGAAAGTTACAAAGACAGCTTCTAGGAAAACAATTCCCTGACTACAATGGGTGATAGGTTTTTGACTCTACCAGCTGCACCAGCAGGTTTGTGATAACATCACTGTTTTCCCAGAAAATTTCTTTGATTCACAGAATCACAATGTTGTATTATTTTTAAGTAGGTGCAACCTTGGAGATTATTTTATTTAGCCCTCAATTATTACTAATAAGCAAATCCAGGCCAGGAAAGTTAATTAACTTCTCTTAGCCCACATAGGATGTTAGATTCCTGTCGAAAACTATTACCATATACTGTGTATTCATTAGGGTAGAATAGGTTATGCTGCAGTAACAGCAAGTCAAAAGTTCAGTGCACAAATGAACAAAAGTTTTTCTTGGTGTCCAGTGAGTGTTGGAAGGAAGCACTGCCCTTTAGGTATCCACAGTCAACTAGACTAACTTTCCACCCAGTGCAGAAATGTTAACTTTTTGTTGCTCTTGCAACACTCATCCAACCTCTTCATGAACATTTCTATTAGTGAAAGAAATCATTAAATTAAGAAGCAAATTAGTGTATTATTGGAAAGTTCTGGTTATTAGAATGTTCAACAATATGTTAATGATGTTTACCCATATTCATCCATCTAAAACTGGGTGAGGTACTTGGTGTGATACAAAGATTATTAAGGTATGCCTTCTCTGGACAAGGAACTATGCTTGAGCCTTCAAATATCTGAAAGGCATTCATATGCTTTGCCTTAGAGTTCTATTTTTCCAAGGCAAGTTTCCAAATTTCTTTGACATTTTTCAAAGACCTGCTTTCTAAATGCTTCACCATCTTGGTTGCAATATTCTGGACACATTCTAATTATTAGCTTGGCTTTAGACATTGATACATCAATTAAACAAATATCTGTCCGTGTGGAAATATTCCACAGAGGAATAAACAAAATGTGAAAGAACTCAGGAGAGAAGTCAGAGTTGGAGATGGATTTAAGAGTCATCTACCTAGAGTTGAGAATTAGAACTAGAAGACGAGATCATGTCCCTGATTGCTGAGAAACAAATAATTAAAATTTTAAAAACAAAATGATAGTACAAAACTACCAGAGGACTTGCCTAGAACTTAACCTTGGTTTCCCCCCAGTAGTCATGGCAACTGTATGTACAAGGATAAAATAAGGAAATTTTATTATGCTCATGTAGGTAAAAATAAATAAATAAATGAATAAATAAATAAATAAATAAATACCTCCATGGGTAAGAGGAATATGACATCTGAATTAATCTTGATCTAGGTTTATATAGCTTACAAAAAACTATTGGTTCATAATGAATAGAAGATAAGGATAGCCCTAATTGTGTAGTACTATCAAAGCTAATTCTGGAAATTTCCAGTCTTCCAAGACATTTGAAATTGAAGGTCATGAGCATTTTACTTAGAAAATATGAGATTTAAATATGAGAAAGGATAGGTTCTAACTTTCTATCAAAATGCCATAAAGCATTCAGGTCACAAAATAGTTATCATCATACAACATTTAATGATACAACTATTATAAAATAATTAGCAAGAAGACCAAAGAAACAAATATTCATTTGAATATTAAACTTTACATTCTTAAACCTTGCTGATTATCTGGAGGCATATTGACAATGTCTCCATGCGGCCTGTTTCCCCAGCCTGACCCACATCAGTTGATTCCTCACTTCTGGATTTCAAAATCCAGCAAAGCATGACAACTGACATTCTCTTTCTTGCTAAATAAACATTTTAAAGTCTCATACAAGACTTTTATTATTTTACTGTAAAAGAATGCTTTCATAGCCAAAGTGGAAAACATTCATAAACACAGAATAAATGGCATTCTTTCACAAGAAAAGGTAAGCAGTAAACCTACACTCTTAAAAAAAAAAAAAGCAGTTTTATTGAGATATAATTTACATACCTATCAAATTCGCCTTCCCAAAATATACAATTTAGTGCTTTTATTATATTCGCAGAATTGTAATACCATCACCACTGTCTAATCCTAGAAAATATTAATCATCCCCTCAAAACACACTCTACCTGTTAGCAGTCACTCCTCATTCTTTGCTTCCCCTGGTCCCTGGAAATCTCTTTATGGTTTTGCCTATTTTGGACATCTCATCTAAGTGTAATCACACAACATAGAGCCTTTTGTGACTGGCTTTTTTCACTGAGCATAATGTTTTCTAGTTTCATTGACCTTGTAGCATGTACCAGTAATTCATCCCTTTTTATTGCCAAATAGTATCCCTTTGCATGGATATACCACATACCACTTTTAAAAATAAGATATGACACTTTGTGAAATGCAGGCAAATTGCTAAAAGTGTTATTTTTCTGTAATCTAAGTGTGTAATTATTTTCCCAATACAAATACATCAGTTTTGAGCTTTATAATCCATAGTATACATGAAGGTGAGCTCCAGTATCCAACTACCTCAGTATTTTGTTTTCAATGAAGCAGTTGCTTAAATTCAAGTTCCCAAAGGTATATAATAAAAATGAAAGTAACCTCTTAACAATATACATCTAATATACAATATTGTCAGTAAGCTGACAGATCCTAGAAAAAATGCCCACATATCTATCAGTTGCTTCTCCAGGGAAACAGACAGATGCTTGGGAGCCAGGGACCAGGCAAGGGCTACATTAAAAAACATTGTTTTGTGGGGGTGCCTGGGCAACTCAGTCAGTTGAACCTCTGACTTCGGCTCAGGTCATGATCTCACAGTAGGAGAGTTGGAGCCCCACATGGGCTGAGTGTTGACAGCGCAGAGCCTGCTTTGGATCCTCTGTCTCCCTCTCTCTCTGCCTCTCCCCAGCTCTCTCTCTCTCTCTCTCTCTCTCTCTCTCAAAAATAAATAAACATTAAAAAATGTTTTTTAATGATAAAAAAAATAATAATTACAAAAAAACATTGCTTGGTGCCCACTGCTCCACGTTGGTCACTCACGCAGGGCTGTGCAGCTGAAACATTGATCCTACAACCTGAAGCAGTCAGGAATTTATCAAAGAGGGATATTTTAGACGGATGGAAATTTTGTCATGGCGTGGCTCCAGTCACTGGGCCATGAACAGCAAAAATCCTCACTGACTCTACAGAAAATAAACAAGCAACAAAAATGCTCCTGAATTGTGCCAGCAGCCAGCAGGTAAAATAGAGCTCAAAGTTAATGACCGGCAAATGAGCTATGACAACTGTGTTGGAGCTGTTTGTCCTGAGCCTGCACGTTAAAGCCAAGGAGCCCTCTGCTAAGAGACACGGCCCCTGCTCCTCCCTTTGCCAGCATTCCACATGGCCTGTGCCTTCATTTCCTTCAGGTCTGTGTTCAGACATCACCTTACCAAAGAAGTTTTGACCTTCTATGAAATAACAACACCCGCCACCACTACCACCACCACTTGATCCTTCCAACAAAATTTAAGACTTAGTTACATCTCTCGAGTTTTTGTACATTTCAGTTGTGTTAACCAGTATTAAGATACTGCCTAAATACTTAATCAATCGTAATAAAACATCAGCATAGATAGCTTCCTCTGATATGTCTGTTAGTTTAGACATAAAATAGTTATTGCTACAACTACTACTTGTTAGTTATTTTATCAAAGAGTATGACCTTTGATGGTGGCCAGAGGTGAGGAAGGACAGGAAAAATTAGAGCATATCAACCTAGGACACAGAAAATAAAACTTTCTCATTTAATGGTTGTTTGTTTGTTTAATTTTTGATGCTGATTCTGGGAGTTGAGATGAGGTATGGTAATTTTTGTGGCTTCTCCATAATTCACAACCTAATACCCTGCAGTCTCCATTTTTTGTTTAACTCTCACAACTCTAGGGTTGTGTCTATTTCGGACATCTCATCTAAGTGTAATCATACAACATAGAGCCTTTGGTGACTGGCTTTTTTTTCACTGAGCATAATGTTTTCCATTATGTACTTTAACCATATAAAGTAAATCTGTCACAATATTTTCTCAAATTAAGGAAAATTAAGGAATGTGTTCTCTGACTCTAAAACAGTCCACAGAGGGATGTCATGGAGTGCACTTTCACATATATGGGGATGGAGGAGGAATAAATCCTCTAAACTTAATTTCTTTCAAACTTAGTGTTTTGTGATTCACTCAGTTGAAATTCCTTTTAAATAGATAACAATGATAAGCAATAGAAGAAAGTGTTCTGACAAACAGAATAGTGACTGTAATCACCGGTTATTATCACATAATAATGGAACAATGTAAAGAAGTCTAGAGAAAGCGGGCCTAGGCTTAAACACAAGTTCTGATACTAGTTAGCTATGTACCTTCAGACATATTATTTAACCCCTTTGAACCTTAGCTTCTTCATTCCCAGTAGGTGCAAACAAATTTGTTCTTGTTCATTTCTGAGGAGTGTGGTGAGGATCCAATAACATAAAGTATCTGAAAGCTCTATGAGAACAGTAAAATGAAAAATAACTCTTGAGTAAACAGAGATGACTTAGTGTGGTAAGAAAGGGCACATATTTGATAAAGTTTATTTGTTTCATTAATAGAAATTTAGACAAATCCAGTGGTACAGTCACACACAAAAAATTTAATTGGTAAACAAATGATGGGGATTTTCTTTGAATATGGATTTATAGTTGTCTCAGTTTTGTTTTTGTTTTTGTTTTTTGAATTATAGGCCACAAAATCAACTGTCCAGTTTAGGTAAAGATGAACATTTATTGGAAATATATCAGGGGCTCATTAACTTAATAGGAGCCTGGAGAACTTTACCTGGGAAAAGGATAAGAACCAAGAGAACTCTGGATTGCTGCACAGAATCCGCAGCACGGTAGCAGCATGGGTCGCGCACTGCTGCTCTTGTGAGGAATGCAACCTCCAAACACCCCCGTGTAATCATGATGCTTGTCCAAGATACAAATTCCACATTCCTCCCCAAGTAATATACAAAGAGAGATGCCCTTGAAAGGAAGGTCAAGGTTCTAATGGAAAAAGAGGAGAGTGGATGCTGGACAAGCAAAAAAACAGTGTCCTCCAATGTTTTACGTATCATATATCTTCAATTTAATTGATTCTTTTTTTCTTTTTATTCACTGATATTTTCTAACCAGGATTCAGCAGTCTGAGGGCATGTTTTCCTGAGGCCTTTGAAATCAAGGGCACTTGCTTATGTTGTGAGAAATCTAATGAGATCAAAGGAGTCACAGAAGAAATATTTTAGGGCATACAAATTTCAAAATGCTAGTTCATGATTCTAACTTTATCAAAACTTGGATGATAATTGATCCTTTTTTTCTTCTACTCCAAGGAATCTTTCAAAATGGAAGGCACTACTTGTATGACTATAGTTGCTGATTAAACAATTGTCATGATTGAGAAATATGAAAAGTCTTGCCCTAGATTAAACATGGCCTAAATTTACAAATGGCGAACATGAAAACTACCACTTGTTTAATAAAGTTGCCTCAGTTTTTGAACTGCACGTTAACAAATAATTCCTTAAGTATTTATCTTTCAGACACAAAGAATTATCCATAACCTTGGCATTTTACATGAATAAATAGCCTCACATATATCTATGGAGGGTTCTTCTAAGATCCTGGGTTTAAATAAAAGGGGGGAAAAGACCTTTTTAATTCTATCACTCCCTCAAAGATATTCATGGTGCATCACTCCCTTCTCCAGTGCCAGAGGTATGGAATTTATCTGAATATATAAAACCACCTCCAGAATGACACTTTCACATGAGTGATGCATACGTAATCAAAATTTGACTTTGTTTAATCTCTTGCCTGAAGCATCTTTCTCCAAATATGTTAGTTTATTACAATTATTTTGGCATTCAAATGTGTACCTTTTTTTTCAGTAAATAAAGATGTAGATGGATTCTGTAGGGGCTCAAGGGACAGTGAGATGAAGAAAAAATTTGTAAAAAACATAGTTTATATGTGAAAGATTTTAGATCATTGTTATCATACTCTGCTTTCTATTTTTGTTTAAAATATTTTGCTGTTTGAATGTTTATGGTATCAATTTCTCTTATTTATGTATCAGTGAGAAACCAGGGCATCCATAGTAGCCCAGTCATTTTTTGAACTGTTTCACAATCTTCCAACTGAAGTCTTACTTATCCTATCATTTATTTCTTACCTTTACCCAATATCAAATCTTGTTGAAATCTGATTAAGCAACCCATTTGCTGACTTTTACTGCCAATATTTTTGGAAATGGTATAAAAAAACACATTTTAGGCAAAATATATTGATTGATTTGTTAATTCATCCAGCAAACATTTCTTGAGTACCAATTATGTATATAGACTAGGTACCAGAGATACATTATTGAGCAAGACCTACAAGTTCTGATTTTCACAAAATCTACATTGCTGCAAAAAGAGAATGCAAGTGATTTTTAAAAGAAAATGTTAGGTAACAGCGAGTGCCATGATGGAAATAAAGCAGAGGAATTACGTTGTGTTTTGGGTGACAGAGAGGAGTCAACTATGCAGTTCTGACAAGAGCATTCCAGGCAGAAGGAATACTCTAAGGCAAGAATGAATGTAGCATGTTCAATGAACAGAAAGAAGGTGGAGGTATATTGAGTAAGGGGAAGAGGGGTACAAGATGTAGGAGGAGAGGTAGGTACTTAGTGAGGTTAAATAATGCAAGGTCAAATAAGCCAGGGAAGAACTTCAGATTTTATATTTTAAGTGAGATGAGGGGCCACTGATGGATTTTAAGGAAAACAGGTGATGTGAAATAATGTATATTTTAAAAAATACCACTCTGGCTGAAGTGTGGGAATACATTGTGACTAGTGGAGAGTGAAGGTGAGGAGATTAGAGGCTATGGTAGTTATTCAGGTGAGAAGTTAGTAGCTTCAATTAGTTTGAAAGAAGTGAAGAAAAAGAGAAACATTTCAAACTAAGTTTTGTAGGTAAAGTTAATAGGATTTGCTAAGGGTGTGGATTTGAGAGATAAGAGATAAGGACCTGCTGAGAGATTTAGAAAGAGAACAAGGAGAGAAAGGACTGCTGTGGGTATAGGAGGAGGAAATGAGGTATTGTCTTAAAAGCTAGAAAAGAACAGAAAGTGATCTAAGAAGAGGGAGTGGCAAACCAAGAGATTGACTAAAATGACAGAGGAGGGACCATTGTATTTGCTAATATGGAAGTAATTAGTGACCCTGATACGAGGAGTAGCATGGAAACCCAGTGAAGTAGATTGAAAAGAAAATGGAGATACACATCTTTCTTAAAAGGTTATACTGTGAGGAAAGGCTGAGAAATGAGACAAACTAGAGAGAAGTTTGAGGTCAAGATAAGTATTTTGTTTGTTTTAAGATCAATGACATTAGAGCACATTTGTACACTAATGAGAAGAAATTAGAAGAAAATAATTCCAAGTCTTGAAAGTAAAAGGACAGAGAATTCACAGAATGCATGAAGGTGTTGCCTTTGAGAGAAACAGACATGCTTCCTCCATTTTAATAAGAGAGAAAAAAGAAAATATGGGTACAGATGATGATGGTTTGTATGACTTGAGGGACATGATGGATATTGACATTTGGTTCAAATGGTAAGGGTCTCCATGTGTTAAAGAAATGCTGGAGCCATTGAACTGAAAGGATACGAAGTGTCAATCTTTACGTGAGCTGACAGGGTGAAAACATGGGTGCATGAAGTTTAGGATTACAGAGGATTATAATTTACAAAGAAAATCGAGAACCTTAACTGTATAAAGTAGCTATATTATGTAATGTTTCTTTCTTGACATGGTCGGTAGTCAAGAAACACATGCAAAAGGCAAGTTAAAATTACATTAGCTTACGTGCCTGGACCAGGGTGTTAGCTGTGGAATCAGAAAAGAATAAAACAGGTGACAGGGCAAGTAAAGAGAAGGCAGGAAGTGCAATGGGTATTTATTGAGCACCTACTGTGTACTAGGCCTTTCACATGCAATAGCTCTTTTGTCTTCAGAGCAACCCTAACAGATACATTTGTTTTCTTCATTTTAAATGTAAGGGCACTGAAGCAAAATGGGTTGAAGAATTTGAAATAATGAATTGGCCTATAGCACTCCAAATCTCATGTTCTTTTCACTTCGCTAATCCAAGGGAAGACCTTTAAGAGTTTGGCATTTAGTAGACTCAGGGATGAACAAGGAGGGATTAAAGATGATAAGATTTTCATCCTAGAGAACTGGGAAATAACAGTATTGAAAAATATATTGGAAGAGGATATTATGTAGAAAAACATGACAAATTGTGTTTTAGATGTATAATATTTGATATTAGCAAAAATTCTCAAAAAGATACTAGAAGATCGTGATAGATCAGAAACGGCCTCATCAGATCAATACTAGCAATACATATCTATTCTTCACCCACAGGACTGAAACAGGAAGCCATGTTTTGTTAGGCCTGTCTATGCTTTTGTTTTGTTTTCTTTTGTTTTTAATGAGTTAGTGCTCAAATTATAAAACATCAGATTTTACTGAAAAGTCCACATTGCTGGCTTGTCTTTAACAATAACAACAAAAAGGTACATCTGGTGGAGTCCATATTCCTAACTGGTAAAAAATAGGTAGAATTGAGTATTGAGTATTACTGGGCTCTTTCCCCACCCCCCCACCCCCGTTGAAAATGATATTTTATTTAATTAATTTTTTTATTTACATACAAGTTAGTTAGCATATAGTGCAACAATGATTTCAGGAGTAGATTTTTTAATGCCCCTTACCCAATTAGCCCATCCCCCCTCTCCAGTAACACCCTCTCCAGTAACCCTCTGTTTGTTCTCTATATTTATGAGTCTCTTCTGTTTCATCCCCCTCCCTGTTTTTATATTATTTTTGCTTCCCTTCCCTTATGGTCATCTCTTAAAGTCCTCATATGAGTGAAGTCATATGATATTTGTCTTTCTCTGACCAATTTTGCTTAGCATAATACTCTCTAGTTCTATCCATGTAGTTGCAAGTGGCAAGATTTCATTCCTTTTGATTGCCGAGTAATACACCATTGTATACATATACCACATCTTCTTTATCCACTTATCCATTGACAGACATTTGGGCTCTTTCCATACTTTGTCTATTGTCGATAGTGCTGCTCTAAACATTGGGGTGCCTGTGCCCCTTTGAAACAGCACACCTGAATCCCTGGGATAAATACCTAGTAGTGCAATTGCTGGGTCATAGGGAGGTTCTATTTTTAATTTTTTGAGGAACCTCCATACTGTGTTCCAAAGTGGCTGCACCAGTTTGCATTCCCACCAGCAGTGCAAAAGAGATCCTCTTTCTCCACATCCTCGCCAACATCTGTTGTTGCCTGAGTTGCTAATGTTAGCCATTCTGACAGGTGTGAGGTGTTATCTCAATGTGGTTTTGATTTGTATTTCCTGGCTGATGAGTGATGTTGAGCATGTTTTTATGTGTCGGTTGGCCATCTGGATGTCTTCTTTGGAGAAGTGTCTATTCATGCCTTTTGCCTATTTCTTCACTGGATTATTTGTTTTTGAGTGTTGAGTTTTGATAAGTTCTCTATAGGTTTTGGATACTAACCCTTTATCTGATATGTCATTTGCAAATATCTTCTCCCATTCTATTGGTTGCCTTTTAGTTTTGTTGATTGTTTCCTTCTCTGTGCAGAAGCTTTTTATTTTGATGAGGTCCCAGTAGTTCATTTTTGCTTTTGTTTCCCTTGCCTCTGGAGAAGTGTTGAGTAAGAAGCTGCTGGGGCCGAGGTCAAAGAGGTCTTTGCCTGCTTTCCCCTTGAGGATTTTGATGGCTTCCTGTCCTACGTTTAGGTCTTTCATCCATTTTGAGTTTATCTTTGTGTATGGTGTAAGAAAGTGGTCCAGGTTCATTTTTCTGCATGTCGCTGTCCACTTTTCCCAGCACCACTTGCTGAAGAGATTGTTTTTATTTCATTGGATATTCTTTCCTGCTTTGTCAAAAATTAGTTGGCCATACGTTTCTGGGTACATTTCTGGGTGCTCTATTCTGTTCCATTGATCTGAGTGTCTGTTCTTGTGCCAGTACCATACTTTCTTGAGAATTATAGCTTGGTAATACAGCTTGAAGTCTGGGATTGTGATGCCTCCTGCTTTGATTTTATTTTTCAAGATTGCTTTGGCTATTTCTAGTCTTTTGTGGTTCCATACAAATTTTAGGATTGTTCTTTTCTCACTCTTTGAAGAATACTGGTGGTATCTTGAGAGGTATTGCATTGATTGTGTAGATTGCTTTGGGTAGTATTGACATTTTAATGATATTTGCTCTTCCTATCCAAGAACATGGAATATTTTTCCATTTTTTTGTATCTTCTTCAATTTCCTTCATAAGATTTCTATAGTTTTCAGTGTATAGATTTTTCATGTCTTTGGTTAGACTTATTCCTAGGTATTTAATGGTTTTTGGTGCAATTGTAAATGGGATCAACTCCTTGATTTCTCTTTCTGTTGCTTCATTATTGGTGTAGAAATGCAACTGACTTCTGTGCATTGATTTTATATCCTGCAACTTTGCTGAATCCATGGATCAGTTCTAGCAGTTTTCTTTTGTGGAATCTTTTGGGTTTTCCATGATAGAGTATCATGTCATCTGTGAAGAGAGGAAGTTTGACCTCCTCCTGGCCAATTTGGATGCCTTTTATTTCTTTGTGTTGTCTGATTGCTGAGGCTAAGACTTCCAATACTGTGTTGAATAACAGTGGCCAGAGTGAACATCCCTGTCTTGTTCCTGACTGTAGGGGGGAAGCTCTGTTTTTCCCCATTGAGGATGATATTAACAGTGGGTCTTTCATATATGACTTTTATGATCTCGAGGTATGATTCTCCTATCTCTACTTTCTTGAGGGTTTTTAGCAGAAAGGATGCTGTATTTTGTCAAATGCTTTCTCTGCATCTATTGAGAAGTTCATGTGGTTCTTGTCCTTTCTTTTATTGATGTGATGAATCACATTGGTTGTTTTGCAGATATTGAACCAGCCCTGCATCCCAGGTATAAATCGCATTTGGTCGTGGTGAATAATTTTTTTAATGTGTTGTTGGATCCAGTTGGCTAGTATCTCGTGGAAGATTTTTGCATCCATGTTCATCAGGGAAACTGCTCTATAGTTCTTTTTAGTAGGGTCTTTGTCTGGTTTTGGAATCAAGGTAATGCTGGATTCATAGAAAGAGTTTGGAAGTTTTCCCTCCATTTCTATTTTTTGGAACACCTTTAAGAGAATAGGTGTTAACTCTTCCTTATGTTGGGTAGAATTCCCCTGGAAGGCCATCTGGTCCTAGACTCTTGTTTTTTTGGGGATTTCTGGTTACTAATTCTATTTCTTTACTGGTTATGGGTCTGCTCAAATTTTCTATTTCTTCTGTTTCTAGGAATTTGTCCATTTTTTCCAGATTGCCCGTTTTATTGGTGTATAATTGTTGATAATATTCCCTTATAATTGTTTTTATTTCTGCTGTTTTGGTTGTGAGCTCTCCTCTTTCATTCTTGATTTTATTTTTTTGGATCCTTTCCTTTTTCTATTTGATCAAAGGAGAAGTGTTTATCAATTTTGTCGATTCTTTCAAGGAACAAGCTTTTGGTTTCATTGATCTGTTCCAATGGGTTTTGTTGTTGTTGTTGTTGTTTTGATAGCATTGATTTCTGCTCTAATCTTTATTATCCTTTATTCTGCTGTTTTTGGTTTTATTTGCTGTTCTTTATCCAGCTCTTTAAGGTGTAAAGTTAGGTTGTATATCTGTGACCTTTCTTCCTTCTTTAGGAAGGCCTGGATTGCTATATACTTCCCTCTTATGTCCTCCTTAGCTGCATCCCAGAGGTTTTGGGCTGTAGTGTTATTTTCATGGGTTTCCATGTATTTTTTAATTTCCTCTTTAACTCTTGGTTAGCCCATTCATTCTTTTTTTTTTAATTTTTAATATTTATTTATTTTTGAGAAACAGAGTGAGACAAAGCGTGAGCAGGGGAGGGGCAGAGAGAGAAGGAGACACAGAATCTGAAGCAGGCTCCAGGCTCTGAGCAAGCAGTCAGCACAGAGCCTGACGCAGGGCTTGAACCCATAAACTGTGAGATCATGACCTGAGCCGAAGTCGGACGCTCAACCGACTGAGCCACCCAGGTGCCCTGTAGCCCATTCATTCTTCAGTAGGATGGTCTTTAGTCTCCAAGTATTTGTTATCTTTCCATGTTTTTTCTTGTGGTTGATTTCGAGTTACAAAGTATTGTGGTCTGAAAATATGCATGGTATGATCTCGATCTTTTTGTACTTGTTGAGGGCTGATTTGTGTCCCAGTATGTGATCTATTCTGGAGAACATTCCATGTGCACGGGAGAAGAATGTATATTCCACTGCTTTAGATGAAATGTTCTGCATATATCTGTTAAGTCCATCAGGTCCAGTGTGTCATTCAGAGCTGTTGTTTCCCTGTTGATTTTCTGTTTAGACGATCTGTCCATTGTTGTAAGTGGGGTGTTAAAGTCCTCTAGTATTATGGTATTATTACCAATGAGTTTCTTTATGTTTATGATTCATTGATTTATATATTTGGATGTTCCACATTTCAAGCATAAGTGTTTACAATTGTTACATCTTCTTGGTAGATAGACCCCTTTATTATGCTATAATGCCCTTCTTCATCTCTTGTTACAGTCTTTATTTTAAAGTCTAGATTGTATGAAGTAAGTATGACCACTCCAGCTTTCTTTTGTTGACCATTAGCATGATAGATGGTTCTCCATCCCAATACTTTCAATCTGAAGGTGTCTTTAGGTCTCAGGTGGGTTTGTTTTAAACATCATATAAATGGATCTTATTTTCTTATCTATTCTGTTACCCTATGTCTTTTGATTGGAGCGTTTAGTCCATTGATGTTTAGAGTGAGTACTGTAAGATATGAATTTATTGGCATTATGTTGCCCATAGAGTTGGGGTTTCTGGTGGTGTTCTCTGGTCCTTTCTAGTCTTGCTTTTGGTCCTCTTTTCTTTTTTCCTTTTTTTTTTCCACCTTTTCTCCTCTCAGAGAGTCCCCCTTAAAATCTCTTTCAGGGCTGGTTTAATAGTTATGAACTCCTTTAATTTTTGTTTGTCTGGGAAACTTTTTATCTCTCCTTCTATTTTGAATGCCAGCCTTGCTGGATAAAGAATTCTTGGCTGCATATTTTTCTTATTCAGCACATTGAATATATCTTGCCACTCCTTTGTGGCCTGCCAAGTTTCTGTGGATAGGTCTGCTGCAAACCTGACCTGTCTTCCCTTGTAGGTTAAGGAATTTTTTTCCCTTGCTACTTTCATGATTCTTTCCTTGACTGAGTATTTTGTGAAGTTGTCTATGATATGCCTTGTTGATGGCCGTTTTCTTGTTGAATCTAATGGGAGTCCTCTTTGCTTCCTGGATTTTGATGTCTGTGTCTTTCCCCAGGTTAGGAAAGTTTTCTGCTATGATTTGCTCACATATCCCTTCTATCAATTTTTCTTTCTTCATCTTTTGGCACCCCTATGATTCTGATGTGCCTTTTTAATGAGACATTGATTTCTCTAATTCTTAAATTGTGCTCTTTTGCTTTAGTCCCCTCTTTTTTTCTGCTTCATTATTCTCCACAAGTTGTCCTCTATATCACTAATTTGCTGCTCTGCCTCATCCATTCTTGCTGCTGTGGCTGCTATTCGAGAATGCAGCTCAGTTGTAGCATTTTTTATTTCATCCTGACTAGCTTTTACTTCTTGTATCTCCACAGAAAGGGATTCTAATCTATTTTCAACCCCAGTTTGTATTCTTATTACCACGATTCTAAATTCTGGTTCAGACATCTTGCTTTTATCTGTGTTGATTAAGTCCCTGGCTGTGGTTTCTTCCTGCTCTTTCTTTTGGGGTGAATTCCTTTGTATTGTCATTTTGAAGAAAGAAAAGGAATTAATAAGGTAAAAAAAAATTTTAAACTAAAAAATTAAAAACAACACACACAAACAAATAAAATAAAATAAAAACAAATCAAAAAAAGGTCCTAGATCCTAGGTGTGTTTTGGTCTGGTTGTTGAAAGGAGCTTGATAGATTAGAGAAAAAAGGGAGTAAAAAAAGAAAGAAAAACGTTTGAAAATTTGAAAAATGAATACAATGAAATAGAATAAAATGAAATGATAGAAGTAAAATAGAATTTGAAAAATTTACAAAAAAGTAAAAAGTATAGTAGAAAAAATAAAATATTTAAAATATTTTTAATAAAATTTGAAAATAAAAATAGGGGCGCCTGGGTGGCGCAGTCGGTTAAGCGTCTGACTTCAGCCAGGTCACGATCTCGCGGTCTGTGAGTTCGAGCCCCGCGTCAGGCTCTGGGCTGATGGCTCGGAGCCTGGAGCCTGTTTCCGATTCTGTGTCTCCCTCTCTCTCTGCCCCTCCCCCGTTCATGCTCTGTCTCTCTCTGTCCCAAAAATAAATAAAAAACGTTGAAAAAAAATTTAAAAAAAAAATAAATAAAATAAAAAAAGAAAATAAAAATAAATTTTTTATCTTTCTGTATTCAAGAAAAAGAAAAAAAACGAAAAAGACAAAAAAGAATATTGAATAGTTCGACCAGCAAACAGACTGAAATATGATTGAAATTACATCATTTTCCCCTAGAAGTCGAACTATGATGCACTTTATAGTCTGTACATTAAGCAGGCAGAGAGACTTATATTGTTCCTGAAGAACCAGGTTGGCCCAGTCAGGCAGGGCTTAGTGTAACAGCTCTGTTCTCCACTAGATAGTGCTACTCAGCTTACTGTGGTGGATTGTTGTGGCGCCTGTAATTGTGTATGTGCATGCCCAGGAGGGGTGAAAATGGTACCACCCAGCTATTCAATCTCTAATATCAGAACTCTGTGCTTTCCCTGACAAACAATTGTGCACCCCTCCTTTGCTTCCAGCTTCCGTCCACTCCCTGCTTTTACATTGTCCATGACCAAGCCGTCAGATTGCCAGGAGGCACTTCCCTCCTGAGTTTTATCTCAGATGCGGCTGTGTTTCCCAATCCCTCACTTCTGAGGGACTGTGGCTTTGACCTGCTCAGACATTCTGGTGGAGGGTCTCACCAAGAAATGGCTGGGTGCTGGCCACACCAAGGAACGTTGTGGGACCATGCTGCTGCTAATGCCCAGAGACTGCGGCTGTGTGCCAGCCTGCCCCAGAAAAAGTTCACACAATCATGTAGCAGCAGTGTTTTAGGAATTATAGGAAATCACAACACACATCTGGCACCAGGCTTCATCCTTAACGTCCTTGTTCCAGCACCAATGAATGTGGTTGTTCTCTGGGGTCAGCAGAACCTTTGCCTGTGGGGTGGCCACACAGCCTCTACCAAATGTCCTCCCAGCAGGGGAACTGCCTTTCCCTGTGTGGCCCAAAGACCACCTGGACCTCACTCTGATCCTGGGGATTTGCCCTTCCCACCATAGCACCACCAGGTATTGAGCCGTGGAGTTTCAGACTCTGTGCTCCCCCTGTTTATAGAGTCTTAATGGAATTTAAACCCTCTCCTTTCTCCTTTCTCCCTTTTTAGTTCAGTCCCTATGGCTGTTTCCACTTTTCCACTTTCTCTCCAGCTGCTTTTGGCAGGGTGGGGGGTGCTTTTCTTGTATTCTCCCCCAGTCTCCATCCTCATTCTGCAAGCAAAAACCACTACCTGCCCTCCACAGCTCCTCTCTCCCCCAGTTCACCTCTCCTCACTGTGTACCTACTGACTTCTGTGGTTCAAGTTGTGCAGATTGTTGCTTTAATCTTCAAATCTGTTTTCCAGGTGGGCAGGATGGTTTAGTGTTGATCTGCTGTATTTCATGGACATGAGATGCAAAAAAAACTTCCATGCTGTTCCACCATCTTGGCTCTTCCCCCACTTGCTGGGCTTTTTTTGATATAGCAGATCTAGTTTGCCACAGATTCCATGTAGGCTGTCCCCTAGCATTGAAGTTGGCTGTCTAGCTCCTATAGAAAATTGGAGTTTGCAACCTAATATAGATACTCACTATTTTTTTCATGAAAAAATAATTCACTTTTGCTTTGTGCCTGATACTTCTCTAGTCACTGAGAAGCAGCTGTTGAACAGATGTATGTACTCTGTAGCATGGAAGTCAGACATTGAACAAATAACTGTATAAAGTATACTGTTTATTATGATGGGTGGAGAAGGAATGGGTGTTTTGGAAACATGTAGTGAGGCATCCTTCCTGAGTAATGTCATTGCAACTAAAACTTAACGACAGTAAAAGTTCACTAGAAGAGGAGAGAGCTGTATTTCCAGAGACAGTGCAAATGAGGCATATTTAAGGAACTGAAAGAAGTTTAGTATTGCTTAAATACACAGTGTAAGAAAGATGGTGAGAAACAAGGCTGGAGAGTTATGAAGGCCATCTACTCTAAGATTGGCAGTTTGAATTTTATCCTGAAATATATAGAAATTTATTTGAGAGTGTATCTGGTAATAGCATCATCACATAGTTTTGAAAGTTCTAGCTGCACTAAGAATAGAAATAAAAGAGTAGTCCCAGAAGCAAGACCAGTTAGACATATCTTCTAGACATCTATGAGGTGTGATGATGGTCTGGCCCCAGATGGTGACCCTTGAGGATGGAGCAAAGGACACAGATTGGAGATGCTTTTTGGAGGCAAAATTTACTGGATTTGGTCATCTGCTTTATATCTATATTTCAAAAGAAGAAGTAAAATGAGTGACAGGTGACTCAAGTTTCTAGAAGAGGATGTGAGTGTAAACCAACAGACAGAAAGTATGGAATTTGGGAAACCAGACCGCAGTTCAGGGGACTGGTAATGAGTAACTATGGAAACCATGTGCATATCACACTGAGAGAGCAATCTGCCAAGACTGGAGCTGGCTACACAGGATGCAGAAGTGAGTTCCTCCAGAATCAAATTAAGATGAAATTTATCTAATGTGCTTTAGCATTTGAAAATATAATTGCTGGGCATTTGATAGAGCTGTTTGAGCATTTGGGGGAAAAAATAAGGATAGATGGATAGGAAACCAAGCAAATAAAACCTGAAGGAACTTCAGGAAAAAAATCTTTTTTGAGTAAACAAAAACACAGTGTACAATAAACATTATTAATATTAGCATTAACTACTGATTTGACAACAAATTAGGATGTATGTATAATGGGAAGATGAGGAAAAAGAGAGGAAGTGATGGTGAGAAATGATATGATTTTTCAACTGCCATAATATGAAATACACTTGGCCCTTGAACAACACAGAGGTTAGTGGCATCGACCCCTGCACAATGGAAAATCCACATATAACTTTTGACTCCCCCAAAACTTAACTACTGATAGTCTACTGTTGACCTGAAGCCTTACCAATAACATAACAATTGGTTAACATATTTTGTGCTATATGTGTTATATACTGAATTCTTACAATAGAGAAAATGAAACGATATTAAAATTATAAAGAAGAGAAAATATACTTATAAGACTTAAATGTATTGATAGACACTCACAGATAAGTGGTCCTGTGCAATTTAAACCCTTGTTGTTCAAGGGTCAGCTATATATAGACAATGTCTACAATTGATAAAAGAGGACATTTAGGGGTGTCTGGGTGGCTCAGTTGGTTAAGCATCCAACTTCACTCTGGTCATGATCTCATGGTTTGTGGGTTTGAGCCCCATGTCAGGCTCTATGCTGACAGCTCAGAGCTTGCAGCCTGCTTTGTATTCTGTGTCTCCCTCTCTTTCTGCCCCTCTCCTGCTCATGCTCTCTCTCTCTCTCTCAAAAATAAAAATAAAAAATATAATAATAATAAAGAAGAAGAAGAAATACATATGTAATCTCTAGAAATTTGGAAGAAATTATAAGAAATAAAAGCTTAAAAAGTTGAAAACAACTACTTCTATAAGAGGAACTGTAGGTTGCAAATGAGAGGACAAAGAAGTGATGTAATGTTTTTATCAAGGTAAACGTTAATTTTAAAAAAAATTAAAAGAAAGAAACTTGAGCTGGAAGAGAAAACCAGGGGTTAACCTCTTGCTGGATCTGACCATATTGTGGTCCTTTCTTTTGAAAATGATCTGTGAGATGCAGTGGTGAATGCAAATGTCCAGTGCTCAAGTAAATTATAAAGTATTATTTGAGAAAATTAAATGATATAAGAAGTAAAAATGTAAATGTACAAAGGTGGGTCAGTATCTGCTATGTATTGTTTTAATTAATTCTTATAATAGTTATTAACTGATTATTACTTGTTTTGAATGTTATTCGTTTCCTGGCTCAGTCATTATTATGTGAAGTGGTTCTAATGCAGAGGGGGCATTTTACTAAAAAAGCAATTTGGACTCACTTCTAGAATGATATCAGCCTTTAGGGAACTGATAGAGGATTATTTCCCTAGAGTATAAATGAAGTTGCTTCATTTCTTATTTGCTTGTTTTTTTTTTATACATTTATCCTCTAAATTTCTAGAGAAATTAGGGAACAATTCCTCTATCAAATGTTTATTTTACTGTAGAGAAATAATGCTCCATCAGTTCCCTAAAGGCTGATTTCATTCCAGAAGTGGGTCCAAATTGCTGCATTAGTAGAATGCCCTTTCTGATTTAGAACCACTTCAAGATCCAGTTTTTGACCAGGGACTCCTGGAAAGTCAGGCCACTCCCAACTTGTGATTGGGGCATGAAATTCCTTCAACCTGATTTTGAGGCTGATCTTCCATAGATTTACCTCTAGTCATATGTAAAAATCACCATGTGAACATTTGCTTCCAAAACTTAGTACAGACATATGAGACCGTGAGTTAGGATCTACTATAGTATACATGTGCTATGTTTTTCCAGAATGGCAATTAATTAAGAAGATTTCTAAGAGAAAAATAGGAATACGTTATAAAATCAAATACAAAATTCATCTACATTGCAAAGTTAACAAGTCATGTTCGCCGTATTCTGTTGTTAGAGGTACTGTACCGTGGCAGAAAAGTTTAAGAGACCCTCAACTAGACTTCAGAGATAATGAACTGTTCCCCAGGTGCTGAGAAATGATAGGAAACAAGAGAAGCAAAGGATATGAATAATGTAAACTCACACTTATTGCCTGCTAGCTGGTATTATTTAACTTGGAAGGTCAGCTTCATAATTCCACTAGAGCCTGTAGTTGCTGAGACAAAGAGAAGTTAGAAGTGAAATGTCTGGTGTAGTGGAAAACAGTAGGGCTTTAGAACCAGGCAGATTTGAATTTGTATTGCAGACTTCCTGAAAGCCCTGCATCTCAGTTTCTCCCCTATTTAAGAGATAACCTCTACCTTCCAGGATTGTTTTACCAGCATCTTGTGTTTGTCATTTATTGACCTTGTGGTAATTCTTTGTTGTTATAGATTAAAAACAATGCGTGTGAGGTGTGAGTATGGGACCTGGCAAAACCTCATTTGTTAGCAGCTGCTAGACAATAAAGGACACCAGAAAACTGACTTTTTTCTGTAAAATGAGAAATGATAAGCCACTTTACAGAAAGGAAGTTATTTCCTTTTTTAAATTAACAGTGATATGAAAAAAGAAAATCTTTTGTAGATACCTATTCTTCCAGAAATTATGTGAAAATTAGTTTTTAACAAAATCCTGGAGATATTTATCCTTTCTATACCAAGAAGTAGTTTGCTGTGTCTGTAAGGAACCCACAACAGCAATAAATTAGTTAAATCTTAAGCATGGATTAGAGGAAATGCCAATATTCTATGTATCTCTTTAGAAATGTTTTGCTTGATTTCCTAGTATCAAGTAGGCTCACTGTTAATTTTTCATTTTGGCTTCAGTGAATATGCATGTGCGTGAGTGTGTGTGTGTGTGTGTGGGGGGTATTTATTGCCTAAAGAGTTAACTCTGTTGTCTTTAAATTTTAAGCAAATGAATTAAACATTTGTTCTCTTTTTTGAGGTGGCAATAAAGGTTAATTTTGTTAAATTTAACTCTCAGGGCCCTCAATTGTCCCTTGTCTGTGTCAGTGGCCTTTAATAGGAATAAAGGTTCTCTTCTTTGTTCTAAACGATTAAGAACTGACTACATAAAAGCTTGTAATATACATTCACCACATGAATCTACTCATTAACATTAACGATGGCTCTTTCTGTCATTGCCAGGGAGGGACTGTCAGCAGCCTGCTCAGAAGTTCTAACTCTCTGGAGAAATGGAGCAGGGCACAGGCCAGAGGAGCAGGGCATGGGGGATGCTAACAGGGAAGTCCGAACTCTGTTAAGAACAGAGCCAAGGGAACTAGGGAGCGGGGAGTTTTAAGGAGGGACTGATGGAATTGTCAGGAACGGGGATGCCATGCAAGGCGAAAACTAGGTAATTCATTAGACTGGGCAATGCAGTTTTATTTATGCCTTTTACAATAACAACTTGAGACTCTTCATCTTCCCACTTTCTCTAGGTTATCACATTCATCCATTCTCGTGCTCTTAGCTACTGTACTGAAGACACAAATCTATTTTGCCTGCTCAGCCCTATCTCTCAGTCTTCAGATTTATATGTGCTTTCTGGATTTTCTTGAATATTCACACTCAACAAGTCTACTTTCCTCCCTTTAAAACCCTTCCATTCTATATTCTGTCTCAGTTGGTGACTCTCCTTTCAGTAGCAATAGCAGGACCCTGTCATTCTTTCCCTCCTTATTTACCTTCCACCTCAAGTCAACAGCAGTCGTGTCAATTTTGCTACCAAATATTTCTTAAATCTAATCTCACCTCTCCACCCTGTAAACAGAGCCTTTGTGAGGCCCTCAGCATCTCTTAGTGGACTAATGGAACACTCTCCTTATTGATAGGCCTGAAGCCTGCTCTTTTTTGCCCCAATTTATTCTTCACACAGCCAACAGTGATATATCCAAATGTAAATATGACCAGGCCACAGCATAGACTAAGACTGTTCCCTGTCTCCTCTTTAACTTACAGAACAAAACCACGCAACTGAGCTTATCATGCTACTGTGAGGCATTGTCTGGCTACAGCTGACCTTGCCAGCCTCTCACCTTTGCTCTCATGTGAAGTGTCCCTCAAACACAAAACCCTTTCTTGCCTCTAAGCTCTTTCTTCTGCCTCATAGGTCCCCTTAAGAGTCACCTCACTTGTCACCTCCTCCCACAACCGTCATTCCTCACTCACTGGCAATTATTTAACTCTCCCCTGTGTCTCCATATTACCACGTGTACAGTTTTGCAGTGGCACTTACCAAACCTAAGGTAATTGTTCATTCAATACACATTTGTTGAATACCTACTGGACTCTAAGGAAATAGGGTTGAGGAAGAAAGGCATTAGGATATGGGACTATGTCTATTTAGTCTTTGTTTCAACAGGAAACACAATGTTTGGTTCACAGTTAGGGTCTCACTAAATATTTGTTGCATAATTAATTGGAATATGATTTTGTAAAAGTGGATTATAGAACTGCATACACAAGATTATATGAAACCACAGTAGAGAGACAACCAATCATGCTTTGCTGGGATGCGGGGTCGGGGGGTGGGGGTGGGGGTCAGGGAATTATGCTGGGCAGAAGTGCATTGTTAGAAGTAATACTAGAACACAATCCAACTGGGCTTTTGGAATGCTAAATTGAGCCTTAGAGAAAATGTATGAACTTGCTCAACAGCAGGTGGCTAGTTAGGGTAGAATCAGAATTCAAATCTAGGTGTGTTTGATTCCAAAGTTTATAACTTTTCTACCATGACTACAAGTGGAAAAGAGACTCCAGCTATACTATAAGCCATCTTTTGTTTGATTTACTGATTGGCAGGGCTATCCAGCACATGTTGGGTTTTTAGTTACCTGTAACTGATCAAAGCATAGATAGAAAAAAACCTTGCTATCTATATAGGAATGTCTGAATTAATGCCATTCAACCCAATTGCTCACACACCATATTGATTACTCTCTCTATAGACAAAGCCAAGACTTTTATAAATGTCAATTAGCCAGTTTTTTTTTTTGTTTTTTTTTTTGTTTTTTTTTTTTTTACCAACTACTAGTTACTAAAAAGGCAACAAAAGAAACCCCCAAGGTATACCTGTGGGCACACAAGCAACACCAAAACACATGTGCATATGCATGCCATTGCATCACTTGTCTTAAATATTATAGAGATACCAGGAATTTGCCCCAAATGCTTAACAGCAAGTTCAAAATTAAGAACATTGAAAGTGCTGCTTTTGGGAGCACCTGGGTGGTTCAGTCGGTTAAGCCTCTGATTGTTGATTTCAGTTCAGGTCATGATCCCATGGTTCATGAGACTGAGCACTGCGTCAGGCTCTGTGCTGACAGTGTGGAGCCTGCTTGGGATTCTCTCTCTCCCTCTCTCTATGTCCCTCCACTGTTCATGCATGCTCTTGCTCTGTCTCAAAATACATACACACACACATACATACATACAAATTTTTTAAAAATAAAAAAGTGCTGCTTTTATATTCAGCTTTTACTTTTTTTTCTATTTCTTTTTTGGTATTATTAGCTTGCTACCATCAAGTGAAGTAATTATGGATATGTGAGTTTAAAAACATTTTCATTTAAAAACTTCCAAACGCATGTTTTTATCAAGTAGAATGGTTATGGCAAGGTTGCTATGCCTTGTATATTCAAACTGACACCTGTTACTCCAATAAAATAGATATATCTCCTTCCTTCTAAGATGATGACAAATGCTAGAATAACCTTGCTGTTCTAAAGGAAGAAATGATTCAACAACACCCTTGTACAAATTGTTGCTGAAAAAGATCTATATTTTAAAAACAACAGCAGTGATGTTTATTGTTTTCTGGGATAAAATGTTTAGGTATTTCTTGTAGTTGTCATCTTTATGTGAGGGAGAAAAGAGCTCTTCTCTGCAGCACATTCAGTATTACTAAAATGCCCTAGAAGGGTTTTTAAGTGCCCCTTTTCCTAGAGCTGCAGTCTTATTTCATGCATCAGCACTGCCAAGCCCACACCTCCTACATCAACCTATCGCTCCACTGCTGCCAGGGATCTTCATGTTTCTTGTACCCCCAAACCCTCCCTTCCTTGACTGCCTCAAATCAAGTCTGAAGGATTTCTCCTCCCAGTGTGTCTGCCTCCTCACCCTTCCTGACAGTGCCTTAACTAAGACTCTTGTTGTTTTTAGCCTAGCTATTTTCTGGCCACCCACCTGTCTGCTTCTGGTCACAGGTGCCAGTTGATTCTCAAAAAACAAAAAACGAAAAAGAAGAAAACCTGAGTCAGTCACTTCCCCCAATTATGAACACTTAAGGAGTGAATATTAATGGATGGGAACAGTATAGAACAGTTTGAAAGGCACGTGAATCCACACATCCCAGTTCTCTAGGTTAAAAGCAAGGTCTAGAAGTGTTTCTTTGGAAATAAAATGCACTTTGCAAAGGCCTCTTTTTATTATAGTATTTATTTCATTGCATTATGGTTTTTTTCTGTATTTATAACCACTAGCTGACTGTATACTTGAGGAAGGGGATATTTTGTTATTTATCTTTGGGTCCTGTCACTGTGTCTGTTACTGAGTAGATGTTCAAGGGTGCTCCCTGAATGCAAGCAGTCAGGAAGGAAGGGAAATGAGAAAAAGGGCAGAAGTAAGGAAGAAATGGAAGGAGGGAAGGAAAAGAAAAGGGAAGGGAGAGAGGAAGGAAAAAAAAGAAGCAATGAACGTCATAATTAGAAGCTTACAATTTCATTTTTTTACTCTATTATTTTTGAGTTGGCTTTTTCTAACTAAAAATAATTAACATTTGTATTAAACTAAAGAATCTTCAAATTGTTATTATAATGTGCATAAAATTATTATTTTTTAAACAGCTTTCAAAAGAACTTGGAAACACCATACTGCTTGAACACTTTTAAAGGGGTTCAAAAGAAGAACATCTAAGAAACCAGCCATTCAGCAATGCCAACTCATCAGACAGTCATTTTCCCTGTTGGAATCCCCTTGTGCCAACACATGGCATTAATAAACCTCTCATTGAATATTTATAATCTTCTATGATACTTTTCTGGAAAAGTGTTTATTTTTTAATTCACAAGCAACTAATATTTTTTGTTTGTGGTGGAAAAATAAACATCTTACATCTTAGTTTTTCTAAGGAACTGTTTGAGATATAGTCATTCACATTCATGACATTTTTATTGTGCCCTTAATTTTCCAAGTCTGAGTCTAAAGGTGGTAATAAAATGTTAATCCAAGTTATAACAGCTTGCATTTGTATAGCACCTCAGGGTTAGCAAAGTGCTATAACATATACTCACATTTACTCTAATTTAGGTCCTTGCTGTTAAATATAGTCCCTGAATCTGAGTTTTCTTCCCTAATCTTCCTGGGACCATAATGAAGGGTTCAAGGTTCCCACTGTCTTATTCACTCTCCCCTCTTAGGCAGCTGCCAACTTCTGTCAGTTGTCACTGTTATCTTTCCAAAACACAGATCTGATGGTGCAGAGGGAGCAGCGTGCTGCAGTAGAAATGGTTTTATAGCAGACAGAACCGAATTTGAATGCTGGCTCTGACACTTCTCAGGTGTCTGATACTGTAAAAGTTAACCTCCCCAGTTCTCTCATCTGCAAAGTAGGGATAATAATACCTTCCTTGCAACATTGTTGTAAGAAATAGAGACGATGTATTTTAAAATCTAACTTAGTGGCTTGCACCTATATAATAGACACTCAGGAAATGGCTCCAGGACTATCTTGTTATTTACCATTCCCCTGTATTAGAATATTCATGAAAGAACAATGGTTTACTGAGAAAGTACAGTGTGTCGAGCATGGCATGATACCCTGCAGATGCTGCAGGAACTACAGAAACTTACAGTCTAACAATCTCCAAATAGTGACAACCAGACTTCAATAGGGATAAATATCGAATTTTGTGAGTGTACATGAGTAGAGCCAAGTAAACTGATATTAAGCTGTGACCTGAAAGACTGGAGGGCCTCATCTTGGAGATGGGGTAGAAGGGAGGTGGGATAGGGTGGAATGGAGAAAAGTTTCAGCTGAAGACCTGGCTTTGCAAAGACAAGGCAGAATAAAGTGGGTACAGAAACTGGAGCTGCTGAGTGTGGCAGGAGATATGGTAACGCAGGCCAGTAGAAGGGAAGGTGTAAGGAAGAGACGGGACAGGGGAATGACAAGATGAGAAACAGGAGAGGTGAAAGGCATCGAAAGCCACATTGAGGAATCTGGGCTGTGCTCAGAAGAGAGCAGAAAGACAATGAAAACATAAGCAGGGGAAGGACCTGATTACATCTGCTTTTCCAGAAGTAACATGTTATGACCTACTACAAGGGTTCTTAGCCTGCTCCACAGATCCAAGCATGGGCTTCTGGTGGTTTGCAAGTTCTTGAAATGGGTGGCAAATATGCATGTTTGTGCATGTGTGTGCGTGCGTGTGTGTGTGTGCGTGTGTGTGTTTCTGGAGATAGCAACTGTAAAGTTGACACAAATGATTAAAGATAACCATCCAAGCGCTTCCTGTAGGATAAAGCCTAGGCTCGTAGACCCTTTCACATTCTGGCTAAAACCTTCATTTCCTGTTGCCTTCCACAAAATTTAGATGGTCACCACTTTTTTTTTCTTTCCACCATTCCTAATATGTCTCTGAGCCTTTCCTCCTAGTACAGCTTTCTAGACTGCTCTGCTTTTCCCAGTCTATCTCCACCTCCCCAGCCCACCTTCCGCTCACAGAACTATCCCTTTCTTAAAGTTGGATGAAATGTTTCTACCTTCTTGAGGCATTCTCTGGTATTTTTCCCCTGCTATTCTCTAGCACAAGACAAAGTCACAGTCATAGATTTCTGAATATCCAGCTGTAATAAGAGATAGACAAATAGACCAATGTACTAGAAATAGAAAGTCCAGAGACTAACTCATACTTACGTGGAAATCAGATATACAACAGAACTTGTCTTGTAAATTGGTGGAGAAATAATGGACTGTTTTAAAAATGGTGCTAGAATAACTGATCATCTATAAAGGGAAAAGAATGGATCCTTACTTCACATCCTTCTCAAAAATAAATTCCAAATGAGTCAAGTCAAAGTATTAAAGCTTTTAGAAGAAAAGAAAATAGGAGACCATCTGTACATATTAAAACTGAGGGATAAATTTGACTACTGTAAATGACTTTTTATCAAAAGATACCATAAAAAGAATGGAAAGAGGAGCCATGTATTGAGAGAACTGGCAAAGAATTAGTATCCAGAATATGTGATGGAACTCTTTCAAATGAATAAAACAAGAAAAATATGTTCAATTTTATTAGTTATTAGGTAAAATGTATTACCATTGTTTATCCCACAGATTGGGAAAAAATTATATAGTCTGAAAATACCAAATTTCAGAAATAGTATGAAGAAACAAGAATTCTTATCCTTGGAGCACCAGGGTGACTAAGTCAGTTAAGCATCTGACTCTTGGTTTCAGATCAGGTCATGATCCATTGGTTCATGAGATTGAGCCCCATGTAGGGCTCTGTGCTGCTCTCAAGCAGATTCTCTGTCTCCCTCTCTCTCTTCCCCTAACCCGCCTGTGCAGTCTCTTGTGATCTCTCTCTCTCCCTTTCTCTCAAAATAAATAAATATTTTTAAAAAAAGAATTGTTATCCTTCTTTGTGAGAATTTAAATTGTTACAGCTACATTGGAAAAAAATTTCTATAACTTAGTAAATTTGAGCATATGCCTACCTCCTTAGAGAAATTTCTGTATATGTGCACTAGCAGACATGTATAAGAATATTCTTAGCAGTATTGCTTTATATTAGGAAAAAAAAAAGGAAAAAAAGACAATAGTCTGTCAATAATAGAATATATAAGAAAACTGTTATATGAAGTGCAAAGTAGTAACAGTGAATCAATAGATTATATACATCAACATGGAATAATTTTGATAATATTGAGTGAAAGCAAGTTGCAGAAAAAAACATGCAGTATTATTCCAGTTTATATAAGTGGACTAATCTTAACAATATGTATTTTAGGATTAGTAGACTTGTGGTAAAAGTACAAATAAAAGTGAGCAAATGAGTAAAATAAAATTCCAGAAACTGGTTGCCTCAAGATGGGTCAGGTAGGAAACAAAGGACATGACTGGGAGGGGCAGAAAGTAGCTTTTTAAACTGGATTGAGGAATATGGGTTTTTGTTGTATCATCATAATTTTTATTTTTAATTTTTTTATACTTATTTATTTTCGAGAGAGAGGAAGAGACAGAGCATGAGTAGGGGAGGGGCAGAGAGAAAGGGAGGCACAGAATCCAAAGCAGGCTCCAGTCTCTGAGATGTCAGCACAGAGCCTGATGTGGGGCTCAAACTCACGAACAGTGAGATCATGACATGAGCTGAAGTCAGACGCTTAACCGACTGAGCCACCCAAGTATCCCTATCATCATAATTTTTAAAAGAACATACAGATTATATAAACTCTTGTATATGCACATTTCACAATAAAAAACTTACAAAGAGAAAAGGAATCATAAGATACATATAATGGCCCAGAAAAGACATGGTTCCTTTGCTTAAGGGACTCTATTTTTGTTTTTTTCTACATTATGTTACCATTTTTCTCTCTTTTTAAGCTGCATACTTAACTCATTCATTTCAGCCTTCTATTTTTCCTAATGTAAGCTTTGAAGGCGACGAATCACTCCCAATTTCTCGAGCTATCTCCTGCCATTCTTAACACACGTTTTATTATCACTTACTTGTATTTTGTAATGTCCAATATGATTTCTCCTCTGACTCAAGAGTTCTTAAATTTAAATTTTTACAAAACTTTTAAAGTTATCTTTTGGTTAATAATTTGTAACTTGAATTATGGTCCAAGAATTTGGTCTTTTTATTACAAGTTCTTTGAAGTTTGTTGAGAATTTCTTTACATCTGGTACATGGTTGATTACAAGTTTTTCATATGCACCCTTAAAAACATTTATTTAATGTTTGTTTGTTTGTTTGTTTATTTATTTATTTATTTATTTATTTAGAGAGACAGAAAGAGTGTAAGCAGGGCAGGGACAGAGAAAGAAGGAGACACAGAATCCAAAGCAGAGTCCAGGCTGTGAGCTGTCAGCATAGAGCCCAAAGCCCAGCTTGAACCCACGAATCATGAGATCATGACCTGAGCTGAAGTCAGATGCTCAACTGACTGAGCCACCCAGGTGCCCTTCATATGCACTTAAAAAAAAAATTACTATGTAATGGTTGAGTTCAGTGTTCTCTATGTGTCCACTAGTTCAATCTAGTGGCCATCAATTCTATATCTTTTCTTTTATTTTTGTTTGTTTATTTATTTTTTATTTATTTTTATTTTTAATATAATTTATTGTCAAATTGGCTTGCATACAACACCCAGTGCTCATCCCAACAATGGCCCTCCTCAATGCCCATCACCCATTTTCCCTGTCTTTTGATTTGCCTCCATCCCTCTCTGTTTGTAACTAATTTTTCCCCTTCCCTTCTCCTATAGTCTTCTGTTAAATTTCTCAAGATCCACACATGAGTGAAAACATATAGTATCTGTCCTTCTCTGACTGACTTATTTCACTCAGCATAATACCTTCCAGTTCTATCCATCTTGCTGCAAATGGCATGATTTCATTCTTTCTTGTTGCCAAGTAGTATTCCATTGTATATATAAACCACATCTTCTTTATCCATTCATCAATTAATGGACATTTAGGCTCTTTCCATAATTTGGCTATTGTTTAAAGCACTGCTATAAACATGGAGGTACATGTGCCTCTATGTATTAGCACTCCTGTATCCCTTGGGTAAATTCCTAGTAGTGCTATTGCTAGGTCATAGGGTAGTTCTATTTTTAATTTTTTGAGGAACATCCACACTGTTTTCCAGAGTGGCTGTACCAGTTTGCATTCCCAACAACAGTGCAAGAGGGTTCCCGTTGCTCCACATCCTTGCCAGCATCTGTAGTTTCCTGATTTGTTCATTTTAGCCACTCTGACCAGTGTGAGGTGGTATCTCAGTGTGGCTTTGATTTGTATTTCCCTGATGAAGAGTGACATTGAGCATCTTTTCATGTGTCTATTGGCCACCTGGATGTCTTCTTTAGAGACATGTCTATTCATGTCTTTTGCCCATTTCTTCACTGGATTATTTGTTTTTCAGGTGTTGAGTTTAGTAAGTTCTTTATAGATTTTGGATACTAACCAAAACTGACTAACCTTTATCCAATATGTCATTTAGAAATATCTTTTCCCATTCAATCAGTTGCCTTTTAGTTTTGTTGATTGTTTCCTTTGCAGCACAGAAGCTTTTTATCTTGATGAGGTCCCAATAGTTCAATTTTGCTTTTAATTCCCTTGCCTTTGGAGATGTGTCAAGCAAGAAATTGCTGTGGCTGAGGTCAAAGAGGTTGTTGTCTGCTTTCTCCTCTAGGGTTTTGATGGTTTCCCTGTCTCACATTTAGGCCTTTCATTCATTTTGAATTTATGTTTGGGTATGGTGTAAGAAAGTGGTCTAGTTTCATTCTTTGGCATGTTGCTGTCCAGTTCTCCCAGCACCATTTGATAAAGAGATTTTTTTTTCCATTGGATGATTTTTCCTGCTTTGTCAAAGATTAGTTGGCCAGACATTTGTGGGTCCAATTCTGGGTTCTCTATTCTATTCCATTGGTCTATGTGTCTGTTTTTGTGCCAGTACCATACTGTATTGATGATTACAGCTTTGTAGTAGAGGTTAACATCTGGGATTGTGATACCTCCCACCTTGGTTTTGTTCTTCAATATTACTTTGGCTATTTGGGGTCTTTCGTGGTTCCATACAAATTTTAGGATTGTTTGTTCTAGCTTTGAGAAGAATGCCGGTGAAATTTTGATTGGGATTGCATTGAAACAAATGAAAATGAAAACACAACAATCCAACCCCTTTAGGATGCAGCAAAGGCAGTACTAAGAGGAAAATACATTGCAATCCAGGCCTGTCTCAAGAAACAAGAAAAATTCCAAATACAAAATCTAACAGCATACCTAAAGGAACTAGAAGCAGAACAACAAAGAAACCCCAAACCCAGCAGAAAAAGAGAAATAAGAAACATCAGAGCAGAAATAAATAATATAGAATCCAAAATAAAAAACAGTAGAACAGATCAATGAAATAGAGTTGGTTTTTTGAAAAAATAAACAAAATTGGTAAACTCATAGCCAGACTTCTCAAAAAGAAAAGAGGGAGGACTTAAATAGATATAATCATGAATGAAAATGGCTTTATCACAACCAATCCCTCAGAAATATAAACAATTATCAGAGAATACTATGAAAAATTATATGCCAACAAACTGGACAACCTGGAAGAAATGAACAAATTTCTAGACACCTACACACTACCAAAACTCAAATGGGAAGAATTAGAAAATTTAAACAGACCTAAAGCTAGTGAAGAAATTGAATCATTTATCAAAAATCTCTCAGGAAATAAGAGTCCTGGACCAGATGGCTTCCCTGGGGAATTCTGCCAGACATTTAAACAGAGTTAAATACCTATCCTTCTCAGGCTGTTCTTTTTGTCTGTTTTCAATAAATTTTTGAGAGATATTTGTTAAAATACCCTGTTATCATGTTACCTCCATGTAGGCAAGTTAAACTTTTCTTCAAATATTTTCAAGGTAATGATAGTAGGTGCATACAAGTTTAGAGTTATATATTCCTCATGAGCTGGTATTTATTAGCAGATGGCCACTCTCTCTCTAGTAATACATTTTGCTTCAAATCATTATTGTTGCATAAACTTTCTTTTGATTAATTATGCCAGTTTTATTATTTTTCCATCAAGTTTTCAGTGGATCACTAGTAATAAGATATGGCTTGATTTCTTTTAAATGTTTATTTATGTATTTTGAGAGAGAGTGTGAACAGAGCTGGGGAGGGGCAGAGAGACAGAATCCCATGCAGGCTCTGTGCTGCTAGCACAGAGCTGGATGCAGGGCTCGATCCCATGAACCATAAGATCATGACCTGAGCCAAAATCAAGAGTTGGATGCTTAATGACTGAGCCACCCAGGTGTCCCTCACTTGAGTATTTTTAATATTAATATACATGATAGTTTTTGTTTTTAATTGGAGAAACTAATCCATATTTATTGAAGGCTACTCTGGGTATATTTTCATTAATATATTCCATACTAGTCTTCATTTTTATCTATATTGCTTCTGTTAAGTATTTACTTTTTTCCATTATATTTACTAAATATATATGTTTTATTTTTATCTTATTCCATTTATCTTGCTTCTACCCTGTAGGAAATTATGCACCTTATTAATATTGCTTTAGTTGTTACCCTAGAAATTTTTTAGTTACTGTAGAAATTAATTTAATCAGTACCTTTAACCTCCTCATAAAGCAAATATCTGAGACTTTTTTAATCAGATTATCTTTTCCCTGATACATATACTTTTCTTCTTCAGAATTTTAGTTCTATGTAGATTTTTCCAGCTTTATTGAGCTATTAGTGACATGAAACATATATAAATTTAAGGTATAGAGTGTGATGATTAAATACATGTATATATTACAAAATAATTACCACAATAAGATGTTAAGTTATCAGTAAGTTACCACATCTCCATCCCTTCACATAATTATGATTTGTGTGTATGTGTGTGTGTGTAATAACATTTAAGATCTACCTTCTTTATAACTTTCAACTATATAATATAGTATTGATAATTATAGTCACCATGCTGTGCATTAGATCTCCAGATCTTATTTATCTTATAGCTTGGAATTTATAACCTTTAACCAATATCTTCCCATTTCTCCCATCCCACAGTCCCTGACAACCACCATTCTACTTTCTGTTCCTATGAGTTCAAATTTTTTAGATTCTGCATATAATTGAGATCATACAGTATTTGACTTTCTCTCTCTGATTTCTTTCACCTAGCATAAAGGCATCAAGATCCATCCATGTTTTCACAAAAGGCAGGATTTCCTTCTGTTTATGGTTGCATAGCATTCCCAGAGATACACACACACACACACACACACACACACACACACACACACACATATATATGTATTTATTTTGAAAGAGAGAGGGAGAGAGGCAGAAGCAGAGGGAGAGAGAGAATCCCACCCAGGGTCTGCACTGTCAGTGCAGAGTCTAATGTTGGGCTCGAACTCATGAACCATGAGATCATGACTTGAGCTGAAATCTAGAGCTGGACATTTAAACAACTGAGCCACCCATGCACCCCACACCATACCTTCTTTCTTCATTCATCTGTTGATGGACACAGGTTATTTCTATGTCTTGGTATTGTGAATATGCTGCAATGAATATGGAGGTGGAGATATCTCTTTGAAGTAAGTGTTTTCATTTCCTTTGTGTATATACCCAGAAGTGGGATTGCTGAATCATGTGGTAGTTCTATTTTTAATTTCCTGAGTAAACTCCATACTGTTTTTAATGGTGGCTGCAGCAGTTTACATTTCTACCAAGAGAGCACAAAGGTCCCCTTTTCTCCACAGCCTTGCCAATACTTGTTTCTTGTCTTTTTGGTAATAGCCATTCTAACAGGTAGGAAGTGATGTGTCATTGTGGTTTTGATTTACATTTCCCTGATGATTAGCGATGTCAAGCATATTTTCATGTACCTGTTGACCATTTGTATGTCTGCTTTGGAAAAGTCCTTTGCCCATTTTTTGATAAGATCATTTTGTTTTTTGTTTTATTTTGTTTTAGTATTGAGTTATAGGAGTTCCTTATACATTATGGATATTAACCCCTTATTCGATAAATGGTTTAAAAATATTTTCTCTTATTCCGTAGGTTACCTTTGTATTTTGCTGATCATTTCTTTTGGTGTGCACAAACTTTTTAGTTTGATGTAGTCTCACTTGTTTATTTGTGCTTTTGTTGTTTGGGTTTTGATGTCACGTCCCCAAAATCTTTGCTAAAACCAACGTCAAAGAGCTTTTTACCTATATTTTCTTTTAGTAGTCCTACAGTTTCACATTTTACATTTAGTATTTAACTCATTTTGAATTAATTTTTGTAAGTGATATAAGATAGGTGTCTGATTTCACTTTTTCCCATGTGGTTATCCAGTTTTCCCATCACTATTTACTGAAGAGACTATCCTTTCATTTATTGGCTACCTTGTCAAAAATTAGTTGAATGTATATAAGTAGGTTTATTTCTGGGCTCTCAATTCTATTCTGTTGATCTATATGTTGGTTTTTATGCCACTACCAAACTGTTTTCAGTTACATTTATGTATGTATGTATGTACGTATGTATGTATGTATTTACCTATCTCTTTACTTTGAGAGAGAGAGAGAAAAAAAGGCATATGGACAAGCTGGGGAGTGGAAGAGTAGGTGAAAGAGAATCCCAAGCAGGCTCTGCACTATTAGTGCCTGATGCAGGGCTCTATCCCACAAACCTTGAGATCATGACCTGAGCCAAGATCAAGAGTTGGACACTCAACTGACTGATCCACACAGGTGCCCCCTTATATTGATGTTTTAAACCTTAATTAAAAATTTTGCCATTTTTATTTTTATATAGCCGATGCTTCTTTAGATTTAACCAACTGTGTATTTTAAATTTTTAAAAATGTTAATGCTATTACTTCTTGTAGCTCAGACCTCTCTGCTAGAGTCATTTGCCTTATTCCTAAAAGATACTCTTTGACAGTTGTTTTGGTGAAAGTGTCTTGGTAGTAAACTCAGTTTGTCTAAAAATGTTGTCATGTTGTCCTTTTCCTAAAAAGTAGCTGTAAATACTATATTACTTACTCTTAGTATTTTAGTAATAACATCTAATGAATCATTGCTTTAACTGGTAAATCTTCTTTCTCTTTCTCAATCTTTAGAAGGTAATCTTTCCTCTTTGGTAATTTTTAAGATCTACTGCCTTTGATACTCTGCAGATTCATATAAGTTTACATATAGTTATTTTTGATTTATCTTATTTAGAATTTGTTGAGCTTCCTCAACCTGAAGATGAGGGTCTCTCAACAATTCTGGAATTCCTTAAGAACCTCATCCTCTTTTTCTCTACTAAATTTTATGTACATTTCAAAAAGCTCTTCTTGCTGTATTCTTCATGCCATCTAACCAGTCTTTTCTATTTTCCATCTCCTTGTCTTTCATTCAGTTCATTTCTTCTTACCATCTAGTTCACAATTACTTTCTCCAGCCATGTTTATTCTTCTGTTCTGTGAGCTCTTTTTGATAATGTCTTGTTTTATCATCATGCTTTCTTTCAAATCATACTTTTATTTCTGTGTATAAATTGCATTTTGTGTTTTATAATTCTAGTATTTGCATTATTTAGAGGCAAGATTATTTTTCTGTAGTATCTCATTCAGTTGATTATTTAATTATATATTTAGTGATTTTTTTTTTGTTTAATGATCCCATGTTTCTTGAAACTTTATCTGTGGGAATTCATTGAGGCCTGAATTTAAAATACATTCCTTCAGAGGAGATTTGTATTTACTTTTACCAGTAATTTGGGGGCAGTAGTAATCTAGACCACCTGTAACTCTGGATTGGGTTTTAAGGAGCTTTATAGATACTGTGAATTCCACACCCTAACTCACTGGAAGATAGGCTGTGGTTGGAAATCCCTAGAAGGCTAATTTTGTTTTTCTTTCTGTGTTTTTTTTATTTCTTCCTTTCCTTTTCTTTTTTCCCTACCTTTTTCCTTTCCTTTCCTCCCTCCTTCCATTCCTTTTTTTGTACCAGTTTTCCTTCTTTCCCTTCCCTTCCTTAGTTGTTTCTTTTTTTTTTACCTTTCCAATTGTTTTTGTTTCCCTCCTGTCTCTTCCTTTCCTTCCCTTCCTTCCTTCCATCATTCCTGTCTCCCTCCATCCCTCCCCTCCCCCTCCCTCTCTCTCTTTCTCTCCCCTTCATTTCTTCTTTCTTTCTTTCTTTCTTTCTTTCTTTCTTTCTTTCTTTCTTATTCTTTTCTTTCTTTCTTCTCACTTCACTCAGAGCCAAACTGAAAAAAAGCATGCATTCCCCACCAACCCTCTTTGCAGGACTGTTTTTTCTAGTTCATTCACCCTTAGGAGATCCCAACTCTAACTGGTGTGGTCTGTAAGCCAAGCTCCCACTCTGTTCAGATCCCAAGCAGTTTTCCATCCTTCTATTTACAAAACAAAAAACAAAACAAAACAAAACAAAACAAAACAAAAAACACCTCAGCCTTCAGGCACCAGAGACCAACAGATATCACTGGAGCAAAAGTTAAATGTAGACCTATTTAACTCTATGCATTATAATTTTCTTTGTTATTCTGGAATTTGAGGAATTCTTGTACTTTAGAGCCAGAATTTAGTTGTGTGTGTGTGTGTGTGTGTGTGTGTGTGTGTATCTGTGTAGCTCTGCTTCACTACAATGTTTTTCTTTGAATAGTTAGTCCACCATACTGTTAAAAACAGAAATTGACAGTATCACTTCATGTCTTTATTTTCAGTGCTAAACATAGACCATAGCATATGATAGGTATTCACTAAATGTATTTTAAATGCATGTAAATGTTGTAGATTCAGAGCATTCACTCAAAGATCCAAGTCTCCTCATGCTTTGAAACTAATTATCTGAAACTAGTTTCAGTTACACAGTCTTTGAGTGGGAATATCTTTAAATGCTACAGAAAGTCCCATTATTATCCCTCTTTTGCCTTCATCTGGCTAACTTGTGCTGTCTCTTGGGTGATCCATTTTTTCATTGCCTCGTCCAGGTGTACTCTCATGAGTCAACCCACCACTATCATCAACATAATTTGGTGCAGATATTCTCCTTTTGTGTTTTCATCACACCTGATATTTATCTTGGCAGACTTTTTATTCACATTGTATCTAATTTATTGTCTAAATATTAAATTGTAAGCAATCTGATCGCAGTTGCTGTGTCTTACTCACTTTGTGACCCTTTCACTTAGCATAGTATGTAGTTTGTAACAAGTATCAGTTAATGGTTTTCCATGAATAAATGAATATTATGCCTTTTAAAATATACATTTTTGGCTCCAAATATGTTTTATTTCAACACTCAGACCTTTATCTTTTGTATCAGCTCTCTTAAAAAAATATCTAACCATTGGGGCGCCTGGGTGGCTCAGTCAGTTGAGCATCCCACTTTGGCTCAGGTTATGTAATTACGGTCCATGAGTTTGAACCCCACGTTGGGCTCTGTGCTAATAGCTCAGAGCCTGGAGCCTGCTTTGGATTCTGTGTCTCCCTCTCTCTCTGCCCCTTCTCCAATGTCTGTCTGTCTGTCTCTCTCTCAAAAATAAATAAACATTAAAAAATGTTTTTAAAAATCTAACCATTGCTTTCCGGAGTCAGTAATTTAAATTGTGTACTCTTCTCAAACCAATTTCTGTCAGAGTTAAACTGCTTCATTTCGCCCAAGAACACTTCACTACAAAAATATTTTAAGACTCAAAACAGTTTTATTGTTTTTGAAACGTGAAATATCATTAACAAATGAAAACCAGGATAACCATTACCATTAACAGGCTTACTCTATTAACTATTAATTATGTTTTCTCTTTTATACTGTATGAAAGAATTACAGCTATTTCATAATCATTATTTCATTTTCACTCAAAGCTTGAATCTTGCAAGAATCACTAAAATGCCTTCTTAATTTCTTTGCCAACTTGTAGACATTTTGACTCATGTTCAAAGCTGACTGCTTTGTTCATGAAATTTAGATTCCACTGAGATTGTTTACCTATCTGAAATTTCCAGTTCAGTGAAGTACCACTCTCGGCTGGAATTTGCCACTTTCCTCATTTTTCCCTTGGCTTATCTAAGTGTAATTTCAAAGATATTTATTCAGCATACACTATGTACAAGACACTGTGCTAGCTGCTTTGGCATATACAAAGGTGAAACAAGTTGATATCAAGATGAATTAAACAAGACTCTTGCCTTCAAAGACCTCATCATATAGAAAAGTAAGAAATCAATTACTATATAGGTATGCCTCTGTATCTGCATATATAAATACTCAGAATGTCTAACAGTTATCAAGCTCTTACTATGTGCCTAATACTTTTACATTTTCATAAGTTATTCATTTCATTAAATCCAAGGCTATTAATCAATACAATAAGGTATGCCATCATTGTGCCACTAAGAAAGGTACACTCCTTAAAAATTGTAACTTGCTCATGATTGTACAATTCATTACAAATATCAAAGATGTTACTATGTAAAAAAATGCAGTACTTAAAATTGATGAAATATATTAACTCATTTAAATATCTCAACAACCCTTCAAGTTAGGTAATGTTATTTTCCCATTTTTACAAGTTAGGAAATTGATAGAGTTCAAAGATGTTAGGTAACTTGCCTAAGATCACACAGCTAATAACTAGATGCTGGGAATTAAACCCACATCAAGCTGATTCAAAATGCCATGCTTTTAACCTCTATACCAGAGGAGTCTTCAATTCTCCATGTAATAAGGTGTTTAGGAGTTTTTAGAACTATGCTCTGGACATAGATCATTTAAAAGTGAAGAAGAATATAGTGTCCTCTATTAATTATTTTTTTAATTTTATTTTTTCCAAGTTTTTATTTAAATTCCAGTTAGTTAACATACAGTGTAATATTAGTTTCAGGTTTAGAGCTTAACGATGATCACTTTTTTTTTTTTAATTTTTTTTTTAACGTTTATTTATTTTTGAGACAGAGAGAGACAGAGCATGAACGGGGAGGGTCAGAGAGAGGGAGACACAAAATCGGAAACAGGCTCCAGGCTCTGAGCTGTCAGCACAGAGCCCGACGCGGGGCTCGAACTCACGGACCGTGAGATCATGACCTGAGCTGAAGTCGGACGCTTAACCGACTGAGCCACCCAGGCGCCCCAACGATGATCACTTTTATACAACACCCTATGCTCATCACAACTACCCTCCATAATAGCCACCACCTGTTTAAACCATCCCCCTGCACACCTCCCCTGTAATCATCAGTTTGTTCTCTACAGTTAAGAGTCTGTTTCTTGGTTTGCCTCTCTCTTTTTTCCCCCATGTTCATTTGTTTTGTTGCTTATATCCACGTATGAGTGAAATCATATGGTATTTGTCTCTCTCTGACTTGTTTCACTTAGTATAATAGTCTCTTTGCTCCATCCACATTGTTGCAAATGGCAAGATTTAATTTTTTTATGGTTGAATAATATTGTATGTATATACCACTTCTTCTTTATCCATTCATCAGTCGATGGACATTTGGGCTTTTTCCATAATTTGATTATTGTTGATAATGTTGCTATAAACACTGGTGTGCATGTATCCCTTCAAATTAGTATTTTTTGTATCCTTTTGGTAAATGCCTAGTAGTGCAATTGCTGGGTCATAGGGGTAGTTTCATTTTTAACTTTTTTGTTTTTAAATTTTAATATTTATTTATTTTTGAGAGAGAGACACAGTGTAAATGGGAGAGGGACAGAGAGTGAAACATAGTATCTGAAGCAAGCTCCAAGCTCTGTACTGTCAGCACAGAGCCCAACATGGGGTTTGAACTTAGGAACCACGAGATCATGACCTGAGCCAAAGTCAGACACTTAACCAACTGAGCCACCCAGGTGCCCCTGATTTTTAACTTTTTGGGGAACCTCCATACTGTTTTCCAGAGTGGCTGCACCAGTTTGCATTTTTTCACCATCAGTGTTAAAGGGTTCCCTTTTCTTCATATCCTCACCAACACCTGTTGTGTCCTATGTTGTTAATTTTAACCATTCTAACAGGTGTGAGGTGATATCTCATTGTTAGTTTTTATTTGTATTTCCCTGATGATGAATGATGAGCATCTTGTCATGTGTCTGTTAGTCATCTGGATGTCTTCTTTGGAAAAATATCTATCTATGTCTTCTGCCCATTTTTTAACTAGATTATTTGGGGTTTTGGTATTGAGTTTTTTAAGTTCTTTACATATTTTAGATTCTAATCCTTTATCATATATGTAATTTGGAAATATCTTCTTCTATTCAGAAGGTTGCCTTTTAATTTTGTTGATTGTTTCATTCACTGTGCAGAAAAGCTTTTTATTTTGATGAAGTCCCAATATTTATGTTTTCTTTTATCTTCTTTGCCTCCGGAAACATATCTAGTAAGTAGTTGCTATGGCCAGTGTCAAAAAGGTTATTGCCTGTGTTTTCCTCTAGGATTTTAATGGTTTCCTATCTCACACTTAGGTCTTTAATCCATTTTGAATTTATTTTTGTGTATGATGTAAGGAAGTAGTCCAGTTTCATTCTTTTGCATGTTGCTGTCCAGTTTTACCAACATCATTTGTTAAAAACTGTCTTCTCTCCGTTATAGAAAATCCAACCCCCCCCCCCCCCGCAAAATTGCCAGAACTGATACATGAATAAAGTCACAGGATACAAATTCAGCATACAGAAATCTGTTGCATTTCTATACACCAATAATGAAGCAACAGAAGGAGAAATCAAGGAATCAATCCCATTAACAACTGCACCAAAAACCATAAGACTCTTAAGAATAGACCTAACCAAAGAGGTAAATGATCTATACTCTGAAAACTATAAAATCCTGAAGAAAGAAATTGAAGATGACACAAAGAAGTGGAAAAACATGCTGTGCTCACAGATTGGAAGAACAAATATCATTAAAATGTCAATATTATCCAAAGTAGTCTACACATTTAATGCAATTCCTATCAAAATACCACCAGCATTTTTCACATAGGTAGAGAAAAATAATCCTAAAATTTTTGTGGAACCACAAAAGACCCCAAATAGCCAAAAAAATCTTGAAAAAGAAAAGCAAAGCTGAAGGCATCACAATTCCAGACTTCAAGCTATATTACAAGGCTGTAGTGATCAAGACAGTATGTTACTGGCATAAAACCAGACATAGATTGATAGAGCAGAATAGAAAACTCAAATTAACCTGCAACTATATGGTCCATTAATCTTCAACAAAACAAGGACCTCTAATTAATTCTTGAGATAAATTGAGAATTTTGTGGTGATGATGAAACTTGAATTTAAAAAAAAAGCTGTTTGAAAATAATTTGTCCGAATTTTGAATAAAATGGTTATAGTAATCAGATTAAAGAGTTGTTAGTACATCTTACCAACATCAATCATGAGGCATTTGAATTTCCAAAATCTTTATATGTATAACTAACCACATTGCATGTGGGTGGACCTAATGGTCCTAACAGAATGATAGAGACTGTGCAAAAATTTAAATTAACATCTACCATGAGTATAGACATCTGTTTTTCTATTTTTTAAAGGGAAAATTAGTAATTAGTAAAAACAATCCATCAAAGTTTTCTTTTGTTTGTTTTTGTCTTTTTGGTTTTTTGGTTTTTTGTTTTTTTAGGTTTTATAAAAAGAGGTAGTGACACTTCTGTATGGCATTTTGAAATTCTAGCACTATGTTAAGTATTGGAAATAATCTTTATAAGGAGCCAAAAATGACCAACCAAAAGCAAGAAACTGTATGTTTTATCTTAAGGAAAAACCAGTGCAATCTAGTTTTTAAAAAACTAATGAATTAAGAAATAACAACCATGTATTACATTGTTTTTGCCTATAAATAACTAATTCCATGAAAGAATAAGCACTAGGTAAATGCTCTGTGGGCCAATTGCATAGTCATGGATACCAGACACTTTATCTGTGGAAATTCAGCAAAATAGAATTAGAAATGTCAAATAGAAAAAAATCTCATTAAGATAATTCTTCCAGAAATGAATAAAAAATTCTGCCCCAACTGTTCATATCTTGAGTGGTCAAAATGAGATTGGCAGAGCTAAAAAACCTAACATTGTTTCCCAAAATATGGTACTGGAAACACCCGCATCAAAATAATCAGATCAGTAGAGTGTATTGTTTAAAAATGCAGATTTTGAGGGGCACCTGGGTAGCTCAGTCGGTTAAGCGTCTGACTTCGGCCCAGGTCATGATCTCACAGTTCATGACTTTGAGCTCCACATGAGGCTCTGTGCTGACAGCTTGGAGCCTGGAGCCTGCTTCGGATTCTGTGTCTCCCTCTCTCTCTCTGCTTCTCCCCAGCTCATGCTCACAGTCTGTCTCTGTCAAAAATAAATAAACTTAAAAAAAAAATGCAGGGGCGCCTGGGTGGCTCAGTTGGTTATGTGTCCAACTTCAGCTCAGGTCATGATCTCCCGGTCTGTGAGTTCGAGCCCCGCGTTGGGCTCTGTGCTGACAGCTCAGAGCCTAGAGCCTGCTTCAGATTCTGTGTCTTCTTCTGTTTCTGCCCCTCCCCTGCTCATGCTCTGTCTCTCTCTGTCTCAAAAATAAATAAAAACATTAAAAAAAATGTTTTTTAATGCAGATTTTGATCCCCATCCCAGACCCATCATGTCAGTACTTCTTCGGGTAAAGCCCAAGAATCCACATTTGAAACAAGCACCTCGATTTACCAGTGATTAAAACCATGCTGGATGTAAGAACCATTGCTTTAACACTTAACTCTTCTCCACGTAGTACTTTGGACTGATGGCAGATATGAACCAATCACTAGTGATTTTTTTAGCTAAATATCAGAAGTTAAATGTTTTGGGGCACGTGGGTGGCTCAGTTGGTTAAGCGTCCAACTTTGGCTCAGGTCGTGATCTTGCAGTTCGTGAGTTCAAGCTCCACTTTGGGCTCCATGTTGACAGCTCAGAGCCTGGAGCCTGCTTCAGATTCTGTGTCTCCCTCTGTCTCTGACCCTCCCCTGCTCACACTCTGTCTCTCAAAAAATGAATAAACATTAAAAAAAAATCTTTTAAATAAAAAAAAAAGAAGTTAAATGTTTTATTTGCTAGATGTTTATGAAGCACTGTGGAGGGACGCAGAGAAATATGAGCCCGTGTATTCAATTGTATCACAGTACTTGCATGCCAAATAAACAACTGTCAAACATGGTTAAATGGAAGTAATACGTGGTTGCAGAGAAAGAGAATTGAGGTTACCCTGGTAGCTGTGGGAATAGAAAGGAAGGGACAACTCCAGAACATATTTGAAAGAAAAAAAATCAATAGGATCAGTGGCAAATTGAACATTAATAGTAAACAGTAGGGGAAGAAACAGAATCCCTTGTGTTTTGAATTTGGATAGCAGAGAATAGTGAGGCACTAACATGGAGATGGAAAATGAAGCATTCTGAAAAGAATTGAGAATATGAGTGTTGAAGAAGGTGAGACTCTTGCAGCTGGTCCTTTTATTACCCCATTTATAAAGATGGTGATTTGAATTTTGTTGCTGAGTTTATGTATGAATGGATTTAACCAAATTGAAATCTAATTAATCATTATTTTTTTTACAGCAATTGTTCAACTGTCAAGCTCTAAGAAAACTAAGCATTCCTGATAATGATCTTTCAAATCTGCCAACCACTATTGCTAGTTTAGTTAATCTTAAAGAACTCGACATCAGTAAAAATGGTAAGATTCTCATCTTATCTCTAAATAATTTGAATTTTTATATGAAGACATGCTTTGTTTTCTATTAGCAAATGATATAACACTTTTTATGTGATTTTGTTTTAACTCCAAGTTAATTTTGTTGAAACGTTAAATCTTAAACTATAAATCAAAGACAGAAAACCTCTCTCCCCTCCACTTATTAATATCTCTGGCTCACTCAGGCCTTATTTCCCCCTGTATTCAGATATGTGATGTAATCTTTTGCAGAACATTTTACTATCTTTACACCATTTATTTTCCTCATAATCAGAGTAAAATTTTTTCCTACATGTTCAATGAGGTGTACCTATTCACTGTACTTGGAATTGACTCCCAATTTCCCTTACTTTGCTCCATGTTTCCACATAACACTGACCATCTTCTCAGTATTATAGAATTCACTTACTTATTATGGTTACTGCCTATCTTTTCCTGCCTCAGATTGTAAATTCTGTTATTAGGCAGGAGGGATTTTTCTGTTTTGGTCACTGATATATCTATCTCAGATGTCTTGAGCAGTGGCTGGGAAATAATAAGTGCTTAGTAGTATTTGTTATATTCTGGCCAAACTCACATGTGTGGTGATGTTGTTAATGCTGATGCTAATGTTGATGTTCATGTTGATGACATTTTCCTTTAAATGTTTGTGGGATTTCCTGTGTTCTCATATATTCATAAATCTTCCCAATTAACTTGGCTCCTTATTTTACTAGAATAAAAGAAAGATTAGTCAAAAGGGTTATGTCCAGGCACTATGAGGATGTAAAACATTACCCTCAATCATTAAACAAGTTGGCTAAACTTGTGTGTGTGTATGTATGTGTGCATGTATGTGTGTGTGTGTGTGTGTGTGTGTGTGTGTACATGTGCGTGTTGCTTTTTTTTTTTTTTTCAGGAAGTATGTTTGGTGCCAAAGGAACAGGCGTAAACAAAACAAGTCCCTCCCTTCATGAAACTTACATTTTAATGGATGCATTAGACATTAGACAAGTAATTATGGATGATTAAATAAACAATTAGTGTGAAGATACGTTGGATGTGAAGGGCATGTATACTAGTAGACTAAATCCAGTTGGTGTGGTTAGGGAAATTTACCCTAAGAAATGATACCTAAGCCCAGACAGGACAAATAGAAGTTGTTATTCAGTAGCTGTAAAATTTCATTTATGCTGGATGAGTAAATTATAGAGATCCACTTTACAACGTGGTGTGTATAGTTAACAATACAATGTTGTGCAATTCAAAAATTTTTCAGAAGGTAAATCTCATATTAAATGTTCTTACACACAAAAAATATGGAGACACAAGGAAACTCTGAGATGTTTTGGATAGATCTATTACCTTGTTTGTGGTGATGTTATCACTGGTATTTGCATATGTGCAAAGTCATTATGTTGTATATATTCAATATGTGCAGTTCTTTGTGTATCAGTTATACATCAATAAAGTGTTTTTTTAAAAAAAGGAAACAAAAAATAAAGGAAAAACTAACAAGCATACTAAAAAAAAAAGAAGCAGCAGCAGCTAGGTAAGACTGGTTTGACATTCTAGGTACATAAGGATCTTAATGTGTCATTAAAGACCACCAGAAAAATCTCTTGATCACATGTAAACATAGCATACCTAAGAAACTCTGGAACATCCCATTTAAAATTAAGATCCTACTGTTATTATCCACTAGATACACACTCTATTTCCTTTCCCTGTTTCATTTTCTTTATACTATTTATGAGAAACTGACATACTACATATTTAAATTGTTTATATATTGTCTAGAGTCCCATTTACTAGAATTAAATTCAGTAATGTTCCAATTTTGTTGTTCTAGTCACTGGTATATCTTTATTGCCTAAAACAGTGTGTGGCATACTATAGAAGCTTGATAAATATTATTGATTGAATTCATGAATGAATGTTCCTTTTGGAACATGGAACACTTGTTGATAGTACCAGTGTGAATTGCTAGTGATTTCTTCAAGTCTATGAGTCTAAGAGTCATGGAGACATTTACAGTGTCACTAGGTAAATAGGACTAACACCTATAAATAAATATCATGAGGCTGTACAATGAGATGCTTAAGTATATGGCACAAGTTACAATGATAAATTCTTAGAAAATTAAGACTATTTTATTATTAGGGAATTATTCAATAAAGGCTATGGATTGAGGAAGTGAGAACATTTCATTTGAAGAAAACAGTATGCAAACGGGGACACACACATCTACACCAACCTGACTTACCACTTGGAGGGTTTTCAGGAAGACAATTCTAAAAGGACCACATGTTTAGAATAGCAACTAAATTTAGATCCATTGAAAGATGACATTACATCTACCTTTATTAAGAATAGATTTATAGGCCACATATTTGTGTGGATTGATATTTTGGTACATATATATTGCTTATATATTTACATATATTAACACACCAAGTTCTATTTTGAAATTACAATTTATGAAAAATATTATATGGACAAATATAATGCATCCCTTGATCTTCAGTCAGCTTTAGCTGAGTATTCTGAGTAAATAAATATCTATTTATTTTTTAAGAGGATTAGAAAAAAACTTTTCTAAATATAAACATGAAATTCCTAAGAAATATGTTATTTTTATAATTATCTCCTAGTGGCCCTCTTGCATCAAGACATTTTTGTTGCCAGGAAGTGAATTGAGAGTTGTATGTCCTCAATTCAGAAAGAACTCTGCGAGCATCCTTAGAAGTCCTTGTGAATATTATTAGGGAATTTTTGCTGTGCTTATGGTCTCTATGTTCTGGAAATATTTATGCAAAAATACATGCTAGACATGGCAAAATAATCTGCAAAGTTAGCAGCACAAAAGGTTTGAGGAACACGATGATATATCAGCCATTGCTAGAAGTTACACAAACAGTAAAAGATTTTGACACATCAATACTTTCACAAAATTGTACCTAAAAAAGCTATCCTGAAATCTGTGGCAGAGATCTAGATAGTTACTTAAGAGCCATAACTCATCCTTTGGGAATCTGTCAAGGGAAAAAAGACTAGATAGGAAAAAGCAAGGGCAGTGTCAGCATCACCGTTGACAAGGTTGGAATAGTCCTGGTGGAAGAGTCAAGGCATGAGAGACTATAATCTGCATTGGCATTTAGGTACAGACAGTAGAATGATTAATTTGAGGCAGGGACTCACTTAAGTACTAGTCAATCTAGGTAAAAATTTGCTTGAAATGTGCTTGAATTTGATATGTGGCCTTTTATGACAAAACTAATTCACTCGGAAGCTGAGGTTAAATCTGATTTTAATTGTCCATGTGGCCCCTAATCTTTACTTTTCACATCTATTTCTGCCACTTGAAATCCTGTTCACTGTTTAACTTCCATCATTTAAAATTACTCTTTTATATTAAAACATTAGATAAGTGAACTAATGTGTATAGAAAACATACCTACACTATTTGTGTGAATAGCTTTCATCTACCTCTCTAACCACAACTCCAAAGGACCCATATCCCCTTGCATTTCATCCTCAGGTAATGCCAGATTGTTGTTCCCAAATGCATCAGGCTGGCTACTCATGACACAAGGAAACAATACTATTTTGTCTGCCCAAAATATTCCTTCCTTCCCACTGCTGTAACTCCTCAACCAGAGTCCTCATCACCTTTAAGAGACATTTCAGATGTGATTTATTCTGAGATACATTCCTGATCTTTATACACAGAGGGAATTAATTGTTCATTCATCTGTGATAACTTTATGCTTTGTATGTATTTTTATTTTGAACTTATCTCACTGTTTAATTTCTGTATACCCTTATATATATGATTATATTATGCAACTCTTGAAATCAGGCACTATCTTATTCATTTCTGTATTTGGAGCTGCTAAAACAAAGGCCAGCAACTATGGCAGGTGCTCAATAAATATTTGGCAAATAAATAAACATTATACAGAAGCATTTTTTAACAAATATATACTTGTATATTTATATTATATTCCATTAGGGACCTACATAGAATAGGGTCCCCACCTGTTGTCCTGGGGAACTGTTAAATGTAACTGAGTGCTGGAAAAGATGGAAATGGCACTGTAATACATAATGAATAACTACTAAAATCAGCACTAACCTGACATGTAATAATATATTTAATATCTTTGCTCTCTGGAATAATGACTACTTTGTGTCAAGCTTTCGTCTCTTCCTTGAGCTTCAGATTGGTATAGCCAACTGCAGGCTGAACATAGCCATAATACGTTTCACAAACACCCCAAACATTGTATTTAAAACCAAATGTCATCTACCCTAACCTGCACTGTGAGAATTTCACTGTTACATTAGAGAATCTACATTGTAGCCTATGTCAACTGAAGTACATTAAATAGGAGAATAACCTAGCCATATCTGCAATTTAGAAAGAGTGCTAACGCTACTTTGTGAAGGATGAGTTTGGTAATGGTGGTGGGAATAGTGGGGATAGGGAGACCAATTAGAAGGCTACTTAAGTAGTCTAGCAAAGAGACAAAGGGACTAAATTAAGATTGTAACAATGGGAAAGGTGAGAAGGAAACAGACATGTTTCCTCCATGTGCATTGAGGAGATAATTTGGCAAGATTTGGTAACTGAATGCATATGGGAGTTGAAGGAAAGAATGGATTTTTACATTGAATGCCTACAAGTATTTCATTCCACGTATGTTTCTGAAATTTGTCCTTAAATGATCAATGTACATGTAATGATAGTAGCTAAAGTATCAATATTCCCACTGTTAATGTTCTTGCCAACATTTGGGATTATTAGATATTTTAAGTGTTGGCTAATCAGATGAATATATAAGGGCAGGTTGGTCATTTGTATTTCCAAAATCACCAGTGAAGTTGGCATTTTTAAGTTTCTTTTTATTGGCAACTGTAGATTCTTTCTTTACAAATTGTCTTTTTGGCACATTTTCATTTTGGCCCATTTTATTTCTTTTATTGTTTGTCTGTTAGGTTCCTGGTGATTCAAAAGATCTATTTACTGTGAACACTTTTTCCTTGTTAGTTAAATGGGCTACAAATATTATCTCCCAATTTGTGGTTTGTCTTTTCACTTTGCTTAGGATGCCATTTGTCATGGAGAAGTTGCCAATTTCAATGTAATAAAATTTGTCACTCTTTCCTTTATAGTCTGTATTTTTAAAGCTTATTTAAGAACTTCTTTCCTACTTTAATATCATAAATATATTTCTCTATATTTTCTTCCAAAAGTATTAGTTTTTCTTTTCACATTGAGGCCCTTAATCCATTTGCAACTTATTTTCCTATGCTGTATATAATCAAAACTTATTTTTTCCATATGAGTAAGATGATTAATTGGTCCAGCAACATTTATTACATCATCCCTTGTTTCCTCATTAATTTTTAATTCAACCTCTTTTACATATGAAAGATATTTTTTCCAAATTCATCCCTGCCCTGTCAGCCCACTTGCCTGTTCCTGTGCCAATATCACATTTTCATGATCACTATAACTAATATTAAGTTTCAATATCTGATAATCCAAGACCTCATTTTTTCCTTTTCAAGAGTGTCTTGATATTCTTGGTATTCAACTCTTCCATATGAATTTTAGTTTTAACTTCTTGAAATTTGTAGACAATTTATTGGCATTTTTAAATCGGCTTGGATTAAAGATTAATTTGGGAAGAATTGATATGTTTGTGACAGTAACTATTGTAATCTATGAGCATACTATGTAACTTTAGCTTTATTTAAGTCTTATTTTGTGTCTTTCAATAAGGTTTTGTGATTTCCTTCAAGAGAGACTTTCACACATTTTGTCAAGAGTTATCTCTAAGCAGTTTAAGTTGCTAGTTTATATTGTATTCATTTTTAAAAAGTGATTTTTACAGCTTTAGTTCACGTTATATGGAAACATTATTAATTTTCATATTTTAATCTTACATTCAACAATGGTGCTGAATTGTAAGTTCTCATACATAACCACTAGATTCTTTTGAATTTCTTATGTATAAAATTATATTTTCTGCATGTGACAGGTTTTTCTTTCCTACCCTTTATATGTTTATATATTTTGAGTCATTTTTTAATAAGTTATAATTTCCAAGGAAATCACCTATCCCATCATTTAGATACTCAATTTTATTGTCAAACATCACCCATAGGCTTCTCTTATGTGTTTCATAAATCTCTACCGTATCAGTGGCCATTTGTTCCTTTGTATTTCTAATACTGTTTACTCATGACATCTTTTACTTTAAAAAAAAAAAAATTAAACATACATTTATTTATTGAAAGACAGAGCATGAGACTGGGAGGGGCAGAGAGAGGGAGAGACACAGAATCCAAAGCAGGCTCCAGGCTCTGAGCTGTCAGCACAGAGACTGAAACTCACAAACCTTGTGGCCTGAACTCACAAACCACAAGATCATGACCTGAGCCAAAGTCCGATGCTTAACTGACTGAGCCACCCAGGCATCCCATGTCTTTTACTTTTTTTTTTTTTTTTTTAATCATCCATCCTGCCAGAAGTTTTTCTACTTTACTAACTTTTCAAATAATACTCTTTGGCATGTTAGTTTCTCTATTGGTTGGCTTGTTTATTTTCCATCATTGATTTTTACTTTTCTATTTCCAACTGCAGCAATGTTTGTCATTCTCCTCCTTTCTTAGGATTTACTCAGTTATTTTCAGTATTCTAACATATTTGAGACTTTTTTAGTCATCACATTATTCTTATTGAACTATATTGCAGACTACATGGTCTAGATGATACTGATTTCTCGTTATTGACTTTCACATTGTGGCCAAGTGTATTGTCAATTTTTTAAAAATTTGTTTTTGTTTGTAATAAAAATACATATTTGGGGCGCCTGGGTGGCTCAGTTGGTTGGGCTTGTGAGTTCGAGCCCTACATCGGGCTCTTTGCTGGCAGCTCAGATCCTAGAGCCTGCTTCGGATTCTGTGACTCCCTCTCTCTCTGCCCCTCCCCCTGCTTGCACTCTGTCTCTCTCTGTCTTAAAAAAATAAATAAACTTTAAAAAAATACATATTCTCTGGTTATTGAGTACACACTAAGGATCTACTAATAATATAATTACATAAGATGATTAGATATAGATATAGATATAGATATAGATATAGATATAGATATAGATGATATAGATATAGATAGATACATATATAAAGACACAGAGAGGGGAGAGAGACAAGTAAATAAACATTCATGCTGCATTTAAATCACCCTTCCTCTCTTAAGTCTTTTTGTTACCAAAACTACATGCAGCAATCCATGGGTAAATGCATCACTTTCCATGCCAATGGATTTTTTATTATTTATTCGTTAGATCTTAATTCAGTAGTAAAATAAAAATCCTGTTTATCAGAGATAAACACATTTTATGATATTGTGATCTCTGAATAAATAGTCTATGCCTTTTTGTAGAGCTGATACATGGTCATAATGGAGTAAATTGTTTTATATGGTAAAGCAAGACAATGAATGATAAGGTTTAATTAGGCAGTGGTTCAGTTTTAAGTCTGATGTTGATTTATCATAGCTTCAGAGAGACTGATGCTATAATTTAACGACTTTAATGAAAATGAATTAACATGAAAGCCCTTCCTAATTCTGCAGCAATTAAGTGATTTTTCTCTCATCCTCTAAAACATTTCTATGCAAGAAGAGATTTGAACAGCATCATAGTGGGCAAAATCACTATTGTTAGTTAAAATGAAAGGCAATCAGAGTTGAAGGCATTATTATGTGTTTTACTAACTTGCCAATTATTCCACCCTTTCCCTAAATGCATGCAAAACACTAAGGACAAATAATATCCTCAACTTTCTATGAGAGTGAGTTTCTCTCAAACACACTAGAAAAAGAAGAAATGAGCAGCCAATTATATGATAAAAATCTTTAAAATTTTCAGCATAAGAGAAAGAGATTCAAGAAGTATGTATATAAATTCTTAGGGAAGTCTATTTTGGGATGCTTTATTATGAGCTGGGGAGAATATGTTACCATGCAGTTGTTCTCAATTAACAATAAATATGCTTTTTGGTGTTTGGCAAATCATTGGACCATTTGTTTAGAGTAAAGCATATTATTTTGCCCTATTAAATGGCTCGCTCACAACACTCTCAATGTGTTATTTATCTGAAAATCACTAGCACTTGCCTTACTCTAAAACAGGTTTCCTTTCTACAAAGCCCATTTCTACGCAAGATTACAGTGTTAAAATAAACTGAGGATTGACTCCCTGTATTTCCATTAGAGAATATGATGGCAACAAATACCAGGCCTGTGTCCTTGTCACCCTCTCAGCCTGATGCCAGGACTTTGAACTTTTTCTGACGTCTTCGTCAGGAAATAAAATCAACAAGCAATGCTTATGTGTATTATCTGGATTTACTCCACGGGGTATGGAGTTTACAATCGGGTAACATAATATATATTTTTAAAAAGGAATTACCCTCACCTTCTCATCATTCTGAGGTCTGTTCTGTCACCTAAACTGATAACTTTTCCTTGAGTAACAGCAGAGCCTTTTCTGAGCTGAGTGATTAACCTGTTTTCTGTGTCTTTGTAAATCCTGGAAAATTGTAAGAGAAAAAAATTGAACTGATAATGAAGCATGTGAGCCCTCTCTCTACTACTCTGACTCCCTCCCCGCATCAGTATAAACTCCTTGAGAACAATAACTGCTATACCATACACTCCTTCTCCATCCTCAGTGGCCACATCAATGTGCAGGCAGTAAGTGCTCAATGAAGTGGTTGATTGATAATGAAGGAAGAATTCATCGATCGACTATGAAGTTAGATTATGAAACAGTTCATTTCACTGTTATGAATGTTTGTTTTTCAATGTGCTTATTTTTGAAATAGAGAAAGGGAGAGAGGGAATCAGGTATCACTCTTTAACTCATTTTATCTATGTCAGATTTATTCCTCTGTGAATCAACTCATTGTTGGTCAAGGTCACAGAGACTTCTCAAAATGTTTGCCAGACATGTCCCTAAGGCAGAATCAGTTGCATGACTGTCTCGAATTATTCATTAGCGTACCTCCATTTGGTTTTTCTCTTCATAATACCACTAAAATAGACATAGTCTTGCAGGAGACTTTTTGATTATCCTTGCTTACCTTCCTACCGAGTTCTCCATTCTCTTCACCAGAGTGGTTAGAGGTAAAGCAAACCATTCCAGTCTGTTTATTCTTCTTGTTTTTTTCTCTCTCTTTCTTTTAAGGTGTAACTTGCCTATACAGTTTCTCATAAATTTACTAATCTAATTCCTGAATGTGTTTCCTTTCTCATGCAGTAGATTGCTCCCTCTGAAATCTCCCTATAATCATTGCTTCCTACTCAGTGGAGTATTGCCTCATTTACCAAATATCTTTGGGGAATGAGGGTTTATATACAAACTAATTTTCCAAAATAAAATTATAATTTATCCTTCTATATATCAAAATATTTAATTTTATTTAATCATTCTGGTTGGAAATTGTTCCAAGGATGTTTCATATTGCATTATCTTCTTTAAATTGGTGTAATTAATGCAATTTAAATTTTCCAGGTTGATTTGAGTTCATCATGGGCTGTCTTATTGAACTTTTATTTTTGATATGTGTAGCTGCTTGCCTCTAAGAAAGATAAGAAGGATAGACTTGAATAGTTCTGTTATTAATTTTGTAGTTTTTCCTATCATCCCTTCTATTATCAGATTATCAGTTATAATTTATTCATACTGGCACCCCTTCCTATTTGTTCCTTCTAATAACTGTCAGTTGAATGGTATATAAGGAATACAAACATTCTGAACTAGGTTTATAGCACTTGTTGCAGATATGTTAAATTCAGAGATAGGGAACTTTATTCTTGAGCACTATACTTAAAGTTTCAGGAAGTTGATACCATCTGAAATTTGACTGAAGGTAATTATACAACAAATGCAGTTTACTATGCCACCATGTAAGAATGCTACGTAGTCAATCATGAAAGTGCACTAAATTCAGAGTTCCAGAAAGTTTAGTTTGTTTGTAGTTGACATAGACAGTATGTATGGAACAAATGAAATATATAGTGCTTTGTTCTAAATGCTACCTTATGAATCTTGGGTAGCTAAGACTTATCCCCAAAGTAGTTTAAACCCTAGATTTGATGGAGGCAGCTTAACATAGATAAAATTTGATAGTATTTGGAATAAGGTTGGCCTTGTTTCAAATCCTGGCTTCCCCCGCAAGCCTCAGTTTCTTCTTTAGTTAAATGGGAGTAATAAGCCACTTTATAAAATTGTTATAAATATGAAATAAAGCAAGGTGCTTAAAACTTGTCCTCAAAAAATTCATTTTTATCTGCTCCTAAATCTAATCCAATTTACTAGATATATAAATAGCCTGCCTGCCTTCTCAAAATTGAAAACAAAATAGCAATTATAAAAATCGGTATCACAAAATAGCATGTAAAAATATTAAAATTTTCTAAATTTATTTTCTTCCTTTATTTTATACAAGACATTAAAGTTTTTGTCTTTTATCAGCATATGGCACTTATATCACATAGTGAACCATTTAGACTGATGATATCTGTGAAATTCAGTAAGGAGGTTTTTCAACATGCACTATCCACAACTACTATCATGCATACTAATTCATACAAAAATTATAAGCAACAAAAATAAATTTGTTTATTAAAGAGGGTCTTCTTTTTTTAAAAAAAAAAGTTTATTTCATTTATTTTGAGAGAGAGGGAGAGAGAGTGAGGGAGAGAGAGAGAGGGAGAGAGAGAATGAGCAAGTGTGAGCAGGACAGAGAGAGGGAGAGAGAGAATCCCAAACAGGCTCCATCCACACTGTTAATGTAGAGTCCAATGCAGGGCTCGATCTCACAAACCACGAGATCATGACCTGAGCCAAAATGAAGAGTCGGATGCTTAACTGACTGAGCCATCCAAGCACCCCAGTAATAAACATAAATTTTAATGCATTAGAGAACACTAAATCATTCCAAATTTGGTATTTGTAGGAAGTCTTTTATGTTTTTTTCTAAATATTTATCTTAGAGACAGACATAGCATGAGTGGGGGTGGGGGGATTGCAGAGAGAGAGGGCGACACAGAACTCAAAGCAGGCTTCAGACTCCGAGCTGTCAGCACAGAGACAGACGTAGAGCTCAAATTCAGGAGCCACAAGATCACGACCTGAGCCGAAGTCGGACACTTAACCAACAAGCCACCCAGGCACCCCAATTTTATGTTTTAATAGAAAGAGATACCTTTCAATCTAAGCCCTCTGACTAAAATCAAGTTTCTTTCCATATTTGTAAAGTATTTTAGTTCATTGCTTCAAGGTATTGATGTGAAGATATAATTAGATCCAATTTAATAAACACTTACTGACTTTTCATTGTTTTCCTAGGTCTGATCTAGGTACTGTCAGGAATATTAAGAAATTCATGTCAACTGATGAATCTCACTCTCTAACTCCATCCTCCTATTTTTCCAAATGACTTTCTCTTATAGCTCAAAACATGATTTAGCCCTGTCAGAACCACCAATCTATTAATATTCTGACATATCTGTCCAGCTTTGCCTTTTTGTTCATATATTTTCTTTTTCCCTCTTTACATGGCCTTGGATTCTGTGGTCACTTGTCAAATGATACCCTTGACACCTTTCCTCCTTTTATATCACTGTGCTTGCTCGGTAAAATTACAAACCTGGTTGAACCCAACTCTCTACCTATTGCTAAAAGGATCTGGAAAAAACATTCAATCACACTGATATCACTTTAAATTCATGATCGAAAATCTGAAATGCAGCCTTAACACTTCTCCAAAGTCACGTTTTACTTCCTTAATCCATTGCCTCTCCTCTTCTTGTGATTATTTCATTTGTTTTACTCTTTCTTCAAACTCTCATACCTTCTCTCCTATCTTTGTGGCTACTGATTCTACTCCACTGAGAAAATCAAAGCTCTCGGATGATAACTTCCCCCAGACACTTACCATCATATCTACCCATCTACAAGCATCTGCACTCGTATTCTCTGATTCCTGCCCATTAGTACAGATGAACTATTCCTGTTCCTCTCTGAAGCCACTGAATAACCAGCCTCTCTTGCCTACCCATGGATATCACTCCAACAATTCTCCTTACTTTCTACTACATAATCAAGGTTTTTTTCTGCTTGTTTACTCTAATTGGTGTATGCACATGCTGTTATTTTTCCATTCTAAACAAAACTTCTTAGCTCCTCTTTCCTGAATGACTCCCCCTCCCCCTGCTTGTAGCAAAAGCACTAGGTGGGGTTGTCTGTATTCTCTATCTACAATTTTGTTCCTCTTCCTCTCTCAAACCACTCTTATCTTCAAGCCCACTACTCCAACAACATCATTCCAGTCAAGATCACCCTGATTTCTTCATTACTAAATCTACAGGCAGTTTTTGGTCAGCATTTCACTTGACCTATCAGCATCATTTCAAACAACTGATCACTTCTTCCTACTTGATACGTTTACTTCATTTGGCTTTTAGAAGTCAATACTTACTAATTATCTGTCCCATCTGTCAGATTGATCTTGTTCAGTCTCCTATGTTGATTCTTCCTCTTCTCCCTATCCTCATTTTGGAGTCCTTCATGGTTTGGTTCTTGGTCCTCTTTTCTTCATTATCTCACTCACATCACTGGTGTTCATATTTTGTCTCATGGTTAAATACTATCTATGTAATCATGGATCCCCAGTTTTTTTACCTACAGTCTAGACCTCTCTCCTAAACTCTAGATTCATAAAAAACAACTACCTGACTTCTCCTCTTAGAAGTCTCAAATTACACATGTCCAAAAAATGAACTGTTTATCTTGTCTTCAAAGCCTACTTCACATATTGCTTTTTCTAAGTTAAAGGCAACCCCTCATCCAAGTTGCTTGAGGCAAAAAAGCCTACAGTCATCCTTGATTTCCCCCCCCCCTTTTTTTTTCATACTCCAGATCTAATCTATCAGGAAATCCTATTAGTCTTACATTCAAAATACATTCAGGCTCCATTCATTTCTCTCTCCTTCCACTACTTTCACCCAGAAGTAGACCACCATCAACTCTTTTCATGTTTTACTATACAGCCTCCAGTTGTCCTCCCTCTTACAAAGGCCACCTTACTCGGGAACCAAAGTGATCCTCTTAAATTATAAATTAGATCATAATACACTCATGTCCTTCAATGTCACTTTATTTCATTCAGAGTAAGAACCAAAGTCCTTGCAATGGCTTAAGAAGTCCCAAATGAGTTGACACCCTCATCTGCCCACCCACATACACAACCTTATTATCCCTCTGACTTAATGTTTTGCTACTTTACTCTTCCTGGCTGTGTTTTAACCACTCTGGACTCCTTGCTATTTCTAGAATACACCAGGCATACTCAGGCCTTATAGAATTTTCACTATTTATTCCCTGTGCCTGAAAGGCTCTTACTTTCCACCCTCAGACATCCAGTCATATGTGTCTCTATCTCTCTCAGTTTCAAGTCCTTGCTCAAATGCCATCTTCCCAATCAGTGAGGCTTACCCTAATCACCCTGGTTAACTTGGACATTCCCAGGTATTTCTGATCCTTTTTATTCTGCTCTAATTATCTTTTCCCATAGCATTTCTCACTGCTAAGATACTATATAATTTTATACATTTATATTTCTATTAATTATCTTTGTTTTATTATACAAATTTCTCTGATAGAATATATAAGCTCCACAAATGAAGAAAATGTGTCCTTCTTTTTCATGCTATATCCCCAATATTTTTTTAATGTTTATTTTTGAGAGAGAGAGAGCGAGAGAGAGGGAAAATGAGTGGGGGAGGGGAAGAGAGAGAGGGAGACACAGATTCTGAAGCAGGCTCCAGGCACTGAGCTGTCGGCACAGAGTCCGACGCAGGGCTTGAACTCACGAACTGTGAGATCATGACCTGAGCCGAAGTCGGATGCTTAACCAACTGAGCCACCCAGGAGCTCCTATATCCCCAATATTTAGTACAGTTCTTAACAGAATAAGTACTCAAATATTTGTCTAATATGTGAAATGACCCATTTCTCTCAGGGACCTTATTATTATAGTTAACGACTCAAATATCAGAGAATATCAAATATACAATAAGATGGTAAATCAGTGAATCTTCAACTTACAAGCAAGTACCATGTCTTATTATTTTTTGAGTATCATTTCATTTCAGACATTATATAATCTAAAATGCTAGGTATTAAGGAGAGCTACATGTCCTAAAATAGCTAAATAAATTATCATGTAGATCATTGAATATAAATGTATTTTTATGGATGATATTTAGACTGAAGATTTAGGTGAGAGAATGGATGAGGACAGGTAAAAATTATAACACATTAAATAAATATATTCAGAAAGTAAGATTTAAAAACAGTTTATATGTTATATAAATGTCTTACACTCAGGTTTGCCTTTCATTTATGATCATAAGGATCAATGTTGCTCTTATTCTTGTTAGGCTCTATGTGTGAGAATGACAAAATTGTTTGCTACATTTAGACTCTAAACTTATCTATTGCAGGGGAAAAACATTTGCTTTCATACTTTATTGCCAACTTAAAACCTACTTAAAGCCTAACCCAAGATTTTAAAAACACTTGAGTTTTGATTTTTATTTTGACACCAATAATCTGTTTTATAATTAAATAAATCTGAAAACTATATTACTTATAGGTTTAAGATCATTATCAAGACTTAGATGTCTGCATTAGTTATAGATAAGATACTCCAAATAAAAGCAATTAACCAGATATATACTAAACTTAATGACTTTTAATTTTCTATCATGCTACACAGGAAAGATCCATATTTGATTGATTTCAGAATTCCCCCCTTTCCCTTCTTCTGCACACCCTCTGGAAGAATGACTGAGATAGAAGCAGCAGGAAAAAGGACAAGAATGAATAACCCACAAAGGGCATAAGTTCCTGAGTAATTTTGAAAGTTGAGCAGGAACTTTTTGAACCCATTTTTTTTAAAGGAAGGGAAAAACAAAACAAAACAAAACCCCACAATTAATCAGATAAAATAGTCAATCATATCTTTTCTACTTCAAGCTATTAATATTCTGTTAATGCAATTTTGATCATTCCATTACATTAAACATTTATTTCTGTTTTAAATTCAGAATGCAGAAATCTAATTTTTCATTTGATGGTATTTCTATGAACATATTCAAAATAGGTTTTGTGATATAGTTACTGAAGTGAACATATGGCATTTCAGCCTAGGTTTGAATCTATTCTAAACATAATGAGCCTGAATCTCCAGGGATTCCCAAAAGTGAACTCTTCATGCCCTTAGAAGAGAGTTCCTTATGGGCCTGTGTTAGAAAGTTTATGTGTTATCTCAGCTGAAAAACAGGGAGTAGAACTTGAATTGTAATGGCCTACAAATGTTTGAGCCCACTTCCTATAGTAATCACAAATTAATATGATTGAAGTATATGTGCTGTTGAAGTACAGGATATGTATCCCTCTACTTCAGGATGAATACATTTGAAAATCTAAACAAAGTTCATGATAGAAAATGTGTGTGTGTGTGTGTATGTGTGTGTGTATCTATCTATCTATCTATCTATCTAAGTGTCTATCTATATATCTACCATATATCTATGTAAAACAAATATCACCTTTCTTATAAATTGAAAACACTGTGTTTCAGAGGACCATACAGATCAGTTTCCAAGACTGGTTGATGAAGATGTGGATTCTATAATCAAATCAAATGTAATTTTAATAAGAAATAACATAATGAAGTAAAAAGGAATAAAAGATATAGTGTTAAAAAATTGAATTAAATCCTACCTTATACATTCTCATCTGTAAACACCCATTAGTATTTAAATAAGTCACCGAATCTTTGTGAATGTATGGTTTGTCATCCATAAAATGCAAATAATATTGTTTAATATATCTTCCCCATAAGACTATTAAGATAAATTATTTTACACAGTGGTATAGAGAAGAGTAAGTTACCTTAATTCTTATTAATATATGAATTATATCTAGTACCATACTAATTTCTTTACCTTCCTACTATCTAATACTCAGATCAACTCTTTGAATTAGACAAAAAATGAATAAGTGATGCTCAAATATTATATAAAATAATATCTAGTTAAGTGACAGCACTGAGATATGACAGCACAGTTACGATTCCAACCTGTACTTTTAATTCTTTGATAAACGACCTCTTCATGTTTAGGTTAAACTATAAGTTAAAATTATGCTCTAGAACTTAAACTCTAGGGCCCATGTATTAGTATATATGGTAAAGTTCCCCCTGGAAACCTTTGAACATTTATCTCAGATACTATATTGATTAGCTATAGGGATCCTTCAGCACACTAATTCCTATTTATTTGTTGTGTTCTCTTAGGTGGATAAATTTTACAAATGTGTTACCTCAAGCCAGCCCATTTTGATATTTGGTTCCTTTGTTGACTGACACAGTCTTCTTCCATTTACTGTTGACCCTTGAACAATACAGGGGTTGGGCACCAATTCCTACACAGTTGAAAATCCACATAAAACTTTTTACTCTCCCAAAACTGAACTATTAATAGCATACTATTGACCAGAAGCCTTATCAATTACACACAGCCAATCAACACATACAAATGTATTAAATACTATATTCTTACAATCACATAAACTAGAGAAAAGAAAATGTTAAGAAAATCATAGAGAAGAGACACTGCATTTACAGTACTGCATGTATTTATCAAAAAAGAATCCATGTTTAAATGGACCCATGTAGTTCAAACCCATGTTAGTCAGGGGTCAACTGTATTTCCCTTTTTTTTTTAATAATTTATTTTTTTAGTTAGCAAAAGGTGAAACAATGATTTCAGGAGTAGATTCCTTAATGCCCCTTACCCATTTAGCCCATCCCCCCTCCCACAACCTCTCCAAGTAACCCTTTGTTCGTTCTCTGTATTTAAGAGTCTGTTATATTTTGTCCCCCTACCTGTTTTTATATGACTTTTGCTTCCCTTCCCTTTTGCTCACCTGTTTTGTATCTTAAAGTCCTCATATGAGTGAAGTCATATGATGTTTGTCTTCCTCTGACTGACTAATTTTGCTTAGCATCATACCCTCCAGTTCCATCCACATAGTTGCAAATGGCAAGGTTTCATTCTTTTTGATTGTTGAGTAATACTCCATTGTATATATATATACCACATCCTTTTTATCCATTCATCCAAATATTTGTTATCTTTCCACATTTTTTCTTGTGGTTGATTTCGAGTTACAAAGTGTTATGATCTGAAAATATGTATGGTATGATCTTGATCTTTTTGTACTTGTTGAGGGCGGATTTGTGTCCCAGTATGTGATCTATTCTTGAGAACATTCCATGTGCACTGGAGAAGAATGTATATTCCACTGCTTTAGGATGAAATGTTCTGCATATATCTGTTAAGTCCATCAGGTTCAGTGTGTCATTCAAAGCCATTGTTTCCTTCTTGATTTTGTGTTAGATGATCTGTCTATTGCTGTAAGTGAAGTGTTGAAGTCCCTTAGTATTATGGTATCATTACCAATGAGTTCCTTTATGTTTGTGATTCACTGATTTATATATTTGGGTGTTCCACCTTTGGAGCATAAATGTTTACAATTGTTAGATCTTTTTGGTGGATAGACCCCTTAATTATTATATAATGTCCTTCTTCATCTCTTGTTATGGTCTTTATTTTAAAGTATAAATTATCTGATATAAGTATGGCTACTCTGGCTTTCTTTTGGTGACTGTTAGCATGATGGTTCTCCATCCCCTTACTTTCAATCTGAAGGTGTCTTTAGGTCTAAAGTGGGTTTGTTGTAAACATCATTTAAATGGATCTTGTTTTATTACCCATTCTGTTACCCTATGTCTTTTAATTGGAGCATTTAGCCTATTGATGTTTAGAATGAATACTGTAAGATATGAATTTATTGCCATTATGTTGCCCATAGAGTTGGAGTTTCTGGTGGTGTTCTCTGATCATTTCCAGTCTTTGTTGTTTTTGGTCTTTGTTTTCCCCATCTTTTCTCCCCTCAGAGAGTCCTGCTTAAAATTTCTGGCAGGGCTGGCTTAGTGGTCACAAACTCCTTTAATTTTTGTTTGTCTGGGAAACTTTTTATCTCTCTTTCTATTTTAAGTGACAGTGTGCTGGATAAAGAATTCTTGGCTGCATATTTTTCTGACTCAGCACATTGAATATATCCTGCCACTCCTTTCTGGCCTGCCAAGTTTCTGTGGACAGGTCTGCGGCAAACCTGATCTGTCTTCCCTTGTGGTTAAGGACTTTTTTCCCTTGCTGCTTTCATGATTCTTTCCTTGCCTGAATATTTTGTGAATTTGACTATGATATGCCTTGTTGATGGTGAGTTTTTGTTGAATCTAATGGGAGTCTTCTGTACTTCCTGGATTTTCATGTCTGTATCTTTCCCAAGGTTAGGAAAGTTTTCCACTATGATTTGATCACATACTCCTTCTACCCCTTTGTCTCTCTCTTCATCTTCTGGGCCCCCTATGATTCTGATGCTGTTCCTTAATGAGTCCCTGATTTCTCTAATTTTTAAATCGTGCTCTTTTGCCTTAGTCTCTCTCTTTTTTCTGCTTCATTGTTCTCTATAAGTCTGTCCTCTATACCATTGATTCACTGCTCTGCCTCATCCATCCTTGCTGCTGTGGCATCTATTTGAGATTGCAGCTCAGTTATAACATTTTTTATTTCATCCTGACTAGTTTTTATCTCCACAGACAGTGATTCTAATCTGTTTGCATCTGTAGCTAGTATACTTACTATCATGATTCTAAATTCTGGTTCAGACATCTTGCTTGTGTCTGTGTTGATTAAGTCCCTGGCTGACATTTCTTCCTGTTTTTTTTTTTGTTTTTTTTTTCGGGTGAATTCCTTCGTTTCATCATTTTTGGAAGAAAAGGAATTAACATGGTAAAAAAAATTAAAAATAAAAACTTAAAAACAACACAAAAAAATCAAACAAAGGATGCTAGATCCTAGGTTGTCCTGGTCTGGTTGTTGGAAGGAGCTTGATAGATTAGAGAAAAAAGGGAAAAATAAGAAAGGGGGGGGGGGGAAGGAAAAAAGAGGAAAATGTTTGAAAATTTGAAAAAGTTAATACAATGAAATAGAATAAAATAAAATGATGGAAGAAAAAAAATAGAATTTTAGAAGTTTACAAAAAAGTAAGAAATATAGTAGAAAAAATTAACGAAGAATATTTGTAATAGAATTGGAGAATAAAAATAAATTTTTTCTCTTTCTGTATTTAAGAATAAGAAAAGGAAAAAAAAACCTGAATAGATGGACCAGAAAATAGATTGAAGTGCAATTGAAATTACATCCTTTTCCCCTAGAAGTCAAACTATGAAGCACTTTATAGTCCATAAACTAAGCAGGTGGAGAGACTTGTGTTGTTCCTGAAGAGCCTGGTTGGCCCCGTGTGCGGGGCTTAGTGTAAAGGCTCCATTCTCCACTAGATGGTGCTCCTTAGCTTACTGGGGTGGTTTGTGCAATTCCTGTAGGTGTGCATGTTCATGAGCAGGAGGGGTGAAAATGGTATCACCCAGCTACCCTGTCTTTAGTATTGGAACTCTGTGCTGTCCCAACCAGCAGTTGTGCACCTCTCCTTTGTCTCCAGAGTCTGTCCACTCCCCACTTTTACACTGCCTGTGACCAAGCCATCAGGTTGCCAGGTGACACCTCCCTCCTGAGTTTTATCTCAGATGTGGCTGTGTTTCCCAACCCCTCATTCTGAGGGACTGTGGCTTTGACCTGTTCTGACTCTCTGGGGGAGGGTTTCACTGAGCAGTGGCCAGGTGCCCACCTGCCCCCAGAAACGATCGTGGGACAATGCTGCTGCCTATACCCAGAGACCGTGGATGAGTGCCAGCCTGGCCCAGAAAAAGTTTATGCAATTGTGTAGCAGTAGCCTTTGAAGGATTATGGTAAATCACAACACACATCTGGCACCAGGCTTCCTATTTAACATCCTTGATCTAGCACCAGTGAATGTGGTTGTTCTCCAGTGTCTGTTGGGACCTTTGAGAGTCAGGTGGCCGCACAGCCTCTAACAAATGCCCTCCCAGCCAATGAACTACCTCTCTCTATGTGGCCATTGGACCCCTTGGACCTCACTCTCTTCTCCTGGGGATTTGCTCTTACCACCATAACTCCATCAGGTGTCAAGCTGTGGAGTTTCAGACTCCACGCTCCCCCTGTTTAGAGTCTTCATGGAACTTAAACCCTCTCCTTTCTTCTTTCTCCCTTTTCTTTCAGTCCGTCATGTACTCTTTCTTTTCTGTGCAGCTGCTTTTGGGCAAGGGGGATGCTTTCCATACTCTTTCCCCACCTGTGTCTGTCCTCTCTCTGCAAGCAAAAACAGCTCCTTGCCCTCTGCAGCTTTCTCCCTCAGTTCACCTCTCCGTGCCACATACCTGCTGAGTTCTGTGATTCTGGTTGTGCAGATTGTTGTGTTAAGCCTCAAATCAGTTTTCTAGGTGGGCAGGATGGTTTAGTGTTGATCTGGCTGTATTTCAGGGATGAGAGACTCAAAAAAATTTCCATGCTGTTCCATCATCTTGGCCCCTTCTCTGTATTTCTAATCATTATAGGTAACATTTATGCAGCACCTTGTGCCAATTGCTTTGCTGCTTTATCTCTCTATCCTCACCACAACTGTCTTTGAAACCATTCATATAATCAGCATTTTTCATAGTAGACATTGAACATTTAAATGGGTTACCCAACCAGTAAGTGATGAAGTTGGGATTCCATCTTAATCCAATAGACTCAGCTCTGAATAAGTTTAAGTTTGAACTACAAACAACATAATATGTTTTTAAACAAATAATTTAGTAGTATTTTCACCACAAAAGGGAATTACATTTTCAGTAGAAGATAAAGAGATACAATCTTTTCTTTAAAATTATTTTTTAATTTGCTTCTGCTTCTATGTCTTGGTTTACACATAATTAAGAAGGCAGGCACATGTAGAGATAAGGCATCAGGTATACCAGTATGCAATGAGCCCCAACTGGTTGCTGAACAAAAAAGCTAAAGTCATAAAGGAAGCCTTACCCACCTGTTGGTTGCAGACATCCAAAGGAAATATAAATACTATAGGAGAAATATTGAGGACATCTCAAGGATTGACATATTGATTTCTTTGCCATTTTATTCAGGTCTAGTTAATGAGGGTGGCTCTAGATGTTATGGCCTTTCCAAAAAAGAGAATTGGCTTTTCTCATTCAATTTGTATGTAACAGAGCTCCTACACTTCCTTGGGTTCTTAACTAAGAAGCAAAAATACTTAAGCAATAACTTTAGGACAGCATAGTTTCTGATGAACTTTCACATAGGGAGAAAAAGCATGAGAAATGTCTCCATACCCTCTTTTGTACCCTTATTTTGCAGTGGATAAATGACCTGTCTTGGTTTGACTGTCCTCCTGCTGCTTCACTGGGCTTCAAGGTTCTGTGGACATGGTGGTCTAGGTCAATGGAATCTTGGAAGGTGGTGGTTTTCTTTCTTGACTGTCCATCATTAAAAAGTTCAACAAAATCCTGCCACAAAATGTTCCTTATCCTCTTGTCAAACATGAAATACTGAGCAGGTCTAGTACTTTATAAGAATATTACCCCCTTAATAATTTCAAAAATTTAGAGCAGGTAGTACTGTAGACATATAGGAATAGCTTCATATTGCTGCCCTCTCTTCTATCTCTTGTATAACCTACTATATTTGATTCATTTGTATCAACTGAAATATCCTCCACATCTTTTATTTCTTTGACCCTCACATTTATGGATTAGGTTTGTGGCTTACTGAGTTTCGGTTTTGTAGAAAGACCTGTTTTTCTGTTACATAGCCCACAGCACAACTTTGACAGCAGATGAGCAGTTCTCTAAGAGTGATAGGGTGATGAGCCAGGCTGGCTGCCTCAGAGACTGGAGAGAGGACCCAATGAAGAGTTGTTCACCTTTTCACCCTTTCAGGCAGATGTAGAACTACATTCTGTGCAGCCAACAAGAAGAATTGCATAAAATTTATTAGAGACCCACATTAGTTTGGGAATATCTATTGGTTTTGTGATACATCCCTATGTATCTTTCACATGTTCAATCTTCCCATCTTATAAAAGAAGCCAAGGTTTTCTTATATCTGCTGATATCCCCTTACTACAGTAGTAGCACTTAATAATCAAATACCTAGTTATTTTTATTGCTTTAAATTAGTAAAAACTCAAGATCTATCTTATGCTGAGCATACAATTGTCTTCAATTTATAACCAATTTCCAAGTATCATTGTGCTAAAATATTATTTAACATTTAAATTTTATTTTTTAAATGTATGTATATATTATAGGACACTAACATATTATTACATTGTTATACTTATTTAAATGATTATCCTAATGGTATATTTGTACTATATCTGTACTATATGTTAACTCATAATTTTAGTTAATTATTCTTAATATTAGAACTATAGTTGGAAGAATTTTTGCTGGGACATTTTCATGTTCCTTTTTATTTATTTATTTCTTTGTTTACATTTTAGGTGTACAAGAATTTCCAGAAAACATTAAATGTTGTAAGTGTTTAACAATTATTGAAGCCAGTGTCAATCCCATTTCTAAGTGAGTATGAATGATTACATTTTATTTATATTAATGTCTCCATTGGATAATAATGTACACATATAAAGGAAATTCACATAACAAATGAGTTTTAAATCATGCATTTAAAATTCAATTTAACAGAATGATGGGGGAAAATAATGAAATCAGAATAGTTTAACAAAAGATGATTAAATGCTTTGCTGAATAATGATGAAGGCCTAATCGGCACAAGATGGCATTACTTTGAAGCAGACTATGTCATCATTTTCCTGTGCCTTTCAGGCAACATTCCATGAAAGAGCACTGAAACTAAGGAAACAGTTATTAGTTATGATCATGATGGAAAATTAACACTAAGGATGTGATGAAAGTTCACGAGAGTGCAAGAGGTTAATAAATTGATAGGTGCATGAAAATAGTTGATCATGTAGTTCAGACTGGAAAATGAATTAAGTATGACCAGATAAGGAGAGTATTTGTGTACCAGGAAGAGCAAAAAGACAATTCTATGAGGATAACAAAATGGAAGACTTGGATGGTAAAGATGCTGTGATCAGAAATGGAGTATTTGTGGGAATGCCTGGGTGGTTCAGTCAGTTAAGCATCAGACTCCTGATTTCAGCTCAGGTCATGATCTGTTGAGTTCATGGGATAGAGCCCCATGTTGAGCTCTGTGCTGACATTGCAGAGACTGCTTGGGATTCTCTCTCTCTCAACCTCTCTCTTGTCCCTTCCCCACTCGCACTCTCTGTCTCTCTCAAAATAAATAAATAAACATAAGAGAAAAAGAAAATCATCAAAAAAAAAAAAGAAATGGGTATGTGTGGCTTATGGTTTGTTAGTAGAGAAATGCCATGGGAAGATGAGAGCCAGCATGTGACAATGTTGGCAAATTAATGTTATGTCATAGGGTTACAGTGTGCTGTGCAATCAAATAGGTCAAGAAACCATGGAGTGAATGGATTGGATAAGTCATGAATCTGAATGTTAAAGTCACTTAACAATAGAAGTAGAAATAAAACCTGGAAAGACAGTAGTAGCAATATTTGGGAGAGATTAAAACAATCCAATGGTATGGGACACAGATAAGTAGTCTCAGAGTAAGACTGACATTATAATTATACAAAAACTGATAATAGAATTTGAAAAAAAAAAGCCTGAGTCTTCTGTCTGTATGGAGTTGGGGAGACTAGGAAAAACTGAAGCTCACTAGAAAAGCATTTAATGAGTGGAATGTTTTTAGAAGACCGAAGGAAGTTTATCAAAGGGAGTGTGAAGGGAGATTTTTTATCAATACAGTTAAGAAGAGGTAAGTAATGAGGATGGTTTCTTTATGGATCATGAAAAGAGTCTGTAGATAAGACTAGGAACAGAATATAAAAGAAGGAGATAGAAGTTTAGATGGAGATCTTTACAGTGAATGGTTTGTAAAATAATTTAAGGCCTTTAGTAGAAAGTGTGGAACATCAAGAAGTAAGAAATGTTTGAAAAATAACAACTTTTCTACCTTAAAAAGAGTATGGAAGGAAAAAAAAACAACTGTGAAAAGTGTTTTCCAAAACTTTTAAACCAGAATGCAATTTTCTCAACAAAGAATAGGCATTAGTAACTTTTCACACCAAGACTGCAACCAAGTCCTTGACTTGAGTTATAATCCAGGGCATATGATGAATTGTTTTGACTTCTATTTCTTTAATTCTAATAGCTCATCTTATTTAGGAATCATGATAAGGTCTTTGGGAGTAGAAATCCGATGATAATTTATATCTTTAAGAAGCTTAAAGACTGTGGTTTGACTATGTCTCTGAATTCCTCCCATATGTTTAACTTTTCAAAAGATGAATGAGTATGTCCTACTTCATCAAAAAATGCCTAACACTAAAAGCATTAAGTAATTTGGGAATTAATAAAAAATTACTCAATACAAAAACCAATTTAAGTAGTATACTAATTGTAAAGGATTTTTAAGATATATTTTACATATGGCATGTATATAGCTCAGTGAATTTATTGTACAGTTCCCAGCCATGTTGACCTTCTCCATAAGCAGTCCACAACATAGCAGCTTGCTTCTTTAAGGCCAGCAGCTGAGTAATTAATTTTCTAGCAAGACAGTATTATAATATAGTTATGAGAGTGACATCGCATCATATAGTTCATATTCCATTGATTAGAAGCAGGTCACAATTCTTATCACACTCTAAGGAAGATCATACAAAAGGAGGAACATCAGGAAGTGAGGGTCATGGAGGCTACCTTGGAATCTGTCCACCACATCTTTGATATCTGGTTTGCTGAGACTTTTTATTATTAATGGATATCGAATTTTGTCAAAGCTCTTTTTTTTTCAAACATGTTGACATGATGATGTGTTTTTTCTTCTTCAGTCTAATGATATAGTGAATTACATTGAATGTTTTTTGAATGATGATCCAAATTTGCATCCCAGGAATAAACCTTAATTGATTAGGAAGTATTACTTTTTTATAAATTAATGGCTCTGATTTGCTAATATTTTGTAGAGGATTTTCCCATCTATATTCATGAAGCATATTAGTCTGAAATTTTTTTCTTGTAATTTCTTTGCCTGGCTTTGGTAACAGGGTAAAAACTGGCCTCATAAAAATAGTTTGGAATCATTCTCTTCTATTTTCTATAAGAGTTTGTACAGAATTAGAATTATTTCCTCCTCATATATTGGTAGAATTTGCCAGTACAGCCATCTGAGCCTGGACTTCTCTTAATGGGAATTTTTTTAATTACAAATTTAAATACCATAATAACTATTGAAATTACCTGGGTTTTTTTTTTGAGTGATCTTTGATAGTTTGTGATTTTCAGGAATTGTACATTCATATACATTTTCAAATTTATTGGCATCTTAATTTTTATAATGTTCTTTTATCAGCCCTTAAATATCTACAGGTTCTCTAGTGGTGCTCTCTCTTCCATTCTTGTAATCCATAAATTGTGTCTTCTTTCTTTTTTTTTTGCTTGGTCAGTCTGACCAGAGATTTGTCAATTTTGTTGCTCTTTTCAAAACACCGTATTTTGGTTTCATTGGTTTTTCTCTCTTGCTTTTCTGTTCATTTTCTTTGACTCGAGATTTCTGTGAAGCAGTAAGTCATAAAGACCCTGGAATATAAAAGTTACAGTTTTCAGTATTATTATCTTAGTTTTAGTTTTAGTTTTAGATGTGAACTTTATAGTATAGTCTGAATGCCTTAACCAAGTCATTGGTGAAAATTACCATGAGAAATTGAAAACAAAAACTACTTAATGAGAAAAGCATGGACCAACATTTACTGAGAGTCTATCATGTCTCATACTTTTAGATACATTATTTCATTTTCATCTTTTCAGTAACCTTATGAAATAGGTAAACATTATCTGTATACCCTTTTACAGATAGAAACACATTAAGATAGTATTTAGATGCTTGGGATTCTTTTGCTGTATTTCACCAATTCTGAAGAAACATTTGATTTTGGTTTAAATTAAAAGCTACATTTTGAAAATTTTGACACATTTTAATGCATAACAATAAGGACATTGCTAATAAATTATGGTACATCTACTGGATGGATACAAAGGTTATATATAGGGTAACCATATGTCTCTGTTTGCTCAAATCATCCTAGTTTATACCACTTGATGTGACATGATTAATAATAGCTCATTTTTAATTCTCAAAAATGTCCTAGTTTGAAAGATAGATTATGTAGTGATTCTGATTATATAGCAAAATTGAAAGATAATTACAAAGTAAAGGGAGAAATCATGATCCTATTTTTCAGTGATGTTAAAACATTTAATTGGAAAATAGATTAGAAATACCTAAAATGGGGCCACCTGGGTGGCTCAGTCAGTTAAGCATCTGACTTTGGCTTAGGCCATGATCTCGCAGTTTGTGAGTTTGAGTCCTGCGTTGGGCCCTTTGCTGATAGCTCAGAGCCTGAAGTCTGCTTCTGATTCTCCCTCTCTCCCCCTCTTCCATCTCGAAAACAAGTAAACACTAAAAAATAATAAAAATTTTTAAAAAGGAATACCTAAAATGGTAATTATGGCTGTGTTAAGAAAGTGGATTTATGTGCAATTTTTTCTTTTCCCTTTATATTCCAAATTATACTGTAAAATAGTAATATTAATTTTATAATTTTACAATGTATAAAATAAAATATTTAGATGTAAAGTATCTTTTCAGTTAGAGAAGATTTTACATTGACTTCTTAATCACAGTTTATAAAACCTGTAATGTAATTTGATTGAACTATTCTATCAGGGGTCAAATAGGTTTTCATTTAACTTCTAAAGTAAATGTAATTAGAAAAAAGTATTGGAATAAGGAGGTTGGTGGCCAATCTTAATTTGCCTATTCTAACAATAAAGATAACATTAATAAAAGTATTTAAATTAGTACTGTAGTTAATATTGAAAGATCAGAATAAAAGTAATACCAAGGACAAGTAATATAATTGATCTCATTTAGTGAGTTCTTACTATGGGGCAGATAATCATTTAATCACTAGAGCAGCTCTGGAAGTGGATAGTAGCATCATCATTTTACAAATAAGGAAATTGAATCTTACAAAGATTTACAAGGTCACAGAGGTAACAACTAAAAGGACTATGATTCAAACCTAGGTCTTTTGACATCAATGCCCATGTTCTCAACCACTAAATTATATGGGTGTTTGCTGTATTAAACTTTCTTTTTTGTAGTTTGAATATGTCACTTTTAATTTAAGTGATTAATAAAATGAATGTGCTTCTTTACTAAAGAATTATTTGCCAATATATGTAAAACATTTCTTTGTTTTTTAATTTTTTATTAAAAATTTTTTTTGAAAATTTATTCATTTTTTTACGTTTATTTATTTTTGAGACAGAGAGAGACAGAGCATGAATGGGGGAGGGTCAGAGAGAGAGGGAGGCACAGAATCCGAAACAGGCTCCAGGCTCTGAACTATCAGCACAGAGCCCGATACGGGGCTCAAACTCACAGACTGGGAGATCATGACCTGAGCCGAAGTCGGAGGCCCAACCGACTGAGCCACCCAGGCGCCCCTAACATTTACTCATTTTTGAGAGACAGAGTGTGAGTGAGAGAGGGGCAGAGAGAGAGGGAGACACAGAATCCAAAGCAGGCTGCAGGATCTGAACTGTCAGCACAGAGCCCTACGTGGGACTTAAACTCACAGAGTGCGAGATCATGACTTGAGCTGAAGTCACATGCTTAACTGACTGAGCCACCCAGGTGCCCCAGACATTCTTCTTTGAATTCATTGTATCAGTCAAATGTGGAAAATCATCAGTTACTTTTAGATAGTAAAAGCATTTCATTATTGTGAGCTCCCTAACTTAGTGTAAAATGTTAGATTTAATTGAAGCACTTGGATAAAAGTTCTATCAGTTTGGATTAAGGATAAAGACAATCCATGATTGTCATCTTTATCATTGTACATTCCTCTGTAAATGGTAATATTGATAACTGAGGCCATTGTCTCTATTAGAAGCTACAAAATTGTACCATAAAATTAAAAATCAATAGAATTAAATGTCTTCTTTAGCATAGCTACTGACTTTATATATTTTCCAAATAATAGGTTTTCAAACTGAAATACTAGATTACTCAGGAAAATTTTAAAATTCATTGTCCCCAACGAATTTATCCCAGGAATAGAAAGTGCCCAACACTTGTGCAAAGCAATTAGTACAAGCATTTATTATAAGCAGTTTGGTATAAAGCAATTGGTATGAATTTGGCTAAATCTATGAGTGTAATTCTTCAAAGAAAGTGAGGAAGAAGACATTAATTTTGAATCTAAGCACAGAGTAACTACTCAATAAATTCTTGTTGAAGTGAATTGAAATAAAAATACACATAGTATTGAATAAGACATACTGTATAAATATACACTTCAACTCTACATTCTTTAAAAAATAAAGGTTCAATATAAAATGGCACCACATGTTTGTTTATAACCAGCCTGAAAATAAGCTATCTTACTTTGTATTCTGTTTTTTGATGTAACTTATTTTTAGCAGTCCAATCTTACAATTCGAATCTGCACAATGTGGTCAATTTTTAAATTCTTAAAGAAGTGTTCTATATAGGAAACCAAATTTTCCTGCAGCATAAAAAAAAAAAAAACAAAAAACCTTTGCCAGAGAAGCAGCAATAAAGAAATACATTTTTGATCAAAGAATAGTATAATGTAATACCATTTAGGGCACATACATATGCAGAATAGTACTCTAAGGGAAGCTGGATGGTTCAAACTGTCCCTATAACTAGAAATTTAGCATTTTAAAGCCTTTTTATGTGTTAGTACCTAGAATGTTAAAGTAAATTATTAGATCAAAGGTTTTAACATTCTTGTCACTTTACATGTATTAATCTTCATTTTTAAAAATTCATAAATGATACCTTCTTTCCAATAAGTATAGGAGCCATAAGGACATTAAAGTAAGATAGTAATTAAATGTGTATTGAAATCTATTGAACATCTGTACCATTATCATAAAAACTACCATACTATCAGGATATGAGCTAATGTATTACAACAAAAGATAACTTAGAGAAAAACAGTGATCTCCCTGAGATACCTTTTAATCCTATAGGATAGGGCTCAAACCTTTGAGTTAAGCATTTAGTACCTTCTAAATCCTGTCCCCTACCGACATTCTCAAATCTTCACTCCTAATATCTTGTACATAAAGTATTTTCTCTAGAACTCATCGTCCCTTTGCCACTCCTCTAAGATGAATTCTCACCTCTATTTGTAAAACCCTTACTCTTCCTCTGCCTTCTTTGTCTTTCTTTTCTATTTTCATGAATCCTACCTCTCTTTAAGGGAAAATTTATGGAAACAAACTCTATGTAGTCATATAAAAACAGTCCAACTTCAAAATACAAACTGGCAGGCACTTGGATGGCTCAGTTGTTAATAAGCATCTGAACTCAACTCAGCAGCTCAAGACCCACTTTAGGTGAGCATGAGCCACACTTCAGGTGAGTTTCAGGCCCACTTTGGATGAACATGAGCTCCACTTTGGGTAAAACTTGAGCCCCACTTTGGTGAACCCCCTTCTCTCTCTCTCTCTCTCTCTATCTCTCTCTCTCTCTCTCTCTTTCCCCATCTCTCAGTCTGTCTCTCTGTCCCTTACTCACTTGCACCCTCTCTCTCTCTCAAAAAACAAAAACAAAAACAAAACTGGAGCAAGATATTTACAGTAAAAACAATCAATATAAAAATAGTACCCTAACTGTGTAAATAATTCCTACAAAGTAATGTAAAAATATTAATTGTGTTTAGTTTGGACTCCCCAGAAACAGGTGTTTAGAAAAGAATTCACACAGTATATTTAGGAACTGGTCTCAAGAAATACTTGTTGAGGGTATGTTATTAAACTATTTACTAGTATGGACAACTGGACCTTAATCTCTCTGGGGGGGGCTCTGGGAAACAGCATAAAACACATATCACAGAGTTGTGAAACATAATGGGTGAAGGAGCTGAGTCTTACTAGTCATTAGTTGAGGGCTGTTCCTGTGGCACATTAATCCCTTATGATGAGGGATATAACTTACGTAATCACCAGGACATATGTTAAAAAAATATTTACGTAAACAATATTTATAATATAATAACTAGAAACATCTTTAATGTTCATTAAAATGGGAATAATAAATAAATTGTGGTGTAGGCATACAGTGGAATACTATATGATGGTGATCAGTCATTATTGACATCAAAATGGGTGAATTTCATACTAATGCTGACTTTTAAAAGTTTCAGGAAAATATTCCTGAAACTCATTTGATTCCTGATTTGATTTATATAATGTTTAAAAACATGCAAAAACCACACTTTTTTTTAGGGTTTAAGAAGGTATAGTAAAACTAGAAAGCAGATTAATAAGAATCATTCAGGAATTTGAGGGGTGAATAGGAGGATGAGGTAGTTGGGGATGGGCACTCAGGGGTTTCTTAAAGGCACAGGTTCTATTTATTAAATGATGTTGTGGATGCATACGTATTGTTCTGGATACATAACTTTTCATAACAAAAGATTGGCCAGAGGAAGAGAAACCATGGAATGAAACCCAGAGTATCCCAGAAAGAGGAGGAGGGGAAATAGGAAAAGGGTGTACTAGAAGCCAAGAAGGAGAGAACAATCAATGACAACTGTTGCTAGGCAGTGCTAGATACAAAATGAAATGAAGTTAATGGACTTGAGACTTAGAGGTCATTGGAGGCTTTGGCAAGTGCAGTTGCAGAAATGGAGTTGGGGTAGATGCCAGAAAACCATGGCTTGTGGAGTAATAACAAGCAGTGAGTATAGGCAGGTCTTTAAATAATTTTGTCAGTAAATGCAAGGAGGGAGATAGGCTGTAATTTGAGGGGAAGGAAAATGTGAACACTATTGAGAAGTATTTTATTAAAGAGCATAGTCTTATCTAGACCATTGATGAAGTCATTAAAGATCTTTAAATAGAAATTTAATCATAGGAAAAAATTAAATCATCTGCTAAGAAAAAGTCTCCAGGAAAATCCTTGAATTAAGTCTTTCTGGTGAAAAATATTTAAATTTTGCAAATGATTATTTCATCCAAATGGTAAATTTTCACAAAGGATATATCTTCAACCTTTTTAATGCTTCTTAAAGCTTTTAGGATTCTGTATATTTATAGTTTCAATCTTCTTGGTCATTTTTGTTAAGAATTAATTGCACAAATTTAAATTACAATTCACATACATTATCAGTTAGGGGGAAAGAATGCTTCTTCTGTCCTTTTGGCCAACTTTGGTCACCATTGCGATAAGGTAGACACACATGTTAATGATTTAGTGAAAGAGTAAGGAGATACCCTTGCCTGATTATAAATGTGAATATTCTGTTAAGAAAGAATATTAAATTTAAAATTGCAAAACATGGCATACAACTTGAAATTTCTATAAAAAATATCTCACTGGTGTGCATGAGGTTAGGGCAACAGGAAGAGACAATATATGGTGACATAAATCTCAGCATAGGAGGGCAGCATAGAGGTGGGTGAATGCCATTTATTTTAATAACAAGAAAAATTTTCAAGCTGTAACAACATGCTCAATAAATTCTTCCATTACTATGATACCAAAGGAGAGTTGAAAAATGTATTACGCATCTATTTTCTCTCCTTAGAGATATATATTTTTGTTCTGTTTCTATGGCAACATCCATGCAGTGACTAAACCTTTAACTCCTTTCTAGACTCCCTGATGGCTTCACGCAGCTTCTAAATCTGACCCAGCTCTACCTGAATGACGCCTTTCTTGAATTTCTTCCAGCCAATTTTGGAAGGTAAGAATAAGAAATTTAAATGATGAAATTTTATTTCACCATAGGTAAGTAAGTATGTTACCAGCACCGGTAGGTGAGGCTTCAAAAGTGACAATTGTGATTAAACATAGTACTCATTATTATTCATTAAGTGAGACAAAGTTAGTAATGAAATATTTTGTACAAAATTAAGTAAAATTAAGTTTCTACATATCATTAAAAATCAAATAAATTCTGGGGAAATTAAAGAGTTAAATATAAAAAAATACAATGAGAGCTTATCTGGCAAAAATAAACATGAATATTTATGGCTCTTGGACTGAGAAATACCTCTACAGTTTAGAAACAAAGGAAAAAATAATAGATGGATATATAGGTTTGACTACATAAATACATTTAAAATAAAATAATATCAGAAAGTATTTTAAAATTAAGGTAAAACAATAAACTGAGAAAACATTGTACTATATATGGAAAGCAAATTATATCATTAACATACAAAGAATTTTACAAATGCGTATGAAGACAAAGAGCTCATTAGGGGGAAAAAAATGGGTAATTGACAGAATGAGCCATTTATAATTAAATGTACAAATTGCCAGTGAACACATGGAGTGTTTATCCTCACAAACAATAAAAATAATACAAATTAAAATGAGAATAAAGAGCTTTGTATTCTGTCATATAAAAACTGTTTATAGAGTTTAAGGAAAAGATCAGTTCACATACCGCTGATAGAATTGCAGAATGTTATGACCTTCATGCAGACCAGTGTGTTTTATTTATTTTTTTATTTTTATTTATGTATTTATTAATTTATTTTTTAATATATGAAATTTATTGTCAAATTGGTTTCCATACAACACCCAGTGCTCATCCCAAAACATGCCTTCTTCAATGCCCAACACCTACCCTCCCTTCTTTCCCACCCCCCATCAACCCTCAGTTTGTTCTCAGTTTTTAAGAGTCTCTTATGCTTTGGCTCTCTCCCACTCTAACCTCTTTTTTTTTTTTCTTCCCCTCCCCCATGGGTTTCTGTTAAGTTTCTCAGGATCCACATAAGAGTGAAACCATATGGTATCTGTCTTTCTCTGTATGGCTTATTTCACTTAGCATCACACTCTCCAGTTCCATCCACGTTGCTACAAAGGGCCATATTTCATTCTTTCTCATTGCCACGTAGTACTCCATTGTGTATATAAACCACAATTTCTTTATCCATTCATCAGTTGATGGACATTTAGGCTTTTTCCACAATTTGTCTATTGTTGAGAGTGCTGCTATAAACATTGGGGTACAAGTGCCCCTATGCATCAGTACTCCTGTATCCCTTGGGTAAATTCCTAGCAGTACTACTGCTGGGTCATAGGGTAGGTCTATTTTTAATTTTTTGAGGAACCTCCACACTGTTTTCCAGAGTGGCTGCACCAATTTGCATTCCCACCAACAGTGCAAGAGGATTCCCGTTTCTCCACATCCTCTCTAGCATCTATAGTCTCCTGATTTGTTCATTTTGGCCACTCTGACTGGCATGAGGTGATATCTGAGTGTGGTTTTGATTTTTATTTCCCTGATGAGGAGCGACGTTGAGCATCTTTTCATGCGCCTGTTGGCCATCCAGATATCTTCTTTAGAGAAGTGTCTATTCATGTTTTCTGCCCATTTCTTCACTGGGTTATTTGTTTTTCGGGTGTGGAGTTTGGTGAGCTCTTTATGGATTTTGGATACTAGCCCTTTGTCCGATATGTCATTTGCAAATATCTTTTCCCATTCTGTTGGTTGCCTTTTTGTTTTGCTGATTGTTTTCTTTGCTGTGCAGAAGCTTTTTATCTTCATAAGGTCCCAGTAATTCATTTTTGCTTTTAATTCCCTTGCCTTCGGGGATGTGTCAAGTAAGAAATTGCTACGGCTGAGGTCAGAGAGGTCTTTTCCTGCTTTCTCCTCTAGGGTTTTGATGGTTTCCTGTCTCACATTCAGGTCCTTTATCCATTTTGAGTTTATTTTTGTGAATGGTGTAAGAAAATGGTCTAGTTTCACTCTTCTGCATGTTGCTGTCCAGTTCTCCCAGCACCATTTGTTAAAGAGACTGTCTTTTTTCCATTGGATATTCTTTCCTGCTTTGTCAAAGATTAGTTGGCCATACTTTTGTGGGTCTAGTTCTGGGGTTTCTATTCTATTCCATTGGTCTATGTGTCTGTTTTTGTGCCAATACCATGCTGTCTTGATGATTACAGCTTTGTGGTAGAAGCTAAAGTCTGGGATTGTGATGCCTCCTGCTTTGGTCTTCTTCAAAATTACTTTGGCTATTCGGGGCCTTTTGTGGTTCCATATGAATTTTAGGATTGCTTGTTCTAGTTTCGAGAAGAATGCTGGTGCAATTTTGATTGGGATTGCATTGAATGTGTAGATAGCTTTGGGTAGTATTGACATTTTGACAATATTTATTCTTCCAACCCATGAGCACAGAATGTTTTTCCATTTCTTTATATCTTCTTCAATTACCTTCATAAGCTTTCTATAGTTTTCAGCATACAGATCTTTTACATCTTTGGTTAGATTTATTCCTAGGTATTTTATGCTTCTTGGTGCAATTGTGAATGGGATCAGTTTCTTTATTTGTCTTTCTGTTGCTTCATTATCAGTGTATAAGGATGCAACTGATTTCTGTACATTGATTTTGTATCCTGCAACTTTGCTGAATTCATGTATCAGTTCTAGCAGACTTTTGGTGGACTCTGTCAGATTTTCCATGTATAGTATCATGTCATCTGCAAAAAGTGAAAGCTTGACTTCATCTTTGCATTTTTGATGGCTTTGATTTCCCTTTGTTGTCTGATTGCTGATGCTAGCACTTCCAACACTATGTTAAACAACAGCGGTGAGAGTGGACATACCTGTCGTGTTCCTGATCTCAGGGGGAAAGCTCTCAGTTTTTCCCCATTGAGGATGATATTAGCTGTGGGCTTTTCATAAAGGGCTTTTATGATGTTTAAGTATGTTCCTTCTATCCCGACTTTCTCGAGGGTTTTTATTAAGAAAGGATGATGAATTTCAGACCAGTGTATTTTCAAAGATTTGAAAATATTTGCTACTACTGCCTTTGTAATTTATTTCTAGAAATGTATGATATCCACATCAGATACCACACTGAGAGTTATGGGCAAAGATATTTGTCATTATTTACAGTATGAAAGAAGTGAAGGCACACATCTGTCTAGGAGATTAATTGAATATATTATGACACATCTGTATGATAATACTATGTCAATTGATAATCTGGTTTAGGGAAATAGTTCTTTTGATTCCTATGATAAGTTATATTTAGGAGTATATTATAATAAAATATATAAACTATATTTAACCAATTTCAATATAAATTATGAGTGAGCTAAAAGACTGGTTCCTTGGAAGTGAAATTATGGATAATTTTAATTTTCATATTTTTCAATGTTTTCCAAGTGTTCAACAATGAACTATTTTTATATATATAAAAGATGTATCTTAAAACTTAAGATATTTTTCATTTATTATCAACTGCATTTTTCTAAGTGATCACTTTTGAAATTATTCAAATAATAAATTGAGTATAACTCAACACCTATCTGTTGGTGTTAAGAACTCAGTAGAGAGGCACTTGGGTGGCTCAGTCAGTTAAGCCTCTGACTCTTGATTTCAGCTCAGGTCATGATCTAACAATTAGTGGGTTTGAGCCCCTTGTTAAACTCTGTGCTGACAGTGCAGAGCCTGCTTGGGATTCTCTGTCTCCCCCTCTCTCTGTCCCTCCCCCTGTGTGTGTGTGTGTGTGTGTGTGTGTGTGTGTGTGTCTTTCTCTCAAAAAGTAAATAAATAAACATTAAAAAAAAAAGAACTGTTGGGGTGACTCAGTGGCTCAGTCTGTTGAGCATCTGACTTCGGCTCAGGTCACGATCTCACAGTTTGGTGGGTTTGAGCCCTGCATTGAGCTCTGTGCTGATAGCTCAGAGCCTGGAGCCTGCTTTGGATTCTGTGTCTCCCTCTCTCTGCCCCTCCCCCACTCACACTTTGTCCCTCAAAAATGAATAAATGTTAAAAAAAATTTTTTTTAAAGAACTGTTATTTAAGTCCCTTAACATGTAATAGCCTCAGTTTATATACAGAGAGCAAATCAACATTTCCCAAATTCCATTACTTTTGTGGATCATGATATCATACACCTACGAACACAGTATAGTTGGACAGTTTTTAAAATTCACAGATCTTCAAAAGAGCATTTACCTAGTTTTTAATGAATTGACATTTCAAAATTTGTCCATATAACTATCTCTGCCCTCTGGTTCTGACTCCAGCACTATAATTACACTTTTTTTAATTTATCAAATCAGAGAATATTTATCACCCTAGACCATACTTTTATGTGTTAAATTTTTCTCAGTTCTCTTTAGTACTCCTAACGTGAAGGAAGAGATTTGGGCCAACAGAAAACATAATACAAAATCCAAAACCACTTAGAATTAGAATTAATTTTGTGTAAATTGTCTGCCAAAATATGTTCTACTTTATTATTGTAATCTAAACAGTTGTTTAACCCTCAACTGGATAGCGTAACAAAAGAATTACTAAATTTGGAGCACCTGGGTGGCTCCATTGGTTAGGCATCCTACTCTTAATTTCAGTTCAGGTCATGATCTCATGGTTAGTGAGTTCGAGCCCCAATCAAACTCTGTGCTGACAGTGCAAAGCTGCTTGGGATTCTCTTTCTCCCTCTCTTTCTCTGCCCCTTCCCTGCCCTCTCTCTCTTTCAAAATAAATAAATAAAACTAAAAAAAAAAAAAAAAGAATTACAAAATTTCCTTCCAAAGCCTGAGATTTGGTGCCCCTAAAAGGCAAAAGAAGTCACGAAATATCTTCACACTAGTACAAATATTGAGAAGATTTGAGACATATAAATGTTTAAGAAATCTTACTAGTGATATACCCATGCTCTGAATAACTGAATCACTTTTTTTCATATAGTGATGAGGAGTTTTAAAATTAAAATTAAATTAGAATTTGATAGGAGTCAAAACCCAAAGAAAAGAGGAAGAGACCTAGATGAATATCTAAAAGCCCAGTAAATGTAAGAGACATAGCTCAAATAGTGAAATATTCCCAAAACACCAAGGATTCAGAGAATCCAATTAATATTTGTTGTAAAGTAGCTTCAACTAAGTACATTTGCAAGCTCAGTTATAGACATTTTAACAATAGTGTGTCTCACACTATAGATCTTAGCAAGTAGGTAAGTATGAAATGTAGGATTCATAGATGAGGAAACTTAAGTTAGGAAGGGTTGATTAATGCACCCAATGTCACAATGACAGAACATGAAAGAGTCTGGATTTCATCCAGATTTGACCACAAAACTCAAACTTTTAACCACTATACTATGCTATTTGCTATACAAGTTCATTTATAGTCTCTTGAGGGACAGTATTACCATGTTCCAGTGAATACAGCACCTGGTATTAAGTAGATATTTAGTAATCTGTGACATACAATTAAATAACAGTGAATATATTTTTATAAAACATGAGGTTTAGATTACTTGGACCCAGTGGTATCTTTGAATAATCTTTATTTTTAGTAAAATTATATTTGTCATTGTCCAATGTTGATACAACTCTACTTATAACCGATTTGTATAATTCTTTAAAATCTGTAACCATGATGTGTAATGTCCAGACATAGTTGTTTGGATAATACAGTGATACTTGACTCTATCAGAGGAATAGGATTTTATAGAGAAATATTAAGAAGCAATTTTTTTATTCACTTCTCCAGACTTGTCAAATTGCGAATCTTGGAGTTAAGAGAAAATCATTTGAAAACTCTACCAAAGTAAGTGACTGTGTCTTTTCTAAATTTTGAATTGTGGTTTTTCAGTAATAGGAAAAAAAATGACTATTTTTATTTTGGCCATGCATAGCCATTTTGATTGAGTTTATTTTTCTAGTTTCTTCTGAGAGCCTAAAACAGTACAGTAAACTATAAAACATTCACATTAAGTGAGAATGTATACTGCTTTATAAAACTGTGTGATTGCAGGTCAATGTGGGAAGAGCCATCTAAGGTTCTTCTCATAGCTGAACACACACACTAGGAAGTTACTTCATTACAATTTATGAAACTGACATTTTTATAGCTCAAAACAATCAAAATGTTCAACCTAATCATTTGCTTAATTCTTCAAGTTAATTTATGGGTGGTGATAGTTTTCAGTTTTTAAATCAAGAATATGCAAAAATATTTCATAAAAATGATTAAAATTTTTCTAAAGATCCTAAAATGGTTTGGCAGAAATTTTATACATTCTTTCAAAAACTTTCTTTCTGCTAGTCTATTTAAAATTTGGTTTATATAAAAGCATAGGATATCTTTATGCAAGAACTAATCCCTTAAATTTTACACAGCGTTTAGTTTAATAAAATGCTTCTTTTGTCCTGCCTTGCCATATTTATGTCTAATAATAGAATTCTGTATTTACAGAAAAAAAATATTTTTGAAAGTCAAAAATTATTTAAAATGGGTAATTTTTTACACAAATAAATCAATATGGCTTGCATATGTTGTTATTAAATTATAGAAAGTACTGTTGTTGGGGCGCCGGAGTGGCTCAGTCAGTTAAGCATCCGACTTCAGCTCAGGTCATGATCTAATGGCTTGTGGGTGCCAGCCCCACGTCAGGCTCTGCGCTGACAGCTCCGAACCTGGAGCCTGTTTCAGATTCTGTGTCTCCCTCTCTCTCTCTGCCCCTCCCCCATTCATGCTCTGTCTCTCTCTCTCTCCCCAAAATAAATAAACTTTTAAAAAAATTAAAAAAAAAAAGAAAGTACTGTGTTGCTATTATTACCCTCCTGAGGTCTTAGAGAAAAATATTGAATACAATTATTAGTTTTCCAACATATCAGTCAGACTTTGAGACCTTTCCTCTGCTGGACCAAAACTCAATTTTATTTTTTACTTTTTAAATTCTTTCCCTAAGCTAACTAGACTGAATTTCATTGATATTTTTTAGCCAATATATCAATATAATACCTACAAGTACATTTTATATATGACACTATATATGAAAATTCTGTCAATGCAATATAAAAAGTTCATATCAATATGAACAATAAAAAGATCATATCAATAATGATATGATCCCATTTAAAAATATATAAACATAGAAATAAAACATCTATTCATTCCTCCATATGTGGAAGACAAGGAGAAAACATGAAAAGGAGGAAATGTCTCTATAGATGGACACCATATGCAATTTTGAGTAGCTTTTCTCTAAGCTAATGTATTATTATACATAGGTCTAATGGAGGCACCATGTCCCAGGTTGGGGGCATAAACAGAGATGGGAATATGGGAATGTGATTGGGAGTGTTACTTGTTTAGCAATAATCTGCTAATGCAAATTGCCAAAGTTTCCATACCTAATGTCTCCATCCCTAATGCTATAAATGTCTACATTTAAAATAGAGTGGAAATATGGCTCAGTGGAAACCAAACCATAGTGAAAGAGCAGTTATCCCATTTGTTTAAATGTTTACATTTAGGTCAAGGAGAAAATATTAAGTATGTGGATGAAAATCCTTTTTCCAGAAAATCCTTTCTGCTTGCAAATAATGGTGTTGATGTGAAATATAACATAAATCTGACACAGATTGTCAGGGTTTTAAGTATATATTTTTAAATAGACATTTTAAATACAAATTAAAATCTAATGTAGCTCTGTTAACTGTTCAGAGTAATGAGTAATGATGCTCATAATTGGTACAGGGATATTCTTTAACCTTTGAGAGTATGCCCCACTATCAAACATAATGAAAATTAGTAGGATAACATGGATTTAACTATGTTTGACATTAAAAAAATCTTGTAAAGATGCGTAGAAATCACACTAAGTCTCCTTGGCAGACCGCTATGCATGTATGTTGTAAAGCTGTTATAGTTTTTACATTTAAAAATCATTTTCAAAGTTATGTCCAGTCTACTGTATTATTTTTTAAGTTATAGACATAAATCTGAAGATCCAAGGGCATGCATAGAATGTGGTGAGAACTGTAGTTTAGCTTTGGTGTCTATAAAATGAGAATTGCATGAAGTTTTATCTTGAATGAAAATAAACTTTTTCACCTAGTATTTTATACAATACCTTCCGAGCACCAATCTAGACCTGTAACTAAGAGATATATGAGAGCTTTCTACTGTCCTTTATTTTGTACTTTCAATGAAAATAAAGGAAAAATGTAATTTTAGGAAAAGCAATTTTAGTTTTAGAACAGTTACTCCAACAAAAGATAGCTCAAGGATACAAATAAGATGCTAAGTCTTTATTGGGTGCTCAGTGATTTTCTCTTCTTTTAATTTTGTCTTAAAAATCAATCTGTGCAAAATGTAAAAATGTTTAAGAATTAAAATATAATATATATTAAAATGTGTATCCTTTAAGTAAACTAGTGTTTGATACATAAGACATTTTGATAGATGCAGATTCTGGGACAAATTCTTTGTTACTGAATACAAGTTAGTATTATAAACTTTCTTATGATGTTCCTTTATCATCATTCTTCTAGGAATATGAATAAGTGAGAAAAAAATTTAATTCCTCAGATACACATTTGCTTAAAAATCCCTGAAATAGTAGGTCTTGATTACATGTAATAATTGAGGATGTTGAACATCTGAAAAAAGTAGATAACCAAAAAGAAAACTTTTAAGTTTCATGGTACAATTTTCCTCATAGCAGAAGTATCTTCTTAATGATATGTTTTTGAGGGGAAGTACAACAAAATGAGTTTGCTCTCATTTTGGAGCTTTTGCACCAGCTATTTCTCTATCTAGAACTCTCCCCGCAAAACCTTGCATGGCTACATCTTCTTTCTGAGTCACATCTTTCTTCAGATGTTGTCTCCTCAGAGGCTTTCTCTGATTACATCACACAAGATTGTCCTTTCTTAGCCTCTGTGCCATTTCACTATTCTTTTGGATTTTCTTCATACCATTTATGGTTCTCTGAATTATTTTGATTCTGTTTACTTGGAGATGATCTCCTTAGGAGAACATAAGCTCTGTTAAGAAGACTTTTTTTCTCTCTTTCTACTGCTGTATTTTCAGTGCCTAAAACAGTGTCTGGCAAATAGTTGGCACTCACTAAATAAACAAGAATGTTAATACATTGAGTCACGATTAGAAATATCTGTTCTGTGACCTGGACATTTTGTGTCACCTTATTACTTTTCCCCATTGAAAATTATATGAAATATCAAATATTATAACCAGATGAGTCTCTCAATAGCTGATAGCTGAGGCTTGATTTTTAAACCTACATATAATATAATACATACATGAACACACACACACATATGCACACACGTGGTCCCTCAGTGGTTTTAAGTTACATATAATAACTAAGGCATGACAAGGGAAGTAAATAATTTCAAGTCAAGTTAAGGAAATTAATATCTGACAACTAAAGAAATGCCCAAAATACTATAACTTATTTCTTTGCTTCTGTCATTAAAAGATCATACGTTTAGTCAAGAAATGTGTCAGGATAAAAATGAAAGGATAGAACAGTTTTTTAAAATGAAATTTAGCACTTGTTTCCATGGAAGTAATGTAGCAGCATATAAATAATGATAATGGTGAGTTATTTATAAATAAAAATTCCCCATATTTGTGAGAATGCCTAAGGGCCCGCACACAACACATGTATAACTATTTATAGATGGTGCCAAAACATTATACCTTATCTGGACATTCTCTAAGAAAAAAAGATCCCTTGAATTATAAATATAAATTAAAACCAGAGCTACATTAATGCATTATTAATGATAGACATTATATTATGAAAGTCAAGAAAGACTGAGGGGTATTTCTGATTGAAGAACACTAAAGAGACATTTTAACTATGAGCAGTGATTCTGAATTGATTCTTTTTCTCTAAAAATATTATTGGTACCTGGTAACACTTGCATGGACTCTGAGAATTATGGTTGCAATGTAGCAATGTAAATTTCCTAATTTGGATGGTTGTATTTGATTTGGTTGGAGAATGTTCTTGTGTGTAGGAAATATACACTAAACTGTGGAATTGATGGGGTACCAGGTTTTCAGTTTACTCTCAAGTAGTTCAGAACAGTTATTTGTAAGGCACTTTGAAACTTTTTAATTTTATGATTGTTTTAATATAAAGTTTTATTTTAAAAGCTGTTTTAAAGTATAAAATCTTTGAAAAAAAGAAACAGTATCACTATGGAGAAAATGATCAGCTTCGTTTCTGAAATATGTATGTATATAGAGTATAAGGGGAGAGTTTCATTTACATACTAAAATAACTATAAAAATGAATATTTTAGGGATTAAGTTTCTACTTATGTGAAATATTTATCTATATCTATATACATCTATATCTAATCTAGATATAGATATGATTTATTATTTTCCTACCTGACTGGTAACAAATACTCTATAATTATCACTCAAATTTTTATTCATTTGCAAATACATGTTTTTAGTTTTCATGTCAGTTCATTTTTCTTTTTAAATAAGATTGCTTTATAGGCAGACTTACAAAAATATAATGTACTCATCATGTGTTCTCTTTTAAAACCTCTCTTCTTTTATTATCTATTTTACTACCAGTTATAGTCAGAATAATGAAGAAAAAGTCATAAAATAATATGCAATCTGAACTGGACAGGTGTGACTAAGTCATTTTCTATTCTCATTTCAGGATCCTATTAATGAATTATCTCATTTGGCATTACTGTACAAGTTACTTCAATGAAATACATCAATAGGTTCCTTAGTGCTATTGTAACAAAAAAATTCCATTGTCAGGCACAGCTTACAAGAATAGCTTTTTGATGTTTCTATTAACTCTGTTTTTGTGACTATAATACATAATTGGATACAACGTGTTTTTATAATCATATTACCTTATGCTTTTACCAAGGTATATCAATTTAGAAGGCATAATGTTTTGTTAAACACGTTGTACCATCCCATCCTGGGTTATCTTTATTGAAAGCAACAGTATGATTGATATGTTAACTAACCAACTAATCATATTAGTGACCTCTGGTTTCAGAGAGTTGCACTTAGAACTAGGTATTTTCTTTACCTCTGCTCATCTGGTCTTATATTTTAAAATAAAATGAAATAAATGATATTTATGGCATCCTATATTTAAAAGCATGCTATAAATAATAATGCATTATAATAATGTGATTATTAGAGTCCCTTCTAACATATCAAACATATACCTTCCAAAGATTAACCAAAGGAAAAGCTGTGAGCTCTCTTGACTCCTGAATTAATTGTACTTCTTTCCAGCTTTATGTTTTTAACATAAAATTAAGACTTAGAATATTATGGTTAATAAGGTTATGTCAAGTCCAGTCAAGAGATTAGGAGAGGGCACAAAAGCCAAGTAAAACTGTGGAACCAAATCATTTTTTTCAGAGAATTTCAATTAATAGCCACTCTGATCCCTTATGAGTAAATTTTCCAAAAGATGAAAACTGCCTTATGTACTAGTGAGGTTGAAAGCGCTATGGCTTCAGTTTCATAAGAGCTTAAGGCTTAGTCTCTCACAGAACAATTAGCGTGTATTTAGTTCTATTTCACCTGAGAAGTGTCGTGATGTACTTGAATGAGTTTATACTTTGCTGTTAGACAACCCTAGTTTGGTGTTCAAGCCCGTGCTGCTTGGTTATTGGTTTACTTAACTTCTCTGAACTTTAGTGTCATCATTTTTAAAGAATACTCAGTGGTCATTACTTCCATTAAACTGGAAAATACGTTTTAGATAAGAGTTGATGAATTGAATCTTGTGATCATCTAAAACTAGAGAAGTATTTAAACAAAAGTTGTTAAATTCTGGCACTTAGAAAACTCGAGTGTATGTTTAAAAATCGCATGAATCATGTTTTTCATTTTATCTCATAAAAATCTCTTTATTAGAAAGGGAATGGTGTTTTTTTATTATTTACTTTACAACAAAGTCTTAAAAATAATGTGCAATGCTAATATGCCCTTCTTATTTTTTAAGCAGTGTTGTAATGAGAACTAATATAAATGATTGTCTCCCTTTAATAAAAGTATATAAAAACTTTAACTACTTATCAATTCTTAAAGGCTGTTTTTTTTTTTTTTCCATTTTAAGATTGGCAAATCTTTAAAATTGGGTAAATTGAGGAGCTCCTGGATGGCTCAGTCAGTTAAGCATCCTACTGTCAATTTCAGTTCAGGTCATGATCTCACAGTTCATGAGTTCAAGCTCCACATCAGGCTCTGCGCTGGCCATGCAGAGCCTGCTTGGGATTCTCTCTGTCTCTGTCTTTGCCCTTCCCCTGCTCACACATTCTGTCTTTCTCAAAATAAATAAATAAACTTTATAAATGATAAACTGTAGATTGAACTCAAATTTTAAAAGACATGTTAAAAAATAAAAGCTCTCAACAAGCACCATAAGAAACATATCCACCATTTATGACTTCCTGTATTTTTATAAATCCATTCCCTGCATATTTGCAAATTCAAGTTATTTAGTGTGAATGATTGCTCTCTTTTATGAATGAATGTAGTATCTTTGCTAAAGATATTTTCTGAACATCATAGACCAAATATTGATCTTGGTCTCAGAGTCTTGGGCCAAAAAAAAAAAAAAATACACAAAGACAGAAAAGACCTAGTTAACAGATCTATTCTTATGTTCTCAGATATCACTTCCGTGGTTGTGAATTGCAAACGTGTACCTGAATTCCGTTTCTATATTCTAATAGCCAGATCTCAAATGGAATATTCACCAGTATCAAAACTGAAATCATCTTTATCTCTCTCTTCCAACCATCACTCTGTAGCAAAACCAAACCAAACCAACCAAAACAAAACAGAAATCCCAGGTTTCTAATTATATATTACCTAATGACAGTACCATCCGCCTATTACAGAAATTAGAAATTTCAATCCTCTTTTCCTGTCCTACTGCCCCCAAATCTCCTGGCCATCAACTTGTGTCACATGCAAGCACTCTTCCCTTCCTTCTGTCACTGTCTGACTTGAGGTCCTTAACATGACTTGCCTTAATGTCCAGTAACTCCTTCTTCCTCTTCTCCCCCCTCCCATTGGAATTCATCTTCTGTCATTGTCACAGCTTCCTTACTAAAGCACACCATGACACATGTCCATTTAAAAATCTCATGAGGCACCTGAGTGGCTCAGTTGGTTAAGCCTCCGACTTCAGCTCAGGCCGTGACCTCATGGTTCATGAGTTTGAGCCCCACGTTGGGCTCTGTACTGACAGCTCAGAGCCTGGAGCCTACTTTGGATTCTGAGTCTCCCTCTCTCTCTGCCCTCCCTGGCTCATCCTCTGTCTCTCTCTCAAAAATAAACATTAAAAAAAATTAGAAGCTCACAATGACTGCTCACAGATCTTAGAAGACAAATCTGTCAAGATCCTTCATAGTTTGGAGTCACCATTTCTAGTACCATTACCTCTCAACATTATATCCCACAGGATCTCTCTGCTACATCTAATATATGATGCACCTTTGTATTTACAAGCATTTCTTGGTAACTTCCCTGTTTCTGTCCTAAAAACAACAAACATCCCTTAATTTTCCCATTGTTTACACTGTGAAATTAACCATAGATTCTGCATTCAGTGTAGTAGCTTAGGAAATCTCCTAGATATTTTTCAAGGCAGTTTTCACAGGAATTTTGCTCTAATTATAGTTTGACTCAAAAACCTTATAATAAGCTTCAGCTCCATAGTCCAGCTATCAACTAAGCAATGCCAAGCAGTATGCTTTTCCTTCCCAATTACAAATTTTGTAATGGTACATAGTCTCAGCAACAATGGGCACAGAAGAGATTTGGTGAATTGATTTTCATTAGGGCCCTTTTACAGTATTCTATAAATTCACTTAACCTCTAGTAAGTGCAGGAAAACTGAACTTCAAGAGATACGTTTTTCTCCAGCATTTAAAAAGTTTTCCCTGCCATCTATCTTTTGATTTTTACTTTTAAAAAGGACTAGTATATGAATAAATAACAAACTATAGTTGGTTCAATAAGACCAATAAAACAGATGAAATGTATCTAATTCTATAGATATTTTTGCTTTCTTTATGTTTCCACTCTCCTTTCTACTCAAATCAGGGTTAATTCAGGTGTTTTAATATGCAAAATACATCCTAAAAAAGCTTGATTTTCTGCTGAACAAGAGGAATCTTTCTAAGTTGCTATGTTTTCCAGTTTCTATGACAGATAGTGCCATAGCAATTTTAAAAGTAAAAAAGTCAATAGCTTCATGACATTACTTTCCTTGAATGTATATTTTGTTTCATTATAGTAGTGTGAGATTTTAGGTGTCCTTTCATGGCTTTTAAAAGTTATTATTTCTTCCTTCCCAAATTTCATATTCCATTATGTTTAGTTTTATATTATTTATCCTCAAAAAGATCCCAAACCTATTCCTAACTGCATTGTCTTTCCATCCATTTATCCTTTATATTTAAACTTTATTCAATATGTTAAAAAGACCTATGTTAACATTTAGCATATAATATCAATCTTTTCTAGATATAAAGTAAACTCTAATTTTATAAGTAAGAATTGAAATAAAATAAATCAGATTGAAATGATATGACTTATCAAGCATTAACTATTCAGATTTATATTTGCTCTAAAAACATGGGATAGAAAATATTATGCTACATGAATTAAAAGGTAAGAATAATACATTTTCTACTAAGAAATATTCAGTGACAATTTAGATAAATGAATTACTTTTGTGTTTTAATTACATTAAAATGCTATGAAGGCTATTGATTCTTCTGATTATATTGAAGCATTTCTAAATTAAACAAATTTCTAAAAGTAAAAAGTTTATTTTGATGAAATGTTTCATGAAATTTCCAGAAGCAAAAGAAAAAGCATTTCTTATGCTAAATAGAATTATAAAGAGTATCTCTTTAATTATTACATCCAACTAAATGGATATACATTTTGAAGTACATACCTAATTTTTATAAAAGAAAGATTTCATACCTGAAGGCACTATTTAAGAGAGAATATATAATTTAAAAACTTTGGTTTTCCATAGCTTGTACAGTAACATACAAACTACTAAATATAGCGTTCAAGGCCCTTCACAGTCTGACTCCTACCTTCCCTCCAACCACATCTCACTGAATTCTCTAAATATGACTTACAGGTTTGTGTCTCTGCACATTTACTGATACGTTCTCACTTCATATAATAAACAAGTCAGTTAAAAATAATTTTAATTATTTAAAGTTATTTAATTAAAAAGTTATTAAAAGTTTAATTAAAAGTTATTTAATTATTTAATGTTACATGTGTCAGACCCAATCCAGGTGCTAGAGGATATGACAATGAGTAATAGAGACAATGAACGGTAGATTCTCTCTTCTTCAATGACTTTCAAGTCTGATGGAGGGAGACAGACAATAAACACAAATAAATAAGAAATTGCTTTAAAGAAAATGGGATGATATTATAGAAAGTGTTTGGGTTTTTTTGGTTTTTATATTTAATTGGTGGGTTGCTGCTTTTGGAGTTTTTTGTTTGGTTTTATTTTGTTTGTTTATGGAGTAGGATGGTCAGGGAGACCTTTGTAAAAAGGTGGCATTTGCATTTAGATTTGAATATTGAAAATGATTTGAAATTCTAGAAGAAAATCAAAAACAACAACAACAAAAACCATTAGATGTAAAAGCACTTGTGATGGGGGTAAGCCCAGTATCTCAGGAATAAAAAGTCCAGTGTAGCTGGATCTTAGTGAGCATAGAGTGAAGGAGTATGAGATGTGATTAGAGATCAGGTGGGGTAAAATTATGAAGTGCCTTGTAGGCCATGATTGAAAATTAGGATTATATTCTGATTGTAATTGAAAGACATTTGAGGATTTGAGCAAAGAAGACATATGATTTGATTGAAGCTTTACAAAGATCAGTATGGCACTTCTACAGAGAAGGGGTTTTATGTGGACAAAATGAAAGAACACTACTTAGGAGATGATTGCAATAGTAATGACAAGAAATGATGATGGCTTTGTCTAGGATTGTATTTTTGTAAATGTTGAGTGGTCAGATTTAGGATCCATTTGGAGGAAGAGCCTTGTGGATGGAAAGAATTCGTGATGACAGCCAAAGATAGGAATCAAATACTTTCTCCAAAATTGGGTTTGACTAGCAAGATGGAAAGTGGCAAAATTTTCTCACATTGAGAAAATTTGAAGAGGAGTAGATGAAAATAATCAGAGATTTGACACTGTCAGTGGAAAGTTTGAGATCCCTATTAGACAGTCAAGTGTACATAACTCATATGCTCAGGAAGATTGAGATAAATTTTTAAGAGTCTTCACTGAATGATGATATTTAGAATTCAGACACTGGTTGAAGTAATCAAGGGAGAGAATATGGAAAAGAGACAAGAACACAGAATTGAACCTGGAATACTTTAACATTTACAGATTAAGTATGGAAGGTGACTCTATGAAAGAACCAGAGTGAGCAACCAAGGAGTTAAGAAGGAAACCAAATGCGAGAAGTACCACAGAATTCTAGAAAAAAAGAGGAAGAAAGGAGTCAGTTGTATCAATTCCACTTAGAAGTCAAGTAAAATTGGAATAGAAAACTGAGCATTGGCATTAGCAAGAAATAGTTCATTAATAAGAGCTATTTCAGTAATGCATTATGTGCAGCCTCGTTGGAGTGGTTGAGGAGAGAATAGGGATTAGGAAAAGGAGATGCAAGTTCAGACAATTCTTTCAAGAAATTTAGTTGCAGAATGGAAGAGTGAAAAGCCAGCAGAAACTGGATGGAGATATGGTGTCCGGGAAATAATCTTTACAATGGATAATTTCAACACATATTTGCAAGCTGATGGGAATGATCTAGCAGAAACAGAGAAAATAAAAATGCAGGAAGAAGAGAAATAATTATAAGACCAGATGCTTGAGGTGGTGAGAGAATGGAGTGCAAAGCACAAGTGAGAGAAGTGGCTATAGAAGCAAAAAATTCTTCTAACATGGAAACATAAGGGTCTTAAAGAAAATGGATATAAACATAGATTGCTGGCTTGGGGGTGGAAAAATAAGAACATTCTCAATTAATTGCTTTGGTTTTCTCTATGAAGTATGAGGAAAAATCATTGACTGAGAGTAAATAAGAAATGTTGGATTGGAGATGTGAGAAAGTGTGAAAGAGTAAGTTGTCTTATAGAAGGGGAAGTGAATATACAAGGGTGCTGTCATAGTATCATCTGGTAGTGCTGACTGTCCAGTTGAAATTTAAGGTTATATATTTAAAGGGAATCCATTCAGCAAAGTTGAGACCTCTTCTTCAGAAAGTCAGATACTTTGCTCTAGGTCCAGCAGAAAACAGCTGGCTTGGTTTTGCCAGGCATTCCCAGTGGAGGGAGCTCAGGCTGTGTACAGGAGAGTGCCTGGGATCAGGGACTATCGAATCTCAGTTATACAATGGAGGTAATTGAGGATATGAAACAGTCAGGGAAGAATGTCTATTTGTTCTTCTCGCTTTTTTGCTATACAATCAAAATTAATCTTTAAAATATAATCCTATACCACTTTCTCTATAAAAGTGTCTCTAGACACTTAAGGCACAAGTAATTATTCCTTACTCTTTGCTACCGTAGCATTGTGTACATTCCTCTCTGATAGCCTTTATCACATTATATTGGATTTGTTGTCTAAGAGTATGTCCCAAGACTGTAAATTTTTAATGAGAAGGACTATGTCTTATTTGTTGTCTTTATATTCACAACAATGTGGGGCATAAGAAAAGTTTTCAATGAGCGTTTGCTGCATAAAGGCAGGCAGTGCGGTATAGAAAGAAGGGCTTCAGTGCCTAGAACAATGCCAGGCACATGGTGGGTACCTGGTGGATATCTGATTGATTGTAAGGATCAGAAATGAATAGAAAGTTAAAGTCTTGATATTTTCTCATTAAATAATCTGTCCACTGCAGCTGGTTCTTGACTATTTAAAACTTAACTCAAGCATAATGCACATTGTTTTTCTTTTTTTCTTATTATAATTGCATACTTTTTGGTCATTCCATTTAATCTTAGCCTGAAATAGAGTGCATTACAAATGTCAAATTAGTATTGCTGTCTTTAATTTTTTTTTTAAATGTTGACAATATAAAGGCATGTCTTAAACTGACACTATTAGTTATACATGGACTTTACTTTCTTGGATTAGTTAATTTAATATGTTAATTGTTTCAATTGAAAAAATAAATATCAACTATGTACATATTCTTTGTTTATATATTATATGCACTATATATTGCATTATATTTCCTTATAAGAATATTTATTATAATACTTTTTTATGGAATGAATTTCCAAAGAATTATGTAAAATGGAAATGTGTTCTAAAGAAAGAAATAATGAAGGCACAGTGTATTGTGAGGCAATATGGCCTCTTCTAGACTGTCAAATGTTGCTGCCAGGGAAGCAAACCATTTAAAACACTTTGTATCTGAATATCCAAAATGCAGTTATAATTTGCTATAGACATATTTTACCAAAGTTTCTGTGGCTTCCTAAATGAAATGTTTACAAAGTCTTCCAATCATCCACCAGACCAAACTGTGACTGCTGCCCATCTCCGTGGTGAGACTGCTATCATGAAAAACAATAAAGCAAACAAAAACCGCTAATAGATGAAACACAGTGTGTTCCATTGTTGTACTGAAGGAACCATTATTTGGTGGTTTGTGAACCACCTAAAATTGTAAAATAAGCCATGTTTTAATGGCATTGTGTTCTACTTGAGTTATTAAGAAATTAGCACCTTTTATTTTTTCATTTAGATATAATTCCTGATACAAAATTTTGTGCTTAAAATAAATATTTGAATTGTTATAAGAAGTGTGCTGAAAGAGTCTAATCCAAGATGAAAGCAGAACTAAAACTCAGCAAATAGTGGAAGAAAGTAGATGAGAAATATAAACTCAGTTGATTTGGGCAGTGAATGGCTGTTACAGTTTACAATAACAATAAGAAAACTGAAATTCTTGCTTCAATTGTAATTCAGTAATTTACATAATATTTTGTATATTCCTTATCAAATATAGTGACTAACATCCAATATTAGTTCACAAGTAAAGTTTACTCCCTTATAATCTAGCAGACCTTCCATTTTTAAGGTTATGGATAGATGATACAAAATTCCATCAAATAAACTGATTATGTTTGATATTCCTATTATACCTGCAAAATAAGTATTAAATAAGTAAATCAACATAGTTTTAACTCTAGCCTGTTTATAAGTTGAGACTTTGAGTATAACTGCAACATAATTTTAGCCTGTTTGTAAATTGAGATCTTGGATATAATTGTAACAAGGATAATTAAGTTCCCTAAGTTACTTCCATTGTTTGTTACTTTTTTCCATCTGTATCTTAAAATAGAAATACACACTGTTATTTTTCACTGTGATTATTAGACAAGGAAGAGAAAACAGGAATATGAATTTTCTGGTATATCATAAAGTATTTTTTAACCATCATATTTAGGATGACCTGATATAATGGGAATCCAGAAATTCTTAGTAATTTCACACAGAATAAAGTTATTTCTTGACAAGTATGCAATAAAAAATAAATATTGCTTTAAAAAAAAACAATAACAGTAGTTAGATGAGTTGTTCCAACAGTGTAATAGCAAATTTAAAAATCTTTTAAAATTCCAAGCAAATTTCCAGAGGACACCAGTATTTTAAAATATCAAAAATTATATTGATAATATATATTTTTAAGTTTACAAAATAAAATCTGGATTCTTTTTCCTTAACTCAACCTGCATCAGGAGCAGGAAAAGCACAATGGCCAAGTGGAAGGGACTTAAACTTTAAAGTGGGCAAACATGATTTCAAATCTCTTTCACCACTTAGTATCTGTGTCCCTTAGCGTGAACAATTTAGCCTCTTCACACTTCAGTTTCCTATATGTATCATGAATTTAGGCAAAATAGATAATATAGTATGTATATTATACCCAGTAGTGTTTGCACACAGTTGATGCATGATAAATGAAAGTGTGTCTTAAGCTTCAGAAGGAGGGAACAAAGAAGAAGCCCTGAGAAACTTCTCACAAAGAATCAGATATTGCAATAGTCTTTGCTCAAGATAAAAAGAAATTCAGAAAGAAGGAGACCATACCCATAGACTACACCAGTATTACCATGCCAAATCACTCCTGGTGTTCTCTTTTTCCTTTTCCCTTTCATCCTTTGAGTTGGAAACTTTGACAGGGCCTCTGGATTCCAAGTTTACCAATTCTGCCAATTCTGCTCCTGCTTTATACCTCACAGAGTGGCAGTTACACAGCAGGGGCCAGGTAACAACTGCTCAGGAAGCCAAAGTACCGATATTAGAATCACCCCCTCTGGCCCACTAACCGTGAGTCAAAAGATATCTGCACTAAACTTGCCATGGCACAAGTGCCCACTTTGCATTTCCTGAGTTATCTGACTTGTAGTTCCTTAGGAACTGTTCTCTGAGTCCTTTTATTGATTGTAGTAACCTCTGAAATGCCTGGCATCCTTCCTTGCACAGAGTTGAATAATTGATCAAAAATTGCTAAATAAATGAAGACATGTCATTAGTTTTCACAGGATGCATGTTTTAACTTGGAACCAGAAGTCCTGGTGATACACCAATAGCATAAGTGCAACCAGACAGTATTTATAGATATACCATTACACTCCATACTCCAAATCAGACATCATGTGTCTCATATGCTCATGCTGAAATCTGGCAAACTTAATCAAGGCAAAAACCTCATGAATCAAATCCCTGAGTAGATATATGGGTCATTAATGTGACTGAAGAAAGATGTGTTTATTTATAGAAACAATGTTTGAAATTTTTCAAATTATTATTTTCGCTTCACATAGTGGATAATGAAGTCTGTATATTTATGCTATTGCTAATATTTATACATTTTATAATACTTTAAGATCAAGTATTCAACTTTCTTTGTTATTTCCATGCTTAGTTGATAGTAAATACAGCACGTTTTATGCAAGACTTAAGATCTATCATGTTTTCAAACTTTTCTTAAAAATACAATGTAAATGTTTGAATAACTATGAAAACCTTATAGAAATAAATTCGAAACCTTTATTTAGAATTATATCTGGCTAATTTTAATTTAGACAAGCTGTTCTTAGCCAGAATGCTGTGGCACATGAGAACCTCATCAACATTTCAAAAGCAAGCCAAATGCAATTAACATATAAATGTTATTTTTGCTTTAATTGGACAGCCATATTATTATGGCAGTGAGCATCAGGCAGAATACTGTCCTGAGTGGGGACTCTGACAGTGGGTGGAAAGGGACACGACTTCCATAAATAAGAGAACAGAGCATACAGAGTCAGTCAGCCCCTACCAAAAGATGGCATGCCTATTGAAACAAATGATAATTTTTCTCCTGAATATATTCTAATTCAGGTAAAGGCAGTAAACAGTATTATTCAAACAGACAAAAAGTACATAAGGATGAATAAGGAATAATTTAATGTTATGGGTGCTTTCATAAATACTATGTGATATTGTTAAACTCTCATAGCTACTGCATTGAATTATTGCTGACTTCTTTAACGTGCCATGAACCTTTTAATATGTCCAAAGCATGATACCATAATTTATAGTATGAGAAAACCTATAGAGAATACAAAAAGAAAATACAAACCTCAGCCTAAAATAACCCATTCAAATTAATGAAAATTTAAGAAGTAGATCTACAGGGACATTTGGGTGCCTCATTGGTTGAGCGGCAGACTCTTGATTTTGGCTCAGATCATTATCCCAGGGTCATGAGATGGAGCTCTGCATGGAGCTCTGCTCAAGATTCTCTCTCTCTCTCTCTGTGCTCTTCTCCTCTCCCCAACCCACCCCCCCAACACTTTTTCTTTTTCTCTCTCTCTAAAATAAAAAAAAAAAAAAGTAGTCCTAGATGTTTGACTTGATTTAATTATTCATTTCTTTCCTACTGCAAATGTTTTCTTGGTGAGTCCTCTGATGAGGCAATTTCAATAGAGGATCGCTGGTGTTAAGGAAACTATTTAGCAAAGGTCCTTATTCCTGATTCTGTGACACAGAAAGAATAGTTATTAAAATGATAATCTTGCTCCATATAGCTTCAAAGAGGCAAGATAACTTACTGTTGTTTTTTTATAAGGAAGATTATAATTTTTTTGAATAGGTGTATGCATAAAACTCAGTTAGTTGGGGGCGCCTGGGTGGCTCAGTTGGTTAAGCATCCAGCTTCGGCTCAGGTCACCATCTCACAATTTGTGAGTTCAAGCCCCATGATGGGCTCTGTGCTGACATCTCAGAGCCTGGAGCTTGCTTTGGATTCGTATCTCCCTCTCTGCCCCTCCCCTACTCATGCTCTCTTACTCTCTCAAAAATAAACATTAAAAAAAATTTTTTTTAACTCAGTTAGTTGAATTTCTGTCGATGTCCAACAAAGAGCCCCTTTACACAGAAATAAGAAGGGTAAAGCTTGGATTGTATTTATATTCCAATCATGTGTTTAATATAAAATGGCATTAATGAGGCAAAGACACTTTATAAAGCTCTATAAAGGATAAAGTTTAAGGAAATGGTTTTTGCAACTATAAAGTGTACTCTTAAACCTAGGTAACTGATCAGGAAATAAATGTCACTATTTACAAACAAAAATAAGCCCCACTGCTCCCCTCAAAAAAGTTTTCCTAGGTCAACCCAAACCCAAATACACTGCTTCATACATGGCCCATAATATGGGCATGTTTCTGCTGAGAGTGGCTCACTTTGTACCATCTGTATGTAGGAAGATTACATTAATAAATGTATCAGAATTGACTTTTTATAATTTCCAAAAATTAGATGAAGACAAATTTAAACACTTTTTAATGTGCAGATAACACATGCATTGTGATTCTTGCATTATTCAGATTGAAGTTTATTCTTTAGCTTTTCTAACATATTATATTAGTATTACATGCCTATATAATAGATTTACTATATATGTATTATCAAAACTATCATTATTATATTGATTATGATCCCCAAATCCAATGTTCTATTGACAAACAGCTAACCCGAATATTCTGTCTTCTCTTTTCAGTTAGTATAGGTTTTTATTATAAATTGAGCTAAAAATTTTTCTTCCGTTTTATTTTTCACTGGTGGCAGTTAGGGTTAATGGATTCCGATATTAAATCTCTTTCCTTTGACAAGTGTAAATTAATCACTTTTGCGGAAGCTTTTCTTAGCTAAATTATAAAAATTTAAGTGTTGTCAACCTTTCTCTGAACGTAATGATTTTGTTAAGAGTTAGCAAAGTTCAGAAAGGAATGAGGACTTCAAAACAGTATGGAAAGTTTCTTTAAACCGACAAATACAATGTGTTAATTTTGATCCATTTTTAAATCAACAAAAACTTTCCTTGAGAATTACATTTCAATATGTTTTTTTTGAAGAAATTATTACTTTTCTTTTATTAAGAAGTTAAATTGAACTAAATGATGTGAGCAGACATTTATACTGGACATATTTATTTCTGCTGTAGTTATGACTTATAAGTTCAATTCTCTCTTTTCCACTGGTTCCCACAATTCACAAAATTTAATTCACCATTCTCTTTCTCTTTTATTTTTCTTTCTTTATGCAGACATCAATTCTATGATAAGAGTTTTTTTTAACTGTTACTGTTTTTTAATCTGAAAAGGCTTATTGGATGAAATATGTATGCTTTGTTGGATTGTATTTTGCTAAATAATCAGATATCTTTGTATTTTTTGTTTGGGTTATTTTTTTTTCCATATTGCATGGAGAACCTGTTCTCCAGAAGAAACCAAGCCCTTATAGCTAGCCTATTTAAAAATCTTATATCTATTCTCCCTTTAAATATTGTTAGGAAGCCATACTACTGGACAATTTACAGTTATTACTTAAAACTGATTTTCTGCCTGTGAATTCCTCAGCAGGAATAGTAATAATAACGGCCAACATTTCACAGGGTTTTATACCTTCCAGGCATTATACAAATGTGTTTTGTATTATCGATATATTTAATCCAAATGGCATGACTGTAATATAGATACCATTACCAGTTTACATTTTATAGATGAGGAAAATAAGCCTTACAGAGGTTGAACAATTTGCCCAATATTGTATAACTCTTAAAGGTAGATAAGGTTTCAAGGATAAAGCTGTCTTCTCAATGAATCAGGTAGAAGTAACTGATAGTGACAGTTATATTACTTACTAACCATACAATCATACTTATGTACATTTAGTGAATCTAAGCCATAATATATTACTAAAATGATTAAGGTGTTTTCCATGTGGTTGGAGACAAAATAAGTATATATGAATATCAATATTTTTTCCATTCTAGAAAAAAAATAGATAAAAGAAATGGAAATAAATGTTTCATTCCCAATATGAACCAGAACTAAGTAATATTTAGGAATAAATTTAAACAGAAAGGCATACTTCTTATGAAGAAAAACTATAATTCCTAATCAAAAGTCATAAAAGAAGATCTGAATGAATGGAAATACATATCATTTCATTTATAAGAATATTAATGTCATAAAAATATTATTCTCCCCAAATTACTCATTAAAAAATTTCAATATTGGAGAGCCTGGGTGGCTCAGTCGGTTGAGCGGCCGACTTCGGCTCAGGTCACGGTCTCGTGGTCCGTGAGTTTGAGCCCCACGTCGGGCTCTGTGCTGACAGCTCAGAGCCTGGAGCCTGTTCCGGATTCTGTGTCTCCCTCTCTCTGATCCTCCCCCATTCATGCTCTGTCTCTGTCTCGAAAGAAATAAACGTTAAAAAAAATTTCTTTTTAAAAAGTTCAATATTTATTTAACCCATCTTCCCTTGTAATTCCAAAGGTTTTCAATTGGACAAAACAATCTTAGAATTTGTATGAGGCAGTCTAGCTTTCTGGCACTTTTAAAGTTATCTGACAAGTAGGACAGGTTTATCAGGTCCAATTCCTTGGGGTTGAGCCTTCTCTATTGAGATCATATTTCATTGTGAAGTTGCAGTAGCTGTGCATTTATGTAGAAGGGCACCCTCTGGTATGTCTGATGCAAAGAGCACTTTGTACCTTGGATGGTCATCAGTCAGTACAACACCTTCCAAAATTAACCAAAAGTATCCTCAGTAAAGAAGTCTAATTTCCCCCCTTTTCATCTATTGCACAGTGGGAACTACCTACAGCCCAAAACAGTATTGGAAACACAGATTTGAATTCAACCCCCTAGGTAGAACATGAAACAGTGGTAGTAGTCCTGACATATGACATATAGGTTATTTTGCTGGACAGAAGTATATGATGAGATCCCAAAAGATCTGGGCCTCTTTCAACAGAAATGAATCTATTTTTATAAGAAAGCAGATATTAAAAGAGTACTGAAGCATTATAGTGAAAAGCACAGTCGAAGAATCCAGATTCCAGATTTCTCCTGGAAATAAATAGCCCTATCTCAAGCCTACCGATAATTAATAGTCATGCTGTATTTAGATGACCACATTAACAGAAAATTTTGGAACAGGAGAGTGTCTACTGGCCCTGAATAGCAGAAGGTATTGGGAAGACTTTCAGCAAATGCAGTCAACTGAAGATATTGTCAAATAAGAACTTAACCTAGAGAACACTATTGCAACAATCCTTTAGAGTTGTAGTCTATATCCTTTCTGTTCTTAGGAAGAATCTTAAAAGTGAATAACCTATATATTTCAGTGCATCACAGGTACCATAAAGTCAACAGTTCCAACGATGAACTTACCATTTACATCACTATCTATAATTTTTCCAGTATCTCTAAGCTCATTTAGAAATAATGGAAATAACATTTTCTAGATCCTGTGAATCATCCTAAGCCTATTTCTTACTCCCACATCCAATCAGTCAACAAGTTCTGTCAAATCTGTCTAATTCGCTTATTCATTTCCTTCTGTCTGGAACTCTCTGCTCCCAGATCCATCCGTGGCTGCCTCCTTTTTTATCATCTAAATCTTAAATCAAATGTCACTTGTCCCAAAAGTCTTTGATAAACCTCCAATTTAAAGTAGCCACTCCCACCCCATCACTTCCCCAAAACCTTATTTTAATTTCTTTATAACACTGATTACTATCACAAATTCTCTTATTACTTATGTCTCACCTTTCTAAAATTTCTCCATGAGAATAGGAATCTTGCCTAGTCTGTTCATCACTGTATGCTCACTGCCCAGTATATTGTTTAGTTCATAGTATACATTTAATATGAATGTACTTTTTGAATTTATTCATTTATAGAATTCATTCAACAAACACTTATTAAGCACTTGTATGTCAGGCACTGTGTTATGTATAGGAAATATGGTGGTGGGGCAAAACCAAACACTATCTTTGGACTCAGGGAGCTTATATTTAATAAAAGAGACAGCTACTAATCAAATACTCACATAAGTCAGTGTAAAATTACAACTTTGAATAGTTACTTTTAAATACGTTTTCCCTTCTAATCTCCATTACCATTGCTTTAATTCAGGTTATTGTTAATCTCATTCCTCAGCTATTAAAATCACCCATTTTCCTGCCTCACTCTTGTCACACTCCACTCTCTTTTTCCAAAGTTGAAATGCAAATTTTAAGTCATTTTCTACCTTGAAATCCTTAATAACTTCAATGACCCTCAAGAAGAAAATATCTACCCTCCTTAAGTAATGGCTCTTTGTGACCTGCCCCTCAACTCTCTCTCCTTTCTCTGGTCACCACTTCCTCCTCCTCACACTCCATGCTCCAGTCATCCTGAATTATATACTCTTATCTCTGGGTCTTTATGTACATTGTTTCTTCTGCCTAGTACATCTTTCCCTACTCTTTGATTAACTAATTTACTTATCCTTTATAACTCACTGGAGATAAGCTCCTACAGAAATCCTTTTCTGAACCCACTCAGATTGTCCTAGCCATCCATTTTCTGTGCTCTCATAGCAAAAAGAAATAAAATTTAAAAAAATACATAGGGGCACAGCTCATTTGATTGAGTATCCAACTCTTAATTTCAGCGCAAGTCATGATGTCAGGGTGGTGGGATTAAGCCCCACATTGGGCTCGGCACTGAGTGTGGAGCCTGCTTAAGATTCTCTCTCTCTCTCTCTCTCTCTCTCTCTCTCTCTTCTCCCCCCATCCCCTGCTCATGCTCTCTTTTTCTCTCAAAAAAAAAAAAAAAAAGAAAAAAGAAAAAATATATATATCCTGTTATACTATAATTGTTTATCTACTTGCCTGTTTTCCTCACAGGCCTATAATTTCCTTTATAGCAGAATGTCTTTCATATTTCTTTCAACATTACCTAAAGCAGTAGTAAGTGTGTAGAATAAATAGAAGGATGGTTGTTGGATGGATGAATGGATAGATGAATTCATTTGACAAACTTAAAAATAAAAGCCCAAGATGATATTCAACACAGCTTCAAACATATACATTATGTGTATAAAAAAACATACTGGTCAGAACAGAAGGATAGTGAAACCCATTTGGGATATTCCAAACACTGTGACAGGCAATACTCAGTAAGTAATTTATTCACCAATTTTATTTCATGTTTGTTGATATTTAAAAAAGAACATTAATTCTCTAGAGCCCTGTATTTGAAGTGTTGGAAGATAAGGCAACATGGCAATTACATCATCAGATTGAAAGATGGTTTCCAAGATTTCTACCACTGATGAAATACTGCTTAAAACAAAGGGTTTAACATCTTGTAGTCTACAGTGAGGAACTTTGTAACAAAGGAAAAGGTGTGATTACAATCTTTGTAAACTGGATACAGAGAGTCATGGAGGCAATACCATATCATATGTTAAGGAAGCTTGAATATTTAGAATAATAAATAATACAGTGCAGGATGATACTTACTAATAAATATATGGCAACTATTGCTGTCCAAGGGAAGTTGACTATTTTTTCTAGTAAAGAGGAATATGAGGTCACAAAGATAAGTTGGTTTCTTTTTTGCAGCCAGAAAGTTCCTTGCTGCAGTTAACCATGAGAGATAGAATGAGTATAAACCAAAAGTATAAATATGAGGTGATTCTAGTTGTTCTACTTGAGAACATCCTAGTAGAGGGGAACTACTTCTACCCAAACCTCAACAAACCTGCAAAAATAACTTCCTTTGCCTGAAAAGGATTACCTAAGCACCGATGCAAGTACTTACATGCCTTCTATGGTCCTAGTAGAGATGCCAGTTGACAGTCTGCAAGACATCTGTCCAGTATTCAACAAATACTCATTAAATAACCACTATGTTTCAAAAACTAATTATCAGAAGGAAGAACTAATGGTAGCTGATGTAATGGAGCCATAGTGAACTTTTGATGTCAACACTAATAGCCACCAGATTCCAATAGCCAAGAGATTAAGGTCTCAAGAGCATCAGAATAAGTGAACCACCCAAGAGAGTTCCTTTTATATAAACAACAAAGACAGAGCCACTGAGCAAAGTTCTAGTCACTTTAAGAGTGGCCTGAAAATCAGCCTGTGACCAGGATAACTTTAGATTCACTAGCAGTAATGATTGAAGACATAACTCTAAAGTGCATTGCCAAGTGAAAAAGAATATTTAGTGGTGGATGGAATGCTTGGAAAAAAATAACTTTTCCTAAATGTACCTCATCTAACTTTTAATCATGAGTAGATTTGTAGTGGTCAAGATAGCAAATTCTCAAATGGCAAAAGAAAGAAACCCAAATAAAATTCAACAGGATGCTTTTGCTTTAGGTGTATTATTATTATTTTTTAATTTATTTGTTTAAATTCAAGTTAATTAACATACAGTGTACTACTGGTTTCAGGAGTAGGACCCAGTGGTTCATCACATACATATAATACCCAGTTCTCATCCAAACAAGTGCCCTCCTTAATGCCCATCACCCATTTAGCCCATCCCCCCACCCACCACCCCTCCAGCAGCCCTCAGTTTGTTCTCTGTATTTAAGAATCTCTCATGGTTTGTTTCCCTCTCTGTTTTTATCTTATTTTTCCCTCCCTTCCCCTATGTTCATCTGTTTTGTTTCTTAAATTTGACACATGAGTGAAACCATATGATATTTCTCTTTCTCTAACTTATTTCATTTAGCCTAATACACTCTAGTTCCATCCATGTTGTTGCAAATGACAAGATTTCATTGTTTTTGATTATTATTTTTAACACTCAAATTTTGAAATGATAGAGCCCAGAAGGGTGAGCATTCTAATAGAAAAAGTAGATTTGTTGTGTTTTAAAATTTTTCTTAAGTCACTACATCTGAAACAAAGAAAATAATAGGTGGATAAAATGAGATAAAGTAGAATGTTCTCCTTAATTCCTGTCCACTAAAGCTAAAGGTTCTTTATGGGAGATGTGGTTTTCAGAGCAGATAGGGTTGCCTTGCCAGAGCTGCCAGAGGTGCCAAAGCTGTAGGGTCTGGGCATTGTTAACCTTAACAACAACAACAACACAAAACAAAACAAAAAACAGTTATTTTACAGTAAAAATGGGTTTACTTGGGAATAACAGAGGATTTCAATTCAGGACACAGAAGCTATGGCAAAACCATAGACAAGTCCAACAAACAAAGGAAAGGAACATTATTTTATGGAGAAGAAGGGGCAAGCTGTGAGGGTTGTTTTGAGCATGAGTCCTTTGGAGAAAAGCCTGTGTGATTATGGGTGACTATGGTTTCTCATTGGCTGAGTTGCAGGGGTGGGTAGTCAATTTCTTATAAGAGATTCGATGTACACATTTCTTTCTGGGGAGACATGGATGGCGCTGTAATTGATGATTCTTTCCTGTCAATGATTCTTCTGTTGGGGTCTGGTAATTGACAGTTCTTCCCATAATTCGCCTTGAGTGGTACAGCTCCCTCTGTTGCCTCCCCTTCTATCCTTCCTGCCCCATTTTACTGAGGCTTCCCTTTATTAATTTCCACAAAATGGAGCAAAAAATGGAGAGAATGTGTGGAACCAGCAATCTGTGACACACTACAGAGGGCTAGATATCTTTTCGTTCTCCCAAAGTACATTTAAATAAGTTTTAAGGGTTAGGATCTAATGGCATCCAGACTTTTCAGACTTGTACCTTCTGATTCCAAGGGTTACTTACCATTTCTTGTTCACAAAACTTCTTATTATACTTCTGCCCCATATAATGAATGCATCAGAACATTCTTTAAAAGTATAATAAAAAATTCTAACAATATACTAGTGTTATTCAAAGAAAGTTTCTTTTCAATTAGCTTCAAAATTAATTTGTTAGTGCTGAATATCAATTCTACATTAGTGTTTCTTTGGTAATTATTGCTTACCATCAAGGCTCCATTAAGTTTCCATGTTTGAAATGATGAATGTGTACTTCTTTTGATTACTGTGTGTGATTTAATGAGTTATTCTTAGAGTAATAATGTTTTTAGCAATATGTTTATTGTTTTTCCAACATTTGTGAATTGAGTAAACCTTGAGAAGTTTATATATATTTAAACTTACAGTAGGAGTACTAAGTCTTATTTTTTTCAGGCCCTGTGGGACACTGGTATAAATAAACTACTTTATTTTTATTTAAAACTTATTTATTTTTGAGAGAGAGAGAGAAAACACAAGCAGGGGAGGGGAAGAGAGAGAGAGGGACAGAGGATCCAAAGCAGGCTCTCCATTGACAGCAGCGAGTCTGATGCAGGGCTTGAACTCACGAACCGTGGGATCATGACCTGAGAAAAAGTCGGACCCTCAACTGACTGAGCTACCCAGGCACCCCTAACCTACTTTAGTAAAGGCTCCATTATGGAGAGCTTCACAGAATTATTGTATGTCTCCATGCCAAAGGAATTTAGAAATGAAAAATATTTTATTTCTGTTCTGATTATGATTTTACCCAAGGATACTTTTTAGTCTCCTCTTTCTCTTTTAATATTCTTCCTACCTCAAACCTCCAGTGAAGATTTTGCCGACACGGGTATTTAAATTCTTTAATAATTTTTATTTTTTATACTTTGTTTTTCCAAGTTCCCAGTTTGGGGGTGGATTAAGGCACACAGACACTTATGTAAAGTCACAATATAGTTTTTCAAGAAACACTAATATGAAATGGAAAAGTCAGGCTGATTTGCTCAGGGGGTTGCAAAAAGGATTGAATAGCAAAATATATATTTAATGTATAAGTTACAATATATAATTATATATTAATGTATGTTATATATATAAATATATAACATTTTATAAATATTATATTATATATATTATATATATAAATATATATATATAAAACACCTATTACAGTGCCATGAGAAATGGTTGGAATATAGGTTTGTTTGTTTGTTTTAATTTGGAACGTACAAGACAATTTATTAAAGCCAACCTCAAGCAAAATCTGAAATCAGTGGAATGTCATTAAGAACCTTTCCAAATTAATCCTCATGGAAACAAAAACCGCATTGAATTCCAAGTATTTGTAAAATTTAAAAAAGGTAACATCTCAGTAAATAACTCAGTTATTTATTCAACACCACAGTTAGGACATGGTTTTGAAGGATCCAGTGATCCACTGAAGCTATTAAGCTATGGACTGACATGATCGGATTTATATCTTTAACAGTTATGGTGAAAGTTATGAAGCAATTTGAGGAAGATAGAATTGAGGAATCTGGAGACAGAAGGGGTTGATTTAGGGGCCATTTCAGTGGCCTAGAGATCATGTGAAAGAGTTTATATCAATGACAGTAGTGTGGAGAGGAAAGACACAGATCTACTTAGGAGACAGAGTCAAAACATTTTAGTGAATGATTGAATTTGAATTAGGAAAGGCTGACAGAAAGAAAAGTCAGGATGACCCACTGGCTGCTAGTTTGGGAGACTTGGTGAATTACTGTGGTAGAGGTGGAAAAGAGGTTTGGGAGATATGGGAAGGGTGAGAATGTAATAGTTGGAAATACTGAGGTTTGTTCTGGACTAAGTTTTGGTAAAATGCTCTGGTAATGAGGACCAACTCATAAACAGATGCAAAGACAAGGAGAGAAGTCTAGAATTAAAAGTTTGGGAATTACAACACACAATTCATTATTAAGCCCATTCAGTGAAAACTTACAGATTTCTAGTTGTGGAAGAATGATTAGATTAATCAAGGTAAACCAACATGGTAAAATATATTATGGAGTCATTAATGCTTACATTAATTATGTGTTTTTAATAATAAAAAATGCTTAAAGAATAATACCAAGGGGTGCCTGGGTGGCTCAGTCGGTTAAGCGGCCGACTTCAGCTCAGGTCATGATCTCACAGTCCGTGAGTTCGAGCCCCGCGTCGGGCTCTGTGCTGACAGCGCAGAGCCTGGAGCCTGTTTCAGATTCTGTGTCTCCCTCTCTCTGACCCTCCCCCGTTCATGCTCTGTCTCTCTCTGTCTCAAAAATAAATAAACATTAAAAAAAATTTTTTTAAAAAGAATAATATCAAATCAAATAAACACAGAATTCAAAATTGCTCATATAGTAAAATTTCAGTTGTGTAAACATCAGTCTTAATTAGCTAGAAGGAAAAGATTAAGGAGTTATAATGGTCATATTAGGGTTAAAGGTTATGGTGATTCCCCCATTTTTCTATGTATCCATGTTTTACAGCTCTTCTACGTTTCTTAAAAATCAAATTAGGAAATATAATAATTAAGTTGATCTAAAGGACTGGATAGAAGTCAGCCCAGTTAAAAGGACAGTAGTAGCAGAAGTACGAAGGTAAGGAATACAGTTGGGCAGTGAACTATAAGCAGTGAAGGGTCTTTTAAGTTTAGTATGACAACACACAAGGGTCAGAAAGGAAGCTAAATAGAAAGGTGTGGTAGCTCTAGGGAGGCTTATTATGTTGAGATTCTATCTCATGTACTTTGAACAACTGTTAAAGAAATATAACAGGGTAGTATATTCTTTTGCTAAGGCTACCATAACAAAGTATTACAGACTGAGCATCTTAAACAACAGAAATTTATTTTCTCACATCTGGAAACAAGCAGTCCAAAATCAGAATTTCAGCAAAACTGGTTTATTCTGAGGTCTCTCTCCTTGATTTGTGAATGGCTGTCTTTTCTCTGTGTCTTCACTTCCCTCTGTGAATCTATATCCTAATCACCTCTTCTTATAAAGACACCAGTTATATTAGGTTAAGGTCCCCCTGAGTGACCTCATTTTAAATTAATTATCTCTTTAAAGACCTTATTTCCAAATACAGTCACATTCTGAAGTACTGGGAATTAAGACTTCAACATATGAATTTGGAGGGCAAGGGAGACTATTCAGCTCATAAGAGGGTGGTGTGATTAAACGTCCTTTGGTAACCATGTGGAATATGGATTTCAGGAAGAGGGAACAGATTAACAGGCAGTTGTAATAATCCAGGTAAGAACTCATGATGTACTTCAGAATAATGAATGTAAATCAGTGAAGGTAAATGAATATTTTTTTTAAAAGTCCAGAGAGAACAGCTGGTTTAAAGGGGAAACAATGAATTCAATTTAAGAAGATTCAATTCTATACCGGGAATACAGTTAAATATAGGAATCTGAAGCTCAAAGAAAATTTGGTTGGAAGGATAGATGTAAGCATCATTAGTACATATGTTGTTTTAGATTGTGGGAGCAGATCTCTGTGTATTGAGTGATGAGAGCAATGGAGTTAGAACAGAAAACCAACATTTACAGAATAAGTAGAAAAGGAGACACTAATGTGTGAGATGAAGCACAAGATCACTGTGTGTAGAATTTAAGGAAGAGCTTTGATGAAGGGAATAATCAATAGGCAAAGAAAGCAAAGAAATCCCAAAAAGATAAAGACCGAGAACTGTTAGTAGGATTTGGAATCAGAAAGATTTTTGGACACTGATACCTAACAACAACTCCTTGAACTTTTATGTGCCAGGCCCTGGGTAAAGAGCTATAAGGCATACATTATATTTCATTTTGAGCTTCACTCAGTAAACTGAGATGAGTGTCATTGTGACTGTTTCATACATTAAGAATATGATGACTCAAGGAAAGTCAAATAACTAGCTTAAAGTCAGCAGATAGCAGGAGATGTGGGTGTCAGTTCTAGATTGCTTTCTATTCACCAAAACTGTCAGACTCACCACTAGCGATACTAACTCCCTAAGAGCAAGGCAGTTTCATTAAATTGGAGGGATAAGGGCACCTGGGTGGCTCAGCTGGTTGAGTGTCTGAGTTCAGCTCAGGTCATGATCTCATGGTTTGTAAGTTTGAGCCCCGCGTCAGGTTCTGTGCTGACAGTGTGGAGCCTGGAGCCTGCTTTGGATTCTGTGTCTCCCTCTCTCTCTGTCCCTCCCCCACTCATGCTCTGTCTCTCTCTCTCTCTCTCTCTCTCTCTCTCTCTCTCTCTCTCAAAAATAAATAAACATTGAAAAAATTATTTAAAAAAATAAATTGAGGCAAGAAATCTAGAGAGCAGTGGGGTGATGACTGAACATTTGATGAAGAAGGAAGATAGACTGCCTTTTTCAGAAGAGGAGAAAGGAAGACAGAGACCAACTCATCTTTCTCTCCATTGTTCAATACATGGCCTGGCACAAAGCAGCTGCTCAATGAATTTTAGTTCAGTGAATAAGAAATAAATGTTAACATGAGCTAGGCATAAAGTATACATGTTATGGGTAGAAGAGGAGATAGCTGACTTGTAGGTTGCACACAGCCCAAGAATAAGGAACCAGTAGAGAGGATGTCACTGAAGAAGAAAGAGAGGAAAACTTAAGAAGCCTGATCCTTCCCAGAAAAGATTGGTAGGATCTGGGAGTAAGTGCACAAGTAAGAATTTGACCGAAATAGGTGAAGAAATATTTTTTTAGGCTGAACAAAAAGAATGGGGTATAGAAATAAATGTATAAGGACATGTGATAAATTGCTTCATTTTTCAACAACTCCTTCCATGTTAAGCTCCTTTGTAAAAGAATACTGACCATTTAGAAGTCATTTGCTCCAAATTTTTAATATTGTTTATACATGCAATCCCATATGCCTAGAATTTCTTCTTTATGCTTATCTCTTATTAAAAAATAAAGACTCGATCATAGGTTATCTCTGAATTATTTCTTTAATTCATCAAACAGAATCTTGTCACTCCCTCACTTGTATACCTCTAAACGCATTACTTCTGTAGTGACTTACCATAGTTAAAACACTCTTCCACTTATTTATTAAACTCCTGAGGTGCCCAGGTGGCTCAGTTGGTTAAGCATCTGACTTGTGATTTCACCTCAGGTCATGATGTCACAATTGTGGAGCCTGCTTAAGATTCTTTCTCTCCCTCTCCTTCTGCTCCTCCCCAATTCTTTCACGCATGCTCTCTCTCTCGTGCAAAAACAAAACAAAACAAAACAAAACAAAAACAAAAAACAAAGCAAAAAACAAAAAAATTAAACTCCTTTGAAATACCTTAGTGTATCAACAAAACGTTTTTAAATATTATAAGGTATGTTTTAGAGCAAAGGAATCTCAGAAGTTGATTTAGCTGGTACATAATTGCATTTTATTATTTATTATTACTTCAACCTTTTATATACAAATAATATTTATAGCCTACATTATCTTATTTGTCAAATGACTACATTTTGTGATAAAAGCACATTCTTTGTTCCTTGAGTTTTAATAAGCTTATACTGCAAATGACACATGGATTGGGGAATTTTATCCAATGTATTTAAAGAATAAAATGTTACTTGCCATTATAAAGATTTATCTATTAATCGCCTTTGATGTTTAAGCAAATGATTTGTACTTGTGCCCTATCTTCAAAGACAAATTGGATTCTGTAATACTTTAAGATTTCAGGTGCTGTTGAATTCTGGCTGGTTCAATATTGGAATGAGAATACTGAGTGCTATATTACTATTCCGTTAGACAAATTCATTCTTGAATAATCTATATGCCCTATGAGAAGGTCAAATGATAAGGCAGAGAGATCTGAGACAAAACTCTAAGATTTAATTATTTTGAGTCTGGCAGCTATCCAACTGCATATTTCAAATTATTCAAGAAAAATACACGAAGTGTACAATTATATTCAACTTGAATTTGAACTGAAGCTACATAGTATTATCTACATCTACCTTATAAAATACAGTAGAATATATAAAATATAAAATTAATATTTTTGTAATATTTGCATGTGCTGTTATTTTCCTTATGTCACTAAAGTTAAGAATATGGATTTAATTCTTAATAATAAGAATATGGACTATATATTGGGATCATTAAAATAATGATGTGAAATAGCTATGTCAGTTTGTAAATAAACATCTCTTTTAAATAACTACATCATATTACACCAAGCAAGAAATAATGAAACTAAAATTCTAGCAATATCTGTGAGGCAAAATATCCTCACAAAGAATCTATGTATCGCCTGCCAATTAAACATGCAGATAAGTAATTTTTATTCAAATAGTTTATGTGCACTCTTAATCTACCTCTTATAAGCCTGGAATTGTTCAACTTTTAGAAAATTTGCCAAGTTCTTCTAATATAATTAATAATTATATATGGTTTGAGGACTCTATTTCTTGCCTTCTGTGAAAATGCTTTAAGATTAATGTGCACTAATTTCAGTTGTATGCAAAAATATTGTAATGTAAAAATACATTTTTATTTTTTAATTGAAAATATAGCAGTCTCTTTAGATGGGGCAAAGAGGATTTCTATTGTAGCTAAAGCATTCAATTATCATTTAATATTATGTATAACCATAATTGCTTTTATGTGAGAAGCCATGATTTGCTTTGTTTTTAAGCATATCCAATTTTTAAATCATTACATGTTAGGAAAGTTATAGCATTTAATGAATTTGAAAAAATGTAGTGCATCAAAAATTGTAAATAAAATATGTATAAGTCATTAAGTGAAACGCGATTGGTGGCTTTTCTGGAAAAAATGGAGAGCAGAATTAGAGTAATGGCATGATTAATTGATTCAGGATGGCTCCTGCTGAAAAATTATATTCAATAAGAATCTGTCAGTATAATTTGTGATCATTTGTCCCTTTACAGTATATCAAATAAAATGGATTCAGGTGCATAAGCTGTATAAATGACTGTCATAAGAATGCCATTTTTTAAATAAAAAAGATGGTTACTTTACAGATTTAATTAAAAATAACCATGGTATTTTAAATTGCACTACTTCTGTGTTTCCAGAGCCGGTAAATATTTTGTAAATTGTTTTGTTCCAACATTTGCATTTATCATTTTGCATTCAAGTCAATGATTTATAAAAAATTATGTTTCAAGATACAAATTACACATATTTTTATTACAGTGTGAAGATGCTGGGCAAAAGCTGCGGTTTAAATATTTAATTTTAAAAATGGGAGCAATGATCAATTTTTACAACCCAAAACATTCTTTCAATCAAAATTCTTTTTATACAATGCAGTTTTCTACAGTATGTCCTCTTTCATATATATCTCTTACTGGTTTCTTTCAGTGATATCTTCTCATATAGAAGCTTTTTCTCAAACACTATACAGATTAAGCTGAATTATTCTATGTATGATGGGAACTGATATATTTAAGAAGAAAATTTCATATAACAGAAGATATTCATAAAATAAAGTCTGTTATTTTCAGAGAGAAAATGGAATGCTGAAATTCGAGTAAAATACCAATGGATCCATTCATATTCTGCCTTAAACGGCATTCATCAATAATGTTTGTTATTGTAGAGAATTAATTTAAATGAGCAGAAATTACCTTGGAAATGGAAGTTTAAGCAGATTATTTTCATGGGAAAATATCACTCAACGATCTTTATGTGAATATTTTGCTTTCTCCTTTCAGGGAGTATGCATGTTTTTAGTCATCTGGTCCAATTCCACTCAGTGTACTTTTGTTTCTATCTTGTCTAAAATGCTTCCTAACCCTAGAGCTATACCTCCTCCAACAATCTTGTTTAAAACCTATTTCTATGGAATTACGTAAAAACGAACAAACATCCCACTTCCCTGTCCTGTAGATCAATAGGTAATTATTTTAGTCACCTTCTGCATTAGGAGTTCCATCTTTTGGGCATTGAAATTGATTTTTCTCATCTTAGCATCTGAAGATCCAGAGTGTGCCCCTTGCCCAATCGCCTGAGACTATACAGTGACACCTACAACAGAGGATGTGGAGGCAGCAGCTTTTCGGGCGTCAGAAATGGCAGCATCAGGAGCATCAGCACGAGTAGACTTTGTAGAGGTAGTTCTCCCAAACTGTATTATTGAAACCAAACATTTTTGGTGTGCTGCCTGCTGATGGGGGCTGCCTTCCTACTCCCTAGATTTATGCAAAATGTTTGGTCTTTGTTAAAGTTTAACAATGACGTTTCTGACTAATACTGAGAAACCTGATTTTTGTTACAAGTGTGTTCAGTTGCCTTAAATTTCAATGAATACAACATTTCCTCAGTCCCAGAAAAACATTAATACCCATATATTCTCAAATTTATTTTATTATTTGTAATATAAAGCTGCTGTCACAGATAATTTCTGTATGAGTATTTTTGAATAGATCAGAATAATTCATTTTAGAAGTCATCCTAATGTAGGAAATAGGAGAATTTTTCTAGTCAGTTATATTCTTCAGAGACAAAATATGGTTGCCCAGTTTTTCTGCTGTACTCTCAAATAATGTTTCATTGTGAAATTATTTTCCAAAGTGATAGATTATTCCCACATGGCCCCAAGTCAAAATATGAAAAGCCAGTGATTGATTGGTTTAGGTATACTTGCATTTTATGTGATTTACTGTGAAATAGTTATATAAAACACATTTGTTAATTAACCACCTTGGCTTTATCTGTACAGTTCAATGACTTAAAGCATTTCAATTTGCATGTAAAATGAGTCTTTGTAATGATGTTTTTGCAAAATAAATAACAATCAACATAGTGGGTGCATGTACTTTTAACACTGTATACATAGGACTTGGAAGTAGGGTATGTTTCATACTGAAACGTTGAAGAGTTTGAAATTCAATTTACAGAGGGCTTCATCGTGGTGCAGTATGACATATTCATCCTTTACCCCATCTTAACTTGTTTTTTGGAACAAAGCAAGATACAAAGAATTTATCCTCGTTTTGTTGTATACATCGAGCTTAATAGCTCTTCCTTTTTGTTTTGTTTTATTTCTATTCCATTTTGTCATTTAGGATGTTACAAACGGCCATTTTTTGCAAAACCTACACTACAGAGTTGAAATGCACTTTTCTGAATGTTTCTATTCTGTTTTAATGTATTTTAATTATGTGAACTATATAAAATAATAAAATTATGTCCTAAAATGCGTAGCCCTTTGTAAAAAGCACATATACACAAGAAACTATGTTGGTTTTTAGTTAAAATTGTGTGAATGCTGATTTTTTGGGAGTACTTGTGAAGATCTGTAGGTAAAAAATCCATAAATCCACTTAATTGTACAATATCACTTTTAGCTGCGTGTGCCATATGTTAATTGATTTCTGTCATTCTTAGATACATTGCCTATATCTTTAGAAACTGTATTTTAAAGGGTTTGTTGCTATTCTACGAACACAGAAGTAAATCTCTGACTCTGCTTTAAAATAAATTGGGCTATTTTAGTGTAAATTTATAATATGTTCTCACCATGTCCTTCATATGCCATTTTAGAGATTATTTAAAACATTCTGCATGAAAGGGGGTTTAACGATTAAGGAAATACTGCTGTTCTGTCTCTATTATGTTCCAAGGGAGAAACTGGACTTTCCATTGTTAAAGTTTTAAAGTCTTATAAAGCTGCAATTAAGTCTGTAGCAATGTGCAGAAGTTCTGGTGGATAATTATTTTGTTGGCATGATCTTACTACAGTAAACCATTTTGAGTTTCTGGTCTTATGATAATTACAATTGAAAGCTTGTATTTGTAGATAAAGGAAACTTCTTTTTAAAAGTTTTTTTTCAACATTTATTTATTTTTGAGAGAGCAAGAGAGACAGAGTGCGAGCAGGGGAAGGAGCAGAGAGAGAGAGGGAGACATAGAATCCGAATCAATCTCTAGGCTCTGAGCTATCAGTACAAAGCCTGACTTGGGACTTGAACTCACAAACCATGAGACCATGACCTGAGCAGAAATCGGACACTTAACCAACTGAGCCACCCAGGAGCCCCAAGGAAACTTTTCTTAATGAGAAGAAATTAACAACTAACTTGAATAACTATTGTCAAAACTGGAATGGTTTAAAACTGCATCAGCAGAAGTGATTACAAAAGTAAAATTTAAACTAATACCATTGAATATAATACTTGATTCATTTTTGACCCCTGTGGATGTTATGCATCACTGTTAATGTCCCAACAAGTATAAATTATGGTAAATTCATTCACAATGTTTATATCACTCTAATTTTATTCTAAGAGGAATCACACATACCAATTTAACTAAAATATTAAGTGTGTTCTTTTTGTAGTTACATAATTTTTAGCCTCTAGATCTATTTTTAACTAGATGAAATGGTAAGAGAACAAAATGTATTTTGCATTTGGAGTTATTGAAATAATAATAATTTCCTATTGTGCTGCCTCTTAGAAATATGTTGATTATAAATTCATGGGTAATGGGATTGGCATATTAAACCAGAATTTAACAAAATGTACTCGATAAAAAACAAAACTAAAACACAAAATAACCCTTAACAGGAGGGAATCTCAATATATGCTTATCCATCCTCCAGGACACCAAGTCAAGCAGAACTTTTTCTCTCTCATGGTGTCCTCCAGGACACCAAGTCAAGCAGAACTTTTTCTCTCTCATGATATAAATGTCACTCCCAGAAACCTGGGCCACCATGTAAGCAACATGCTGAATTGCCCTTACCGTCTTACTAACATCTCATGAAGCAAAATCCAATTTTTATGATTCTTAGGAATGCCTCAGAAAATAGGATAAATCTTCCCTGTGTTTCTTAGAAGTTACAGTTTCTTGCAAGTTCATTAAGAATTTCATATACTCTCCCATCCCTATTTTTCTGTTCATATCAAATTTTACCAAAATTTTTGCCAATTTGTATTTTTTTAATCAAGTCAACTTTTCCTAGAACAAAACAAGCAGGTCATCTAAATTTTGTCACACACACACACACACCATATATATATATATATATATATATATATATATATATATACACATGTGTATATGATTGTCCTATCAGTTTTTCAGTTTTTAGTAAAAAAAACAAAACATAACAAAGCCGTGTTAGGTGTTGTATGTTTTATTTTATGTTGTTTGCTTCTGCCATTAGTGATCAACATAAACTGAATAAAAACCGATAATTTATATTTATTTATCAGCATAAAAATCAAATATTAGTAGGACAAAGGTACAGCAACTGGATGTCAGTACAGTAAAAATGACAGGTTCAGAATAGAAGAAGGTTAGAACAGCCTGAGGATGTACAGACTACATAGTTGCTCAAAATCTCATTGAGGTAAAAATCTGTCAAACCAGTAATTGTGTCTTCCTCCCCCCACATACAGCTTTCTTTGGTTTCAGAGGTATGATACATATGGATATAACATTTGAAATCCAAAGTCTTAGTCACCACTTGGGCAGATTTTGGAGCAAATACAAATCTTTAGTTCAGTCCACTTCAGTAAGCATTGATTGAAGACCTACTGTGTGCTAAACATTGTGACTATTATTAGACACACTAAGTACAACAGATGCCTTTGTGTTAGGCAGGTTACAATCAGGTAAGGAACATAGAGAAGTAATGCATTACATACAATACAGCATATTACATGGGATTATACAAGTGTGATGAATGAACAGAAATAGTGCAAAGAAATACTTAATCCTGTTGGTAAAGTCCACGTAGGAATTGCAAAGGACATGAAGTTGGAGGATTCTTTTGGACAATAAATTGTAATTTAAACAGTGGGCAGTAGGAAAAGGAGTGTTGCTAAAGAACATATCACAGGTAATTAAATGTGCAAATAGTACGCATGAGGAAAAGAGTAACCATGATGGAGGGGGTCATGTGCCATGGTTAGACTTCATTTAGCGGGCAATGATGAGGTTTTAATGAAACAGGTTTAAACAGAGAAATGGTAAGTTAGATTTGTGAGTGATGGGATAAAATTTAAGTAAGAATTCTCATGTACCCTCCCAGCTAAGGTCACTAAGGAAAAAAGTCACTCAGATTCTTTTTTTCACAGCTTTACTGAGGTATATATTGCACAGCATAAAGCTCACCCATTTTAAATGTATAATTCAATAGTTTTGAGCAAATTTATAGAGTTTTGTGATCATCACCACAATGCAGTTTTGAACATTTCCATCACGCCCACCAAAAATTCCTTGTGCTCATTTGCAATCTATCCTCATTTTTATATCAGTTCCCACAACAGCCCCAAGGAACAACTAATCTGCTTTCTGTCTTTATAAATTTCCTTTCCTGAGCATTTCATGTAAGTGAAATCATACATGTAGTCTCTTTGTCTGGCTTCTTTCACTTAGCATAATGTTTCTGAGGTTTCTGTCAGATTGTTAGGAGACAAACAGAACAGCAATATTCCAGTCCCAATGAGAAAATGCATACTAGGAAAACAAGATGTATAAGAAAGATGTCCTGTGAGCCTGGCCACTGTGTGAAGCATATCCTTCACTGTGTGAAGGACAGAGGACCTAAGATGGTGAGGATAGGATGGCATAAAAAGACATTTCAGTGAGGGTAGAAGAATCAGAAATGCACAGTAATGTGAAAGTAGAAGAAAACATATCTAGATATTTTAATAAAATTTGCTGAAGACTAAATCTCAAATTTCAATTTCATTCCCATCTTAAAGGTTTGTAATAGGTATTTGTAAACATTGTAAATATTTGTAAATAGGACTTTTGTGGCTACTATCTGTAGATATCACAAGCTTTGTTAGCTTCTTAAGTTAAAATCACCTCTCTGAAGAATGCATTACTGTAGAGAAAGCCAAGAAATCATGACAGACTGACATCGGCAGTTAAAGTATAAAAGCTCAAAAGTGAATCTAGAACAAACTGTATTTTGCTTGGAAAACCACTTGGGACAATGTGATCATTACACTGAGATTAGAACTGCAATTTTTTAGAGAATGCAAGATTGGTTTAGGAATTCTTGTTCAGTTGGAGAAGCATGTCGGTGGCATTATTAGGCTACCCAAGTATTGAAAAAATTAAAGTTCTTTCTGCAAAAGAAGATAAGGCTTCTGGAACATTCCCTGAGCTTACTTTCAAGCTTTACCTCACTAGCTAGAAGGGCTGCCCTGCTGATCTGGCTATACTGTAGGACTGAAGATAATGCAAGCTTTGGAGTTACTTGTATAGATTACTAGTTACTAAAAAAAAAAAAAATGGGGCGCCTGGGTGGCTCAGTCGGTTGGGCGTCCGACTTCGGCTCAGGTCACGATCTCGCGGTCCGTTGAGTTCGAGACCCGCGTTGGGCTCTGGGCTGATGGCTCAGAGCCTGGAGCCTGCTTCCGATTCTGTGTCTCCCTCTCTCTCTGCCCCTCCCCCATTCATGCTCTGTCTCTCTCTGTCTCAAAAATAAATAAAACGTTAAAAAAAAAATTAAAAAAAAAAAAATCACAGGATTCCAGTGCAGCTGATGTAATGAAAAGACTGGATGCTGCCTGGAATATGCCTACCATTTGAGTAAACCAGGGAGGACAAGTTCAGCAATAAAGAGGTAACTCAGTAGGAGAGCCTGACAAAAATCTCCAGGTTTAATGTCATGATTGGCCTCAGGCCAAGAACCAAGTGAACCAGGCAAGGTTGGAATCTCAGAACAAAACCACCAGGACAGGTCTCCAGAGGGCCTATCAACAAAACTCCCTCCCTGGAAACCCCATCCTTGTGTCCCTGGAAGCTGGAAATGCTCTGTGATGCCCCAGTATTGGAGAGGCTCTTTGGTGCACTGTGGTCTCTGGGGGGTGATGAGCAACTTCTCAGCTCTGGCCAGCGACCCTCTGGAGCCATCCCAGAGTAAGGAATAGAAATAAATCCCCAAGCCACAGAGTTAGGGTCTCCTGGCTTAGCCCTGGGTGGATGAGACAAATCTACAACCCTACGTGTTGGTGTTTTTGGTTTATTTTAGAGTAATAAGGAGCATTCATCAACTACAAAACTCAAACTCTTGTTGTCTTAGAAAGATAAGAGATTGACTACTAATTCTAATGTACTCAAATCATAAGAAGTTGCTATTCCTTTGTGAAATGTCCAGAGAGATGTTGGACAAGTATTTGCATACTCGAGGAGAGAGAGACACACATTAAAATGGAATGTGATGAGATGGACATTTTTATATTTTCTTCCACTCTGCCCACTTGGCTTCTTCCTCCACCTCCATTTTCTGAGAGGAGAAAAGATAACAGTCACTGGAAGATTCTTTCAAAGAAAAGTTGTCAAAGGAGGAGAATTGTAATCCCCTGTGGGCTTCATGTGGAAGCCAGAGGTGAGGGAACATGACCCATGAGAAGCACACACTGGGGGACTTCTTCCTGTGTAGAAGGCCTACACTTCTATCCTTCGGTCTTCTGTATTCCACCTAGATTTTAGTCATTTATTTACACACTTTCCTTCTGTATTTTCCAAATTGTAAGTTTCTTAAGGACAGGTATTGTGTTTTATTCATCCTCCAGGGTACCTAGCATAAAGGCTTGCATATGGTGTGTATAGCTAAGGAAGAAGAAAGAAAAGAAAGATAGAGAGGAAGAAAAGTACCGCCTACCCACCCCCCCGCCAAAATATTTAGAGAAAATAAAATTATTTCTATTTGGGAGGAAGAGAGGATAGATTTGAGAACATTTGATCTAGTCTTTAAAAGGGAAGTTACATTTCAACTATTGGGGGGAAAGCAGTCAGGGGAAATGACAGGTGGAGAAAAGTCCAAGGGCATATCTATGGAATAAGGAAAGCCCTAATTTTGCTGATACTTGAAATAAGTTAATAGGAACGGTGAAATAAAAACATAAAGGTAGATTGAGGAGTTTGAATCTGGCTAATTGGTAGATATTAAAGGATTCTTGACTATATGACTAACAAGGAAGAGTTGGTATTGAAGTCAGAAGTTAAAAACTTAAAAAAGAGAAAATACTTGTTAGTGCAACATCCTATAAATAAAGCAGTTGATATATTTAAACACAGTACTCTACTTATTTTTAAATCTCTTCTGTGCATCCTGGCACTTTGATAGACCTGAAGATGCATGAAGGCATTTGCATTACAACTCAAACTTTTTCTTCCCTACTGATAAAAGAATAATCTGGACAGGGGCCCCTCCTGGGTGGCTCAGTCGGTTAAGCATCTGACTTCCGCTCAGGTCATGATCTCACAGTCCATGGGTTCGAGCCCCACATGGGGCTCCACGCTGACAGCTCAGAGCCTGAAGCCTGCTTCGGATTCTGTGTCTCCCTCTCTCTCTGCCCCTCCCCTACTTGTGCTCTGTCTCTCTCGCTCTCAAAAATAAACATAAGAATTTTTTTTTTTAAATAATGTAGACAAAATTGATTTAGTTTACAAGTGGGCTTGTATTCTTGACAATGAAGGGAAACTAATATTTATTTAGTGGATATGAAAGAATCTTTACCCACAAACATGATTTCATTAAAGCTTGTAACAACTGTGTAAGGTATATGTTACCACATTTTTACCAATGGGAAAACTGATCACTCTGATAGAAAATGGGAGAACCTGGATTCAAATCCACTGCTATCTGTAATATTCCATAATGTATCAACTTCACTGTTTGTTTACAGATTATAGTTCTGCTTTAATTATATTTTTAGCAATTTAAATTATTTATGCTGATATTGCTCATTTGATTGATTTACCTCCACAGCACTGCACTTGATTAGAAATCAAATTATACTAATACCTCTACTAGATTATAGACATTTGTCACACATGACAAGAATTGCTTATTCTCTTGAGATATATGTCAGGGTGCATTTTGTGTTCTGGAATCATGAGTCAACTGCTCAGTCCACATGATACCTTGAGGAGATGATCAGTGAGTTTCATAAGGTTATGACTGTCAGTTTATTTGTTAATAATATAAGATGATTATTGTACCGCCGCTTTATGGCTCAATATTCTTAATTATCAATTTTATCTTTTCAAACTTTTAAAATAAGGGTGGTTTCTTTTTTTTTTCATTTCCTAACATACAAGATTATAAAGGTAACGACACCTCATATGGCTAACATGCACATTTTTCAAAGCCTATTAAAAAATGCTTTTAACAGTATGTTTTTTTTTTTTTTATCTATACATTAGCCTGGTACGGAAGGCATAAAAAATACTTCCCTTTCAGCTAATAAGAACTTTAGTGTTATTTACTATCATATAAATAATATTGTTTGTGCCACAGGCAGTACACTAATTTTTGTGTCAGCTTATACTATTTATTGATGTCTATTAATTCTATATTATGTTTCTCCTTGAGGACAAATGTTTAGAACTATAATTTTTATTATAAGTTTATGCTTTGCAAAAGGATTTCACACTAACTGGTAAAACTTGTTGAAATATAATTGCTTTAGTACAATAATTACCATAAACACAGTTAAGCAGTTTTGAATGTTTCTATACAGTAATTACTGAACAATGTACTTTCAATATTCCTTAATATAATATATATAGAAACTATGTAGCTTCTCATATCCAGGCACTTGTCATTCTATAACATTTCTAAATTTACTTTTTAATATAAAATTTCTCATACTTGAAAAACAAGCTCTTATTTTCTGTGATGCAGATCATAGGTATGCATTTTGTAATTTAGCAAGAAAAAAACCAGAGAAACTGGATAAAATTTTAGGAAGAAGCAAAAGAACATCATTCTTAGGGCTCTTGGGTTTCTCAGTTGGTTAAGTGTCTGACTTCGGCTCAGATCATGATCTCAAGGTTTGAGTTCAAGCTCTGCATCAGGCTCTGTGCTAACAGCTCAGATTCTGTGTCTCCCTCTTTCTCTGCGCCGCCCCCCCCCCCCCCCCCGCTTGTGCTTAGTCTCTCTCTTTCAAAAATAAATAAACATTTAAAAACATTTTTTAAAAAGAACATCATTTTTATCAGCCTGCTATGGATTAACAGGCTTATGTGGGCATCTATAATTAATTGTAAAGGAAGACTGGGGAAAAAAGAGGATTAAAAAAAGAGTAGGAAATGTGGACACAGTGAGATGCAGATCTATAAACTGTCATCCCAGTTTTGTCATTTACTAATTCTAACAAGTGCAAAATGGTACATTCAGTTAACACCAAGCTTAAGGGACAGGATAAGAAATAACTGTATTTAACATTAGTGACAGAAAACTCAATAAAAGAATGAAAATTGGAATCAGGGAAAACTTGCCCAACATTTGTTGAAAACTTACAATTTGGTGAGAACTACACCATGTGTTGAGAATTTCAGAAATATATTCAGTCTTCCTAATGAGTTCTTGATTCTCTCGAAGAGATATTCTAAGCCACAGAAAAGTCATGTGCAAAAGCAGAGAGATGGGAGAGAAACTGATGAATTATGTAAAGTACTAGGAGATTCATTTGGGTAGGACATACTGACTTGTGCACGTCAAGAAACGAGACTTGGAAAATAGAAGAGAGTTTATTCAGGGAGGGTGTTGTGTGCCAGTATATGAGTCAGATCAATACAGAAAATAAGCCCCATTCAGTCAATTTTGCAAGGAAACTGCCCATTTAATTTTACCTAATATAGGCACCAGAATCTCCACTTCTTTATGTAATACAATTGCTAATATTGATTGAGTTCTAAATTCTTTACATATGTTAACACATATAGCCCTCACATTAACTCTTTCAAGTAGGTATTATTATTGTGCCCATTATAAATGAGGAAACTGAAACCTAAAGAAATAATTTTTGCCTAGTTGTTACAATGCCTGTAAGGTGAGGGGGAAGGATTTGAACCCTGACAGCCTGACTCAGAAGCCTTATTTTTAATTACCATGGCAGAGCCAAGTAGAATCCACCCAAAGTGGATTTTGAAGATATGTGTTTTGAAGATATGTGATGATGTATTTTTTTAGAGGTTTCAATACATATTGAATTCAAGAAGATTTTGCTAATACTTGTTAGTAAACTACCCAAATCTCCTTTAAAAAAAAAAACACCTTTATTTAAATATAATTGCCTTCGGATAAACCATACCTAAAGTGGACAACTTGATAAGTTTTGAAATATATGCATCAGTGAAAACATCACAATGATGAAGACAATGAACATTCCATCACTCTCAATGGCACTGCTCACCCACTTCTCACCCAGACAAATACTGTTGTGCTTTCTGTCACTACAGATTAGTTTGAATGTTATAGAATTTTATATAAATGCAATCATAGACTATATTCTCTCTCTTTTTTTTTTTTTTTTTTTTTTGGTCTGGCTTCTTTCACTGAGCATAATTATTTTATTTGTCCATGTTGTAATGTTTATCAATTTCTATTGCTGAATAGTATCCCGTTATATAAATATACCAGTTTATTTTTTCACCTCTTTATGGATATATGGGTGGTTTTCTTCCAGCTTTTGACTATTACAAGTAGGCTTCTATGAACATTCATGCACAAGTCTCTGTATAAATGTTTAGGGAAAGAAGCTGGACACAAGGAATATATAATATATGTCTTCATTTACATAGAATACAACATGAGGCAAAACTGGTCTATGCTATCAGAAATTATAATAGTGGTTATCTATTATAGATAGATATACCTCTATAATAGAGGTAAGGTGGTGATTGAAAGTGGGTACCTAGGGGGGCTGCTTTTGTACTCTGGAATATTTTGTTTCTTCATCCTGATATTGATTACATGGGCAACAAATTCAGGATACAAAAATTTAGTGAGCATTATACTTCTGATATGTATTCTTTTATAGGTACCTTATTAAAATAAAAGTGAAGCTAATGAAATTATTTGGTTTAGTCCAGACGATTTCCTATATGTTGTTTGGCATGTCTGTTCTTTATTTCATAGCCCTTACTACTATTCCAGGTATATACTCCTAGAGTATCCTTATATGTCCTATATCATTATCTATATACCTTCTATCATAATTGCTTGTTGTCTTAATTACTTGCTTGTTTTCATAATTACTGTATGTCTTTCTTGTTACACTTTAAACTTTCTGGGAAAAAAAGATAATGTCTAACTTTCTCACTTTCATGTCCATTTTCTGGTGTGGTGCTTGGTACATGGTAGGTATTTAGTGAACACTTGGATGAGTGATATGAATGGTTGTTTATGTGCCGCTCAAAGCTTAGCATCTGAATCTTCATTTGTTTCTACTAAAGGCTTTGTTTCCCCTATGGTCTACAAGTTATTGATTAGACTCTGCGATACTGAAAGATTTTCTTCCTAACCTCAATTCTGAGTATACATTTTTCAAAATAGTAATAACTTCAATTATTGAATATTTACTGTGTTCTCTGAAACTTTTACATCCACTAACTTGTTTAAGATGCACAACCCAACGGTATAAGTATTCACATTGTTTCCATTTCACAAACAGGAAGTTAAGGCCCAGAGAAAATAAGTATCTCGTCCAGGATCACAGAGTTCATGGTTGATCCCAGACAGTCTAACTCCAGAACTCATGCTTTTATTCAGTATAGTCTTTTGTGTTTATATATATATATATATATATATATATATGAAAGGTATATAAATATATACCTTTAGGTATATAAATATATATATAAGGTATATAAAAGTATATATACTTTTATACTATATATTATATATATAATATTTATATACTATATATTTAGTATAATATAATTATATATAGTATAACTATATATTTTGTATATATGCTATATATACATTTATAGCGTATATTTTGTGTATATATATATATTTTGTATACATACACATATATATATAATATACATATATATATTGTATATATATACTACATGTATGTATGTATATATATACATGTATCTATTGTATGTGTATATATATATATATATATATATATATACATACACAAAAGACTATACTGAATAGTATAAAAGTTTAGTCTATGTATACTTTTATACTATATATTATATATGTAATATATAATATATATGTAATGTATAATATATAGTATAATATAACTATATATATAGTGTAACTATATATTTTGTATATATACTACATACAAAAGACTATACTTTTATACTATATATATAAACACAAAAAGCTATATATTACTTTATGTCATTACATTTCCATACTTTCTTCAGAACTTTGATAAAATGTCAGCTCTTCAGAGTGACTTTCTCTGACCACTTTATTATGAAATAGCTGCCCTCCAAATATGCTTAGTCATTCTCACCCTGCTTTATTTTCTTCATAGCACTTACCGCAACATGTTGTATTATATACTTATGCTTATTTCCTTCTTATACATCTCTCCCCACTAAAATGGTAGCTCCATGAGGGCAGAGACTTTATCTGTTTTACTTTCTGCTATATTCTTATACCTTAGAACAAAGCCTGATCCATAGTAAAAACTTAATAAATATTCGTTGAATCAGTCTGTGATATGCCACTGTGGTATTACAGGGATGGCAAAGATTTTTAAAAATCCCTTTTAACAGACTGACTCTCTGCTTAGAATAGAGACCTAAAAGGCTCTCTATTAGACAAAAACGTGAACACTAAAATCTATTTCATATAGCATAATTGGACATGCACATGCCTTGGAAATTTCAAGAGCATTTCTGGACATTCCATTATCTCATGAATTTTTATTCTGGAACCAACTCTGTTCTCCAAAAGGGAACCAAAAAAAGCTTTTATATGACATCATATGACTTGCATTTTAACAAGATTTCTGTGGCTTCTATGTGGAGAGTGGATTACAGAGGTCACAACTGCAACCATGATAACAAGTTAATGAAACCATGGAAATAACCCATGGGTAAACAAAACTTTGAACTAGAGCTATAAAGGTGACTATAGACATGAGAAGAAATAGATTTTAGAGACAGTAGAATCCATAGGGCTTGGTGAATAATTAGTCATGGCTTTCTGATTTAGATAATATCAACTGCATAGACAAATAAATAGAGGAGGCCTGGGAATATGACTAGTTTTGTGTTCAATATGATAAATTGTAAATTCATGTTGTATATTTAAAGGAGCTTCTCAGTAAACAATTAAAAAATGTAGACCTGGAACTTAGAAGAGCCTCTGTGACTGGAGAGTTATATTTCAGTCATCAAATGCATGAAGTTGCACAAGAATATTATGTAGAATACTGTTCCAATATCAAAGACTTCTTAGTTGATCACACAATAACCAATTCTGTATGCTTTAAGCTGAAAAAGACTTTAGTGAGAGGACATTAAATAAATGAAAGAATCAACCATAAGACAATAGGTAAAACTTAGAACACTGGCAAAAGCAATTTTAAAAGTAACAGTGTGGTGAAATGCCACTGTGAAAGCCATCGTTTGCTCTGGCCCCCTGCCAGAGCTGGGTGCTGACCTGTGCTGCAGTCTCTGTTGTTATCACCGCTCTTGCTGCTGCTGCTGCTGCTGCTGCTGCTGCTGCTTAAACTGTAGTGATTACTCCACAGTCAGTGGCTTTTGTGGAGTAGTTGATGCATCTGACTTGTGTACCCCAGGTGCCCAATTCACTAATGCCAGAGAGCCTTGAAAAAAGGATCCTAAAAGGGATTTTGATAACTAGCAAGTGAAGACCACCAATTATACCTACTCACCAACATTAGGTGTATTAATTGCTGCACCAAGAGAGGCTGCATACATTGGAGCACCATGGAGCATGTCAGTGAGAGGGAGTTAGAAAGGACTTTGTAGGTATTTTGGAGAAGTTTCAAGAACATGGTTGTCTTTTCTGGATTGGGTATTCTCTGAAAGTGGGACATTCGGTTATTGGAGATTCTAGTATTTTTAACCTATGAGACCAGGGGAATGGAGAGGAGCTAGAGCTGCTGTTGGAGAAGAAGCAGTAGCCCCTCAGAGTAGAGGAGGCATCAGGCCTTTGTATCTCCGTTCAGGTATGATCTGGTAGTTGTCTTGTTCTTGTTTTGTTCCATCGTGACCATAAACAGTCCTCAACTGAGGTTGATATTTTATGAAGTTGTTTGTGATCAGTGGGGAAACACCAGGGCCCAGGGAGTAGCAACCCAGCAATCTACCAGCTGTCAGCTGCCAGGGCTGCTTTTCCCTTTCTCGGTAGGTAAGCTTTGCCTCCCACCAGGACCCTTCAAGCAGCAATTACCAAAACGCCCAATGCTGGGCTGCCAATTAAAAAATTACTCAAGCCTACAATTTCCAACTATTAGGTATTGTATTAGTCAGCTTGGGCTGCCATAACAAAATACCATAGACACAGTGGCTTAAACAACAGGAATTTATTTCTCGTAGTTCTGGAAGCTGGGAGGTCCAACCAAGATCAAGGTGCTGGCTGATTCTGTTTGCCAGTAAGGGCCCTCTTCCTGGCTTGCAGGTGCCTCCTTCTTGCTGTGTCCCCACATGGCAGAGAGGAGGAGCTCTGACAGACTCTACCTACTGTTTCATTGATGTTCTAGGCCAGACTTCTTTACATAGATTTTTTTTTAAGTTTACTTTACTTTTATTTAAATATAGAATCATTCATATTTATAATGATAAATATAATTGCTCCTTTTCTTCAGTTTTATTTCAGTTTTATTGAGATATAATTGACATTGATCACTGTGTAAGTTTAAGATATATAGAATAATGGTTTGACTTACATATATCATGAAGTGATTACTACAGTGGGTTTAGTTAGCATGCATCAAAGATTATAGATACAATAAAAAGAAAAAGAAAGAAAACCATTTTCCCTTGCAATGAGAACACTTAGGATTTACTCCCTTAACAACTTGCATATGGATCACGTAGCACTGTTAACTATAGTCATTATATTGCAGTACATCCCTTACGTAGATTAGGTAAGATCATTTCTTATTAGTCAGTTTCACATGAGGCACTTTGTATTGGTTGCATACAAACCAAAAGCTTTAGGAGTTTTTTTGTGATCTATAAAAATTATGACTTTTTTTTTAATAACAACGTTCTTTCAAGAAGTGAAATCAAAACAAATACTTTCTCTAAAAATTCCTTTTTGTGAAATCCAATCCCAGTAAAACCTTGTATTGCGAGTAATTTTTCTGCGAGTGTTCCGCAAGATGAGCAAACATGTCTAATAAATCTTAACTTGGTAGACAAGCAATGTTTTATGAGTAGTTCAGTAATAGCTGAACATCACATGATCACAAGTGAGCCAATGGTTCTTGAAATTTCTCTGATATACAAATGTTTTGGATTACAAGCATGTTTCCAGAACGAATTATGCTCACAAACCAAGGTTTTAGTGTAGTCCCAATTGCATTTCTTTTTTTTTTTTTTGTAATCTGAAGAGTCCTCTGAGATACATTAAATGGGCCAAACTCAGTCTCATGACCTCCAAAGTGAAATTCACCAGAGAATGGCTCCATTAGAAAACCTGACTTTTAGTGCCATTTGGCTTATTATGGCTATAGTTTATAATATGTAGAGGGGATTTGCAGGCAATAAAACCAGAAAGGAAAGCTGGTGTCAAATTACAGTTAACCCTTGAATAAGGTTCAGGTTAGAGTACCATCACCCCAGGCAATTGAAAATCTGCATATAGCTTTTGATTCCCCAAAAACTTAACTACTATAGCCTACTGTTGACTGGAAGCCTTACTGATAGCCAACAGTTAGTTAACACATATTTTGTATATTTATTGTATATTGTATTCCTACAATAAAGTAAGCTAGAGAAAAGAAAATATTATTAAGAAAATCATAAGAAAGAAAAATACAGGTGCACCTGGGTGGCTTAGTTGGTGAAGCATCTGACTCTTGGTTTCAACTCAGGTCATGATCTCATGGTTTGTGAGTTCAAGCCCCACACTGGGTTCTGTGCTGACAGTGTGGAGCCTGCTTGGAATTCTCTGTCTCCCTCTCTGCCCCCCCAACTCACTCTCTCTGTCTCTCTCTCAAAAATAAATTAATTAAAAAAAATTTTAAACAGAAAGAAAAATGCATTGCTGTGAAAATGCTGTGTTGTATTTATCAAAACAGAAAGTCCACATATAAGTGCACCAGCATAGTTCAAATCTATGTTGTTCAAAGGCCAACTGTATAAGGTTCCTTGAATGCAGTGTGGAGAAACTTAGACCTATTCCTAAAAGAATTTGATTTCTGAACCTAGATATGACATCACCAAATTATTTTAGGGGTTATTCTGGTAACGATGATAAATATGGATTGGAAGGAGCTGAAATTGGAGACAGGCAGACTGGTGAAAGGCTGTTAGAAAGGCCGGGGTTACCATAGTCCAGATAGTAAGAAGAGCTAATCTAAAATAGTAACAAACGCCTAATTAAAAGTAAGTACACTAGGAAGTGAGAGGAGCTAAGAGACTGTTAATCTCCTAAACCCTAATTCTGGTATAACCTGATATGAAGAAGCTATGTCTGGGTCAGGCAGAGGAGATTGAAAGAGAACATTCAAGACATATAATGGAGGTGGCATAAACAAGTGCTCATAGCTGACTAATTTGGACAGTAATGGAGGAAAAAAATGTTTTGAATGGCTTCCAAGTTTCCATTTTAGGCTATAGGGAGTATAGTGGTAACATTCACCAAAATAAGAAATAGATAAGTAAGAGGTAAGTTCTTTCTATCATTGCTTTATTGGGACACTCTATCCTTCCTCTCCTTATAAGGAAAATGTGTTCCATCTTCTTATTTTAGCTCTGATGTTTACTCCATCTCTAAGAATGAGGTGCTGTTCACGGTGGGAAGGTCCAATATGATTTCACCCTCAGAACATAGCCTACTGTAGCCTGACAGGCGAATACTTCTCTAGACCAGTCTCCTCCATGAATAAATTGCTCTTGAAAAAGAACTTTCTGTCTCTTCTTTAGGCATTAACGTTAAGGAAAGAAGCAATTCCTCTGATTCCCTCCATGTTGCAAAGAATTTTATTGAGAATATACTTTGCTATTTCAGAACGTGTCTAATTTTTTTAAACACCTAGGTTTATACATCATCTTCTTTGCTTGGAATTTCCTTCTGCCTTCTTGGAATCTGCCTTCTCCATCTGGTGAACTCTTCATTTCTTAAACCCCAATTCCAGTATTACCTGACATGAAGCCATCTCTAGGTCAGACCCTGAATTACAAGTTCTTATAGCATTCTGATATCTAGGTAGCATGAGTCCCAGGCTTAATACATTAATTACATAATCATTTTACTTCTGAATTTTCTAACAGAATGGAAGCTCCATCAAGGCCGTGATTGTGTCTGTTTTGTTAATCCCTGAATCACTGTCACACACATAATAAAAAACTAACAGTATTCATTATCATTGTTAGTAATAACACAACTAATTGTAACTAATAGTGTAACTAATAATGTAGCTAGTAATAACATAGCTAATGTAAATAATTGTAAGCTCTTATGATCATTCCATTGGGTTGTGAGGTACCTGAGGCAACAATCATATCATAGTCCCAGCCCTTAGGCTAACATCTGATATGTTTTCAATAGATGTTTGTTACATTAAAGAAAGAATTATTTGGTTAATGAATTTAAAATCTTAATTTACAGAGAATTCATAAAAGGAAGTATCAGTAGAATACAAAGGTAAAGATTTTAGATAATAAACTTACTACTTGGTCCACAATGGTAACAATGATATGAAGACTTAGGCCTTTCTTCCTATTTGGACAATTTGCTAAGTGTTTTGCCACATTGACAAAAAGTTAGTCTTTCCTTAATAAAATTCAGATTCAGAGATATAATTTTTCTTGAGAGTATGTCAGGAAGCACTGGTTGAACTCATGACTATTTTAAAGCAAGATTTACTTTATATAAGTATAATTAACCATAAGAAGTAATGCAATTAGACTTCAGTGTCTTTTAAAGTTCTTAGATTGAAATGATTTTTCATTATGAGGCACATTTCACAGTGGTCTCATTTAGGGTAGATTTCTTACCCATTGTTATTTCTATTGTATAGTCCATTATTTCTGATAGGTATCCTATTATATTATATTTCACAACTTCTAAGTGCTGATTGTTAGAATCATATTTTAGCATGATAATCTTTATGTCAAGTTATATCCGTGGGGAAAAAAAATTAGTCCTGGTTAAGGCCAACCAGAAATTCATCCTAGGTGAAATTTGTTCTCAAATTGCTATTTGAAATGAATGTATGCAGCTGAAAGCATATACAAAGTATCATTCCAATTATTAAATAAAATCCAGTTTTATTTTCATGTATTGATAGACACTATCAAAAAATATACCAGTTCAGGGCGCCTGGGTGTCTCAGTCGGTTAAGCGTCAGACTTCAGCTCAGGTCATGATCTCAGGGTTCAGGGGTTCAAGCCCCGCATTGGGCTCTGTGCTGACAGCTCAGAGCCTGCAGCGTGCTTCAGATTCTGTGTCTCCCTCTCTCCGTTCCTCCCCCCACTCACACACTCTCTCTCTCTCTCTTTCAAAAATAAAGATTAAAAAAATTTTTAAAAATATATGCCAGTGGTGTAGGTTTTAGCATTCAAATGGTAAGGGAAGACTCTCTAGGGATAACTTTAAAACAAAATATCTAGTTGAGTCTGACACAAAGATTATTTTAAGAAGAAATTGAACCTAGAGAAAATGATTTGTAGAGTAATTCTCTTTGAAGATATAATAAAAATAAAAAGGAAGAGGAATACAGACTTGAAAAATATTAACAGCTTTACCTGACTCCTGAAACTATAAAGTAATGATAAGTAAAAGAAACAGAATACATATAGAATCACAGTCATGGCTTCAGACAAGCAGAAATTATAAACATCAGGCATCACACCAGAATAATTTATGAAAATGGAATTCTCAAAATGGAAAACTAGAATATTGAAGTCAAATGCAGGAAGAAAAATATCAACCATCCTAAACCTTAAATGATTTGTAGAAATGTTTTTTTAACTTTATGATAAACACATAAAACTGTGCAAATATTTTCCTGTTTATTTTGTTTCTTTTAAAATTATTTAAATGCACTTTATCTCTCATGATCCCCAAACACTAGAATTGTAGAATGAGTGTAGTAGGAATAATGTTTTTGGCTATAAGAAACAGAATTCTGAGTAAAAGTGACTCTGAATAATAAGTACATTTGTTGCTCATAACAAAGTCTCAAGGTAAGCAGTTCCAAAGTTGGTTTCAGTAACTTAATGATTTTATCAAAGGCCTGGGTTTTTTTCCATTTTTCTATACTGCTATCCCCAGAATGTTGTCTTTTATCCTTAGACTTGTTACCTCATGGTTACACAACATCTGCTGCCACTCTAGACATCACATTCTTATCCAATCACAAGAGAAAGAGGAATAAAGGGGCTGGGGTTGGGGGGGGGGGGGTGGATTCCCGTGCCCCTACCTCTCTCTTTTAAGTTAAGGAGGAAATTTTTTTTCAAAATCTCCCTCAGCAATCAATCCAGAATTTCTCCTCCTCCTCTTCCTGTTTTAGTGGCCAAAATAGAGTCATGAGTTCATGTCCTAACTTCAAAGGAGGTGTGCCTAGGGACTATCTGGCTTTTCAGTCTCTGATGCAAAGTGGATACTGCTGCAAGGAAGAAGAGGGAGGAAAATGGCAGTTGTCTGGGAACAGTTGCCAGCCTTGGCTGATTATTTCAAAGGCTTTTATCTTCTTTTTTTTTTCTCTCTCTCTCTTTTAATGTTTATTTATTTTTGAGAGAGAGAGAACACAAGCAGGGGAGGGGCAGATAGAGAAGGAGACACAGAATCCGAAGCAGGTTCCAGGCTCTGAGCTGTCAGCATAAAGTCCTATGCAAGGCTGGAACTCACGAACCTTGAGATCATGACCTGAGCTGATGTTGGACACTCAACCAACTGAGCCACCCAGACATCTCAAAGGTTTTTTTGTTCTGAAGTTCAAATCTTCTGGCACCTTAGGAACAGGATTGCATCCATCCATATTATACTTCAATTAGGGTATCAATAATCTAAGGCCAAATCTATGTAAAAGTACATGAATTAGTATTTGGAAAGCCCAGTGTAACCAGTGATAAAGTTTTCTATGAAGTATAGCCAGGAAACGATGAGCCTGAATCAAGTTCATGTGTGTGTGTGTCTGTGTGTCTGTGTGTGTGTCTCTGTGTGTGCACAAGTGCATGTTAAAAGAATCTCTTGGTAAAGGAACTTGTCGTTAGTGTTCCCGCTCAGTTATCAATAGGAGTTTTAAAACAGCTTAAACCTGCCTATTTTTTCAGTAGCATTCAAAATATCTCCATAACCTCATAACATAGGTTGCAATATGTGGTAATGAAAATGAGCATCTTCGTAGCTGATTCTGTTCTTAATAACATTTTGATCAGACTGCTGCCGTGCAAGCCAGAAGTGTCAGTTCCAGCAGGTAGCCATACACAGAGACAATTGTCATAGTTCCTGATTATATGGCACCTTTCCCCTATGAAGAGCTCAAAAAGCCTTACAAGTATAATTACATCTTTGCTGCATTGTCATGAGTTAGGAATGCACAATAATTTTGGCCAGTGGGAAAATTCATGTAAAGAGTGAATGAATGATTAGTTCTGGTTATAAACCCAAGTAGACTGTAGAAAATGGAATGAAATGCAGGCTTCTTCTCTAAGGAGACTGTTCATTAAAAGGAACAGTGTGGGGTTGCCTAGGTGGCTCAGTTGGTTAAGTGTCCGGCTCTTGGTTTCGGCTCAGGTCGTGATCTCATGGCTTCGTGGGTTTGAGTCCCGCATCAGGCTATGCACTGGCAGCATGGAGGCTGCCTGGGATTCTCTCTCCCCTCTTTCTCTACCCCCTCACCCTCTGCTTATGTTCTGTCTCTCTCAAAATAAATAAATTAAAACTTAAAAAAAAAGGGAGCAGTACAGAATTTGTCCTGTAGCCAGTTGCTGTCCTTATGGTTCCGTTTTTCACTTTACTTCATTGGACAAGTATACCTTACTGTATGAACTAGAAGTATTCTTTTAGATTATTTGTTTTTAATTTCTTTTAATGTTTGTTTATTTTTGAGAGACAAAGGGAGACAGAGTGCGAGCAGGAGAGGGGCACAGAGAGAGGGAGACACAGAATCCGAGGCAGGCTCCAGGCTCTGAGCTGTCAGTACAGAGCCTGACACGGAGCTTGAACTCACAAACAGTGAGATCATGACCTGAGCCGAAGTTGGACGCTTAACAAACTGAGCCACCCAGGCGTCCCTGTGAACTAGGAGTATTCTTGAGAGACTACTTGAGAGTTTATTTCTTCATAGAGAATGTTTCTTTCATGTTCTGCCCTGAAGTAGAGATAAATGATTACAAGAAAGAGAATTTTTCCTGTAAGACATCATAAAATCAACATAAACCTTTAAACATTGAATGTTTAAAAGGAAAATTTATTTCCAAAGGAAATACTCAAAATATGTGACAACTTGATGTAAATTATATATTTTAAATGTTTATTCTAATAACTTAAATACTGCAGGGAAGAATATCTTAATTGAGAAACATTAATAAACTTGTCTAAAAAATTGTCTTCCCAATATTCTTTGACAAAGTAATAGATGTTTAGTTTGGCTACATATCCATCTGGAAGATTCCAGGAAGCCAGTTTAGCATTTTGTTGTTCTTGTTCTTAGGGGGAAGTTGAATTGAAAAGATGAAGAATAAAAAATTGTAGCTGTGACATGGGTTTAAAATATAGTAATAATCAAGGGAGAATTTTTATCAAAATATTTGATCAAAGAAGTTATGCTGTATCTGCCATCAGACACTATATTTTAATTTTTCCTGGTTTGTAAAGATAATAAGTTTATCTTTCTTCCAAATAAGTTGTACCAATAGTTCCATTTTTAAAGAATGTCGAGTCTTGGGCCTTCTAGTGTTTACTGCTTACACTGTAAAGAATGATTTTTTTTCAAAAATTTATAATATGAGCGTCATTTGAAAAATTATTAACGAGAAGAACATGAAAATGTGGCAAACTTGGCAAGTCTAAATTATAAAATACTTATGTTCATTAAAACATAAGACACAAATTAAGAAAAGTGGAAAGGTAATATTTTCTTTCCCTAAGTCTCAATAAGAGAGAAATATCGGACATTAACAACTGAGAGTTTTCCTTTCCTTGTGCCATGAATAGCCACTAATTAGAGAGTGTTTGAGCACATTTGAAAGACAAGTTAAAAGCTGGAATGCATAAACCAAGGCCAAAAATTGGCAGAATCCTGCGAGAGTCAGCAATCCTAAGTTACTACACTGGGAATTTATGAGGAAACGTGAATTCTGCCAACTTTATGTGGCTTCAGGGATAATTGTACATTTAAATAAAGTCTCTGCATCTGATAAAAAGAAAACCATACATTGTATGCAGATGCACCAAGATATTGCATCATTTTCCGTCATTGTTCCCATTGGAATCTTATTCCAGATTTGCAACTGAAAATTCTATAAAGTAATAGCATGCTAGTAAGGACTCAAATTTCATAAACACAATCAAAATGACGGTATTAAGAACAAATGTCCCTGGATTTCAGTAGCTTGTACCCTAAAAAATGAGAATTTCAAATAGTTAATTAATATAAATAGCTATCTAGTGGAAATTCCCTAATAATGTTCTCAGTTCTTAATTTATCTATCATATCTATATTCAAGGTTTTGAAAACTTAAATATTTTTAGGGACCAGACTTAAATCACAAACCCATAAAGCCATCTAGATGTGAGATTTTAAGGAGTGATGTAGACTAGGAGTTGGGAAACTATAGCTTATGATCCAAATCTGGCATCCCTGGGTTTTTTTGTAAATAAAGCTTTCCTGAAACAAAGCCATGTCCATGTGTTAACATTATCATTTGTGGCTATTCTTGCACTACAATAGCAGAATTGAGTCGTTGAGTCAGAGATCCTATGAGCCACAGAGTCTGAAACACTTCCAACCTGGCCCTTTGCAGATAAAGTTTGCTGGCCCCTGGCATAGACTATGGTGAGCTATAGAGCACATGCTTTTCATAAAAGCATTCACATTTAAGCAATGATCAATCCAAACATTTCAGGCCAGAGGTAGATGGCTGGCCCGTGCTGGGAAAAGAATGAGTCTACCATTCTTAACCTTGTTATTAACTTTCTGTGTGACCTTGAATAAGTCACAATTCTCCTCTAGTAAGAAGTGAGCATTTCCTTTTACTGAGGTTGTGGTGCATAAGGTCAAATGGCAAAAAATAGCATGGTCTTTCAGGAAAATGTGAAAGGTCAGAGAACTACATCCAAAACAGTCATAAACGCAAGGAGAATCTAAAGTCAGTATTGAGAGCTGAGATGCAGAGCCTAAAAGGTCAGAAATTCAAGCAGACAAATGAGGGTGATCTGATCGAATTTAAATATTCAAATAAAGTGTTTAAATATGCCTAGGCCTATGTTTTCATGGACAAGAACTCGGTTTCCTCATCTGCAAAAAGTTTTCCAAAGTGTGCTCCTAGTCTGAGAAACGTCCTATAGGAAAGAAAAAGTAAATGTCCCTTGGTCACAAAGACAAGAAAAAAGTCTAATTTAGTTTCATCTGTTAGAGAATCAAAATGAACATTTATATATTTTACCTGAGAAATACTGCCAATAAGAAGTAAAACTTTACCTATTTGCAGATGAAATGATATTATATATAGAAAACTCTAAAGACTCCAAAAAACTACTAGAATTGATGAATGATTTCAGGAAGGTCACAGGATACAAAATATACAGAAATCTTTGCATTTCTATGCACCAATAATGAAGTAGCAGAAAGAGAAATTAATAAAACAATCCCATTTACCAATCCCATTGCACCAAAATAATAAAATACTTAGAAATAAACAATCAAGGAGGTGAAAGATCTGTACTCTGAAAACTGTAAAATATTAATGGAATAAATTAAAGATGACAGAGACAAATAGAAAGATATTCCATGCTCATGGATTGGAAGAACCAATATTGTTAAAATGTCCATAGTACCCAAAGTAATCTGTAGATTTAAAGCAATCCCTATCCAAATACCAACAGCATTTTTCATAGAACTGGAACAAATGATCTTAAAATTTGTAAGGAACCACAAAAGACCTTGAATAGCCAGAGCAATCTTAAAAATGAAGAACAAAACTGGAGATACTGGTGAAATAAATCAGTCAGAGAAAGAAAAATACTGTATGATTTCACTCATATGTGGAATTCAAGAAACAAAACACAGAAAAAAAAAAGAGGGAAATAAAAAAAATAGACTTTTAATATAGAGAACAAACTGTTACCACAGGAAAGGTGTGTGTGTGGGGGGGGGGGGGGGGTTGGGGGGGGTGATGGTTGAAATAAGTGAAGGAGATTAAGAGTACACTTATCCTGGGACGCCCAGGTGCCTTAGTTGGTTAAGCATCTGACTTTGGCCTAGGTCATGACCTCAAGGTGTGTGAGTTCAAGCCCTGCACTGGGCCTGCTGCTGTTAGCACAGAGCCTGCTTCAGATCCTCTGTCCCCTTCTCTCTCTGCCCCACCCCTGCTGGTTCTCTCACTTTCTCTTTCCCTCTCTCTCTGTCTCTCAAAATAAATAAATAAATAAACTGAAAAAAAAAGTGCACTTATCCTGTTAAGCACTGAGTAATGTATAGAACTGTTGATATTGTACAACTGAAACTAATATAAAACTGTACATTAATTATACTGGAATTATTTAAAAAAAAAAAAAAACTTGGAGGTATCACAGTCCCAGATTTCAAGATATACTGCCTTTAACATTTTTAGCAAGCTTTGCCAAAATGCACTGGCCATCTGAAATCTTTTTTAAATTATGCCATACCTATAAATCCTTAAGAATACTTTAGGAAACTCTGACCTAGAAAATCTCTGAAGTTATTTCCAACTCTGAAAACCTTCCCTATTTTAATAGCTAAATCTTACAGAGCGTTTACCATTTATCAGGCACTATTTATGTGCTTTACCTAAATTAACTATTTTAATCACACAACTCTGTGAAGTACGGATTATTATTATCATCCCACTTACAAATAAGAACATTGAGGTGCAAATATGTGCTTTAATTTGTTCAAAATCAAACAGCTGGGGTGTGTGGGTGGCTCAGTCAGTTAACTGTCTGACTCTTGATTTCGGCTCCGGTAATGATCTCACGGTTCATGAATTCAAGCCCCACATTGGGCTCTGCACTGACTTGGCAGAGCCTGCTTGGGATTCTCTCACTCCCTCTCTCTCTGTCTCTCTCTCTCTCAATAAATAAATAAAGGTTTTTAAAAAATTAAAAAAAAATCAAACAGCTAGTGAGTGGTAGAATAGGGATTCAGACTCAGGTAGTCTGAATGTTGTGGCCAAAGCACAGGAAAAGGTGAGATACAATTAATTAAAAAAAAAATAGTATCTCAATCTCACTGGGAACAAAAAGTAGACATAGCATGTAAGAGGAATAAGGCTCTGGAGGGGAGATTTGGGGTCCATGCCCTCAACTACTCCACATTCATAGTTTTGTTGTTATGTTTCAGATATTCAAAAGTCAAAAACCTAACTTAAATATGTCACAGAATATTTCTTTTAACATTTGAATTTTTTAAAAACCTATTATTGGAAATATCATTAAGTCAACTTAACACAAGATTTAGATATACAGAGACTAGTGAACCTCAGACTTACCTGCTTTTATCATCATACATAGTTCATAATAAATGAGCTAATGTATATTCATTACAGTATTCATTAAAACAGCCCTATCAGGATATCTCCTTGGCAACTGCTAATTAATTGTAGCTGCTTCCTTGGCAACTGTTAATTAATTGTAGATACCTGATAAAAATTGAGTGGTTTGTCTTTGTAAATATTCTAGATATTTCATCATTCATTCATGCACGGGTGAATGTCTTCATTAAACAACACTGACTGAAAACCTATTTACACTGTGAACAGGACTAACAACTTACTTGCTCTCATGGGGTGTTAGTCTAGCATGGGAAAAATAATTAGTAAGCAAAGGAAAATGATTTTAATTTTCAGTATTAAACATTTGATTAAATAAAATATTTAATTAAATAATAAATATTTCCAGTGTTAAGTGTTAAGAATTAAGAATAAAATGAAACACAAGAACATATAAGGTGAAGGTGCAAAGGAAGTTTTATTTTGAGTAATGGAGATGGACTATATGAGGAGAAAATGTTATCAGCAGAGTTGAGGAAAAGCAGCCAGCTATTGGAAGATATAGGGGAAGAATATTACAGTCAAGAGAAACAACAATGATAAAAGTGACAATCATAGAAATACTATACACATATACAATTTTTACGTGTATAATATGACCATAGGTTGGTAAACATTATTTAATACAACCAATTACTATGGAACTTGCACCATCAAATTACTAGACAAACTTACAAATGAATCTAAATAATCAGCAAGATACTTGGTTCAGGCAGATGAAGATCAAATTGTCAGCATTACTGGTAGAAAATGTGGCCCAAATCTGTGACCAGGTCCTAATATTTGCTCCCTGACCTATGGTGGTGATCATGTCTTCAAGGCCAGCCATTTGTAAGGGGAAATCACACCAGTTGGATTTCCCTGTGGGGATGGAGAGATAGGCCCCAAACCCACATATGCTTACCATACATAAGGAGCATGGTCAAATGAGTGCATCCCTCAAGCAGGTTGGCATGAACTGCATAAGGACGGCCCACATGGGAACCCACTGGTGGAGTAAGGACATAAACAAATGAAGATAAGATGCTCACCCTCCTACTAATCAGTAAAGAAAGGAGATAAAGGTCTGAAGTATTCCTCTATCAAGGTATATCTCACCTAGAGATAATTTCCACACCCATCCCCACTTTGCATCCCCAACCAGGGGATAATTGGCAACGTGTGGAGATATTTTGGTTATGAAGACTGCAGAGAGTGCTTCTGTTATGCGGCTAAACATCCCACAGTGTACAAGATAGCTGTATCCCAGCTATATTGTAGGACAATAGGGTTTCCTGCAACAAACTACAATGGGAATTTTTAGTTTCTTCACTTGGGACCAAAATCTTTCACATCCTTCACAGACACATGTTAAAATTTTGGACTTAAGCTACAATCTCAGAAGAACCTCAGCTTTAGATGTACTCTTTCTGTATGTTCATTGCTTCTTTTCATATATGTAAATATTGCAAGGTTCTCCAAAACCCAACTGAAATGTCACCTCTTCTTAAAGTTTTCCCTAATTACTAAACTGTTAGATGTTCCTTCTTCTGAATTCCAATGGCAGTGTATACATATGTTTACCTTGGCACTTACCACCCTGGGAAGTAATTACTCTTTTAAAGGTCATTCCCATTTAGAAAATAAGTCTTTCCGAGTAAAGACTGTGTAAGATGTGCTAAACATTCAACAATGCCACAGTAGGCTCCTATCAAAGAATTTATTTGTCCAAAATGTCATTAGTGCCAAGTTGAGAAACCCTGAATCCCAGAAATCTTTGTAACTCCACAGGAATCTTGGTAACTCCAATGCCCACATGGTGCCTGCCATAAAAAGTGCAAACTAAGTGAATGAATGAGTACTCACGAAGAACACTACTAACACAAAATACCATGAATTCTATTTTATTTTTCTCATAAAGTCTTACTTGTTTCTATCCTGATGAAATTTAAAACCTATTACATACATTCAGCTAAAAGGAACATTTTTTGGACAATTGACAGAACGATTATAGTTTAACAACTAGCACCTGAACAAGAAAAGCAGTGGGCTGTGTTATGAACCGTCTAAAATCTTGTGGGTAAAGGCAGTTAATTTTAAAGGTGTAAAAATGTAAGAAATAATATTAAATGACATCTTCAAAAAACATAAATAAGAATGTAATAATTTTAAAGTTATAAAATGTAAGAAATCATATTAGAAAAACAACTTGAAAACAGAAGAATGTAATGACAGAAGGAAACTTTGGTGACAGTAATTAAACTTTAATGGAAAGGAGGATCATAAAAATAAAATGGATAAAATTAAGACAAAATAAATGCTATTTTTAAAGTATCAGAACTTAAATAAGCTTCAGGAAACATTCAGAAAACCTCATGGGAAAACCTTTTTTTTATTGTTCCAGAACAAGCAAAAGAAAAAATATTGCCCATTCAGAAGAATGGCAAAGGAATGGTAGGAAGCTATGTTATATATTTAAAATATGATTTCTAGGTATGAATTTATGAACCAGGGGTTTCAGAAGCAGTAGCCCAAGACTAGGATGGGAAGAGAAAAACGCTTAGAGATGACATAGAGGCTAGCTATCCCCTCACGAAAGCAATCAAACTTAAACTACACTGAATACACATAAGAGATAATAGTTTCTTTACACATTTTCTTGGTCAGCCCACATCTAGAGAATAGTGTTCATTTCTGAGTATCACCTGGCCCTCAAAGATAAGAAATGTTTTGGGTTCTGTGGTCCATATGATCTCTGTCACACCTACTCAATTCCACTGTTGGGGTAAAAATAGCCATAGATAATATGTGAACAAATGGGCATGGCTGTGCTCCAATAAAGCTTTACTTACAAAAGCAGAGTTGCCAGATATGGACCTGGCCCTGCTTTGGAAGAGAAACATTGATAACCAGAGTATTTAGGGGCCTGGAAATCCTAACATACAAGGATTGATTTAAAGTGTCACTAATATTCAGGGGCACCTGGGTGGCTCATCAGTTAAGTGTCTGACTCTTGATTTCAGCTCAGGTCATGATTTCATGGTTCTTGAGCTAGAGCCCCACGTTGGGCTTTGTGCTGACAGTGCAGAGCCTGCTTGGGAATCTCTCTCTCCCTCACTCTCTGCCCCTCCAAGCATGTGTTCTCTCTCTCTCTCTCTCTCTCTCTCTCTCTCTTTCTCTCTCAAAATAAATAAATTAATTTTTAAAACTTAAAAAAAAAAGTCAGTAATATTTAGCCTAGAAAAAAGATACATCCTAGAATTAATAAAACTTGCCTTAGGACACTCGGGTATAAAGACCTCCCCATTTCTTCATTTAATAAAATTAATTTTGTCTTGGTTCTCCACCACTAAGGCTGGGAAAAATACTTATTCTCAGGGTTATGTGATTATTTCCTTGGGGATCAGTGAGAACTATAGAGTTCACAGAATCCAGAAAATTGTGCAAAGGCCTTTGGTCTTAGGCTCATGGTAGTTTTCACTAGAATATTTGTTGCCCAAGGCTACACCATGCTGAAGTCAAATACATGTGGCTCTGCTACTCATGTGATTATTTCTCATTCATTTGCCACATCTGGCCACTTGGTCCTTCACCTTGGCTCTCAAGGCTTTGGTGCTCATCATTTACTTATTGGGCTTTTGGTGGAGCAACAAGATTTGCAAGAATTCACCATTCCTCAATATTCCCAGGCTCAGAAGAAAATCTAACTCTTTTTTCATGGGGTCCAGCCACTACCATCCCCTTTCGTAGAAACACCTATTCAGTGGTATAGATTTGGCAAGAGGGGAGGCAGATGTTCTTCTTACAATGCTGGCCACAGTTTCACAACTTTCTTTGGACTGATGGAGGTCCCGCACAGACCCCTCTGGACATCTTGAAACATATTTTAAGATCTAAGTGGAAAAAGGAGGCATATGCTTGTGAAAAACGGACAATTCAAGAAAGCAAGTGGGGGGTGTCTGGGTGGCTTAGTCGGTTAAGAGTCTGACTTCAGCTCAGGTGATGATCTCACAGTTTGTGAGTTCGAGCCCCGTATCGGGGTCTGTGCTGACAGCTCAGAGCCTGGAGCCTGCTTCGGGTTCTGTGTTTCCCTCTCTCTGTTCCCTTCCACATTCTCTGTCTCTCTCACTCAAAAAATAAATAAACATTAAAAAAATAAAAAAGAAAGCAAATGGTATGTGAGTTAAAAAAGGGGGATAATTTTCAGGTGGAATAGACAAAAAACATCACTTATTTATTTTTCAAATTTTTATTTCCAGTCAAGACCTTTTACCTGAGCTCCAGTCTCTCTCCCTGTCTCTCTCTCTCTATCCCCTCCTTCCTCTCTCTCACACACACATGCATACATACACATAATACTGTTCTCTAATTCCATTCTAATATTCCCACACTGGTATTCAATCCAGAAACTATTTTAAATTCCCTCCTCTCCTTTACCTCCCACACCCAATCAGTCATCATCATCACCAAGTCATTTCTTCACCAGAGCATCTCTCATTGCCCACTCTGTCGTCCATACTGCCTTTGTCTTATTTCTGACCCCGTTACATCCTACCTGCATTTCGGAGCAGTCGTATTGGGCCTCTTTACTAGCATATCCTCTCCCCAATTCTCTCACTGTTCCAAGCTGCCAAAGTGAGCTTTCCAAAATACAAATCTGATCTAAATCCTAAAGGCTTCCATCTCCTTCAGGCTAAAACTCAAACTCCCTGATTTGATATGGATGAGCTTATAATACGGCCCTTGCTTACGTATTATTTCTTATTTCGTACCAATTTTCTCATTTATTATTATTTCTTATTATTTTTATGAACCTGCCATTCCTTGAAATGGGCCATGATCTCTTTCAACCCACCCCTTTGACATTTCTTCCAAAAAAGACCATATCCTCTGACTCTATAGTCTGATCAATGCTCCAGAATGAAATGTCAGTCAGGCCTTTTACTCCCAACACTGAGAGAGTACTTCTCCCTGTGCTCTTTAGAAACTTACACATATATATTTTCTATGACATTTACTTCACTGGTAAACATTGTCCACTGTCTTAGCTATACATCTCAAGATTATGAACTACTTGGCAATATGAACATAGCTCTCATATTGATAACCCTAAAACTTGAGAGATAATAGGAAATCAACATATTTGTGTTTTTCAATAAGTAATATTTAGACGTGTATGGGTATGACATATTGAATGGGGGGGGGGGGTGGGGAAGAGCATTAGCAAAGGCTTAAAACATAAAACTGATCTTCCCAGAGTGACCACTAATCTTCACGTTGTTAAATCAAGTGATCAGTTCTCAGACCTATCAGCAGTTTTTGCCACAATTTATCATTTCCATCACCTTGAAACACTTTCTTTACTTGACTCGCACGTCTTTATACTCTTTTTTTTTCCTATTGTCCCTTGTCACTTCTCAGGCTTTTTTGTTGGCTCTTCCTCGTGTCATCTTAGACTTATTCTCTTCTCATCTCCACGCAGTCCCTTAATGATCTCATGTTCTCAAGATCTGATGCTGTCTCTTTGCTAACCATGCTTAAATTATCTCTCTTTCCTGGACTTCTCTAAACTCTAGGCTTGTGTATATAACTGCCTGTTTTACATCTCTAGTTGGCTTTACAATAGAAATTTCAAATTTGACATCTTTTTTTTCCCTTCAACTTTATTGTGGTATAATAGACAAATAAAATGTAAGACATTCAGAGTATATAGTGATTATTTGATGTGCATTATGAAGGGAGTCCTCCCTATCTGGTTAATTAACACATCCGTCACCTCAAATATTTACCTTTTTTGAAGGGGTGGGTGGGTGAGTTGGTGGGGTTAAGAACATTTAAAACCAAATCTCTGAACTACCTAAAACCCTGTTCTACCCTGTCTTCCTTACCCACCAATTATAACTTCACCCTTGTAGTTGCTCAGACCAAAGCACACTTGTAGTTACATTTGACTCTACATTCTCTTGCTCCTCATAGATATTTCAGCAACAAGACATTTGACTCTAATCTTAAATATGTTCAGCAGCCAACCACTTCTCACCGCCTTCACTACCACCACCCTGGTCCAAAACTGCCATTTCTTCTCATTTGGTTTGTTCCATTAGCCTCCTACTTGATCTCCTGGCTTCTACTTTTGTCCTTCTCAGTCTGTTTACAAGCCTGCCATCACAAATAGCCTTTTAAAATAAGTCACTTCACTCACACTCTGGATCAAAACCTTTTACTGACTCTCCATCTTACACAGAATCAAAGCCTACATCTTACATTGGGCTATAAGCCCTCAGATTAACTTCTCTTATCATCTCTTTACATCCTTTCTCCCTCACTCTGCTTCAGATACATGGTCTCTTAGGATGTCTTCAAGCAAGCAACATGTCCCTGCTTTAGGGTCCATGCACTAGCATGCTCCTTCATTTCCTTTAAGCGTCGTTCAAATTTCATTTTCTGGCAAGACCTTATCTGGATCTCCCTATTAAAAATTGCAATCCCCCTATGTCTATTCTTCGTACTACCTCCTCTGCTGAAGTTTTCTACATAGCATTTATAACCTTCTAATATATTATTATATTTTACTTAATCATTTTACTTATTGTAATTCTCCCCCCACTACAATGTAAAGTGCTTTTGGACAAGAGTTTTTGTCCCTTTTTATTCACTATTGTACTCCAGACCCAAGAAGATTGTCTGGTGCATCATCTTTCAATAACAGCTGCTGAATGAAAACGGGTACATGCATTTTTGCATTTCTGAGTTCCTGACAGTGTCTGGATTACAGTAGTATTTTAATGTTCAAAAAATGCTATGAGATAATTACTGTAGCCATTTTAAAGATAAAGGAACTAAAATTTCTGAGATTTGAGCCAATGAAGCGTCTAGAATTTCTGTATAGTCATGATTTAAGGACAGCATTCTGGTTAGTGGGAAGATAAAAACTTGGAACTCAGAAAAATGTGATCTTTTCTTATACCGTATACTGTACTTGAGAATGGCTTAAGAAATGCTGACTGCATGTGTCATGGGCGAGGATACTTCTGACCTTTGGCACCTACTCTACCCAAGGTTTTACCATTGCCGTTTCATAGGGTGGTGCCAGAATCCCAGACAATATCTTCAGGAGACAATGAATACAATAGTCTGTAACAGAAATTCACTGAGCAAAGTTGATAATGAATACTGATGATGAAATTGTGGCCATTTTGTGGGGTATTAGAATGCTTTGCTCAGAATCGTGTTTATTCATTGGTTCCTAAACCTGTGGTGATTCTTAAAAATATATTTGTTGTGGACGTGCTAGTCTAGACATTAAACAAGCTTCCCAGATTTATGTTAAACAGCCAGCTCTGTATTCCCAACAATAATGGGCATTTGGAAATATGATAAGCAGGTGACAGTTTGCATATTGTTTTATATTTACAGTTTGCTTCTCTCTATAAAATACCCCAATTTCTGTGCACTATAAAACCAGGTAAATCTGACAGAGGGTGGGTAGAATGTCTTTTGGAGCAATGTGTCACGGACTGTCTCACAATAGTACTTTTCTCTATCTGTTATAGGTCAATGCACAAACTGGCCCAGTTGGAAAGACTTGACCTAGGCAATAATGAATTCAGTGAGCTGGTAAGCGAATGCATTTTCTCAACTTGATAAATGCACCCCAGGAGATTATTTATTTTGCTCTGTCTCTGTAACTGCAGGTATTAAATTATCCAACTGCACATTTGCATTTGCTAAATATAACAACAAAATGGAATCCGGGAAATAAAGTGATTGTTTGACTGTATAGAACACCACAGACTACCAGATAATATTAGATGCGCTAAAAAGAGAGAGAGAGAGGAATAGGTAAACAGATGCAAATTGACAATTTCGAGCACCAGTTATGTAGCAGGCACCAAGTTCAGCGTGTCACTTATGTTATCTCACTTAACCCTTATTTGTTATGTTGCCATGTTAACTTTATGGAAATGAGCTCAAAGTGGTCACCAGCTTGCACAGCTTTTATGTAATTGAACAAGAATTAAAGCAAGACTTGATTAACTCAAAGCTCATACCTTGAAGACTTCTTCCTTTAGGGATGCTTAGTGGAGAGGAGTGGTTAAAATCCTTCTATTTCTAATTGTACTGAGAGTGTCTTTCTAATGAATACATATTCCAATCTCACTGCCACCAAAACTGAAAGAAATTCTGACTTCTCCTTTCAGGACTTAAGTTTTCTTTAAAATTTGCCTGAAGACCAGAATCTCAAATGCAAATTAGAAAGCACATACTCCTTTATAAGCAGACTCTTTTTAATTCAGAAGTCTCCACTTGAACATCTTCAAGTTTCAAAAATGCAATTCATCTGAAATGTATTTTAACTATTTTTAAATTAAAACATGTAATTAAGTAATCAACTATTCTCTCCCAGCTGTGTTGCTAGCAATGTGACCTTGTGCAAATCACTTCACCTCTCTAAGCCTCTTTTTCATTTTCTATAAAATGGAAATTAAAATGGCTCCTCCCTTGCAGGGCTTATGTGAAAATTAAATGAGATAATGCATGGGAAAAAGGGATTCTCAGTAAATGCCAGTTTACAGGGTGTGATTTGCACTGCATCTTGAATGTGCAAAGAAATTAGCTTGTTTAGCTTTGACCATAACTAATCTGGCCATTATCCCAGCCTCTATCAGCTGTTCACTGAGGGTAAAAGCTGACTTTCATTCTTCTGCAATTAAAAGTTTCATCTGATTTAAGAAGTTACAAGATTCCTTTGGGCTGTGGTCATCTTCCTCGCATAAAAATTCTTTCTGTTGTGTGTCCTCTCACCTTCCCCAGCTTCTCTTCATAACATGGATCTTGGGTATGTGCAAAGGCTACATGTCTCTCTGACCTGAGGGAAAGGGACTCTCTGGTCTCAGGCTGTTTTTCAGAAGTGTCCTGCCAGACATGCTGGCCTCGGGGCTGATGTCTGCAGCTGACCCTGCCCCTTGTGTTAAAGCTAGAGTTCTGAAGCCATAGTCAATTTTCTAGGCTCAGGCAATACTACTTTTGAGCACTGGCCATTTCTCCCTTATTTGCATTGCTACCACTCAGCTCTCATTGGCTGTAGATATATTAGTCTCTGCCCTGTCTTCCCTCCAGTATTAGGCTTGGCCGTCGTCCATCCCCTATTTCTTTTGTGAAGATACCTCACCAGCTTTAATACTAGTATTAAGAGCGTACAGGCTCTGAGAGTCCACTTCATGTGCAAACTGAGAGAGCCTCTGTAAAAAGTAAACTTCAGAGCCTCCTTCTGCCTGCTACATTGCACCACCAAGTTTGCTTTGTTTGGGATACCCTCAACTTTGTGATAGGACAGCTTGCAAAGTGACCTCAACACAAATATTAGAGCAAAATGACCCAGTACATAATCTAATGTACCCCAGGCTTTTCTAAAGTAGATACTTACTAATAATGTAGGAAGAGAGATTGGTAAGGGTGGTGAATAGCAGTGACAAAACTATTTTATACTGGGAGTTTAAAAATCAGTTGTTAAGAAGTTACAATCTGCCCATGCTTCCATGAAGAGATGTAGCATGGCCTACTAGTTGAAAGAATATGAACCATGGATTCAGACAACTGAGGTTTCACTGTCATTTCCATCACTGGCTAGTTGGGTACCTTTGAGTCTATATAGCTCACTCTCTATCCTTGGTGTCCTCTTCAATAAAATAAGGGCATCAAAGGCATCCATTTCACAGGCTTTTGGGAAAAGTTCTATGCAGGAGAATCTATAATAAGCATTCAATATATGTTTCTATGAATTTTGATTCTGTCAAGTGTATCATTTTGCAAGCCTTTCACATGGATAGTTTAGGAATCAATGTGTTACTATAAATATTTGGACCAACAAACATGAATAAGATAGGTTTACTTTTTTGAAAGTAGACATAGTAAAAGTACACTTAGAAACATATTGTAACTTATGCTTCATGGTATCTAAGAAATCATCACTTGAGCAGAAACATTTTTTTTTATTTTGAACTCCCAATCTTCCATGTTAGTCACAAAACAAATCTCTCTAAAAAAATTTCTTTTGCATTTGTTTTAAGACCCTTTATTTATTGATAATACTCAGTTACTTGGCAGAGGGAGGAAGAGATGGGAGTGTAATTATGGAACTTCACATCTCTTATGTCATTAACTTTTAATCAAATGTCTGACTTTTATTAGTCAGATGTGTGGGACTAGCTGTTATTTCTCTGAATGTAACAACTTTTAATGAGCAAATAAGAGAATTTGCTTTGATGAGAGGCCTCTAGGTGCAATGTCATGTGCAGGCAAGGGGATAAATTCCATTCTGTAGCTAGGCATTGTCACGTAGGAGATTACTGTTAGAGAATTCATTTGTGTGGCATGGTAAAGAGACAGATATGGAGAGAAGATGATAATAAGTAAAAAAAAAAACAACAACAAAAAACTTACAATGTGAAAGTCTAATAAAAAGAACAGAAGCTTGCTTGTTTGAGACTCAATGTAAATATGCTAATGAGGTTTGAAGTAGAAATATCTACTTCAAAAATCCTAAACAGGAGGAATTATTTTATGTTTCTAACAGCAGTGGCCACCAGGAAATACTGGGCAAAGTTCCAGGAACATAATAGATTCTCAGAGGTTTTGTTGTTGTTGTCTCTTTCATGGCTTATTTTTGTCAATATAAAATTAATATATTTCCATTAAATTTTTTAATATTTATTCATTTTGAGAGAGAGAATGTACACAGTGGGAGAAGCAGAGAGAGAGAGAGAGGAGAGAGAGAATTCCAAGCAGGCTTGGCTCTGTCAGCACAGACCCCAACTTGGGACTCCATCCCATTAACCATGAGATCACGACCTGAACCAAAATCAAGAGTCAGACACTTAACTGACTTAGCCACCCAGGAACCCCTCCATTTTTTAAAATTCAGAAAGTTAAGAGGACTGTAAGAATGATAGCAAAAGTCATCCATAATCTCAACCCCTTATAAAACCATGATTAGTGGTTTTGGTATATTCTCCCCCCACCACCATCATTTTCTTTTTTAATGAGGTCAGATGAGTATTATTGGGGCCAGGTCAGAAATGAGACACTATTAGGTTGATGTGTTGGATACCATCATTCTTAAAGCTCCTCTATATACTCTGGGTAGAACAGCCTTCTAACTTCCACAGAGCAATCAGGAACTTCCCATAGTCATAGAATAGTCAGGGACACTAAAACAGGTTCATTAACTGCAATGGGGCCCAGAAGCCATATTTCAGGTATATATAGATCTATCTGATGAAATAAGAGTCCTGTTCATCCTGAACTAGTAGTGGAAATAACAGAGCCCCCAAAGTCAAATCACCATAAGTGAGAAGAATACTGGAAAAGGAAGCAGATTGAACAGCAGAACCTGGAGGAAGATGGGATCAGTGGATCCAGAATCAGGGTGAGGCTATGGCTGACCATCCCCCAATCTAGCCCCAGCTTCTAGCTCCCAGTCTCCTACTCCCTGAGCTTTCCCCTTCCTATATTGAAGGAGGGCCCTGGTAATAAGTAAGAGCCCCCAACAACTCTGCCATGGGAACTTGCATCAAGAGTCAGCTCTAAGAAACAAAATAAGAATGCTTCTTTGCAAACCAGAAAGAGAAAAGAGGTGAGCCCAGAGGAGATAGACAGTAAACTGTTAAGTGGTCTCTGTACATGGTTCAGAGTACAGCAACGTAATGGAAGCAGACTGTGGCACAGGCAACAACCTGCCTACTGCAGCATGAGTGACAGTGCGCAGCAGAAAAGGAAAACGTGGATTACAGAGGTCATTGGAAGAGCATCTCCTGTTATGTGGAAGGTTCCTTTGTCTCCACTCACCTTCCTGCCACAAAAGGAACTCCTACAAGCAGTAACTGGGGAGGAGGATCCCAGGAAAGGCCTGATTTCTTGATCTCTTGCTCTTCAAGTGGAGGGAGGTCAGAGAAGTGAGATTTGAAATTTCACTGTAACCATGACATAATAATACTGGTTATGTGTGCTTTTATAGAGATGTTTCTGTTTACCAAATTGGAATTACAGTTTGCATTCTATTTTATATTACTGTATGATTATCAAATTCAAATAAATTCTTTACAGACATTATAAGTTAGAAGTTTTCTCTGCAACTAAATTAGGAAGGCTGTCAAATAATAGCCAAAATATAAGTAGTGAATTGAAATTTAAACTTAAGAGAAAATAATTAAGTCAGGGAGGCTTGAAATTTTACAATATCATATTTGATGCATATAAAACAATATATGTAATATATGTTTAAGTTACAAAACATAATATAATTCAACCCTGTGTACCCACCACCATATTTTTATGAAATAGAATATCACCAGTCCTGTATAGCTACCTATTTGCTCTTACCTAATTCTGCCTCATTCCCAGAAATAACTACAATCCTGAATTTTAACATTCCCTAAATTTATATATATGTCTAAATGTTATATTATTTCATTTTGCTTGTTCTCAGACTTCCTATAATATGACTATATTACAACTTATATACTTATTTCTTCATAGTCATTTCTGTCCAGTTTTTATTACATCGCTGCTATGAATATTCCTATAAGTGCATGTGTGCAAGAATTTTTCTAAAGCATATATTTAGAAGCAGAATTTCCTAGTCATTAATTGTGTACATATTCAACTTGAAAAATAATGCTTTTCTTTTTTTGTTTCAAAATAGTTGTACTCATTTACCTGCACTGTATAAGACCCCCCATTTCTACCTCTTCACCTACACTTGATATCATCAGACTTTTTTTGCCTCTATAATGGCTGACAGGGTCATCTCATTACTATCTGAATCTGAATATCCCTCAGCTTTCACGAGATTGGTGCTTTTTTTTCCATATGTTGGTGGCTGATAGTGTTTCCTCTTCTGTGAGATGCCTGTTCATGTATTTCTGCCCATTTTTCTATTGGATGCCTTTTTCTTGTAGACTTACAGGGAACTTTTATATATTCTAGATACTAACCTTACGTTGGTTATATGTAGCACAGATACCTTCTCCCAATCTCTGCAGTTTTCTTTTTACTTGCTTCTTGGTGTCTTTTGATGGCCTGAAGTTCTTAATTGTAATGTAATCAAATGCATACTTTTTTTATGCCTAGCATATTTTGTGTCTTGCTTAAGGAGTCCTTGCCTTCCCTGAGGTGCCTGTATGGCTCAGTCAGTTGAGCATCTGACTCTTTTGATTTGACTGAGGTCATGATCCCAGGGTCATGGGATTGAGCCACATTGGGCTCTGTACTGAGTGTGAAGTTTTCTTAAGATTCTTTCTCTCCTCCTCACTCCTCATGCATTCTCATTCAGTGTCTCTCTAAAGTGTGTCTTCTTTTTCTAGAAGTAGAAGAAGAAGGGGAAGAAGAACAACTTGCCTCCCCAAAGTCAAACACATCTTTTATTCTAAAAGTTTGAAAATTTCATTACTTATAGTCAGGTGTATTTCCATCTAGGCTTAATTATTTTACATTGCATATGTTATTCTTTTTCTGAACAGATAGTTTTCCAAACAACATTTATTAAGCAGTCCTTCCTTCTCCTCTGAATGAGTGCAACTTCTTAACAAAATATGGTATCCATATATTCATAGGTTACCTTCTTCATTGGTTAGTTTATTTTCTGGGTACCAAACCACACAGTCTTAATTAGCACAAATAATAAGTTTTTAATATCTGATAGGATAAGTCTCTACAACTTAGGCATCTGGACATTTAGTTTGTATATAAATTTTAGAATTCGTCTATCAAGTTGCTTAAAATGGAAAAATATCATTGGAATTTGTTTAGAAATGCATTGATTCTATAAATTAATTTTCATTGGTTTATGGTGAATTTATATTTTTCTGTTATTGACTCTCCTTATGTGTGACATATCTCCACTTATTTGTCCATTTTAATATCTTTCAGTGAAGTTTTATGATTTTCTTCAAAAAAGATTTTTCACATTTTAGTGGATTTTAATTAGATTATTTGTTTTTTGTATGTTCATTTGTATCAGTTCTTCCTATACTTTGAATACTAACCCTTTATCAGATATGTCCTTTGCAAATATCTTCTTCCGTTTAATAGGTTACCTTTTAATTTTGTTTATGTAGAGGATTTCTAATGTAAAAAACTACCTTTGCATTCCTGAAATAAATCCAACATAATCCTAATATGTTGATGATCCTGACCTTCTATATAAAATGTATTTAATTTAATCCTTTCTGGGATTTTTAAAAATCAATGCTTATGCATTTGATTTGTATACATTATTCTTGTGTACTTTCTCTATCTGTGGGTTTGTGTTTCTCATCAATTTTGGAAAATTATCAGACCTTATCTCCTCAGATATTTCCTTTTGTCTATATGTTCCATATATCCTTCTGGACTTTGGACTAAATATGATATGAATATGATATCATAAGTGATTTTCAAATGCTATTTTAATAATTATTTTGTAAGGTCTTCTTTGAAAAAGCAATCAGATAAGGGGTAATTTTAAAAATGTTTATTTCATCTCCTTAAAGAAAATCTTTCTGCCTCTCTACCTAAAATTATCCAGTGTTAATTCTCCAGAATTTGAGACATGATAGTGATATCATTTTAAGAGTACTTTCAATTCTTTGAACTATTTGATGTACCAGCTACTAACAGAGACATCTCTAAATAATGGGCCACTCATTCTATATTAAAGAACAAAACATGAATTTAAAAAACAAACACCTGGGGCGCCTGGGTGGCTCAATCAGGTAAACATCCAACTTCCACTCAGGTCATGATCTCATGGCTCTTGAGTTTGAGCCCCACGTCAGGCTCTGTGCTAACTAAGAGCCTGGAGCCTGCTTCAGATTCTGTGCCCGTCTGTCGCTCTATCCCTCTCCCACTCATGCTCTGTCTCTCTCTCTCTCAAGAATAAATAAATATTTTTCTTAAAAAACTTTAAAAACAAACACCTAAATTACAGCAACAAAAATATTTAAACAGTAAAAAGTATATATTTCATATGATGAACAAAAACTTTTAATTTTTGAAAGACAATGCAAAGACGGGTTGTATTTTAAAGTCCAGAGAATTCATCAGGAAATGAGTACTATCAATTTAACTATCTAATATTTAAGACAGTATGTTAAGCAGTCTTTATAAGAACATTTCATAAATTCAGCCATCCGTGAACTACATTAGAGGATTGATATTCCATAAAACTTCTTTTCCGAAAAGCTTAAAAAATATTCTGCATTCCACAAATCACCATTTTAAATGCTTAGTAAGTCTACAGATCACAATAAGCAAGAATGTCTAATCTCAGTATTCAAACTGAAATAGTTTTGTTGATTTTTTTCACTTTATTCATAGGGTCAAATAAAAATGTCAAATAGATAAATAAAAAATGGAAACACTGAGAAGAAATGCCAATAGTTGTATAGTGCTGGAGTGGAAAGATTTTACTTTACCCTTCAAGATTCTTCCAGCTGATCTAAGAATTAATTTTACATGAGACAAATTAACAGGAGGGGGAAGAAAAAGTTTAATGTGTGTGCACGAAGTCCCCAAAATGAAATTGAGACCCAAAGAAATGACCAAGACAGGCAGTTTTTATACTTTTTAGACAAAAACACAATAAATCTGTGTGAAGTTGGTGGGACAAAAAAACTTCATGTCGGGGGGTTTCAATTAGTAAGGAATTCTAAACAGAATTTGGACTGGGCTGGAATAGTTAGTCAATTACTAAAACTATAAGCTTTGTTTATATAGCTTTCTATGCTCTGAATTCCCTATCTATGATGGTAGGAATGTCCCTTTACCTGCTGGTACAGGGAGAGTACCTTTCACAAGGTTGATTTATTTCCCGTTTCCAGAGACGAAAAGGAGTCAGAGTGTTCTTACACTTAAGTAATTTTTAGTTCAAAATAATCAGTATGCCAAAGTAGTACCTTTTGTATTACCTACCCTTGGCTCCTACAATAGAATATTTATTTGGGCTATATAAATTACACAAGTGTTTTTTCATAGAAATTTGAAACAATCGAGTACTTTAGCTAATGTTTTAACTTGTAATTTAAATTGATTAGAATTAAATTAAACTCATTCTACTAAAAGCATAGCTGCCAATGGTTTCACCTCCCTAGTTTGCCCAAGGTATTCTCATTTTTAATTACCTAGGATGTATGTGTACGTAAGGCAAGCACTATATTTACATATCTGGTAATTTCTTTTATGAGTTATTATAACATAGGTTTGTCATACCTACTAATCAGATTTTGTCAATTATTTTTCAGATAAAGCTTATAAAAAAAGAACAAAATAGTAAAGTACAATTTGTAATCATATAACTGGCCTCATGTTTTTAGGGAAAATATTTGAGAGATCCTAATTATTACCTCCTCCATTTCCTGCGTTTGTAAAATTACTGTGGACATTGATTATAGATATATATATCACAAGCATTGCCAAAGGTTATTAACATATCAAGAGAAACATGATAAAATGAAACATTTTAAAAATTATTAGAGGCACATCAATTTCTTTATCAGTCCAGGCCCAGTCAGGGGGTGGGAACAAAATCCATGATTTAACAAAGGAAATTTGATATAAAGAACAGCTATTCATGTATTAGAAAACAGAAAGTACAGAAAGGGGACATGGAAGGATCACAGAGGTAATAACCCAGCTAGCACTTCTACAGGAGAGAACAAATGGAAGAAGGTAGTATAAGGAGCTAGAAAGAATTAAAGCTAGGAATCAAGGGGAGCCTGGGTGGCTCAGCTGGTTAAGTGACAGATTTTGGCTCAGGTCACAATCTCATGACTCATGAGTTTGAGTCCAGCATCTGGCTCTGTGCTGACAGCTCAGAACCTAGAGCCTAATTCAGATTCCATGTCTCCCTCTCTCTCTGCCTCCCACCCCCCCCCCCCCAACACACTGTCACACTCTGTCTCTCTCTCAAAAATAAATAAACATTAAAATTTTTTTAATAAATAAATAAAGCTGGGACTTAGACCCATAAAGAGGCTGGTGCTGGGGTCTCTGAGGGGGCATGATAAGGCTGGCTCTAGTTGTGTGGAAAAACTACAAACTGTAATCTGCTGCAGTTGCTGAAGTTTAATGTCATTGCAAAGAGAAGTGTTGCTGTTGAGACTGAAATGACCAGGAGCGAACTAGAAGGAGCAAACCCCATCTTCCTCCTGTAGCCTCCCAGTCTCTCTCCAGTCTCTCCAGTCTACCCAATTGTCAGTGCCTGACACCGAGCAACCTGTCAAAATAGAAATGTTGTTAACCTCGGAATTGCAAAGTAGAATACAGAAAAGTGGACCCACTGCTGAAAAGACAAGAGCTTACACACTTAAAATAAAATGGATATTTGCTTTGGCGGACTCAGTTTTGACATCATTTCCTCCAGAAAGCTTTCCCTGCACTTAGCAGAGCTCCATGTCCCCAACTGGCACTTGATAAATGTTTTTGAATGAATGAATGAATCATTTAATTTTAAAGTGAATAGTTCAGTCGATTCTCATCATCAAAATCGTGCCTATGTAAATTGGAAATTTTTAATTCAAACTAAACAATAATAGAGGTGGAGGCAATACTTTAGTTTACCTGCAAAGCAATCATTCTACAATTAGATATCCTTTGAGGAATCAATTTCAATTCACTTTGAGACAAACTTCCAAATGAGTTTCTCCATGAAACCCTAAAGTAGACAATTTGCCACTGTGATCAATAAGTAAATAAAACTGTATTTCCACTAACTCTGGAATTTGAAAGGAATCCTTGATGAATCATTCAACTAAAATGTATTTTCTGACTGAAAATGATTGTGGAGGCTTTTTATTCGTAAGATGATGAAATTGGGGTCTCTATTTTTATAAATACCACATCTGTTGACCTGGGGTTTTAATAAGCAAACCCAAATGTCACACATGCAAATAAAGAAAGTCATTTTCTTGCTTTCAAACTTTCCCTTCCCTAGCCATAAAATAAGTCATCTTTGCCTGTTTTCTCTCAATTGCCATTTCTCATTACTGCAATATCATGACTGGATACCATGAATGAAATTAATTAGCTCTGTTTGCCTTTCCATAGATAGATTTTTCTAAGAATGGCATATATCTCAATGCAGTCAAGTATCCTCGTGTTTCTGTCAACAGTTTCTACCGGAGAAATTAAAGTAAAAGAAATACTCCCTAATTGAAGCAGGATAAACTACATCAAATAAGAGTATACATTTATAATCAAGGCTTTCCCAAGAAAATAGAAGTATTATATTATCATGGAATAACCCCAAAAGAATAATCTTGAGTTGTGAATAGGGATTATGAATCATCCAAAAAATAACAGAAAGACTGTATTGAAAGCAATCAAATTAAAATTTACATCTTCCTCACTTATGTACTGCAGTGGTAATATTTGGACATACTATCTGAAATAGAAGTAATAGAAAACGATGTATTTGATTTCAGGTTTCACAGTAAACCAAAACTAAAAGACAATGAAAACTATCAAGAAGAAGACGGATAAAGTTGTGTGTTTACAGAAGGTGTAATTAGTTAGGGTGGCTAGGGAAGCTTCACTCAGAAGGTGACATTTTAGTAAAAATCTAAAGTAGGAGAAGGAGTGGGGCACCTGGGTGGCTCAGTTAAGCATCTGACTTCGGCTCAGGTCATGATCTTACAGCTTGTGGGTTTGAGCCCCACATCAGGCTCTGTGCTGACAGCTCAGAGCCTGGAGCCTGCTTCAGATTCTGTCTCCCTCTCTCTCTCTCTGCCCCTCCCCCCGCTCACACTCTGTCTGTCTGTCTCTCTCTCTCTCTCTCAAAAAATAAACATGAAAGAAAGAAAGAAAGAAAGAAAGAAAGAAAGAAAGAAAGAAAGAAAGAAAGTGAAGGAGTGAACCATGCAAATATCTGGGTGTAAGATTGTTCTAGACAGAGGAAACAGGTATTACAAACATCTGATATGAGAGCAAGACTGACATGTGAACAGGAAGAAAGACTAAAAGGGATGGTACAGAATAAGTTGGAAGAGTAGGTGATAAGTTAATTTTGGAGGGAAGGTGGAGGTAGAGAGAATACTGTAAGACATTTTAAGGGTTTTGTATCTTATTCAGAGAAAAATGGAAGCCCTTTGGAAGGTTTTGAACAAGTAGAACCTGTGGTCTGACATATTAAGTTATATTACATCACATTGCATTGTATTACAGTATGTTACATTACATGTTACATTAATTACATTACATTACATTACATTTCCAGGATCACTTTGACTGCTGTGTTAAACGTAAGTAGAAAGTGGGGCAAGGTGAAGTCAAAGAGACCAGTTAGAAAGCTATTGCAATAATATAGGCAAGGAATAGTAGTATCCTAGATTGAGGTAGTAGCTAGCAGTGGAGACAGTAGGATTTAATTTCGGGGTAAATTTGAAAGATATAGCCAGAAGTAGAATCTGAACTTGTAACTTGGAGATACTCTCTTTCAATAAATAATACAAAAGTTAGGAATACATAATTAGTTACAAAAGTGAATGCCTACTTAAGATGGAAAAAGAAACTATGAATTGTTTTGAAGCTGTAAATTTTAAATTACAAATTGAAGTTAATAAAATACAATTTTGAAAAATTAACAAATGACATAGACATCATTAAGTCAAGGAAAACAACATAATGACACATATCTATAATGTTCTCTTTCCCCCTACATTTTGGCTTCATGCTCTTTGACAGTCTTCAGGAAATGTCTGGCTCCAAACATTTCAAGCCTGTTTCTCCTCCACCACCTACATACTTTTGGTGCTGGGAACCAAAGGAATGTTCATCTTCCAATATATCCTCTGGCCCTGCATTTTCATGTCATGATGGTCAGGGGAGTTTTCACAATGAGCAGGAGTATTTCTGAAAGTCTTTTCTATCCTAGTTGGCTAATAACAAGTTAACTATATGCAAGCAAGATTGCAAATCATAAAATATATTCCACTAAACCTCTATTGCCATGAAGATTCCTTGTGTCCAGCTCCCAAAAATGTCTGTGGCCAATCCATCACTACATGACATGAGGGAAATTGCAACATAGGGAAAGCCATGATAGAAATTATAGAAACATTTTAACATGTCTTACTTTTAACCCAGCATTCTGGGACTAGATATATACCTATATCCCTTTCCTATTGCAGAATTGTAAAAATCTCAGTGGCTTAAAAAAATACAAATTTATTATCTTACAGTTCTGGAGGTCACAATTCTTAAAATCAAGGTATCACCATGGCTTTGCTCCTTTCAGAGGCTTCATGGGAGAATACGTGCCTTGCCTTTTCTAGCTTCTCGAGACTGCCTACATTCTTCCACCAGCAGCCCCTTCCTCACATCACTTCATTCTCTGTATCAGATAGTACATCTCCTACTCTGAATGCTTCCATTATTATATTTCTTTCTCTGTCTTCTCTGACCCTCCTGCTTCTCTCTAATAAGAACTTTTGTGATTTCATTGGGACCACCCAAATAATCCAGGAAAATTTCCTTATGTCAAGACTCTTAAATTAATCATATGTGCAAATTCTGTTTTACCATGTAAGGTAACATATTCACAGGTTCTGGAGATCAGGACATGGGCATCATTGGAAGTCCATTATTCAGCCTACTACAGTCGGGCCTCTACTCCCAAAGATTCATGCCTGACCCACATGAAAATGCTCACCCCAACCCAAGTTTCTCAGAAGTTTCATCCATTATAGCATTGACTCGAGTGTAGAATTCCATCTAAATCTCATCAGCTCACTGGGTGTTGTATGGAAACCAATTTGACAGTAAATTTCATATATTAAAAAATAAAAAAAATAAAAAAAAAATAAAAAAAAAAAATAAAATAAATCTCATCAGCTCAGAAGTCCCACATTTGATCATCTAAAGCATCTAAATTAGGCATGGGTAAAGTTGTGGGTATAGTCCATCCTGGAGCAAAATTCCTTCCCATCTGTAGGCTGTGAAACTAGAAAACAGTTCATCTGCTTCCAAAATACAATTGCAGAATAGGCATGGGATAACAGTTATAGGGCGGGGGCATGGGGAGTAGGAGTACAAAGGGATTCTACCCTCAGAAACAATTTCTGAATCCAACCAGAAAAAAACCCATTAGGTTTCAAGGCTTAGGAATAACTTCTGTAGTTCAAGATTTATTGCTCTGTGCCTATGGCTCCACCCTCAGAGTCACCCTTCCCTTTCCAGGAAGGAACACAAGTTTTTGCAGTCAAGTAGATTGAACAACCTGTTTTCTACCTCTAGAATTTTGGAACCCTTCAATCTTCTTTCATTTTGTACTCTTTCTGTCCCTTTCAGTCCATGCTGGCAGTATTTCTGTTGATGCAGCAGTCTTAAGAACCTTGTGGATCTCCCTTGTATATCTTGACAATTTCTCCACTGCACAAGAAGTTCCTTCACAAATCTTCCTTGGATGATCCCATCTCTATTCCTGGCTTCTTCTAAGATGTCTGACAGGTTCCATGAGACACCTACCTGATAGCTTCAGAACCCTCTGTGTGAATGAATGAATGAATGAATGAATGAATACTCTGACTTTTTAGTACTTACAAGGCACTGGCAAAAGTCTGACCAGACACACCCTTGACTTTCTTTCCGGGGCACACTTTCCTGGCAGTAAAATCTCCTAATTTTAGCTTTTTTTTTTCTTTTTTAAATCTGTATAGCATGAGGATCCCATCAAGTCCTGGTTTCTTTTTGCTTAAGCGTTCTTTCAATGTATCTCTTTCCTCTTACAATTATATTCTAATTAGCAACTAGAAACCAGGACACACCTTCAAAACTTTGCTTGGGAATCTTTTCAGCTAAATATTAAGTTTATGTCTTGAAAGTTCTGCTTTCCACATAATTGTATGACACAATTCAGCTACTACGTAACAAAGACCCCTTTTCCTCTATTTTCCATGTTAACATGTTTTTTCATTTCCTTCGGAGCTCTCATTAGTAGTGCTTTTAGGGGGCGCCCGGGTGGCTTGGTCGGTTAAGCATCTGACCAGCTCAGGTCATGATGTCGCGGTCCGTGAGTTCAAGCCCCGCGTAGGGTTCTGTGCTGACCGCTCAGAGCCTGGAGCCTGCTTCGGATTCTGTGTCTCCTCTCTCTGCCCCTCCCCTGTTCATGCTCTGTCTCTCTCTGTCTCAAAAATAAATAAACGTTAAAAAAAAATTAAAAAAAAAAAGTAGGGGCGCCTGGGTGGCTCAGTCGGTTAAGCGTCCGACTTCGGCTCAGGTCACAATCTCGCGGTGTGCGAGTTCGAGCCCCGCGTCGGGCTCTGTGCTGACCGCTCAGAGCCTGGAGCCTGTTTCAGATTCTGTGTCTCCCTCTCTCTCTGACCCTCCCCCATTCATGCTCTGTCTCTCTCTGTCTCAAAAATAAATAAATGTTAAAAAAAAAAAAAGTAGTGCTTTTAGCATCCATGTTGCTATCAGCAGTCTTTTCATGATGATTTAGGTATTCTCTAAGATGATACAGATTTTCTTTACCATGCTCTTCACCTCCTTCAGAGTCTTCCTTAGCAGAGGGTCATTATCATCCACACGTCTGCTAACACTCTGTTCAAGGCAATCTAGGCTTTTTCTTTCACAAATTTATAGCCAGAATTTTTCTAGCCCCTGCCTAATTCCAAGACACTTCTACATTTTTAGGTATTTATTATGGCAGTAACCCACTTCCAAGTTCCAAAATATAATTCCCATTGTCAAATGATAACAAATGATGACAAATTTAGTGGCTTAACATAGCATAAATGTATTATTTTAAAGTTCTGTAGTGTCATTAAAGCTGTGTTCCTTCCTGAGAAGTATTCATTTTCTCTTCTTTTGTAGCTTCTAGAAGCCACCTACCTTCCTTATCCCATGGCCCCTTCCTTGCATCACTTCAGTTTCTGTTTCTGTCATCATATCTCCATTTTTGCCTTCTCTGACTTTCCAGCCCCCACTTAAAAGGACAGTTGTGACTACATTAGGACACTTGTATAATCCAGAATAATCTCTCTTCTCCATCTCAAGACCTTTGAAATAATAATACCTCTATTCTCCTTTTCCATGTGAGGTAACATACTCAGTTTCTGGACATTAGGATGTGCACAACTATCAGGAGCCATTATTCACTTTACCATGTTACCCCCCAAAATTTAAAGTATATGTCCACACCAAATCTTATACATGCATATTTATAGCAGCATATTCATAATAGCTAAAGAGTGGAAAAAATCCAAATGTCCATTAACTAATAAATGGATAAGTGTGATGTAGTATACCCATACAGTAGAATATTTGGCAATAAAAAGATAGTGAAGGACTGATATAGATGAACCTTAAAAACAGTATGGTATATGAAAGAAGACAGAAATAAAAGACTATGTATTGTACAGTCGCATCTATATGAAGTTTCCAGAATAGACAAATCCACTGTGACAGAAAATAGATTTATACTTTCCAGGGTATTAGGGGAAGGGGAGAGAGGAGAGACTGAGTATGGTGGAGGGAGGTGATGTATTCTGGGGGAGGTGATGAAAATGATCTACAATTAGATGGTTGTTACGATTGCATAACTTTGTAAGTATACTAAAAGTCACTAAACTCTATATTCTAAGAAGGTAAAACTTATGGTATGTGAATTATATTTCTATTTTTTTAATCTTAAAAAAGAAAACAATCTTAAAAAAGAAAACAAGCTTAGTTTTGCAAATTGCACACAACATGGCCATGTAAACACACTGCCAGACTTCCTCCCAGGATCTGGCAAGGAGTTCATGCAAATAAGGTCCTGAAAGTTTGAACCTCATTAAATTTAAAGTACACCTGCCTCTAGGTTGAAGCAACAGGATTTATTGACAGATTGCATGTCAGGAATGAGAGGGAGAATAGTTAATAATGACTTCAAGAGTTGAGACCTAAGCAACTAAAAGATAAATTTTCTACTTTTTTTCAGGTTTTTAAATTATATAACTATATAACTATAGTTATATATAACTAAACTAACATCAACAAATATGGTAAAATTGGTTTCAGGTGTAGAATTTAATGATTCATCACTTACATATAACACCCGATGCTCATCACAACAAGTGCCGTCCTTAATACCCACCACTCATTTAGCCCATCACCCCCTCACCTCCATCCATCATCCCTTCTGTTCTCTATAGTTAAAAGTCTCTTATGGTTTGTTTCCCTCTCTCTTTTGCTTTTTTTCCCTTCCCATATGTTCATCTGTTTTGTTTCTCAAATTCCACATATGAGTGAAGTCATATGGTATTTGTCTTTCTCTAACTTATTTTGCTTAGCATAATATACTCTAGCTCCATCCACATCATTGCAAGTGGCAAGATTTCATTCCCTTTGATAGCTGAGTGATATTCTGGTGTGTGTGTGTGTGTGTGTGTGTGTGTGTGTGTGTGTGTATCACATCTTCTTTTTTAAATATTTTTTTTATTTGAGAGAGAGAGTGCAAGCAAGGGAGAGGGGCATAGAGAGAGAGAGAATCCCAAGCAGGCTCCATGCCTAGGATGGAGCCAGATGTGGGGCTAAATTCCACCACATTGGGATCATGACCTGAGCAGAAATCAAGAGTCAGATGCTCAACTGAGACACCCAGGTACCCCATATATATACCACATCTTTTTTACCCATATATATACCACATCTTCTTTTTCCATTCATTAGTCCAGGGCCATTTGGGCTCTTTTCATAGTTTGGCTATTGTTGATAATGCTGCTATTAATATCAGTGTGCATGTGCCCCTTCAAATCTATATTTTTGTATCCTTTGGGTAAATACCTAGTAGGGCAATGACTAGGTTGTAGGTTTTTAACTTTTTTGAGGAACCTCCATACTGTTTTCCAGAGTGGCTGCATCAGTTTTCTCTTACATTGTCGGTGGAAATTTCTATTTCTGGGTAGACTACCCTACCAGATGCAAGGTTGTTGTTTATTTTTTCAATTCTTTTTTGTTTTGGGGGGGAAAGCACATAACATTAGCTACCCTCTTAACAAATTTTTAAGTATACAGTACAGTATTAACTATGAGCACAGTGCTGTACAGCAGATCTCTAGAACATTTTTATCTTGCATAACTGAAGCTTTACACCCAGTGAAGAACAGCTCCCCATAAACCCCTCCCCCTGGAAACCACTATTCTACTTTCTGCTTCTATGGGTTTGAATACTTCAGGTACCTCGCATAAGTGCAATCATGTAGCATTTGTCCTTCTGTGACTGACACGTTTCACTTAGCATAATGTCCCCAAAGTTTATCCCTGTTGTCACATGTTACAGAATTTCTTTTTTTAAAGCTGAATAATATTCCATATATATGTGTGTGTGTATATATAAATATATGTGTGTATACATATGAGTATATATATATATATATATACACATATGTGTATATATATATATATACACATATGAGTATATATATATATATATGTGTGTGTGTGTGTGTGTGTGTGTGTGTGTGTATCACATTTCCTTTATTCATTCATCTGTCCATGGACATTTATTTCCACATTTTGGCCATGTGAGTAGAGCTGAAATGAACATGGGAATGCAAATAAATCTTTGAGATACTGATCTCAGTTCTATTTGATGTATATCCAGATGTGAGATTTTTTAAGACACCTGTATACTGCTTTCCTAGTTGCTTCACCATTTTACATTCCTACCAACAGTGCATGAGAGTTCTACTTTCTCCACATTCTTTTCAACACTTATGATTTTTTTGTTTTGTTGATAATGGCTATACTAATACATAGGAGATGATCTCCTTATGGTCTTGATTTGCATTTCCCTCATGATTAGTGATGTTGAACATCTTTTTATATACTTGCTGGATATTTAAAAGTCTTCTCTGGAGAAACGTCTACTCAAATTTTTTGTCCATATTTTAATTGAGTCTTTCTTCCATCTTGTAGGAGTTGCTTCTTTTTTGTTTGTTTGTTTTTTTAACAGTTTTTTATTTATTTTTGAAGGAAAGACAGAGCATGAGTGGGGAAGGAGCAGAAAGAGAGAGGGAGACACAGAATCTGAAACAGGCTCCAGGCTCTAAGCTGTCAGCACAGAGCCCGATGGGGGGCTCAAACTCACGAACTGTGAGATCATGACCTGAGCCAAAGTCGGATGCTTAACCAACTGAGCCACCCAGGCGCCCCTTGTAGGAGTTGCTTCTATATTTTGAATAGTAATCCTTTATCAGATATGTGATTTGTGAATATTTATTCTCATTCCTTTGGTTGCCTTTTTACTTTGTTATTTCCTTAGCTGTGCAGTTAGTTTGATGTAGTCCCTCTCGCCTATTTCTGCTCTGTTTTCTATGCTTTTGATATTATATCCAAGAAATCATTGCCAAAATCCATGTCATGAAGTTTTTCTCCGATGTTTTCTTCCAGGCATTTCATTGTTTCAGGGCTAATATTTAAGTCTTTAATCCATTTTGAGTTGATTTTTATGTATAGTGTAAGATAAAGGTTTAGTTGTTGTCTTCTACATGGAGATAGCCTGTTTTCCCAACATCATTTGTTGAAGAGGCTATCCTTTGTACATTGTGTATCATTAAACCCTTGTTGAAGATCATTTTTGAGTGGATTTATTTCTGGGCTTTCTATTCTGTTCCCTTGGTCTATATGTGTCTCTTTATGCCATTACCTTACTGTTTTAATTACTATAGCTTCATAATGTTTTGAAATCAGGAAGTATGAGACCTATGCCTTTGTTTTTCTTTCTTAAGATTCTTCTGGTAATTTGGGATCCTTTGTGATTCTGTAGAAATTTTAGGATTGCTTTCCATATATCTGTAAAAAAAAATGTCATTGGGATTTTCATGGTGATTGCATTGAATCTGTAGATCGCTTTGGTTAGTATGGGCATTTAAAAAATATTATGTCTTGCTATCCATGAACCTAAGACATCTTTCCATTTATTTATGTCTTCTCCAATTTCCTTCATCATTGTTTTGTAGTTTTCAATAAAGAAGTGTTTCATCACATTTGGTTAAGTTTATTTCTAAGTATTTTATTTATTTTGATTCTATTGTAAGTGGGATTAATTTTCAGATATTTTATTGAAAGTGTAAAGAAATGCAGATTCTTTTTGAATCTTGATTTTGTATCTACAACTTTGTCAGATTTTTTTATTAGTTATAATGAGTCTTTTTTTTTTTTTGGTGGAGTCAAGATTTACTACATTTAAACTATCTCATCTGAAAACAGATACTTTTACTTCTTCCTTTCCTATTTGAATGCTATGTATATCTTATTTACTCTTGCCTATATGTTCTAAGATTTCTAGTACTGTGTTAAATAGAAGCGGTGAGAGCAGGCATCCTTGCCTCAGTCATGAGTTTCAGTTTTTCACCATTGAGTATAATGTTAGCTGTGGGCTTTTCATATATGGCTTTTATTTTGTTGAGATACTTTATTTTTATTCCTAATTTCTTGAGTGCTTTTATCATAAAAGAATGTTGAATTTTGTCAGTGCCTTTTCTGAATCTATTGAGATGATCATGTTATTTTATTCTTTCTTATGCTAAAGTGGTGTATCCCACTGGTTGATTTTCTTATGTTAAAACATTCTTGCATCTTCTGAATAAATCTCATATGGTTTTGGTGGTTCATCCTTTTAATGTGCTATTGAATTCTGTTAGCTAGTATTTTGTTGAGGATGTTTTTCAATTATGTTTATCAGGGCTAGTGGCCTGTGATTCTCTTTTCTTGTAGTATACTTTGCCTGATTTGGGCATCAGGGTAATGCTGGTTTCATAAATGAGTTTGGAAGTGTTCCCTTTTCCCTAGTCTTTTGGAGAGATTGAAAAGGATTGGCTTTAATTCTTCCAAAACAAGTTTGGTAGAATTAACCAGCAAAACTCTCTGGTCCTAGATTTTCTTTCTTGGGAGGTTTTGATTACTGATTCCATCTCCTTATTTGTTTATTCACCTGTTCAGGTTTTCTTTTTCTTCGCAATTCAGTCTTGGAACGTCGTGTATTTCTAGGAATTTATCCATTTCCTCTAGGAAATGTCCAAATGTTGGTGTCTAATTGTTCACAGTAGTCTCTTATAATTGTTTTTATTTCTGTGACATTAGTTGTAATGTCTCCTCTTTTATTTCTAGTTCATTTTTTTGAGTTTTCTCTCTCTCTTTTTTTTTTAGTCTAGCCAAACAGATGTCCATTTGTTGATCCTTTCATAAAAACAACTTTTAGTTTCATTGAGTTTTTTCTTGTTGTTCTCTACTCTATTTCATTTTTGTTCTAATTCTTCTTATTCTTTCTTTTTGCTAAATCAGGGTTTTGTTTTCTTTTTTCTAGTTCCTTGTTGTGTGAAGTTAGGCTGTTCATTTGAGATCTTCCGTCTTTTTTAATATGGGCATTTATTACTAGAAGCTTTTCTCATATTACTGCTTGTGCTGCATCCCATGAGTTTTTTTGTTTGTTTGTTTGTTTTTTAACATTTATTCATTTTTGACAGACCGAGAGAACAGAGCTTGAGCTGGGGAGGGGCAGACAGAGAGGGAGACAGGATCCAAAGAAGGCTCCAGGCTCTGAGCTGTCAGCACAGAGCCCTACATGGGGCTTAAACTCACTGAACAGGATATCATGACCTGAGCTAAAGTCAGAGGCTCAACCAACTGAGCCACCCAGCCGCCCCCCATCAGTTTTTATTATGTTATGTTTTCATTTTCTCTTGTCTCCAGATATTTTCTAATTTCCCTTTTAATTTCTTCTTTGGTCCATTGCTTGTTCAGGAGTGTGTTATTTAATTTACACATATTTGTGAATTTTCTAATATTCCTCTTACTATCAATTTCTAGTTTCATTCCATGTGATCATAAACTACACTTGGTATTTTTTAATCTTCCTAAATTTAAGACTTGTTTTTGACCCAACATGTGGTCTATCCCAGAAAATGTTGCATGTGCATTTGAGAAGAATGTGTGTTCTGCTGCTACTGTGTGAAATGGTTTGTATATGCCTATTAGGTCCATTTGGTCTATAGTGTGATTCAAACTTCTTTTTCTTTATTGATCTCTGTCTGGATGTTCTATCCATTAGTGAAAGCGGGGTTGTAAAATCCTCTACTATTGTTACATTGCCATATATTTCTGCCTTTAGTTCTTTCAATTTTTTTCTTTACATGTTTGGATTTTCTGATATTTTCTGGGTGCATATATACTTATCCCACTTGTTCACATTCAGCCTGTGTGTGTCTTTAAATCTAAAGTAAATCCCATGTAGACAGCATATAGCAGTGTCTTATTTTTTTAATCCATTCAGCCAAAAAACAAAACAAAACAAAAACAAACCGAAAGGCCATGACTCTGTGTCTTTTGACTGGGGAGTTTAATCCACTTACATTAAAGTAATTATTGATCGGGATTGACTTACCATTACCATTTTGTCAATTGTTTTGTGTCTGCTTTGTAGCTTTTCTGTCCTTTTCCTCTTCTTGTCTTCTTTCTGTTTTGTTAATTATTTTTGTGGGGACATATTTTGTTTCCTTTCTTGTGTGTGTGTATGTGTGTGTGTGTACTATAGATGCTTTTTCTTTTCTTTTTTTTACTATGAAGCTTACATAAAACATCTTATAAGAATGAGAATTTATTTTATTTATTTATGTTTGTTTATTTAAACATCTTATGAGAATTTATTTTAAACTAATAACAACTTAATTTCAATTATATACAAAAGCTATACTTTTATTTCTCCCTCTACACTTTATTGAAGTGTATTACATCTTTTATATTGTCTATTAATTTTTTTTATAGTTAATTACTTTTTGTACTTCTATACATTTAACTTCTATATCAGAATTGACAGTAATTTGTGTACTACTGTTACAGAATTGTACTATTTTGCATGTGTTTATGTATTTATATTTACCAGCAAGGTTTATACTTTTTTATGCTTCATGTTCCTGTTTAGCATCTTTTCATTTCAACTTGAAGGATTCTTTTTAGGATTCTTGTAAGGCAGGTATTGAACTCTCTCAACTTTTTTTTAAGTCTTTATTTCTCCTTTATTTTTGAAGCATAGTTTTGCCAGATATAGTATTCTTGGTTGGCAGTTCTTTTCTTTTATCACTTTGGATATACCATCACACATTATTCTGGCCTGTAAGGTTTCTGCTGAGAAATCCAATAAGAGTCTTATGGATGTTCTCTTGTATGAGACAAGTGACTTTCTTGCTATTTTCAAAATTCTCTTTGTCTTTGACTTGATACTCTGATTATAAGATGCCTAGGTGTTGATTTCTTTGAGTTCATCCTACTTGGACATTTACAGTCTTCTTTAACTTAGATGATCACTTCCTTCCCCAGATTTAGGAAGTTTTCAGCCATTATTTCTTTAAATATGCTTTCTGTCCTATCTCTCTCTTAGTCTTTTTCTGGGATATCCATAATGCACACATTAATACATTTTATGGTATCCCATAAGTCCTTTAAGCTTTTTTTTAAGTTTTTAAAATTTATTTATTGAGAGAGAGAGAGAGAGAGAGCATGAGTAGGGGAGGGGCAGAGAGACAGGGAGAGAGAGAATCTCAAGCAGGCTCCACTCTGCCAGTGCCAGACCAACACAATGCTTGATCCCACAAACAGTGAGATCGACCTGAACTAAAATCAAGAGTCAGATGCTTAACCAATTGAGCCACCCAGGCACCCCAGTTCCTTAAGCTCTTTTCACAGCTTTCATTTTTTTTTTGTTTCTTTTTTCTTTTCTGACTGGATAATTTCAAATGACTTATAGTTTCTTCTCCTTGATCAAATCTGCTTTCTTCTGCTTGATCAAGTCTGCTGTTCAAACCCTATCATGAATTTTTCAGTTTAGTTACTGTATTCTTTTTTTTTTAATTTTTTTAATGTTTACTTATTTTTGAGAGAGAAAAGAGAGAGAGAGAGAGAAAGAGAGACAGAGCATCAGTGGGGCAGGGGCAGAGAGACCCAGAAACACAGAATCCAAAGCAGGATCCAGGCTCCCAGTTGCCAGCACAGAGCCCAACGCAAGGCTCAAACCCATGAGCCACAAGATAATGACCTGAGCCAAAGTTGGACACTCAACCTACTGAGCCACCCAAGCGCCCCAGTTACTGTGTTCTTTAGCTCCCAAATATCTGGTTTTTTAAATATGTATATTCAATATATATTTAAATATTAAATAAATATTTAATATATTTATATTTTCTCTACTGAAATATTTATTTTGCTCATATATAGTTTTCATAAGTTCACTGAGAATTTTTATGATGTCTATTTTGAATTCTTTGTCAGTTAATTAATATATTTCCATTTATTAGCATTGATTTTAGGAAATTTATTTTGTTCCTTTGTCTTGGCTATATTCCCTGTTTCTCAATGTTCCATGACACTTTGTTTTGCTGTCTGAACAAAACCACCTACCTTTCCCCGTTTTTTACAGATTAGTTTTGTAAACGGGAAGACCTTCATCAGTTAGCCCAGCTAGAGATTTAGGTTACAAGAAGTGTAGTTTTAAAGGGGGAGATCAGGAGTTCTTTTCTAGAAATCTGAAGTTTAATATACCTATTACAAATCCAAGTAGAGAATTCAAAAAGTCTATTAATTATGAATTTTGGCAGAAGTTCAGGCCAGATAATATATATATATATATATATATATATATATATATATATATAATCACATATATATATATGCACATATATATACATGCATAGATATATAGATATATGCATGTATATACATATAAATATATATACATATATAAATATATATATACATATATACATACAATATATATGTATATATATGTATGTATGTATGTATGTATACACACACACATATATATATACATGCATAGATAGACATATATATGTATATATGTATATGTCTATATGTATATATGTATATATACATATACATATATATGTCTATCTATGCATGTACAGATATACATATATGTGTGTGTATATATATACACATATGTATATATATACATATATGTGTGTGTGCATGTGTGTAATTTAAAATCATGAGACTAGATGTGATTACCAAAAGGAGGGGTATGAACAAAATGTAATAACAACAATTTATACAGACCAAAATTGTGTATAATAGATAAAAGTAGAGTCACTCTGGTAAAATGAGAGAGGGGTCTGGTACCAAATAGTCTTCTACTTTCTCTAGCTCCACAAAATGCAATTCTATGGTTTGTATTAATAGGTTCAATTAACAAATTGAAGCCATTATGAAAGACAGAATTCTAAAATTCCCCCAAGATCTGTACCTTCTGGAATACAGAAGTCTTCTCCCAGGTATTCAATCAAACATTAATACAAGTACTGCTAGGAAGCAATGTTGCCGATATAATTAAAGTTCCAAGTCAGCTGACTTTAAATAGAAAGATTATCCTGGGTGGATCTAACCTAATGAGCTTATTGTTAAAAGGGAATGGATTCTTTTTAATTAAAGAGATTGGAAGTGTGAGATGGCCAGGGGAAGAAGCCACATTTCAAGGAATGTAGCTAGCTTCTGCAACCAGAGAGTGACCCCAGCAAGGAAATAGCTGACAGCAAGCAAGGAAACAGGGACCTTTCTCTTGCAACCCTAAGGAACTGAATCTTGCCACATCCACCTAAGCTTGAAAGAGAACTCCAAGCTCCAGATGATAATGCAGGCTAGCCATTACTGTGATTTTAGCTTTTTGAGACCCTCAGCAGAAAACACAACCATACCACGTCCTGATTTCTGACCTAAAGACTGACAACTAATAAGTGAACGTTGCTGTAAGTGGCTAAGTTTTCAGTAACTTGTTATGCAGCATTGAAAAACTAATACACTATGTTGTACTCATTGTTTTTGCAAAGATTACAACATGTTGGATAATTGAAAGGATTTGCAAGTCTCCACAGAGCATACTCACATAAGGCTTTCAATAAAGGCAAATGATACAGTAGAGCAGTAGAAAGAATGCGGTCAAGCATCAGGGGACCGAGAACCTTCCAAGTGCAGCTTCCCAAGATCCTTCGCATTCACACAAGTATGTGCTTCATCTGTAAATAAAACCACCACAATTTGAATGATAAATCTTAGTTTCAAGAGAGCTCCTAAAAGTTATACCTTTCATGCCTTTTGTGCCCTTCTGTACACATAGCTAGACCAGGCTATCTAACTGGTGATGCCAGGCATAAGCCCCAATAAACAGATCAGTGCTGGGTATCACCAGGGGAGTTTCAAACTTTAAATAGTACATTATAAATTATCAATTAGCTCATTGCCCTTATCTCAGCCAAGGGTCGGTGCCAGACTTATAGTCTTCCCTGAGAGATAAGCATAGAGCTGCAGCACTTCTACTGTAAAATAATTGCTTAGTTTGGTTTCCCTTTCCCTATTTCACTCTCCCTGGGTCCCCAAGCAGGGTACTACATATTGGCTATGGTAAGTGAGCAAGTAGGTAGACCAGCAAGCAGATGTCATTTGGGGCCTGCAAGAAAGGTAGATGGCAGCAGAGGGCCCTTCTTTACATGAGAAACCTCCAATGCAAAGCCTGCTGCCCATGCCTAGATAATTAATGCTGTGGTCAGCCACCTGTAAGGAGACACTCTAGTTAGGTTGCAGGTCCTCAGAGAAGTCCTCAACCCATCATTTTGTCTAGCCATTGTCAGGGGATTCTTAGGGGCTACAGCTGCACTTGCTAGCAAGATGTGGAGGAATAATTACTGTTGAGGATAAACACATTATAGAATTTCACTGTTGCTTTGATTGTGCCAGCCTGAAGTTAGCTGGAATACTGCCTCCTTCTCTATTTGACCCTACCACTCATATTAGAAGCCAGTGGGCAGATCTTTAATGAGCAGTTCCAGCTAGTGAAGTAACCCGAAGTACTAATCCCCAACTATCTTAGAAGTCCTTCAATTGCTCCTTATGGGCTGACCATGGCCTATTTTGCTCTCAGCCCCTGCTATTTCACATCTGGAAATTTTCTCTGTTTAAATTGTTAAACTGTTTATATGGCACTTTAGTTACAAAAGTGATTTTAATACAGAGGTATAAAAAGGAAAAAGAGAAAAAAATCCCCCTCAGCAACTTCCTGGTCTCACTCATCAGAGGTAAACAAAGTTTAATGTCTTCATGCCTCTTCTTTTTCTATGCAATTACAAAGGTGCATGTGCATATGCATTTTTTTTCCACTGGAGAACATAAAATGGACACTGTACATCTTTTATTCTGTTTTAAAAGTTACATATGGTTTCCTATAGTGGGCATGACATTATTTATTCTGTAGACTATTGATGGACATCTATGTTGTTTCCAATATTTTGCTATTTTAATAAGGCGATGACCAGTTTTTCCATATACATGCAAATATTTGCAAAGAACGGCTTGTTAGAGGAGAATTGCTGGATTGTCTGTTACACATGTTTTGTTTTAGTGGGTCCTGCACATTTTCCCTCTCGAAAGCCGTACTAATATACACAAACTTTTGGAACTCGTTAGAGAAAACAAACAATTCTGACTTCCCAGAGAGACCCCTTTTGGTTTGTAGTAAGTCACAGGTGATTAGCATTGAATTTTTAAAAAATATAATTGAATCTACTTAGTATCTTCTAAAAAACTCTCTAAGTTTCTGGCTTCTTAATTTTACCCTTTCCTGTTCACTTGCAGCACTGTTTTTTTTCCCTTTTGTTTGTTTTGAATTTTGTTTCTGTTTTGTCCTCTTAATGGAACTCGGAGAGAGATGGGAGATAAAACCCACTTTGACATCTGAATCAACTTGCTGTTTATTCATTCACCATACATTTGCTCTGTATTTATGCAGTCGCTGCAAACACTGAGAATACAAAGATGAATAAAACATAAATTTACCTTTCAGAAATTTTGAAAATGCAAATGATAGCACCACAATTAGCAAATAAAAGGTAGTTGGAGAAATGGATTATTAAATAGGAGAACCGAAGAGTGACTTTGGGAGGAAAGACTTGAGAGAGAGGTTCAAGGTGAGGAAAGACTTGAAAGATAAGTAGAGGAGAGAGAACAGCTCATGGAGGTTTCAAAAGAGTAGAAATTAGAAGAGTAGCCTTGGAAAGCTTGAAGTGGTTAGATATGGCTGGAGTACAGATTCTGTTGTAGGATAAAGGGAGGTGAGATTAGAAAAATGAACTAAAGTAAGAGCATTAGAGGCTTTGAATGTCATGCTAAGAATCTGGTATTTATCCCATGAACGACAAAAAGCCTGAAAATCGTTGAACAGAAGAATAAAATATGCAAGTCTACATTTTATTTTTTTTTATTTTTTTTCCAATATATGAAATTTATTGTCAAATTGGTTTCCATACAACACCCAGTGCTCATCCCAAAAGGTGGGAGGAGCCTCCTCAATACCCATCCCCCACCCTCCCCTCCCTCCCACCCCCCATCAACCCTCAGTTTGTTCTCAGTTTTTAACAGTCTCTTATGCTTTGGCTCTCTCCCACTCTAACCTCTTTTTTTTTTTTTTCCTTCCCCTCCCCCATGGGTTTCTGTTAAGTTTCTCAGGATCCACATAAGAATGAAACCATAAAGTCTACGTTTTAAAATTTACCTCTGAGATGAAGGATGAATTAATCACCCAATGAATATTTTATGGATAACCTACTATGTGTCAGAAATTGCAGTAGCAACTAGAACTTTAATAGGAATGGATTAAATACAGTGATAAGCAAAAGTTATTGTAATAGTTTAGAAAACAGATTATATGGACAGAACTAAGAAATGAAGACAGGAGAAATGAGGGGGAACAAAATGTTGGATTCAAGACATAAAGAACTAGCAGAAAGGGATTGGGTGAAAAGAATCAGGTATGTTGCTTTTAGTTGTAACTAAATGAGAAGCCAGAGAGTATTATGCTAAGTAAAATAAGTCAGAGAAAAATAGTGTGTGACTTTACTTACTTATATGTGAAATCCAAAAAACCAAACCACACCAAACCCATACTCCTCAATGCAAAGAATAAATTGGTGGTTGCCAGATGTGCAAGGGATGGAGAGGAGCAAAATGAGTGAATTTTTTAAAAATAAAGAAAAAATGTATACAATCAGAAGGGAAGGGTGTTGTGGAAAATAACAAAGCAAATGAAAGTTTTACAAATTTAAGATATTAGACAGTATAACTAATTACCGTTTTTGCTATTATTGTTGCTGTTGTTGAAACAATTTAACCAAAGTACTAGATCTTATCAGAATTTAAGTTTCACAAAATCAGAGATTTTGTTTCCCTTGTTTACCAGCATTTCCAAGAACCTAAAACATTTTCAAATAAGGGGTAGGTTTTCAGTAGATATTTCTTGCCTTGTCTGGATGTATTTATTGAATGTGTTATACGTGTTTGTTATAGGGTGGATTAGGGATCATGGCTCTTCAACAGTCACAAATCTATGAAGAGTTTGAGAGCCAGTTCTATAACTTTGAAAAAAAAATCTCCAAACAAAACAAAACAAAACATGTCTTCCTTAAATTTGTAGCCCAAATAAAACTACAACAATCAGTTATTATTTTTTAAATGTTAGAACAGTTTGTTGTATAGAACAGTTACTATTTTTTCCATCCCAAGTACCCATGTTTATATTATGCTAATAAGACAGATACAAATTTAAGAAAATATTTATAGTTGATGTGAAGAAAACAAAAAAGGAGCGTGCCTCTGTAGTAAAGTTCCCAGTGGGCTGGAATTGCATTATTCATTTTCTGACACTTCCAACCTACTCAGAGCATGACCCCTGTGATTGTTGACAGTGATAGTCTTCTCATATGTGGTGCCAACAGAGTAGAGAAAACCCCAGTGGTTCATGGCCCTCCTATGTGGTATGGAAGCCTTCCTCGTGGAAACAAAAGCAATCCCTCTTAATCATTCAAGAAAATTTTTCGAACTCCTGCTGTGTGCCAGACATTGCACTGCATTCTGAAGGACTTATTAAGAAGTATGAAACATTTCCCTTTCTCCAAGAAAAGTATAAGCTTGCTGGGGAGACAAGGCATAAAAAGTAGAATATATTAAGTGTCAAATGAGCTGTCCAAGGAATAAATGTTACTCTGAGTTCTAGTACTCGAAGTTTTCTGAGATCTGGTCCAGTTTACCTTTCTAAAGTGTTTCCCTAAATTTAAAACTATAAGAAAAATAAAAATTGTCCTTCTTATGCCTTTCACTAGCCCACACCGAACTGTTTGCTATTCTCCATACATGCAGCTTGCATTCCTGCTTCTGTGTCCTTGACTGTATTAATTCTTCCTTCTGGAATATCCTTGCCTTTCCTCATCTCTATATTATAGTTTATAAATCTTACCCATCATCAAGGTTCAGCCCAAATGCAGCATCTCCTCAAAAATTCTCTGATGTTACTAGCTGGAAATTATCTTCCCCTTGTGTAAATTTCTCTATAAAGAAATCTCTACTGTACCCATTACTTCCCTCCTGATGTTACAACTGTCCCTATCTATGTAGGTACATGATCACAATACACAACCTTCCCTTCTCCCACCGCAACTGCTTGGCAAATATCGTCCATAAAAGGATTTCAATCCCTCAGAAGTCAGTGAGGCTAACTTGTGGTTTCAGTGCATCCAGGGCTATTGACTCTTTCCATCCTCTATGATTCCTGAAATCATTTCTCCAGCCTATTCTATTTTTTAATGTAATAGTTACATAATGTTTGATTTGTTTTGTTACTAACCACCTGCCCTAACTAGGATGTGAGGTCCTTGAGGGCAGAGAATCTATATTCATCTTAGCAACCCCTATGTACAAGCAATGTGTATTAAGGAAACATCCTTAAATTACCATCAACACTTAAAAATTTTTAAGTTGAGACTTCTGGGTCATACTTTTAGAAATTCTGATTCAGTGGGTTTCATGTGAATCCTAGGAATCTACATTTTATCAAACATCCAAGATGATTCTTATCCACAGTAAATTTGAAAATGGCTACCAGTTAATAAGTCTTTGTTAAATTAATGCTGACTTTTTTTCTCTCTCTCTTAAACTATAGCATCATAAGGGAAAGACTTAATTTTTGTGTTTTTCCCGTCTATGGCCTAGCTATCGGAAAATAGTAGATTCTCAGACTCTGTGGGATTGATGTATGTTAATGGGATTACTGACGACTGGTGTAATTTTAAAAAGTTTTCCATAAGAAACAGGATTTGCTGGGCTTCAGAGAATGAGCTGGATTTGGATAGGTGGGGAGGGAAGAGAACATCCCAGCCAGGGGATTGACAAGATCATAGGAATGAATGCAGAGGACGAAACACAAACATGCTGAGGGTTGATGATTAGATTAATTTAACAAAAGCAAAGTTTCTTAGGCAGAGGAATGAGAGATGAGGCTGCTTCCCCACTCTATAAAATAAACCTTTGTTAGCAGAATTCTCATTTTCATCTTAATTTAATAAAAGCAAAAATAAGTGGTTTTGATGTGATTAATGACCGACAAGGGAGCTACAGTGCAGACTTGGCAAGCATCCACCTCCATGGCACGTGTAGAAGTACAAGATTTAATACAGAATTAACCTGCCCAAGCATCTGTTCACAACTCCGTATTAAAAAGAAAAAAATAGACTAAAGCATATGTTTCAAGTTGAAGTATGGGCAACTTTTTTTTTCATATTACGTTGGCTGGAATTACATTTTTAGCAAAATCCCTTATTGGTGTGTTTGTGTGAATTTGAATATTAATAACCATACTAATGATAAAGCAAAATTTAAAAAAAGCATTCTGTTCACACGTGAAGAAGAAACGAACTTGTTATTAAAAAGATAATAAATTTTCAGTTAAAATATATTCCTTTGGTCTTATAACACAGCTGGCATCACCTGTACATCTAAAATTAATCCACTTAGAACTTAATTCCTTCACTAATCTGGCAAATAGTCGTTAACAATCTACTACTTGCAAGGCACTGAACACACAATGTTAATCATAAAGCACCATGTGTAAGATCCAAACTAAAAGATTCATCATTACATGGAAGGCAGATATGGAATCATTTGTTTCAACAAATTGTCCCTCATTCCTTTATCTATTCATCCTTGGATGAATGGATGTAGCTGTATGAGTTTACTTTGTTCTCTGCTTCATCCCACACACTAATATATTTTGGTTGAATATATTTATTTATCACTCTGTCAAACTCTCATATACAAAAGTAAAGTGAAAACAAAGATAGTCCCTGCCCTCATGGAGTTTATAGTCTAGTGAGGGAAACAAATATTAATCAAATACACTCACAAATATAAAATTCCAGCTATGATAAGTATTGAGGAGTCTATAAAGGAATGTGGCCAAAGACTTTCCTGAAGAAGTGATCTTGAAATGAAATCTAAAGGATGAGTACAATTAACCAGACAAAGAGAAGGAGGAGGTAGGTAAGGTGAAAGTATATTAAGACAACTCTGAAAGAGTTCTGGAATTATAAATACTATCCAAGGTTATATAGATAATGGAATATCTCATTTAAAGTTGACATAATACAAACTGTTTCCAGTTATAATCTTGAAACTCATTGCTCATTTGTAATATAAAAAAAGCTGTCCAATAAAACATACAATTTTTTACAGAGATGAGCAAAACAACCAAGCATGTAATTTCAAATTACATAGCCTTGATCTTTGTAGATTGCACCAATAAATATTATAATTTTACTAAATTACATATTGGCAATTAGCTCACAAATGGGGGTTAATAAAGGAATCAACACAGTACCATAAGAATAATTTGGGTGTACTGATGTGGAACTATATTGACAGTTTAATATACCCTGGCAAACAACTCATTCAACTGTTGTATAAAACTAATAAAAAATATATATATTTAATTGTGTAGTTCACATAATAGAATTTGTGCAGGAAAAGTAAAGCTAAGACTTTTAAAGAGCTTTAAAGCAAATGTGGAAAAAATGAAATGTTAAAACCTGACTGAAGACACAATTGAATTTATTTTCTCCCTAGTTACTATAAGGTATTTGGTCAGGTAGACTAATATTATTTTCCCCAATTCATTTTGTTTTTCTTTGGCCTTGTATACTACTGTAATTTCCACTACAATAGTTAGCTCTCGATCCTATGCCTCTCTCCATTAACCTGTATCTACATTTTGTCTGAGATTGTATTACAATACTTGAGTTTTCCCTCCCCAACATGCACGTGCGCTTAGATCCCTTAACACAGTGCTGGATATGAAGTTAGTGCTTGGTAAGTACTTACGAAATCTTCAGAAGTAACCAGTTATACTATTTATAAATAAATAGTATATATTTTAATACTAATAATGAGAGGTAGTATAAGCTGTTAGGTTTAGTTTGTTATTATTATTATTATTACTATTAATTATTATTATTATTTAGATAATAAGTGTTACAGTAACCAGGTTTAGGGATAGATGTTGTGGAATGTTATAAATTTTCCTTACCACTTTATATTGTTTATTAGGGATATGGAAAAAATATAAGAAATATCCAGCAATCCTTCCACCATTTGTGTTCTGATCTGATTCTTAACTAAGAATAACTGCATAACATAATAACAATAATGTGCATAACATAATAATGTGCATAACTGGAGAGTAAGAATATATTATAAAAGTATGACATATGACATATGCACAAATGAAGATGACATATGCAGGAACAATAAACAAAAATATATTAAGTAATAATAAAAGAATAATATGCAAAATAAATAACTCAAATTCTACTAAAATAACCCATAAAACTAATAATGTTTATAAATATTTATGTCCTCAAAATGTAGTTTAAAATCCCATGATGTATAACATGCAAAAATTTTTTGATGTGTAGAAGATTACTATATAGTGAATTAAAATAGGATAAATATAAGGGTTTCCACTTTTCTAATGGGAAAATTAAAGCACAGCAAGATTAAAGGCTTCTACTCATAATACTAATAGTTTTCTTTTTTCATTTAACAAATATTTATTAAACATCCACTAGGCTAGGTGGTAAAGATACAATGGTTATGACTCAGTATTAGAATTTCCTAACTGCTACAAATTAAAGACAGAATGGCTTTGGAATTCAAATATAAATGGGTCTTGTCTGAATCCTTTCTTGCCTACCTTTAATGAACTACCAAACACAACAAAATGGTCTTCACATGGAAAGATTTACAATTTTTAATATAGGTCCTCACTTCCACTGAACAAACCTAAGACACTGACATAAAATGTAATTATCTGCCTTATTGTTGACTGACTTTCAGGCAGAAAAGTTAATGCACACACACTTGACAGTTCAGCTTCTTATTTGCTACAATTCTTACTGTTTAGCAGATTAGTGGAAATTTCTTTGTTATTTTCTGTTCAAGTAATTGGTCATTCTGTGGTTTATGGAGAACTAATTATCATATATACCATTGATTGATTACTGACTTTCAAAAAATTTAAATCCGAATTTCATTGAAATCACTCTGAATAGAAATAGTCTTAGATTCAAGAGTACTTCAGTTTTGCAGTACACCTTTATGACCTTTAAGGGTCATTGCTGGTATTTTTTGCAACAGGCACACTGCTCAGTGTTAGGGATTCAGAGACGCAAGATATGCTCCAGAAGTTAGTTCAAAATAGTGAACTTTCAGTAAAACTGAAAGTTTAAAGAAATTTCAGGTTATTGGCTTGCTGGATACACTAATATTCACCATATTTAAGTGAAATCCAATAATGATATCAAGAAGTACCAAGACAAAAAGTTTTCCAGTACCTGTAGAAAATCAGACTAATGCTGTAATAGATTCTTATGTACATCTCATCAATTTCATTAAAAACATTTCTCACTGCTATTATAAATTAATCCATGTCAGGGGATTGATCAATGGTGGTAAATAAAAAATAGTGACTCAGATATCTGTATTGGAAAGATACTTACCTGCTACAAAACAGTTTTAGGTATTTTCAGATTAGCTCATAGAAATTTGTAAATTATGGAATATGTTATAAGTATATGTATATATTTGCAACATTTCAAACATTAATAAGACTTTGGGAAAATAGGCATAACATAGAAATTATACAGTTTAATATAATTATAATTTGCATTAATTAATACCCATACATCACCTAAAGATTCTAGAATTTAAAATTGCATTAGCAACTGCTAATTTTTTTCTCCCATGAAAATACTTACAACCATAATATTTCCTTTAGTTAATTGGATTTTGATGTAATTTCTTCATTTCTACATTTAATATTTCCCCCCATGATTTGCTATTTACCCTGTACTATCTGACTTTAGCGGCTAAGCACGAAGTCTGATGTATGTAGTTGTATTTTAGGGACCCCCCCCTACAAAGTAGAGGTAATAATGACTTTCACAAGAGCAGTTTTCAGTGATACCTCAGAGTGTCTTAAGGGTGAATGGCAGATAAGGAAGCCAAGGCAAATAGTGACAAAACTTTTTCTAAGGTGTCTCTGAAGAAGAGCAGCAAATGGGAAAGTAGCTGGAAGAAGCCATAGAGGCAATGAAAATAGTTTTTTTTTGTTTGTTTTTTGGGGTTTTCTTTAATGATGAGAGAAATTAAAGCATGTTTGTATGACCTGGTAGCCACACAGATTGATGCATGTGAGAAAGGGATAACTCCAAGTCTAGATCCCTGCAAAGACAAGAAGACATGGAAGAGATGCGATCTAGAGCTCAAATGGACAGGAAGGGGATATGCATTTGGAAGGGCCAGAGGTGGTTAATAAAAGAGAACCATAGAGGTGACTACAAAACACATAAACATGTTGTGCTAAATCCAAACTAAATGCATCCCCAACTCAATTTCAACTAAGCCAGATCCTGAACGTGCCACATTATGCCCAAGGAAGTATGATGGAGGGAAAGTCTGTGTAGCAAACCACAGCAATCTTAACCAATTGTCTCTACAATGTATTCCTTTGAAAATTTGTCTCAACATGTATGTGAGAGGCCTGAAGTCTAAGCTTCATTACCTCTGGAGTGATTCCACTTCTGATTGCTGGTTTGCTTATTTGTTTGTTTGTTTCAGTGAACAATAGAGTAGGTTAGGAACTGGAGTTAAGAGGAGCATGCAATCTTTAACAAGACTGAAGAACTCTGAAATAGTCTCAGAGAATTGAAAAAAGACTTCTTGAGGAAAAGTAATATGGTTGTCTAGCAGTATTCAGTCCTCGTTTCAGGTATTTGTCATGAATTTAAAGTGAGACAAACAGCCACCTTGTGATTTCTTCCAACAAAGTTTAGAGCAGTAAAAGAAAAAGCAGAAAGTTGGCTTGGACCCAGGTTAAGTTCAGTTAGGTGAATGTGACGAAAGGAAAGAGGACAAATTTGCCAAATGATGTTTGCAAGAAACCATTTATAATGATGTAGGGTTTATCATGACTCTCAGCTGAGTAAAGAAGGAAAGATAGATGAATAAAGGTAGATTCGGCATGTCAGTCGCACCAGTAACTGCTCCAGGGGAGTTCTATGTTACTGAAGCAAGTGGACTGGCAATATAGGATCTGATGGTCAGCCAGTGGGATATTTGCAATTGAGATTTCAGAGTTGGTACAGATACTTGTGTTGACAGTTTAAGTGGGATATTGGGAGTGAGTTACTGAAACAGAGTCGAGGAAAAGATTGATTACGAATGTGGATTGTTTATTTTGTTCAATTCAGATAGAATGTGTGAAACACTAGCATACACAAGTTACCATGGAAAGTGTTAAAGATACAAAGGTAAATAAGCAGTTCCCTGCTTCAAGGAGCTCACAGTATAATATGCGAAGTGCTCCAGTAGGAATTCCAACACGGAAGGAATACCTAATGCAATCCATGATCAGATCAATAGGCTTAGAGAACAATATTTGCAAAGGCCTGATCGTGACATAAAGCGTGATGCCTTTAGGAACAGCAGAGTTAGGTTTTCTTTGAGGCTCCAGTTTGAATGAAGATGTAGGGAAAGAAAAATGTCAGATGACAGTTGTTTTGTATCACATGTAAAGGTATCTGAGATGTGTATTCTTTGGATGGTAGGAAAGCTTTGTTTCAAGCAAAAGCAGACATAATGAAATGGCCTACTGGCTGCAGTGTAGATAAAGAATGGAGGAAGGAAGTGGATGCAGTTTTTTGGAGAAAGAACACTAGAAGACCAGTTTGAATTATGAGATGAGAATGTATGTGTTATACACTTTTCACTCTTAAATTTGGATTTAGTCAAGATCATCAAAACTTGTAATCTCTGTGGGATAGTGGGTAGTATATTAAAATGGAAATTATGTAATCAGAATTGCTTCCCTTATCTAATTGTTAATGTGTTATGGGACATTAGGAAACAGGAAACACCAGAATGTAATCTCCATGAAGGCTTGTTTTGTTCACTACTGTTTCTCCAGTGCCCAGTTCAAAATAGACTCTGAATAAATACAATTGAATACATTGAAGGAAATAAAGCCTCTGATTAGCATCTGATCTCCTGCTTTGGCACCTTCATTTTAAACCTACCTGCCCAAGTAGCATCATACTAGGTATGAACCACTTAGTCCTTTTCTCTGGGATACCCCTCTCCTTTTGAACCTTACTCACCATCTAACAAAAAACTTCAAGATCAGGCTCTTGCCTTCCCTATATATTAGCCATAAAACTTTGAGCACAGTGATTTGCTTCTTTATGCCTAAATCCCCTTGTCTGTAAGATAGGGATAATAGATAATACTCATTGAGCATTATGCACAAACACTTAAAACCAGTGTTCCAAGCAGTTTAAATATTTTAATACAGTTAATCCTCATTAACGTGCCACTGCCATTCACCTAGTAGAGATAAGGAACCCAAACCAAGATTTTACAGCATATAATCAACAAAACCTTGAGCTGAACTCAGTTTAGCTCCTGAAACCTTGCTCTTAACCACCCTGCTTACTACCTGTCCAATAATCATACCTCCCTCATCGGATAGTTGTTGAGATTCAGTAACGTGGATGGAACTGAAGGGTATTATGCTAAGTGAAATAAGTCAGTCAGAAAAATACAGATATGTGATTTCACTCATATGTGGAATTTGAGAAATTCAACAGTTGGGCATAGGGTAAGGGAAGGAAAAATAAGATAAAAACAGAAAGGGAGGGAAACCGTAAGAGACTTAAATACAGAGAACAAACTGAGGGTTGCTGGAGGAGGGTATTGTTGTGGGGGGCGGGGAGGGTTAAATGAGTGACAGGCATTAAGGAGGGCACTTTTCATGGGGCGCCTGGGTGGCTCAGTCAGTTAGGCCTCCAACTTCGGCTTAGGTCATGATCTCACGGTTCGTGGGTTTGGGCCCTTTGTCGGGCTCTGTGCTGACAGCTCAGAGCCTGGAGCCTGTTTCAGATTCTGTGTCTCCCTCTGTCTCTGCCCCTCCCCTGTTCACGCTCTGTCTCTGTCTCAAGAATAAATAAACATTAAAAAAAAAAAGGAGGGCACTTTTCAGGATGAGCACTGGGTGTCATATGTAAGAGATGAATCACTGGGTTCTACCCTTAAAGCCAAAACTACACTGTATGTTAACTAACTTGAATATAAATAAAATTTTTAAAAAGAATAATTTATGTAAAAGCACTTTGAAAAGTGCTTTACTGTAGTCAGTACCCAATAGAAGTTAGCTTTTGTTGTTATTTTTTTATTCTTATTATTTATATCTTCTTAGGAAACTATGTGTTCATTTGATAGAAGAGTCACTCTCTACTACAGAAAATTAGATTATTTCATTTTAAACAGATCTAGTTGGGAGAAAGTCACTGCTTTTGCAATGCTTACTTATATCTACCTTCCTGCAACTTTCCTCACTGATTCAAGTTCTGAACCAGGGAGGAAGATACGACAAATCCAACCTCTCTGCATACAACAGCCCTCAGATATTCAGACAGGTGTCTTTTATGCCTACATCTTCCATTCTCGAACCTAACCAGTTTACGTCATTTCAGCCATTTCTCCTATGGCATGGTTTCCAGAAATTTTGAGTAAACTCTGGTTTGTTGAAGATACCTTTACACTTGGGCATCTAGAGGGGGTAGAATTCTGTAGTCCTTCTGTGGGTTGATGATTGCATATACAATGGGGCATTAACAGAAAGGATCTTAACACAGCCCTTCACAGTCTGAATTATATTCCCAGAGATCATTATAGTGCCTTCTTTGCATGGGGCAGATAGTATTTCTTCACTGAATGAATCCACCTATAAACAAATGAATTCACCAACACTGAGCGTACTTTTGACTTAAATCCTGTTTTCTTCATAGGTACTTCTTCTTCTAATTTTTATGTGTATAATTGGTTTGAGACATATGGCAGGATTTTACATTTCTCCCTATTGAACTGCACATAATTAGAGCTATCCAGTCTTCCAACATTTTCAGATCATTTTGGATACTAATTCAGTCATTTCATGTATTGTTTCTCCCCCCAGCATCATGTCATCAGATTTTTTTTACTGTGTGCCATCAGTATACTCATCTGAGTATTTAAATGGATTATATTACATTCATATTCATATTAAAATATTCATTAAACTTTATGGCTGAAAGTGTTTCAATTAATTATAAATTAATCACATTTTCTCAGCAGTAGATTTTATTATTAATTGCTGTTAAGAATATCTATTTATTTATTTATTAATTCAACAACTTATGGAATATACAAATATATTCTTAAATATTAACTAATTACAGTAATTGAATTAAAAACACGGCTTTAAAATAAAAACATTGCAGTGGGAATGACATCTGAAATAAAATTGAGAACTAACGTAAAGTGGAGATAGGTTGAGACCCTATACAGCTAAACTTTTCATCACCAAAGAAATTAACTGAAGAAGTTAAATGGTCTCAAGGCATATAGGAGAAAACAATTGAGAGAATGAACACATATGCTTGTCATCAGAGCAGAACAATTTTAATCATCCAATTTTGTGTATCAGAAAAGGTTTCAACTGTGCACTGTTAAATGTATGAATGAAAAATTTTCCAGTTATGAGACTAAAGGGCTAGTAATATTCCAAGCATATTATTAAATAAAAGATTTAAAGAAAAATGGGAGAAAGTTTCTTAAAATGTAATTTTTCTTCCTTGGCAATTTGGAAACACTAAAGATTATCATTTTTTACATTTACAAAAATGGTAAATGTAAGAAAAAAATAAATAAAAATAATTTGAAGTATTGATCTTAAAATTTCAAAAAATGTAGTAACTGAAATATCTCAGTTAAATATCATAATTTATGTCACTTTGTTAGAGAATATAATTTTTCAAATTTGCATTTAGTACTTTACATTTGTTGGTTTGAGAAAACACCTTTTTATTTATCTGCAGTCTATTTCAAAATGTAGATTCTATCTTACTGCCTTTTCATTATACATATTTTCTGGGAGTAACAAGTTGCTATATCACCAGATCATCTAATCAACTTTAAGGCAGTTAAAGTTTAAAGTCCTTTTCCTAAAATTTAAGATTTTTAATTTTCTTAGTTTAATTTTAACAAAATTAGATAAATTTCAGTTAATATATTTTTCTGTTAGTATTTCTCTTAGTCTCGTTGAAGGAAAAATTTAATAGATATAAAAATGAATACAAACTAACTCTATTATGCAAATTATTGGAATAAAAGTATTACATATATTCAAATAAATAGAACAACAGACAATTGTATATACATGATGGGAGTTATTGCAATTTGTTGCAGTATTACAAAATATATGTTCCATTTATGTTAATACTGATGTGATAGTTTTCTTAGTTTATTTTAACTAACCAAAGTATGGTCACTACAAAAAGAATCCTAAAGTGGTTTAAGTGGGTATAAATTTAGAAGCCTAAAATGTTCTCTAATATTTTTATTATTAAATGTAATACCTACATGCTGTAGGAAATTTGCAAAATATAGAAAAAATGTAAAAGAAGGAAATTTTTAATCACGCGTAATCCCACCACTGATATTTTTTTAATTAATATTTTGACATAGTTTCTTCTGATATTTTTTCTTTTATTTTATTTTTTAATTCATTTTTTATTTATTTTGAGAGAGAGAGAGAGCAGAGGAAGGGCAGAGAAAGGGAGAAAAAGAATCCCAACCAGGCTCGGCGCTGTTCAGTGCAGAACCCAATGTGGGGCACAGACTCAGGAACCTGTGAGATTATGACTTGAGCTGACATTAAGAGTGGGATTTAACCAACTGGGCCACCCACGTGCCCCTTTCTACCTTTAAAAAAAGTAAAAACATATAAAAAAGTATATTTTTATAAAGTATATAAATATTTAAATAAAATATATCTTTATAAAATGTAAAAATTTTAATTTTTTAATGTTTATTTTTGAAAAAGAGAGAGAGAGACAGAGCATGAGTGGGGGAGGGGCAGAGAGAGAGGGAAACAGAGAATCGGAAGCAAGCTCCAGGCTCTGAACTATCAGCGCAGAGTCCCATGGGGGGCTCAAACTCACAAACTGTGAGATCATGACCTGAGGCGAAGTCAGACACTTAACCAACTGAGCCACCAAGCGCCCCTAAAATATAAAAATTTAAAGTAATAGGTCAAACTCCTACCAACCCAAATGAACACATGTTAACTACTTTTTGTGTTTGAGATCAATCTTTTTTTCAAAGAAATAAAACATTATAGATCAAATGGAAGTCTTTTATGTTCTCCCTCCTAGTCCTGTTCCTATCCCAGCACAATTTCAACTTTGAATTTGGTGTGCTTCTATTCCATATATTCCTATTTTAACTTCTTGTATATATTTGTGGTGTATGAATTTTTATGCCTATTTTTTCACTCAATATGTCTGTAAGCTCTATCCATCAGCATACTTAAAAATATAGATAATTCACTTTCATTGTTGTGTACTATACCAACATATGATTTTATCATAATTGGGTATTCTGTTCCCTTAGGCTATTGTTTACTTAGATTCCAACCAACTTTTTAATATTATCAATTACTCTGCAATGATGTTTTTCTACAATAAGATTTTTCTATATTTCAGAGCATCCCGGTAGAATAGTTGCCTGAAAGCAGATATGAACATTTTTGAGACATTAGAAACACATTTGAAAATGTTTTCCTTAGAAGGCTATGCTGATTTGTAATCTTCAGAGCACTTTATGTGAGTGCTCAGCTCACACACCTTCACCAGCATTGAATACACTAAGCCATTCTTGAGTAAATTCATTCATTTTTAATGGAAACAACTAACTTTGATATGACATTAAGTACAGACATTCCTTGACTTCACATTGGTTCCACACAATTTTCAATGTTAAAATGATGCAGAAATGATACTCATTCCGTAGAAACCAGATTTCAAATTTTGAATTTTGATCATATCGCTAGCAATATGTGCTGGGATGCTCTCTTGTGATGTGGGGCAGCAACAGTGAGCCACGGCTCCCAGGCAGCCAGAGGACCACAAAGGTAAACAGCCAATACATTTATAACCATTTTGTACCCACACAACCATTCCATTTCTTACTTCCCCTACAGTATTCAATAAATCACATGAGACATTTAACATTTTATTATAAAACAGGCTTTGTTAAATGGTTTTGCCCAACTGTAGGCTAATGTAAGTGTTCTGAGCATGAAAGCAGGATAGGCTAAGTTATGAAGCTCAATAGATTAGGTGTATTAAATGCATTTTTGACATATAATAGTTTCAATTTCTGATGGGTTTATCAGGATGTAACCCCATCACAAGTCTGGGAAGATCTATAGTGTTTTTAAAAAGGCAGTTTATGTGTAAGGTTGAGTGTAAGCCACATAGTTTCATTCCAAGAGCCACTTATAATTGTTGATTGATCATGAAATGCCATTGCATCATCTTCATGTTATGGCTTTTGTTTCAGCAAAGTCATGTATTGATCTACTAAATATATTTTCTCTCTGCTATTATTAGGAACTAGCTGAAATTTCTTCTGTGGCATATGTTATTATAACATCCAGTAATAAAAATATTATATATATTTTTTAATCCAGCATATGCTTTACTTTCTTTATTGGGTATCTGTGATCACCAGCATGCTTCATTATTTCAGGATTTCAGTTTTAAGTGGTAACATGATGTCATCTTTGGAGCTAGAAGACCTGAGGAACAATCCCAGCTATAGTTATGCAATCTTCATAAAAACATTCTCATTTTCCTCAGGAAATGATTATTGGATTCTTCATCCATAAAGTAGGACTATGATTATCTTATTATGTTATTAAATAAATTAAATGAGGACCTTTGAAATAAAGTAGAAATATAGATTGACATTAGATATCCTTTTCCAAGTAGTCATAGATGCCTCGGGTTCCCAGTAGAACCCAGTGTGAGAGATATTTTAGAGGTATAATTGGTCAGCTTTATCTGCCACTTTATCTAACACAGCCAAGGGACCAAGTTATACAGTGCATCAAAGCCTACCCAAAGTTTTAGAGACCATGCAAGGCCTTATGTTCCCACAGCATCCTCCCCTGCTACACACCAAGATTTCATACTACCCAAAGTTCCAGCTTCAGGTCTATCATTGCCTGGAACCACTTGAGAAATCTTAAACTCCTAACTCCTGCTCTCATTCCAATTTTTTATCCTCCTATTTCTCTCAATGCCTAATTTCTACTACATTCCTCACTGACCTCATTGGAAATCTGAAGTCTCTTTCTTCTTCTTTTATTTTTCTAGACTTTCAGCCCCCACGTGGCCCCCCAAAAAGTTAAAATAATTATCATTGACAGGACTCTTTTGATTGCCCTTACCTTCCTCTTTGACTCCCCTCAAACTATGCCAGTGTGTACCATTCTCCCCAAGTGCTGTATGTGTACGAATTGCTTGACCCCTCCTGCTCAACAGGTTACTTTGCTCTCTACTTCATCAAGAAACTTTGAGACTTTCACACATGCCCTATTTCCACTTTCAGCCTTTCCTCAGTCAAGCCCACCTACAACCACACCACCTTTACCATCTTCCCTGGAGTCTCAGTGAAAGAGATGTCCTACTTCTATTCAAGGCCAGCTTCTCCTCTTGTGTTATCAATTTCACTTATTTGCCACCTTTTAGAATTTACTTAATTAATTTTATACCATTTTATCTGTCTTTAATCTGCCTGTCTTTACTAGTATCTTCTTATCAGCTTTCTTTTCCCTTGACTTCTTTAATTTCTTCATAGCCCCTCAATTTCTCTCTATCACTAAGGTTACCATTATACTACTATTTCCAAAATTAAGTGGACAGTTTCAGTCTCTTATTTCACTGGACATCTCTCCTGTAAATGATACTTTTATTCACACTTCCTTATTCCTTAACACAACTCAATTCATTGGATTTTAGTAACCTCTTTCTCTCCTGGACTCTATGCCCTCTTGCCTTCTTTTGAGTTTGCTCTTCCTGTTTTCAGCTCTTGAGTGTTAATGTTACCCAAGGTTCTTCTCTCAGTCAGCTGTACCTCTGGTTTCCTCACATTCTTCCATAGGGAACTCATCCATATGTATTTATACTTGCTCAGACCTATTCCCCAACCTTCAGATTTTAGTAGTTAACTGATTCCTGGACATCTCCACCAGTATCTCACAGTAACCTAAATCTAATCATAGTCAAAATTTATTTCAGAGGAGATAGTTAAGATGGCAGAGTAGTGGGGGGACCCTGGGCTTGCCTTGTCCCTTGAACACAAGTAGATTAACATCAAATCACTTTGCACACCTAGGGAATTGATTTGAGGATTAAGAGAAAAATCTGCAAAATTAGAGAGATAAAATATGGTGGTTATGAGGTACAGAGATGTGAATTGGGGTGGGGGGGTGGGGTGATGCTGTGGTGCTGCAGAAGGGAGGGAGCCCTTTCCATGGACAGAGAAGAGAGAGAAGAAAAGGGAAGAGGAGAGAGAGCCATGCATTGGGTTCATACAAGAAAAACATCTTTCCAAAACCATTGATTGAGGAATCAAGAGGAACTGATTATCGCAAGTCTTTGCAAACAATGGAGTTCAAATTCTGAGGTTTTTTAAAATTTATTTTTAATGTTTATCTATTTTTGAGAGAGAGAGAGAGAGACAAAGCAAATGGGGAAGGGCAGAGAGAGAGGGAGATACAGAATCCAAAGCGGGCTCCAGGCTCTGAGCTGTCAGCACAGGGTGCAGTGCAGGGCTTGAACCCACTAACCATGAGATCATGACCTGAGCCGAAATTGGTCACCCAAATCACTGAGCCACTCAGGCACCCCTAAATTCTGAGGTTTTCAAAGTCCACGTCATTCACCAGAGTCAAGCCAGGTGGGCAGCAGTACTCCTGGAAAGGAGGGCAGAGGCCAGGGAGCAGACAGCATGGTGTAGGGATCCACTAGGTCACACTGGGAGAGAATACTCCCCTTCCTGGAGTACATTTGGAAGAGGATATATTGCTTCTCTAAAGACAAAAGACCCAGTGGGCACCATTGAGCAGACATTCAGCAGCAAGGGACAGAAGCACGTGCAGAGGGCAGATAATCTGTTTGAAGCTTTTCATTGTGATTCACCATAAACTCCATGCACCTGTGTAGCCCTGCGACTGCTTTTCTGGGACAAAATGGCACCAGATACAGCAAAGTGAAGCTCTCCTCTAGAGGAGAGGAGCAGGTCTGCACCATGCCACATTCTTTAATATTTAGAGTTTTGAATCCCAGCTGCACACCAGAGATAAAGCACACGAGAACTGTGGCACTGGGCATGCCAATAGCCAAGGCAGATGGTGAGGGCTGGGATCTGACAGAAGCCTGGGACACAAGAGGGAGAGATTGTTTGCTTTTTTGGATGGGCTTCCCGACCAGTGACAGTCATGAGCTTCCATCTCCAGGGATAAGAGAGCAGGGTGACACCATCCACCAGCAGGGTGGGACTTCAGTGAGCAACACAGTGCCTCCAGTAGAGACTGAAGCCACGTACACCAAACCCTGCCCCCCTGTGTTCTGCAGAGACATCTTTGCTAGGGCAGGTCTGATTGTGAGCCTCTCCCCTAGAGGACCAGCACAGCTCTCCCCACCCCCACGCCATTCACCAAGTCTACTGATTATAGAGTATTCCAAAGCATCAGCTTCGGTTCTGGTGAAATAGTACCAGGCGCTTTTTTTTCTTTTTCTTTTTCTTCTTTTTCTTCTTCTTTGGAATCAGGCTTATAGTTTTTGTTTGTTTGTTCATTGCCTTTTCTCTTTTTTTGGATCAGTCTTCTTTTTTAACTTTATTTTCCTTTAGAACCAGGCTCACAGTTTTTTTTTATTTAATTCTTTGTTTTAGTTCCTTTTCCTTTTCTCTTTCTAAGATCAGCCTTTTTTCTTTTTTTTATTTTATTCTTTATAATTTTTAATCAGGCATATTGTAACAAACAAATAAAAGCACACCTCGTTAAAAGTCCAAACACTCCACACTGCAAGCAAGGAGGAGCTTTGCAGAGGACTGGCCTGTGGGAAAGAGCAGCCAAAACACAACAGCAGAGTGCATACAGCATACACCAGAAACACTTCCTGAAGTAACAGGCCCTGGACAGTGTATGACACCTTCTTAACATAGCAGTACTCTCAAGAGCCGGAAATATAACAAGCTTTCATAACATGTAAAAGACAGAAACCTAGACAAAATGAAAAGACAGAGGAATTCTCCCCAAAATAAAATCAAGAAGAAATCATAGCCAGGGATTTACTCAAAAGAGATATAATCAATACATCTGAACAAGAATTTAGAACAGCAATCATAAGAATACTAGCTGGGCTTGAAAGCAGCATAGAAGACATCAGAGAAAACTTGCTGCAGAGATAAAAGACCTAAAAACTAGGCAGGCTGAAATAAAAAATGCCATAACTGAGATGCAAAACTGACTAGTTTTAATCACAATGAAGATGGAAGAATCAGAGGAGCTAATAAGTGATATAGAAGACAAAATTATGGAAAATAATGAAGCTGAAAAGAAGAGGGAAATAAAACTATTAGATCATGAATATAAACTTACAGAGCTCTCTGATTCCATTAAGTGCAATAATATCCATATTATAGGAGTCCCAGAAGAAGAGCAAGAAAAAGGGGCAGAAGGTTTACTTCAATAAAATATAGCTGAGAAAGTCCCTAATATGGGGAAGGAAACAGGCATCCAAGTTCAAGAGGCACAGAGAACTCACCTCAAAATAAAAAATTAAAAAAACCAAACAGGTCAACATCAAGACATATCATAGTGAAACTTGAGAAATACAAAGATAAAGAGATAATTATGAAAGAAGTTAAGGACAAAAGGTCCTTAATCTACAAGGGTTGACACATAGGGTTAGCAGCAGACCTGTCCACAGAAACTTGGCAGGCCACAGAAACTTGGCAGGCATGATACATTTAATGTACTAAATGGGAAAAATATGCAGTGAAGAATACTTTATCCAGCAAGGCTGTCATTAAGAATAGAAAGAGAGATAGAGTTTCCAAGACAAGCAAAAACTAAAGTAATTCATGAACACTAAACCAGCTCTGCAAAAAATATTAAAGGTCATCCTTTGAGAGGGAAAGAGAGACCCAAAGCAACAAAGACTAAAAGGGAACAGAGACAATCTACAGGAATAGTGACCTTACTGGCAATATAATGACACTCAATTCTTATCTATCAATAACAACTCTGAATACAAATGGACTAAATACTCTAATCAAAGGACAAGGTGTCAGAATTGATGAAAAAAAAAACAAGACCTATTGATAGGCTGCTTACAAGAGATTCATTTTTTTTTTAATGTTTATTTTCTTGATAGACATAGTGGGAGCAGGGGAGAGGCAGCGAGAGAGAGAGGGAGACACAGAATCCGAAGCAGGCTCCAGGCTCCCAGCTGTCAGCACAGAGCTCGTCATGGGGCTCGAATCCACAAACTATGAGATCATGAGCTGAAGTCAGATGCCCAACTAACTGAGCCACCCAGGCACTCCTAACAGATTCGTTTTAGACCTAAAGACACCTCCAGTTTGAAAGTGAGGACATGCTAATAGACATCAAAAGAAAGCTGGAGTAACCATATTTATATCAGACAAACTAGATTTTAAACAAAAGACTATAGTAAGAGATGAAGGAGAGCACTATATGATAATAAAGAGGTCTATTGAACAAGAAGATTTAGCGGTGCCTGGGTGGCACAGTCAGTTAAGTATCCACTCTTGATTTTGGTTCAGGTCTCATGGTCACGAGATTGAACCCTGCATCAGGCTCCACACTGGACATAAAGCCTGCTTAAGATTTTCTCTCTCCCTCTTCCTTGGCCCCTTCCCTGCTTACACACTCTCACTCTCTCTCTCTCAAAAAAAAAAAAAAAAAAAAAAAAGGAGATCTAACACTATTAAGTATTTACGCCCCCAACTTGAAAGAGGCCAAAATGTGTAAATCAATTAATAACAAACTTGAAATTCATTGATAATACAATAGTAACAGGAGACTTTAACACCCCACTTACAACAATGGACAGATCATCTAAGCAGGAAATCAACAAGGAAACAATAGCTTTGAATGACATTCTGGACTGGATGGACTTAACAGATACATTCAGAACATTTTATCCTAAAGCAGTAGAATGCACATTCTTTTAAAGTGCACATGGAACATTCTCCAGAAGAGATCACATACTGGGTCACAAATCAGCCTTCAACCAGTACAAAAAGTTTGAGATCATACCACACATATTATCAGACCACAATGCTATGAAACAAAGTCAACCACGAGAAAAAATGTGGAAAGACCACAAACACGTGGAGGTTAAAGAACATCCTACTAAAGAATGAATAGGTTAGCCAGAAAAAGAAGAAATTAGGGGTGCCTGGGTGGCTCAGTCAGTTAAGCATACAACTCTTGATTTCAGCTCAGGTCATGATCTCATGATTCATGGGTTTGGGCCCCACTTTGGGCTCTGTGCTGACAAAACAAAGTCTGCTTGGATTCTCTCTCTCCCTCTCTTCTGCCCCTCCCTCCTCAATATAAATAAACATTTAAAAGGAAATAAAGAAGAATTTACAAATACATGGAAGCAAATGAAAATGAAAACACCACAGTCCAAAACCTTTGGGATGCAGTAAAGGCAGTCGTAAGAGGGAAGTATGTAGCAATATAGGCATTTATTAAGAAGCAAGAAAAATCTCAAATACACAACCTAATTTTACACTTTTAGGAGTTGGAAAAGGATAGAAAATAAAACCTAAAATGAGCATAAAGGAATTAATAAAGATCAGAGCAGAAATAAATGATATAGAAATTTAAAAAAAAAAACAGTAGAACAAATCAACAAAACTAGGAGTTGCTTCTTTGAAAGAATTAACAAAATTGATAAATCTTTAGCCAGACTTATCAAAAAAAAAGAGAAAGGATCCAAATAAATAAAATCAAGAATGAAAAAGGAGAGATTACAACCAGTACCACAGAAATATAAAGAAATATAAACAATTGTAAGAGACTATTATGAGCAATTAATTATATGCCAACAGATTGGGCATTCTGGAAAAAATTGATAAATTCCTAGAAACATGTAAACTACCAAAATTAAACAGGAAAAAATGGAAAATTTGAACAGACCCATAACCAGCAAAGAAATTGAATCAGTAATCAAAAATCTCCCAACAGACAAGAGTACAGGGCCAGATGGCTTCCCATGCCAGACATTTAAAGAAGAGTTGATACCTATTCTGAAACTGTCCAAGAAAATAGGAATGAGAGGAAAACTTCCAAACTCACTCTATGAGGCCAGAGTTACCTTAATTCCAAAACCAAAGACCCCACTAAAAAGGAGAATTATAGACCAATATCCCTGATGAACACCAATGCAAAAATTCTCAAAAAGATACTAGCAAATCGAATCCAACAGTACATTAAAAGAATTATTTGCCATGATCAAGTGGGATTTATTTCTGGGCTGCAAGGGTGGTTCAATATCTGCAAATCAATCAACATGATACATCACATTAATGAAAAAAGGATAAGAGCCTTATGATTCTTTCAATAGATGGAGATAAAGCATTTGACAAAATACAGCATCCTTTCTTGATACAAAAAAAAAAATCAAGAAAGTAGGGCTAGAAGGAGCATACCTCAACATCACAAAGACCATATACAAAAGGCCCACAGCTAGTATCATCCTCAATGGGGAAAAAGACAGCTTTTCCCCTAAGGTCAGGAACGCAACAAGGATGTCCACTCTGACCACTGTTGTTCAGCATAGTACTGGAAGTCCTAGCCTCAGTAATCAAACAACAAAAATAAATTAAAGGCATCCAAACTGGCAAGGAAGTTAAAGTTTCATTATTCATAGACGACATAGTTCTCTATGTTGTAAACCCAAAAGACTACAAAAAAAAATTTGCTAAAACTGATACATGAATTCAGCAAAGTCTTAGGATATAAAATCAATGTACAGAAAGCTGTTGCATTTTTATACACCAAGAATGAAGCCACAGAAAGAGAAATCAAGGAATCGATCCCATTTACAATTGCACCAAAAACCGTAAGATACCTAGGAATAAGCCTAACCAAAGAGGTAAAAGATCTGTACTCTGAAAACTATAGAACACTTATTAACAAAATTGAAGACACAAAGAAGTGAAAAAACATTCCATGCTCATGGATTGGAAGAGCAAATATTGTTAAAATGCCTATACTACCCAAAGCAATCTGCACATTCAGTGCAATCCCTATCAAAGTAACACCAGCAGTTTTCACAGAACTAGAGCCAACAATTCTAAAATTTGTATGGAACCAGAAAAGACCCCAAACAGCCAAAGTAATGGTGAAAAAGAAAAGCAAAGTGGGAGGCATCATAATTCTGGACTTCAAGCTGTATTACAAAGTTGTAATCATCAAGACAGTATGGTACTGGCACCAAAACAGACACATAGATCAATGAAACAGAATAGAGAACCCAGAAATGGACCCACAAATGTATGGTCAACTAATCTTCAACAAAGCAGGAAAGAATATCCAATGGCAAAAAAAGACAGTCTCTTCAACAAATGGTGTTGGGAAAACGGGACAGTTACATTCAGAAGAATGAACCTGGACCGTTTTCTTACACCGTGCACAAAAACAAAGACAACATGGATGCAAGACCTAAATGTGAGACAGGAAGCCATCAGAATCCTAAAGGAGAACACCAGCAGCAACCTTTTTGACCTCAGCCACAACAACTTCTTACTAGACACGTCTCTGAAGGCAAGGGAAACAAAAGCAAAAATGAACTATTGAGACATCATCAAGTTAAAAACCTTCTGCACAGTGAAGGAAACAATCAACAAAACTAAAAGGCAATCTATGGAATGGGAGAAGATATTTGCAAATGACATGTCGGATAAAGGACTAGAATCCAAAATTTACAAAGAACTTATCAAATTTAACACCCTAAAGAGAATTAATCCAGTTAAGAAATGGGCAGAAGATAAGCAAACATTTCTCCGAAGAAAACATACCAAATGGCTAACAGACACATAAAAATCCTCAACATCACTCATCATCAGGGAAATACAAATCAAAACCACAATGAGATACCACCTCACACCTGTCAGAATGGCTAAGATTAACAATTCAGGAAACAACAGATGTTTGCAAGTTTGCACAGAAAAGGAGTGGAACCCTCTTACAATGTTGGTAGGAATGCAAACTGGTGCAGCCACTCTGGAAAATAGTATGGCAGTTCCTCAAAAAGTTAAAACTGGACCTACCCTACAACCCAGCAATTGCACCACTAGGTATTTCTCCAAAGGATACAAAAATTCTGACGCGAAGGAGGCACATGCACCCCATTGTTTATAGTAGCACTATCAACAACAACGAAAGTATGGAAAAAACCCAAATGTCCACAAACTGATGAATGAATAAAGAAGATGTAATGTGTATGTATATATATGCAATGAAGTAGACAGAGCTAGAGTGTATTATGCTAAGTGAAATAAGTCAGTTAGAGACAGACAAATACCATATGATTTCACTCAGTGGAATTTAGGAAACAAAACAGATGAACACAGGGGAATGGAATGAAAAATAAAATGAGATAAAAACAGAGAGGGAGGCAAACTATAAGAGACTCTTAAATATAGAGAACAAACTGAGGGTTACCGGAGGGAAAATAAGTCAGGGGATGGGCTAAATGGGTGGTGGGCATTAAGGAGGGCACTTGTTATAATAAGCACTAGGTGTTGTATGTAAGTGATGAATCACTAAATTCTACTCTTGAAACCAATACTACACTATATGTTAACGAACTTTAACTTAAATAAAACCTTTGAGAAAAAAAACACTAAATTCAGTCTCTCTCATATGTTTCCAGCCCAGTATTCTGCATCTCCATTGGTGGCAACTACCAGGTGCTGGGAAACTGGGGGACGTGCATGACCCTCACTCTCACCCCTATATTAAGTCACCAAATCCTATTGTTTTCATTGTCTAAGTGTTTTTTGAATTCAACTTCTTTATCTTTAGTCCTCATTATCTCTTTCGTAACTAGCCCTATTAAGATTTCCTGTTTTTGTTTTCTTTTCCTTTTTCCAACAGGATAGTTATATATATATAACACCTATCTGCCACAATCACTTCCTATTAAAAATCTTTTAGTGATGTTCCTTCACCCATGTAATAAAGTTCTACCTCCCTAACAAAACATGAGACCTTCACAGACCCCACCCTCTTTTGTTAGCCTCATTTTCTACTACTCACACTATTTCAAACTTAACACCCCAGTAAAGCAAAGCGCCTGTTGCCATTCATACATCATGCTATTTCTCATCTCTCTGCTTCTGGCTAAAATGTGCTTCCTCTTCTCTCCTCTTTACTGACCAACTCTTTCTCATCTGAGCTCCACGAATAGTTATGTGGCTTCCTCATTACAAGGGCATATAGGTTCCCCTTTCTTCATTTTCCCATAATGCCATGTATTTGCTTTTTGCATATTTGCTGCAGATATAGACCATGACTTTCTTGAGGACAGAGACCACACCATGCGTTATGACTCTAGTGTAATGCCTAGAATTTAGGTGATGTTTAATAAGTACTTACTGAATGAAGAGATAACTGACTTACTGAAGTACTTTGTATCCATTCTTGTCATTCTTTTTTATATATATATATGGTGTCACCATGTAGCAGGGACAGTAGTGTTCACCAAATAATTCATGAATTTCTCTTATATTTCTTAGGCTTTCTTAAACTTGAGGCCATAGAAATAGTATAGATAATTAGGTATAATCAGAAGTGATATATGTCCCTTCTAGTCTGAGATCTTTAAGAGCAATGACTAGTTTTCTATACTGTCTTCTCTGCTTTGGCTCTTCTGGAAGTCTTGAGATGGTGGCAACCCATGACACTGGATGTAGTGAGAGTGGGAAGTAAGCCTGTGGTGTTAAACCACTGAGATTTTGGGATTAATTTGTTACCACAGCACAATAGAGTTTATCTTGAGTAATGTTCACCATTCGAAGTTTATAAATTAATCTCCATCTTATCACATACATAAGGATGTATTGAAGTTTCCAGTATGCAACTCTTATCTCTTTTCATAAAGTCTGCATGGTGCCTGGGTGTAGGAAAATCTGCACCATATGACTGATGTTTTCCAACTGGCCTGACTATTCCTAGCCAGCCCTCTGCTTCAAAGTCTCTGCACATCAGAGTGTGCTTCCTACGACTTGATTTATGTTTTCCGTCCTTGCCCAGCTTATCATACAGTTGGAGTAGTTCACTGCCTGTTCACTATTGGTGTTAGTAAAAGTAGGAATATTTTCCTACACAAAAAAAAATCCCCCACACTTACTCACACATGACTCTGAGTCCACAGCTGAATGCCACTCTCTAACTTTAGATTTTGATCTTTGTTGTAAGTGGAATTTCTCCAAGGAATAGTACCATGTTTAATTGCAATTGCAAGCTAAAGGTATCAGAGGCTCTTTCCAAACTAGTCCTAGCAGTTTCTGAAGCCCTTCTAATGTGTCAAAGATGTGTGTACATAACTCCTGCTTACCCACGATTACCAATATTCTCATCTTAACATATATACAATTCCATTCTTTCACACTATTATTCTATAAAATACACTAGTTTTCCAAAGTAGGTCTCAAAGTTTACTGAAATATGGTTGTACTTTGTTTCAGTGATAATTTTTTTTTTCAGTTGAAAGAGACAAAACATCTGATTTCAGGTGTGGCTTAATTTTGGCCTAATATGATGTCATCAGGATCCATCTCTTAACTGAAACAGCCTTCCCCTTTTCTTCACACCTGAAGCTCCCAGGGCTGTCCCCTTCCAGTTTCTAATCCAGCAGGGAAGAGCAAGTCTTTTCCCCTGAAGCCTCAGTGAAAGAAACATTGTTTCTCAACTGCTCTGAATGGATCATGTTCCCATCCTCCAAGCCAACCCTGTGGCCAGGTGAATACTATGCACCAATTAGCTTAGTCCTTCCTCACTTCCCTCCTGGAAGGAATCAACTTCAAGGGAAGCTGGTGGCCTGAATAGGATAATTTCTAGAGAGAAATCAGAAAAAGGTCATCACGAATAAAAAGATGATGACGGTAGCAATAGCAACCTCTAACCTTTCCATATAGTCTGCTGCCCATGAGGTACAATTTAGAGAATGCTTCAATTTGGGAATTGAAATTTCATTATGCACTATGTGTTACACCTTGATCATATTCTCTCTCTCCTTTCTCTGAACTTCTTTACATTATTCTTTTCTCCCATATGCTACCTTCTGTTTCTGCTATTTATATGCATTTGTCTGTTCAATTAGATCATCAGTTACTTCAAGGCAGTAACTGAGTTTGAATAACTGTGGATCGTACACTGTGCCTTACCATAGTAGGCATCCCCACTGTTCAACCAATCAAAATTTGCTGAGTAAATGAAGAGATAAGAAATGAGTGGGTCTGATTCATACTATTATATATCTCAGTAATGCAATGCCTGGGACGGTGGGGGAGGGGGCAATTGTGTGTAAGGCTCTAACACATACTGATGGTAAAAACCTATTGTGTGTCGAGTACCATGGCAAGCAATGGGGATGTGAAGAATAGTGATTAAAAAATAAACATGGGAATGCAAGCTGGTGCAGCCACTCTGGAAAACAGATGGAGGTTCCTCAAAAAACTAAAAATAGAACTACCCTATGACGCAGAAATTGTACTACTAGGCATTTATCCACGGGATACAGGTGTGCTGTTTCGAAGGGACACATGCACCTCCATGTTTATAGCAGCACTAATCAACAATAGCCAAAGTATGGAAAGAGCCCAAATGTCCATCGATGGATGAATGGATAAAGAAGATGAGGTATATATATATACATATATATATATATACATATATATATATATACACACACACACACACACACACACAATGGAGTATTACTCAACAATCACAAAGAATGAAATCTTGCCATTTGCAACTACATGGATGGAACTGGAGGGTATTATGCTAAGTGAAATTAGTCAGTCAAAGAAAGACAAAAATCATATGACTTCACTCATATGAGGACTTTAAGAGACAAAACAGATGAACATACGGGAAGGGAAACAAAAATAATATAAAAACAGGGAGGGGGACAAAACAGAAGAGACTCATAAATACGGAGAACAAACTGAGGGTTACTGGAGGGGTTGTGGGAGGGGGGATGGGCTAAATGGGTAAGGGCACTAAGGAATCTACTCCCGAAATCATTGTTGCATTATATGCTAATTTGGATGTAAATTTTAAAAAATAAAATATAAAATTAAAAAAAACAAAAATAAAAATTAAAAAAACAATAAAGATGAAAAAAACAAACATTGCTCTGCTCTTCAAAAGCTTATATTTGGGTGAAGAAGACAGACACATTGAGTAATTAGAGTGTAATAAATGCTACAAAGGATCATTGTAGGGTGTTAAGAGAGAGTTATAGATTTTAATTTTTATTACTGTTGTTCTGATTGTTTCCAGATGAGTTCTAAGTTAGCTATACGAGGGACTCTCAGTTTTGATGAAAGTCTGTTAAACTTAGAACTTCTTAAAGGATTAACATTAGATTCCCAAATAAAGTTTCCAGATTCAAGAAATTACACTTCTATTGTGCTAAGAAAAGACTAATTGTGTTGTCTTTCTCCCTACCTCTCTTCTAGCCTGAAGTTCTGGATCAAATACAAAATTTAAGGGAGTTATGGATGGATAATAATGCATTACAAGTGCTACCTGGGGTATGTAAGTTTTTATTATGCCACATTGTCTAACATCTGTACTATATATTAATGGTAATGAATAATCTTAATATATAAATATCAGTGTTTGCCTCTCACAATAAAACATTTGTTTGGTTACCAAGTGTTTTTTCACTAGTTTGTTTGTTTATTTTTTGTATTTCACATACCTTTTGTAAATAGTATAGGTATACGAAATGTATGAAAGATTCTCTTGTTCTCTTAGGATTATATTTTTTATCTCTCCACATACCGATTTTTAAAACTGAGAAAGTTATATTGTTATATACTGAAAAAGAAAATGCTACATATAATACCAAGTCTTAATTTTGCAAAATCAAACTTATTCGTATAGGTAACTAGATAATCGTTTCTGCTTATGTTAGAGCTTTTCCACAAAATAAAAATCTTTCTCTCAGTTTGGGTGATTTCCATTAGAACCCATTTGAATTTTCGAAATGGTAAATGGCAAATTATCAGGTGTTAAAAATAGAAAGTTCAACTAGAGTCCATTTTTTTTTCTACTAACACACAGACAATCCAGTAATATCTCCTAAGTAGTAGGTTTACCAGTTAACTCATTGAGTTTGAGTATTTAGCCTTTCCCACTCAGTGAAATAGTGGCTTCCAGTAAAAACATTGCCTCTTGCCACTCATAACACAAGCAGTCAAATAAGCATGTACACACACACACACACACACACACGCCAACCACAATTGGGCTGAGTAGCCAGGGCAGCTGGATTTATAATAACTCTTCAGCCACGGAGATTTTGATGTGTGTTCCCAAAGCCAATTTTATTCTTCTTGACTTGACATTAAAAATTCCTTAAAATAATTGCAAAAGCAACAAGAACAAGAAGTGTTTCTCTTTTGAACAAGCATGAGACCACATAAAAGAGAAAATCTGGCAAAAGATTAAGGAAAAAAATACTTTCTTCTCTTATCAAAAGAATACATTTATACTATCATCACAGACACAAAACAAAAAAGCATGCACATCTTTTATATATTGATTTATTCAAAAACCGTTTACAAATACACCTCTATGAACCAGAAACCATGCTAATGTTAGAGCTACAAAGATAATATATTCAATGACCTTGAGTACATTTGTTTGAGGAGCTCACACATAACAGGAGAGACAGATCTAGATTCCACTACATGTAGTAGAGCCCAATTTGTGCCATAGCCAAAGTATGTACAAATCCTGGGGCAACACAGGTAAGACACTCACCAATTCCCTGTGCAGAGATTGAGAAATCGGAATGTATGTCTAGTCAGAAAAGTCTATACCCGCTTCTTCAATATATTTACTAATTCAAAAACACCTAGATAATGCCTAACTCATGATAAATGCTAGATGTTTTACAAATAGATACTCCTTGGGCACCTTTTGGGATGAGCACTGGGTGTTGTATGGAAACCAATTTGACAGTAAATTTCATATATTAAAAAAAAATAAATAAAAATAAAAAAAAAATAAAAATAAAAAAAAATAAAAAAAAAAACAAATAGATACTCCTTGAGTCCTCATAATAAGCCTATGAAGTAGGGTTTCCTACTATCCCCATGTTACAGATGATAAACTGAAACAGAAAGAATAAGAAACTGGCCCAAGGTCACGGAGCCAGTAAATAGTGGAAATGTAATTCAAACCAACACCAGGGGCTGTTGTTCATTCTCAAACTCCAAAATCCTGCTGCTAGAGAATCAACAAAGGGCACAAATGAGAATTAGGTTCATCTTATTTTTCATAGTCATTACATTTCCAAAATCCAACCTTAGCAATCAATTCAGACCTCATATTGTTTAGTAAGCTTTTTATCTAAATAGAAAAGTAGTGTTGAAACCGTCTGTGAACAGATAAGTGTTGTGAGAATAGATTTTTCTTATATACTGCTTTACGTAGATTTCTCACTTTAGTACACTTGAGTTTTTATATTTTATTTTATTCCTTGCGGGAATACCCCCACCTCCCTGCCATAAAGAGGCATGGCTTTCTGAATGTCTGTGCTGGCAAATAGTTGTTATGCAAGGACCTAGAAACATGTGTCTTTGAGAGACTATACTTGAATGCAGCCTTAAGCTAGCCCGTCTATCAGTTTCACAGAATGATTAATCCTAAATATTTAGTGTTATAAGACCCAGGGAAAAAAGCAAGATCATCTTATTATTAGTTCATGTATCACTGTACATTAAAGTAACATACTTTTAAAATACTTTTGGAAGCCTGAGCTATCATTTTACTACTCCATTTTTCATAAATCAGAGAAGAAAGGAGATACTGATCAGAAGTTAGTCTTCTACATAGCTATCTTGTTCACTGTCACTCTAAGATCAATCAACCAAAATGTGACTAAACAATGCATTGAATCAGTATTTATTTTTAAACAAACTCCAGTATCTTCTTTTGTGATGGCTTTTACTTTTTTCATTTACTATCTACTGCTCACTTATAGAGCCCTCTGTATCGAGAGATGTTGGAGCAACATTCAATATCCCCAAGGATTCTGAGACATTAGACTTCAAAGGTCTTTATCACCGCAGGCTACAATTGCTTTTATAAGGTGTTTGAAAGTGAGGGAAAGACTCAAAAATAAACACCAAAGCATTGTTTTGCTTCTAAAAATGATGTTTAGAAACTTCACACCAAAATATTGAGTTGCGCTGGAAATAACAATGAAGGGGGCTTCAAAGAGTAAAGAAATTTCCTCATGATGAAAGAACAAAAAAGAGCCCCCCCCCACCCCCGCACTACACACACACATCATTCCTTCCTTGCTCACCAGAAGAGAAGAATGGTTATGGTATCATAATAGCTCCTTAGGGTGGGAATCTATAACTAAAGTGACAGTATTTTTTCAAGTGACATATTTCCAGGTGTAGGGAGAATTCAGCCCTCTAGCTTCACTCACCCAAAGTACTCAGTTCTAGCAACTGAGTCATCTATTCCAAGACTTCGCACATTCTGTGCCTCCATGGGGCGTGAGGTCACAGACCTAGAGATATATGCTGGGTTACTTAGGGAGTTAGAGGTCAGTGACTGCTGATATAATCAATAGGCTTTGTGGTCTGTAATCTGAGAAAAGTGATTTGAATTTTAGCTCCACCCCTCATTAATGGGGTAACCTTGGAATGTTATTTGTAATAATTGCTGTCATGAATCATCCTCCTGGAATGAAGAACTTACTCTCTATTCCTGAAGCTTTTGGGAATACTGTTTGCAGCTTTCCACCTTCTTCAGGATTTGCTCCAGCTGAAAAGAACCTCCTTACCCAGGGTCACATCTCTAGTCTGGGAGACCTGCACCCAATGACCAGTGATAAAGGCCTGGCTCCTCATCCTTACTTAGACTCACCCTACTACTGCCAGGCAATCCAACTCAGTGACTCTTAAAGGGCCACCCAAGGAGTTCCTCAAGATTTCATTCCAGCTCAGCTGCTTCATCTGCCTAGCCGTGCCTCCTTTCTCCTCTCTGTCTTCCCACTGGTATTGATCCTAAGAGCACTCTCTCATAAACTTCTCCTTGTCTCTGCTTCCCATTGTGTGACATTAATTACTAAATTTCAATGTGCGTTGAAGTGCAGATTCTGATTCAGTAGGTCCAGAGTGCGTCTGAGATCTAAGACTGTATGTTCCTGACAGGCTTCCAGGTGGTACCAATGCTGCTGGTCTGCAAAACACATTGTGAGAAGCAAAGATATGAAGTATTAAATCAAATAATATAGCCAAAGTACTTGGCACAGTGCCAAGTGTGTGCTTGTGTGTGTAATAAGTTTATTTCCTTTTTTATTTATATTCTGTCAAATAAGTAGAGACAATATATTAAAATGGATACGGGTGGATTAAACAGACAGATGATCCACTGAACACAGTTATGTGTAAGGTATTTATTTGCAAAATATGCCCTGAAAGAAACTGAAAGTGAGGACTTTTATCTTGTCCTGACTCCTGTGCTCCATGTCCCAGCTAAGCGGTCCCTGTTACTCCTGTTCACAGTATGACTTTGTTCCTTCCCTGTCCTCAGCAACTAGTTACTAGTTTATTCCACTTCTGATTTTTTTTTTTTTGAGCCCATCCCTTCTTCTTCCTCACTTCCGCTGCCTTAATTCAGGCCCTTATCTCCTCAGCTAAATTGTTTCTAGGGGCACTTGAGTGGCTCAGTTAAGTGTCCGACTTTGGCTCAGGTTATGATCTCATGGTTTGTGAGTTCAAGCCTGGCATCAGGCTGTCAATGAAGACTCTGCTTGGGATTCTCTCTCCCTCTCTGCCCTCCCCTGCTTGCACACTATCTCTCTCTGTCTCAAAATAAATAAACAAACTTAAAATAAAAACTGTTTCCAGATCCTTGTGATGGGTCTTTTCAACTCTCATCAAAGAATCTCTCCTTTGTAGTTCCCTGAAGCTGGATTTTTAAAGCACAAATCTGATCATGTCATTCTTTGTCTTAAAAACCTTGAATACAGACACCTGGATGCCTCACTGGGTTAAGGGTCCAACTTTTGATTTCGACTCAGGTCATGATCTCGTGGTTCCTGGTGTTGAGCCACTCATTGGGCTCTGTGCTGACAGAACAGATTCTGCTTGGGATTCTTTCTCTCCCCTCTATCTGTGCTCCTCCCCTACTCCCACTGTGCTCACAGGCACGCTGGGGCACACATGCATGCTCTCTCTTTCAACAAAACAAAACCAACAAACAAAAACCTCTTGAATAGCTTTCCTTCCTTAAAAGGTAGAATTTACATCTCCTCATATAATATGTAAGGCCTTTGAACACATGTCTTCTTATAATCTTATAAATCAAATGTCCCACTCTTCCTCAAACATGCCATGATTTTTCACATTTTACTATGAACAGTATATGTCATTTTCTCTTTTAGGTGCATGTTCTCCTTTTCTTGACAGGCTGTGTCTTCCAGGCAATTTGCAGCCCTGTGCTTCTATGACATTCTCTACATGTTTTTTTAATTGCATATATTATAGGGTATTGTAATTATTTGTTTGACAGTTTCCTCCACTACTGTGAGCTCCATAAGGGTACAGATTTTGTCTGTATCATGACAAGTCTCTCCTCATACTTAGTTGACTTATTCATGATTGGTCTCCCATGTATAACACAAGCCTTGTTACATAGTAGACTCTCAAAAAGAAATGTTGAATAACAGAATATTGAATCTGGTAGGATTTAAACCCTTTCTTATGCATTTGAAAGTGTAAGAATCAATATGTCAACATATGCTGTTTGGGTGACAATTGTCATTTATTTTTTTATTATTAATTAATTTATTTAATTCAGTGGCAACTTTGAGATTGTTGTGTTTTGTTTTAACTGTTGTACTGAGATATAATTCACATACCATAAAATTCACCCATTTATAATATACAATTCCGTGGCTTTTAGAATACTCACAGGTTGAGTAGCCATCACCACAATCTAATTTTACAACATTTGCACTATCTCCAAAAAAAATCCCTGAAGCCATTAGCAGTCATTCCCATGTCCCCTTACCCCCAACCTCTAGAAACCCTAATCTACTCTCCATCTCTATAGATTTGCCTATTCTGGACATTTCATACAAATAGAATCATGCAACAGCTGTTTGTTTTTTATTACTGGCATTTTTCACTGCATATATTTTCAAGGTTCATCCATTTTGTAATATATATTTGCATGTATTGCAAAATAATAGTACAACATATGGATATAACACATGCTGTTTATCCATTCATCAACTGATAGGCATTTAGGTTGTTTCCATTTTTTGGCTCTTGTGAATAATACTGCTTTAAAGTTTGTGTTTTGTGTGGACATATATTGCATCCTGGAGTATACACCTCGGGACTGCTGGGTGATATGGAAACTCTATGTATAACATTTTGAGGTATGGCCAAACTGTTTTTCAAAGTGGCTGCACAATTTTAAATTCCTGCTAGCAATGTACAAGGATTATAATTTCTCGACATTCTTACCAACACATATTATTGTTGTAGTTGCTTTTAAAATTAGTTTTACAGTATTGTGGTTTTTACAACTTTCAAATGTCTTGTGAGAATTTCTCAACTAATCCTGAGTTTATGCAATGTTATCAAGTCTATAGGGAAGTTAAAGATGTTGGTATACCTGGATATGTCAAAAAACAGAATAGAAACGGTTGACATGGAAATTTCTGGATGTGAAGCCCTTGAGGACCTCTTACTGTCATCCAATATGTTGCAACAGTTGCCCGACTCTATAGGTAAGAATATTCTATTGTGTCATGAATGTTTATATGAAATATATGAAATTTTCTTTTTTGGCGTAGTCTTAGTTTATCAGTAGATATAGGGAATATACTGTTAGCCTGACTGATAATAATGAATTACAAACTTCATTATTCAAGTTCATTATTACTGGTATCATAGTATTTTACCAATATCTTAAAATGAAATGGTAAATAATTGTCAAACTCAAGAAGGCTCTACTATTAAAATACATGATCCTACCAAACTGATATATTTTTCAATTCAAATCTTTTAAGTTGTAAAATGTTACTGTAAAAAGTAGATTTCTTAGATTTAGAGTAATTTGATAACCATGTATATCATCTTTTATCACCATAAAATCACAATAGCTTCTATCCACAGAGTGTTGCTATATCCTATTTTCAATACTGTTATAACACTGCTATAATCTGAAAATAACATAAATATATAATAAATATAAAATCTCTTTGTAGTTCTATTATTTAAAAAAAGATGCATTTTCTTTTATATGCTGTTAAGATTCATGACAGCAGAGAATGTCTGTTAGTATTTATCAAGCACCCAATCCATTTTTGTTACAAATTTTTATATGAGTAAGGTAATTAAAGAATCTAATTTAATAATTAGTAAACTGTTTTGTGTACATATCTTACTATTATTTATGAGAGGACTTAGGAGGATAATCAGCAAATTACCTAACTTTGGGTGTTAGTTTTTAAACACTCTTTGAATACAATGTGTCATATATTCTTGAACTTATTAAAGCTTCTGAAAATTAAGTTACACCTAGGTACTCTAATTAGAAGGAAGCTAGAAGATAAAGCAGTTTTCCAAATTTTTCTTCACTATTTGACTGCTTCCATTTTCATATTCCTTCAGGCTAATAGAGGATACTAGTTTTGAAAAACAGGCTAGAATTTCTTTCTGTCTAGATTTAATAACTTTTTGATTTATATAATCACATACTGTATTATAACAGTATTTTTCCAACTCATTCCATTGTAAGACTTATCTGACAGTTTTATTAGGCACTTACACATTTCCAGGCTGTTTCTCTGAAAATTCTGATTCAGTAAGTTTGTGGTAGGCCCTCTAATTTGTTTTTATTAAACATCCTAGATGAAACTTATAATTAGATAAGTTTAGAAAATACTCTTTTATGTTGTAGAAAGTGAGGAAGTGTAATGGTTAAAAAGAGCATCCTTTAATTAAGATGACAGCAATGATCATCTAGTCAAGATAACCACCTAGTCAAAATACATGCCTTATACTCCCACTCCAGAAACTTGGGAGTCAGGGGAGGTAACTACAAAACTATCAGGCAGAGAGGGGTGAGCATTGGTAAAGAGAAAACGTTCACTTTCACAAATGAGCATGCAAATGAAAATTTTAAAGGAAAACTAATGTTATAACCACAACCAAAAACTCAAACAAATAGGAAAATTTACCCAGGAGAAACCGAAGTCACCAAGAAATGTAAAAAATGATTTTTAAGTATGTGTAGATTGTCAAATACACAAAAGTTAGAATAACATTCATAAAAATAATAACTAATAAAACAAAAATAAGAACTCTTACTAAGAATAGGTGGTTTTTAAAAAAAATTAGAAATTCTGGAAATAAAAATGGCACACAGTAAAACAAAAGATGATATAATTATTTGTTTAAAATATCTTCCTTTAAGAAAGAAGACCAGGAAAGTAGCTTTCTGGTCTGGGGAAGACAGCATGGATAGGTGATAGAAAACATCAGATTGGATACTTGGCTGACATAAAGCCAACTAGGATAGACAGGTGATACTATGTATTTTAATACCTTAATTAAGAATCTGAATGGTTCTCAAATTAGGAAAGTGACTTTGTGATAGTAGCTTACTCCTCAGACAAGATCTTTAAACTCTATTGACCTTTCAGGGAAGATTACATTTATGCATCTGCAGAGTTGCCAGAGTCCCTGATTATACACGTACAATAGCTGACTTCCCTCCAAAAATCCCCTTCTTGATCAAGAGAAGTATCTGAGATAGGAGACTGAGAGCTGTGTCCTCAGGCCCTAAAAGAGTTCATAGATTCTGATTGGGATTGATTCTGATGGGAAATTGCATCTTGTCTTCTTTATTTTGACATTATTGGGCTACCAACATTTAAAACAAAAAAAGATAAGAAATTCCATAGTACCAATAAAGGAAAATAGCAACTAAAATTAAAATCTTTACTTCCTTCACATCTATTTTAGTTCTACAGCCGTGAGGTATTTCAATGGAGTGATTTACTCAACAACCCCTGCATGCTGAATCCCTTTCCTTGTCTGGTTCCAGGGAAAATGAAGGGGGCTCTTTTGCTCTTCTAGAGAGAGCTTTAATTAATTTTTTTTTTACTTTCCAAAATAATTTATCTTTTTTACTTAATGGTTAAGGACACAGACTTCATAGTCAAGTTACCTGAGTTCAAATTCTGGCTTTTCTATCTTATTAGCTTTGTGACCTTAGACCAGCTACTTAATCTCTCTGCGCTCAGTTTCTTCATCTATTAAGTGGGGCAGTAGTAGTACCTGCATCATGGGATTATTTTCAGCAATAAGTGAATTCATATATATAGAATTGCTTAGGATAGTAACTGGCACATAGTAAGTGCTTGTATTAGCTATTATAATAATATGATAATTATTATAATCTCAGATTTGATGAGCACACAGCTATTTGGTTTTTCAAAGTTTTATTACATATCTGTAACTGTCGTGTAAATATTAGCTATTTTGATAAATCATATTAATGTTTAAAACATTACTGCTTATTATATATTTATATATAAGTAGCGAAAACCATAGTAAAAGGCCTCCTCTTTCTTTCTCTTCAATACTTCTTAGTTGGGAGTGTAGGATAAAGAGGTGGGGAATTAGGGAAAAACCCAAATAGAGGGAAGGAACAAGATAGAATGCCTTTGATTCCTGTAGAGTAGAAGAAGAAAGCCCAAGAAGATATGATATAGAAATGCAATAAAGGAATTATCTGCCCGAGGAAGTCATGAGCAATGAAGGTAAGGTTGATGCTCTATTTCTGCTCTACAGACAACCATATTCCTATAGAAGCTCCAGAATCTGTCCAAAGAGCATCCTCTTAGATAGAATATGTGAGTGACAAAGTTGCCACATCACAAATGAGTGTGATTCCTTTAAATCCACAGACATGGAACTAAGAAAAGAGACCTAACTTGCTTCCACCTTTAAAGCTGCAGAAGCTTCTATCAGCTGTCAGAGCCTCTACTCCATTCTTCGAAAAACTTTGTTGCATCAAACTTTTGGTTTTAGTCCCTAACATGCTTCAAGATTTTTTCACCACTACTTTTAGACTTAAGTACTGTCATTCTCTTAAAGGATACCTTGCAACCTGGCTTCATGGTGTTTGCACAGCCATTTGTGACCCAGCTCAAAACTTCTTATGACCCAGTCAAGTGATGTGGAGACTGTCAACCACCTTCTAGCTCCATTGGTGGGCAGGTGCAGTCGTTTGATTAGGGCTACCAAGTCATAAAGAATTTAGCTGTAATTCATCGTCCCCTGTTTGCTTTTCACAGTTGATGAACAAGCTTAGGAGTTCTTTCATATTTCCAAGGTTGACATTTTTTACATACACACTAGAGAAGATGAAGTGATTCACTCACCCTTTAAACATAGATAAATATGGCAGTGGGTGTGCAAACTTCAGAGACAAATTACCCCAGTGAGAATTGTCGTCTTTCCCAGGTGCTGCTATCTTCAGCAGTGTATCCTGGGGGCACAGCTGATGTATTAAGTTTTGATATTTTGTAGATATTTTCTCACAGCAGTTTGACAGTGAGACCCTTTCTCTTCACTAGAGATTCTGAGTGCTTCTACAGAATATGTAACTGAGGGTACTGCAATTTTAAGTGCAATGATTGGTTTTTATTTCAAATATATTCTGACTTTATGCTTTTAAGGAATCCTCAGAATATTTGAGGTGGATGGGCATGATCTACAGCGATGCTTTTCAAAGCACATTCATCAAACACTAGCTGAACAAGACCCTGCACACTTACACGCATTCTGCAATAACTTTGGAGAGTCACATTGCTACATTAATATATTAAAAGCTCCTAGGAAAACTTCATTTAAGAAATATGTTTAATGTTGTTTAATTTAGTAATTCCCAAACACATTTTACCATGGAACCTACCATATCCATCAAAACTAGTTTTCTGCAAAACAAGTAGCCTACAGCTTATATGCATATTTCCAATGTAAAACAAAAAATAACCATGCTTTGCCCTTGGACTTTGGCTATTTAAGCCATATTGATACCAAAGATTAAATTATGGCTGGGTAAAGGAAGCTGTACTTCAATTACTCTGTGGCTATTACTCCTTAGAACCCTGGGAATAGAGTAGGCAGTAAGGGTATGGAAGGCATAAATCTGACAGTGAAATATAAATAGTTGAAACTTCAATTCTTGGCCACTTCTACTCGGTATATTAAAATTGCAAGTTTGTGTACTTTCTGCTGATCCAAGTTCAAGGATTTATGGTAACAAAAAGAGTATGAGGTCATATGTTGTAATTTTCCAAGTCCATAATTATAATCACTGCATCACAATACCTCAGTGCCCATTTGTTGATCATTAGGCTTAATTCAGATTTGTTTTTAATTTGTATCACAAATAAAAAATGTTATTTTTTAGTGCTTACGAATTAATTATACATTAAGTCACAGCTGGCTTAAAATTTTTCATCTGGTCCATTTGCAGCAAGATAGATAAGGGAAATGTGGTAGTATTGCTGTCAACTTAAGTTTCTATGGAGCCCTACATTTTGTTTATTTGTCTGCTTTGATGTACTTGAACTCCCACTGATGTAGGTAAAGTTTTTGCAACTGGACAGTCAAAACTAGAGCACATGCAAATTTGTAGGTTTATTTGTAGGTTTATATGAACAGAGTGCAGCCTATTGGCATGACAAATATTCCTCACAAGTGATTCCTTTTCTTTCATATTGTATTTTCTGTTAGAGATCTGTTCTTATGTATTAATAAAACTTCTTCTCTGTTTTAGGTCTTTTGAAAAAACTAACTACTCTCAAAGTAGATGACAATCAACTTACAATACTACCCAATACAATCGGAAAGTAAGTGCCAAAGTTTCATACCAGTCAGCCCCTCTAAGCCAGAAACAAAACGATATGTTAGATTTTTTTACTTCAAAACATTTTCTACTATCTTAATTTACTTTTATATCTGAACATTGCATTGACATTTAACTATATAATATCACAAGAAATAACTATGACTTTTTCTTAAGCAAAGGGATTACCTAGATCTTCAATTATGTTATTGCCTATAATTTCCCAGATACTATTAGCTTGATGTTTTTGACTGAGTAGAAGCTCTAAATTCACTTGGATATGTCTTACAAAATCAAATCGATTTGTATAAACTCTGTAGTCTATATTACCATTACACTATAAATGATTTATATATTATGTTAGTAATTGTTTTATAGCAATAGTGCCATATAATAGTACTGTAAAAGTTACTTATAATAATATAATAAAGTTATATTACCAATTGATATTTATAGAAGTTCAATGTATTTTTAGAAGCCAAAGAGATAGACACCTGTTTAACATGCATTTTTTAAATGGCATATGCCAATTTTATTATTTCAATGCTAGCATTAAATATTAAATACTAATGGGTGATGGGTATTAAGGAAGGCACTTGTGTTGAGCACCGGGTGTTATAAGTAAGTGATGAATCACTAAAATCTAGAACAATATTCTACCTCAGGAGTAGAATTTAGTGATTCAACACTTAGATTTTAAATAAAAATTTGAAAGAAAATATAAAGAAAGAAAAAATAAATATGAAATACTAAATAATCAAATGGAAGTGCAGAGCTTGTTCAATTGAATTTTTATAGTTTGTAGTAAATTATATTGCATCTTTCTTAAATTTTTATTACAAATTTTAATGTGGTTATTCTTGAATTTTTTAATTCAGTTTTTATTTCAATTCCGGTATAGTTGACATACAGTGCTATATTCGTTTCAGGTGTACAATATAGTGATTCAGCAATTCCATACATCTCCCAGCAATCATCACACAAATGCGCTCTTTAGATCCCCATCACCTATTTCAGCCATCTCCCCACCCTTCTACCCTCTGGTTACCATCAGTGTGTTCTCTATAGTTAAGCATCTGGTTCTTCGTTTCTCTGTCTCTCTGTCTCTCTCTCTCTCTTTTTTCCTTTGCTTGCTTTTTTTTTCTTGCTTCTTAAATTCCACACAAGTGAAATCATATGGTATTTGTCTTTTTCTGACTTATTTCATCTAGCATTATACTCTCTATTAGCTTGCATTTTTGAAAGCTTCAAGATGATGACCTCATAATTGCCTTTTAAGGATAAAATATATTCCATTTATTTGAGAGCAATCTCTTCCTAATTTTATGTTGCCATTAACATTTGGTTCACGATTCTTTAAGAAATATGTATTGTTATCAATGTTTCACTGAAAATGCTTTTGTTATAACTTGTGTGAAGTGAGGAATTGATAGACTCTCTTCATTCTAAAATTATGTAAGTTCATTGTATAGGAATCTTGCCTCACACGTCAGTATGAAGAATTACAGAAATCCATAATTTAACAGATTTGGGTATATTTGGGGAGTGAGGGAAGAGTGGCCATTTTTTAAAATGAGGTTTGGGGCACGTGGGTGGCTCAGTCAGTTAAGCATCTGACTTCAGTTCAGGTCATGAGCTCATGGCTTGTAAGTTTAAGCCCTACATCAGGCTCTGTGCTGACAACTCAAAGCCTAGAGACTGCTCCAGCCTGTCTCTCCCTCTCTCTCTGCCCCTCCCCTGTTTGATCTCTCTCTCTCACAAAAAACTAAACATTAATTTTTTAAAGTAATATTTAATGTGTGTAATTGACATGTAATAAACTGCACATACTTAAAATCTACAATATGATAGGTTTTGACATAGATCGAAAGCCATGAAACCATCACCACAATCAAGATGATAAACATATTCTTCAATCCCAAACGTTTCTTGTCCCCTTTTCTCTCTCTCTCCCCTCCTCACCCCAAGTTGGCAAGTAACCACTGATATGGAAAATGGATATGGAAAATGGATATGGAAAATCCAAGAGTAGAACAATTTGACTAAATTCAAATACCAATATCCAAACTTTAGAAAGTAGTGAAAATTTCAGCTATTTTTAAAAATCTCATCTATTTTTAATATTTTAATGTTAATACCATGCAATATATTTCTCTCTGCATTTATTCACATTGTCTCCAATATAGAGAGAAATTAACTTTCCTTTGGGGTACACAAAAGTAATCATCTTTATCAGCCTGATGCTTGAAAAAAAAAAAAAAACAACTCTTCCTATATAATTATATTCTTAGGCACTAATTTTCTTCTTTAGGTCAATACTCAGGAGAAACTGAATTCAACTCCATTTACGCCTACAAAGATCATGCTTGATATTTTACCACTCATGTTCACATAATTTTATATAAATATATAAATTAATTACCCTAGCTCTGTGAAGACAAATTAAAAAGGGTGGATAATCTAAAAATACACAAAGAAAAGTTGCTTTTTTTAGTATGCAACTTTTGGTGTGAATTTGGTGTGAATTCGGACGCTAGATTAGCTGTGAATTTGGATGCTAGGTTATTTCCATACTTAGTCTTCTTTTAAGCATTTTAATTTTTAAAAATTAATAATTATTTGCCTTTGAAGGTATGAAAAAATATTCATCAAAGATAAATGGGCCTATTTAACTCAGAAGTTGATTACTGGTTTAGAGGGATAAAGGTTAAGAATTTTATCATAGAAGCTCATTTTTTTTTTAGTTATTTTAAGTGTCATTATCTTAATTTGATTATTGTTTCAGGGAAAATAAAAGGAAAGTATTAGAGACATGGACTGAAAAAAAAAAAAGGTGAAAAAACAAACAAACAAAAAGAAGCCACTGGGAAGTGTGTGGGAAATCTCTATACCTTCTATTCACTTTTGCTGTGAACCTAAGACATAGTCTTCAACAAAAAGGAGAATGACTGACAAACTGGTTATTTAAACTTGGGTTTTTGCCAGACATTTTGTCAAAAATGAACAAAGTGAGCTCATCACTTCAAGGAAAACAACTGACAGAATTTGTGACTGACAATAAAATTTGAGCTGTCAGGCAAAAATTGGAATTTTGGAAAATTCCTATCTGCCACTGTGAGCTGGACAGCTTCCCAATACTTATAGGCTTTTCTGATAAGACTAGTATGATATAAATTAACATAATTTGTTGATAGTGTATTATGAAATGTGTCAACATCTGGAAAACCTGTACAACTCAGTGAAGCAACGCTTTCCAAATAACCAACACATGAGTTACAAGATCAGGCATGAGTAAAAGACCCATTCAAAATGCAGAATAGGCCAGTTGATTTTAATGTATTGGTATGAAGAATAAGAAAAGTTCATTAATATAGTTTCAGATTCTACATTGCAGTTATCCCCTAAAAAACAACCACTTTGCGAGTTTTGGTGTAGTATCAAAGAATAATCACAATTATCCAAAAAGACTATTGAAATACTTCTCCCTTTTCCAACTACGCATGTGTGTGAGGCTGGATATTTTTATGCACAATTCAGTCAAAACAATATATCACAACAAATTGAATACATAAGCAGATAGGAGAATCTAAAATCATCTATTAAACCCAACATTGAAGAGATTTGCAAAAATAAAAACAATGTTACCTTTTTCACTAAATGTTTTTGTTTAGAAAAATATCATTACTTTGAATAAAAATGCTATTTATCTTAACATGTTATAGGTTTATTACTATTTTACATAATAATTATTTTTAAAATTCTTGTTTTAATTTATTATATAGTAGATACCAATAGATATAAAAAATATAAATGCAAGTTTTTAGGGTTATCAATAATTTTTAAGACTATAAAGACCAACAAGTTTGAAGGTATCTGTTTTATATCACATCATGGTTTGTATAGTAAAATTACAAGACCATTTTCTAACTTATATTCTCACTTCAACATAGCACTTGCATATATATAATTTGAATTTGCATGTATGGCAAAAAATATATATCTAAAATTTTATAATATACTTTAATAAGCAATCTGTATGAAGTAAAAATAATAATAGCAATAATAATAATAGTTTTATTTTTCTTAGGGAATTCAGAATTGATACATCAGAGGTTCAGTGCAAAGGCTAGAGGTGAAATTTGATTATGATGTTATTTAATGGCATCCCAGATCACATGCAAAAAGTGTTTTGTGAAAAGAATAGTCGGCAGTTTATTATTAAACATTCTACCTAAACTCTCCAAAATCCTGGAAATGTTATGACCAGCTGTAGTGTTAATCTCATTCTACACTTAGAATGTTTCAATATGTTAGACTTATCTTTGTTCATTTTTATTTTTATTTTAGAGAGAGAGAAAGCATGCTAGTGGGGGAAAGGGCACACGGAGAGAGAGTGAGAATCTCAAGCAGGCTCCATGCTCAGTGCGGGTGGACCTGACATGGGGCTCAGTCCCACGACCCTGGGATCACGACCTGAACTGAAATTGAGGGTTGGACACTCAGCCAACTGAGCCACCTAAGTGCTCCTCTTTGGTCATTTTTAATAGTCCAACTAGTAAAAAGTGCTGGAAAAATTAATTTTTCAACATTTTTCACAGTTGAAAAAGATTCAATGACTTTTGTGTGAAATGACTTGTAAAATTGATTATTTTTGTTGTCCAACATTAAATTGTACCTAGGAGTTCCAGCCACTCGAAGAGTCAAATATACAATGAAAATAATAATAAATAACTTTTTTTTTACTCACATGGCACCAGATACCATGTTTTGTGCTTTACCCCGATTCTTATTTAGTTAAAGTCCCCATTAACACCATTTTATGTATATTATTATCTTCCCATCAACAGTTAGAGACTGAGGCTGAGAGAAGTCAATAGATTTCATAGCTAAGCTGTCGATTGACCTATGATCCCTCTTAATACTATATATGATAATTGTATCCTACATTTCATAGTATTTGGTAATTTAATGGGTCACACTGCTGTAGAGGCAAAGGATTTTCCATAGGATTTTCCAAAGGATTTTCCATAGGATTTTGCATACTAAGCCCTCTCTTTCTTAGCTCCATTGCCTTGGTCAAAAGTCATAAAAAGTTGGGGTGCCTGGGTGGCTCAGTTGGCTGAGCTTCCAACTTTGGCTCAGGTCATGATCTCACAGTTTGTGGATTTGAGCTCCGTGTCAGACTCTGTGCTGACAGCTCAGAGCCTGGAGCCTGCTTCAGATTCTGTGTCTCCTTCTCTCTCTGCCCTTCCCCCATTTGTGTGCGCTCTCTCTCTCTCTCTCTCTCTCAAAATCAATAAACATTTTTAACAATTAAAAAAAGCAATAAAAACTCAAAAATGTGAATGGAAATTTTAAAATGTCATTCCCTCACAGTGTATGGTCAAACAGAAATATTTCTGGACTGGAAACCAGACAATCTATGTAATTTAGCAAAGCTGAGTAAGACCTTTCTTCTTGATGGGTCTCAGATTCCTAAGGGATAGTGCAAGGAGCACTGCCTGTGGAGTCAAACATCATGGATATGAATATTGGCTATGCCACTTACTGTGTGAACTTGGACAAGTTATTTAACCTTTCTGTGTCTCAGTTTCCTCACTTATAATTTCTACCTGCATCTAAAATTCTCTAGTTCTCTGATCCCGATGTTTAGCTTATATGATATCAAACCCCAGATAGTAAATTCCAGTAGTCTATGTACTATACTGTTATCACAAGAAAATAAGTGAGCTTTATTCTAGGTACCTGAACGCTAAAACATTCTTCCTTCTGTTTTCCTGTTTCATAGACGGATACATAAGAAACTAGAAATGTACACCAGTTTGGGGAGGAGAATGCGGGAGCTGGTGAATAGAGAAAAATAAGGAGACTTGATTTTATCAAATACTCTGTAGTTCTTGACTTTTCCATTATGTAATATTATTCTAGTCAAAAAATTAAAGACAGGGGCACCTGGGTAGCTCAGTCGGTTGAGCATCTGACTTCAGCTCAGGTCATGATCTCACGGTCTGTGAATTTGTTCCCCACATCGGGCTCTGTGCTGACAGCTTAGAGCCTGGAGCCTGTTTCAGATTCTGTGTCTCTCTCTCTTTGCCCCTCCCCCACTCTTGCTCTCTCTCTGTCTCAAAAATAAATAACTGTTAAAAAAAATTTTTTTTAATTAAAGACAAAACACACACACACACGCACACTTCACTGGATGAAACTGAAATCCATTTACATAAATATTCAAGTTTTTACATGGTCTAAACTGGTGGTTTTCAACATGTGGTTGTCTGATTAGCAGCATCAGCTTCAACTGGGAATTTGTTAGAAATGCACATTCTGAGACAAACCCAGGTCTACTGAATGAGAAACTTTGGGTGTTGCGCCCTCAATCTCTGTGTAAACAAGACCTTTAGGGGATTATGATATGCTCAAGTTTGAGAACAACTATCTAGATTCAGCTTACAGTTATCAGCTAACTATCTTCTCAAACCTGAATCTGTTATGCCTGCATCAGAATTACCTGAAGTGCCAGTTTAAAATGAAGCTGCCTTGGAGAGGAAGTTTACCATAGTGTTGATAGCTTTGGTTCTGGAGCCAGACCTTCTGGGTTCAAAACCAGGCTCTTTGATTTGTTATTGGGCAACAAAGCCTTGGATTCCTCCTTATAAATAGAAATCATAATAATAATGCCTACCTCATAAGAATGTTGTGAGGATTAAATGTATTAATAAATAGAAAGTGCACATATTCAATAAATGTTTTCAAAAAATAGTTTGATAAAGTAAAAAATTACTGACTTATTTAATTTGCATTTCCGGGTTTTGGATTCAAGAAATACATTTACTGTTTTTACAACGTAATTCTTATTTCTTCTGCCCACCCAGACTGCTACAGCTTCCTCTTCTAAATCAAAAGCTCTAGTACACCTACAAAGTAGACCAGCATTTTCTGAATTATATTTCTCAAAATAGTTATTATTGGGAATTTTAATAGGTATGACACAAAGATAAGTTTCATGGACAGATAAGTTTTGGGAACTATATATATAAGGTAGAGAACACTCTTAACTTGTGATATTTTTTCATTTGTTATATAAGTTCTTTGTTTATCTTTTGTATCATGATTTAAACTTTTCCATTATTTTGCCACGTCCTACCAACTGGAATATAGGCTCCTTAAGGTCTGAGATCATGTCTTGAGAATATTTAATCTCCTTCATTGTACCTAAGCAGTATGGCAGAGGGGCATGTTTGCAAGCCTTGGAACTAGACAGATTCCAATCCTGGCTTCTCCACTGATTAACCTAATTGACCTTGGACATGTCACTTCACATCTCAGAACTGCAATTGTTTCATCTGAGAAATGGAAATAATAATTCATCTCAGAGGTTGTTGTGAGACTTAGTGTTAGATAGCCTTCAATAAATTATAATAGGCTTTAATAGTAATAATCAAAAAGACATTTATTTACTGCTGTTTATGTTCATTTGTGTGATGATTAATAACATGATAACATCAAGTTCTTAGAAAAATGTTTTATACTGATTTGAAAATATAATAATATATTGTCTTAGTCTTCTCAAGCTACCATAATAAAATATCACAGACTAGGTGGCTTAAACAACATAAATTTATGTATCACAGTTCTGGAGGCTGGGAAGTCCAGAATCAAAGTGTTGGCAAGATAGGTTTCATTTTGAGGTCTCCTCTTTTGGCTTAAAAGCAGCTACCATCTTTCAGTGTGCTCACACAACCTTTTCTTTGTGATGCCCAAAAAGAAAAACAGAGAAAGAGGGAGAGAGGCTGGTTCTCTAGCATCTCTTCTTATAAGGGCACCGATCCCATTATGAGGGCCCCATCCTCAAAGACATCATCTAATTCTGATTTACTTCCCAAAGGCTCACATCTAAACACTATCACACTGGAGGTTAAGACTTTAGAATATGAATTGGGAAGTGGGACAAAAACATTCAGTCCATGACATACATATTTGAACTTATAAAATATACTCTCAAGAAAAGCAGTGTTTTAGGGGTGCCTGGGTGGCTCAGTCAGTTAAGCGTCCAACTTCCACTCAGGTCATGGTCTTGCCGTTCATGGGTTTGAGCCCTGCATGGGCCTCTGTGCTGACAGCTCAGAGCCTGGAGCCTGCTTCCGATTCTGTGTCTCCCTCTTTTTCTGCCCCGCCCTATTCGCACTCTGTTTCTCTCTCTCTCAAAAAATAAAGAAAAACATTAAAAAAGAAAAGAAAACAAAAGAAAACAAAAGAAAAGAAAAGAAAAGCAGTGTTTGAAATTATTCTATGCTTTTTAGCAGAGTCCTCAAAGATAAGCTTTTAGAATCATAGTATTTGGTTGAAAAGTCTAAGGAGCTAGAGAAAGAAATTTAAGACACAAAAGAAAAAGATTATAATGTATTTCCTGAAGTGGTCGAGTTATCCTTACAGAAAAACTAAAAGTTATTGAGAAAAGTACAGAGAAACGATCAAATGGAATTTCATTTATGATTGTATAAGATTCCAGTTAAGGGACAAAACCAGCAATGATTTCCATTTAAGAGCCATTGTCCTCTACTGCCTAGTTTCTCCTTCACTCCCTGTCCCAATATTTTAGGATTGTGACCATTTATGGGCTGTCGCCAAATTCTAAATGCAGCATAAATGCAATGTTTCTACTTTTTTGTTGGTTAAAAAATCTTTCAGTATCCTATCTTGAAGCATATAGAATCTTTTTTTTTAGTTTATTTATGTATTATATTGAGAGAAAGAGAGCATACATGCAAGCAGAGGAAGGGTAGAGAAAGAGAGAAATCCTAAGCAGGCTCTGTGCTGTCAGAATTGAGCCCGACAGGGGGTCAATCCCATGAACCACTAAATCATGACCTGAGCCAAAATCGAGTCAGACACTTAACCAACTCAGCCACCCAAGCAACACGTATAGAATCTTTTTTTAGTGGTCTTCTTCAATGGCAAAGCTATTTTCTACTCATGGGTTATAGATACGTTCACTTAAAACAATACTTTTAAATAGAATTTTACATTTGGGTGGTACTTTTCTCCTATAATAAAAAAAAATATATAGATTTTCTTTTCAGTCAACTTAATTAACTTCCTAAAGGGTCCAAAGGAAGGGAAAGATCAGTGATTACTTTGGAAAAATGGGAAAATTGGGTCAAATGAAAAGTATATTATCTTGATAATGATGGTAAGTAACTGTTCAAAATCAGTTAACATAGATGTTTCACGGGTAAAATCTCTAAATGATTGACTACTCCTAACAAATGCTGTTTTAACCACAGTTTGACTGATTTCATCTTAGACTGTAGGATTTAGTATAAAAACTGGGTGAGTTTCATTTAATAAACACCATAGAAAAGAATTAGTTTCATTTCTGTTAATTTCTTGCATTATTTAGAAGTAGCACAAGTGACTTACCAAATATTAATGAGAAAATTAAGGGTAGAGTCTAAAACTTGATTCTTGGCCTAAATTAAATTAAATGAAATTTATCTTATATGAAAATAAGGATAATGGCAAAATTACTTAGCATTCACTATGTGCCCATTCTAAATGTTCTCCAAACAAGTTTTATATCTCTCCCTTTAGTTATTACAGATATACCTCATTTTATTGCACTTCACAGATACTGCATTTTTTACAAATTGAAGGTTTGCATTAAGCAACACTATCAGTGCCATTTTTCCAACATCATTTACTCATGTCATGTCTCTGTGTCAATTACGGCAATTATCACCATAATTCAAACTTTTTCATTATTATTATATTTGTTTTGGTGATTGATCTGTGATCAGTGATCTTTGATGTTACTATTGTAATTGTTTGGGGGCACCATGAACTGCACTCATGCAAGATGGTGAACTTCATTGGTAAATGTCGTTTGTGTTCTAAATTGTCTATCAACCAGGCATTCCCCCATCAACCTCCCTCTCCTCAGCCTTGTCTATTTGCTGAGAAAGAATAATATTGAAAATAGACCAATTACTAACTTTACAGCAGCCTCTAAGTGTTCAAGTGAAAGAAAGAGTTGCATAACTCACACTTTAAATCAAAAGCTAGAAATGATTTAGCTTAGTGAGGAAGTCATGTCAAAATCCAAGATAGGCCTAAATCTAGGCCTCTGGTGCCAAACAGCCAAGCTGTGAATGCACAGGAAAAGTTCTTCAAGGAAATTAAGACTGCTATTCCAGTGATCACACAAATAATAAGAAAAAAAAGACGGTCTTGTTGCTGATATGGAGAAAGTTTTATGGTCTGGACAGAAGATCAAACCAGCCCCAATATTCCCTGCCCCAACAATGCCTAATCCAGAGCAAGAATCTCTTCCAATTCTTTGAAGGCTGAGAGAGGTGAGGAGGCTGCAGAAGAAAAGTCTGAAGCTAGCAGAGGTTGGTATAGGAAGCTTAAGGAAAGAAGCTGTTTCCATAAGATAAAAGTGCCAGGTGAAGCAGCAAGTGCTGAGGTACAGGCTGCAGCACATTATCCAGAAGATCTAACCATAATAATTCCTGAAAGTAGCAACACTAAACAATAGATTTTCAATGTAGATGAAACAGCCACCTATTGGAAGAAGATATCATCTAGGACTTTAATAGCTAGAGAGAAGAAGTTAATGTATGGCTTTGGAGTTTCAAAACACAGGCTGTTTTGAAAGGCCAATGCCTTTCAAGAGGCTAATGCAGCTGGTGATTTTAAGCGAGATGCCAGTGCTCATTTACCATTCCAAAAATCTTAGGGCCCTTAAGAGTTTCACTAAATCTCCTCTGCCTGTGCTCTATAAATGGAACAACAAACCTGGATGACAGGACATCTATTTACAAAATGATTTACTGAATATTTTAAGCCCACTGTTGAGACCTACTGTTCAGAAAAAAAGATTCCTTTCAAAATATTACTGTTCATTGAAAATGCACCTATCATTCAGGAGCTCTGATGGAGATGTAGAATGAGACTGATGTTGTACACAACATCCATTCTGCAGTCCATGGATCCAAGTCATTTTCACTTCCAAGTCTTATCATTTAAGAAATATAATTTGAATTGGGGCACCTGGGTGGCTCAGTCAGTTAAAAGTCTGACTTTTGACTTCCACTCAGGTCATGATCTCATGGTTCGTGGACTTGAGCCCCACATCAGGCTCTCCGTGAGCCTGCTTGGGATTCTTTCTCTCTCTCCCTCTCTCTCTCCCACTCCCCTGCTGGCTCTCTCTCTCTCTCTCTCTCTTAAAATAAATAAATAAACTTTAAAAAAAGATATAATTTGTAAGGCTATAACTGCATAGATAGTGATGCCTTAAATGGATCTGGGAAAAGTAAATTGAAAGCCTCCTAGAAAGGATTCATTCTTCTAGATGTCATGAAGAACATTCATAATTCATGGGAAGAGGTCAAAATATTAAAATTAAAGGGAAATTGGAAGAAGTTGATTCCAACCCTCATGGATGACTTTGAGGGGTTCAAGACTTCAGTGCAGGACACACCTGCAGATGGGGTGGAAACAACAGGAGAACTGGAATTAGAAGTGGGGCCTGAAGATGTGACTGAATTTCTACAATCTCATGATGAAACATTAATGGATGAGGAGTTTCTTCTTATGGATGAGCAAAGATGGTGGTTTCCTGAGATGGAATCTACTCCTGGTGAAGATGCTGCGAAGATTGTTGAAATGACAACACAGGACTTAGGATATTACATAAACTTAGTTGATAAAGCAGCAGCAGGGTTTGAGAAGATTGACTCCTGTGTTGAAAGAAGTTCTACTGTATGCAGAATGGTATCAAACAACATCACGTCACAGAGCATTGTTCATGAAAGGAAGAGTCGATTGATATGGCAGACTTCACTGTTGTCTTATTTTAAGAAATTTTATGAAAACCTTCAGCAACCACCACCCTGATCAGTTAGCTGCCATCAACATCAAGGCAGGAGCCTCCACCAGCAAAAGGATTACAACTCTCTGAAAGCTCAGATGATGGTTAGCGTTTTTTAGCAAAAAAAATTTTTTAATTATGGTATGTATATTTTTATACCTAATGCTATTGTACACTTAATAGACTATAGTATAATGTAAACATAACTTTTACATGCACCAATATATAATAGGAAAACCAAAATATTCATTTGACTCACTTTATTGCGACATTCACTTTATTTTGACAGTCTGGAACCAAACCCACAATATCTCCATGTTGTGCCTATATATCCATTTCTACTAAATCTTCGCAAATACAATTAAATTAAATTTAATTTAATTTCTTTCATATCACCTTAAATTTGTCTAGCTCCCATGCCTTACTAATCAATTTCAGGTAGTTTTACATTTTGTCTACTAGAAGGTTTTGTTTATATGAAAAAACTCATTTTAAAAACTGAATTACCACAGGATAACTTTTACGTATTTCAGAAACACTGTTCAAGATTTTTTTTAGGGTGCTCTCCATCTTGGCCATTTTAATGGAGTGCCATATCTATACCAGGGGCTTAGCATACATTTAATCCTCTTTGAAACTCTATATAGTAAGCATTATCAACCAATTTTATAGATGAGAAAACAGGAAGTAATAGTAGACAAAATTACTCAGCTATTAAGTGGCCACACTAGAATTAGCACCCATGCCTGTCTGAATATTTTCTACTGAATTACATTATTTCTAATGAGTGAAAACTGAACAAGGAAAGTGAAGCCCAAACCTATTTATTTTTATGTTTTTTACCATCTACATTAATAGAAGATTTAATAGTATCTAATGGTTTCTAGTGGTCCTGAATGATGTTAAAACGAAATTATAGATTATCTACATAATATATTCACAGTCTTATCATTTAGCTAGGTACTTGAAGGTTAATGTTACAGTAATAACTTCCCAGCCAAAACTAGCTCATGAAAACCAAACTAGAGAAAAACAGAGAGGGTAATTGTAGAAAATGAAGTCAATACCATTATTGTTTAATTTCAAGCATTACTACCTTCAGTAGCATACTTCAGTAGTAGTAGTCATGTGTGAACTAAGGCAAAGCTTTACAGAACACAACTCTTGTAGTATTTATGGAGATTTTATCTTTTATGAGTATGTCTGTTTTGTGTGTGTGTGTGTGTGTGTGTGTGTGTGTGTGTGTGTTTAATTGTAACTCTGGAAATATTTGTAAGAGCTTTATTTATTTAAAGCTTTACAACAAACCCAGTGTGTGGCCCTAGGACTAGGGGCATTTACATCACCTATGAGCTTGTTACAAATGCAGAATCTGGGCTCATCCCAACCACTGAATCTAAATCTGCATTTTAATAAGTTTGGCTGGTGATTCATAGGCACACTGAAGTTTGGGAAGCACTATTTTACACTTTCCTTACTGTTGATTTTTCCTTTTAGTGTGTACAATTATAGACTATAGATAACAATTCTAAAAAAAGGGAACTTTTGGTCTTTCTCTTGCAAAAAGTATAACGAATGTGTTTTTTACTAAGATACAACTGATATAACATTACATTAGTTTCAGGTGTACAACATAATGATTCAATATTTGTATATATTGTGAAATGACCACCACAATGTCTAGCTAATAGTCATCACCAAACATAGTTACGAAAAATTTTTTTCTTGTGATGAGAACTTTTAAGATCTATTTTCTTAACAACTTTAAAATATGCAATACAGTGCTGTTAAGTATAGTCACCATGCTGTACATTATATCCCCATGAAGTATTTTGGAAGTTTGTACTTTTGACCACAATCATTCATTTCTCCCATCCCTTACCCTCATTTCTGGCCAGCACCAATCTGTTCTCCGAATCTATGGGCTCAGTTTTGTTTTGTTTTAGGTTCCACATATAAGTGAGATAAGACATTATTTGTCTTTTTCTAGTGACCTATTTCACTCATTTTGATCTATCTTTTGAAAGCCAGTGATAATCTGAGTAAATGCGATATAACTCTTTTCAGAGAGGAGCCTATATTAGAATACCTTAAGCGATTTCTAACAAGATAACCATCAGCAAAGTCAGCTGGACTGTTATGAGTTTAAATCTTTTAAATGTCAGAGATCATTGAAGAGTGTGTGTTTTGCACCACTAGCTTTCTCTCTAACCCAGAGATGTAAAATACTTCGGCTATAAATTATTAATTCAGTACAGCCCTTAGTGCAGTCAAACTGTTGTCTTTTTAATGCAGGAAGTTCTCACCTTGCACAGTAGCGGAGGATTGTGGAAATGGCCATGGAAGCTGAAACCATGCAACGGTCTTAATAATCAATGAGGGAAAACCATGATAGTACTGCCTGAGGTCTTTAAAACCTTTTTCAGAACATTAAATACTGTTATGGTTGGTTATAATTGTATAGGGAAATGGAAAAATAGTAAAAGTAATATTTATCTTGTTTGCTGTCTTTGTAAACAGTAGGAACATCAAGAATTAAAGTGATATTTTTTGTAAAAAAAGTTATCAAGATTAGTTTGAACATCACTTGCCTTTTCATCATGTAAATTATAACTCACAGTGAATGTCTTTTCTATGCATCAGTGAAGTGACGTTTTAAGCTTGAATTGTCTTCCAAACTTCTGTCCTTTGTGCTTTTGCGTCATGAAACCTCTCTGAGAATTCCTTTACTGTGAAGTTTATTACCAGCATGGCTTCCTCTAGGATGTCTTCATCCTTTTCATTATAACCACTTTCCTCATTTATGTCAATGAGTTTACCAAGTTCCTCTGGCAGCCTATTTACAGTACCTTGAATAGTGACAGGCATTATACCCACAGTCCGCTATTTCTTATTGTTTTTTAAGTTTATTTATTTATTTTGAGAGAAAAAAAAGAGAGAGAAAAAAAGCCAGAGCATGGGAGGGGCAGAGAGTGAGAGAGAAAGACTCCCAAGTAGGCTCCGCACTGCCAGCACAGAGCCCGAAGTGGGGCTCAAACTCACAAACCTGTGAAATCATGACCTGAGCCAAAATCAAGAGTTGGATGCTTAACAGACTGAGCCACCCAGGTGACCCTCTTTCTTCTACAACTCCAGTTATGTTTGATTCAAGTCCTCCAAGGTTGTTCGCACATTGTGTTAAAAGTTCCTGCTGTAATGCACGTGTACTGCTTGCTGTTACTTCCTGCCATGATGCTTAAATACTTTCATTTGTATGCTCTATGTCATATTTCTGCCAAAACTCAGCTAAAGAAATTGCATGATCTCCAGTTGTAGCATTGATGGCTTATTGCAAAGTCTGTGTAAGATAATAGGCTTTCAAAGTTGAAATAACTCCTTGCCCCATTGGCTGGATTAGTGAATTTGCTCTTGGTGACCAAAAGCAAGTTTTCACATTTTCATTTAACTCGCCAAGAGCATTAGGGAGACCAAGAGATTTTTCAACAGTAATAGTGCTATAAATGTTGAATTATTATACCTATAGTATCTACCGCTGATTGACAAGAAGGCAATGCAACTACATGATGTACTGTTTGTGTGTGAACTGAATGACGGACGTTCAGAGACAAATCACTGACAGACTTTGAAGGAAGTAATGTGACTAGTCATGATGCCCATCTGTTATTTACATTGTGATTTGTGGACCCAAGAGTTAAGAGCGAAGTTTATACTTTATGCGGTTTCTCACAGTTAGTAAGTATACTGATGTTTGAGCCATGTTGTGGGGGTACAATGTTATTTAATGAAACCATGATGATTGAAATTTGTTCATATCAGAACCGCACAAAAGGCTGCCTTACTGTGACTCAAGACTAACCTCAAAACATGGGGGTTTTTGTTTCTTTTTAATTTTTTTTAATGTCTATTTCTGAGAGAGAGACAGAGCGCAAGTGGGGGAGGGACAGAGATAGAGGGAGACACAGAATCCAAAGCAGGTTCCAGGCTCCGAGCTGTCAGCACAGAGCCTACCTGGGCTTGAACTCACACACCACAAGATCATGACCTGAGCCAAAGTTGGACGCTTAACCGACTGAGCCACCCAGGCGCCCCTCAAAACATGTTTTTATAAAAGAAAAGAAAAACGAAAAACGTTAATTATATTTTGAACTGTTTAAGTCTTTGACTTCTTCTCTGAAGGTACATCTGAAATTTTTATTTTTGAAAGCCTCTGGTACTTTTATGACCAGTCACTTGCTGAGTACATAACCCTAAATCATCCATACATGGTTTATTCAATTCTACCAAATATATTAAGTACACTATGTACTTAAGTACACTAAGTACACTATGTAAGGCACTATGCTAGACTTTTTTTAAAGAAAAAAACTGTTACAGGGTTTCCCACATACATTGATTCCTGCTCCCACCAACACACACAAACACACACACACACACACACACACACACACACACACAGAGCCATACACACCTGGTACCCAGCAACATAACCACCCCTGCATGTGCGGCCTCAAAGGTTTTAGAAACGAATTCATCAGGGTTCACTAATACAAAGAGAAAATATTTCCTGAGCATGTATTTTTATGGCAGGATTTAGCAAAGGTGCTAAATCCTTTACTTACAATATTTCATAAAATACTCAGAGCAACTGCATGAGGCAAGAATTGCTAGTATTCTCTTTGCAAATGTGAAGAAACTAAGGCTCAGAGAAAAAGGAAAATTGTTCACTTAAGCAGCACTTGCTTATGAGATATTATTCAAAGCTGAATGCTGTGTTTCACTACATGTGGTTCTAAGTAGCTGAGACTGTTAAGGACTATGAATCATGAGTTACCTCGGTTCGGGGTCAGACTTAACCTACCAAATTATTCTTTCCTGACCCGTGGTTAACAGGACTTGATTTATGTAACAGTACACAGGCTTGTGAACTCATTCCACCCTCTCCATAATGCAAATTTTGATCTTTAATGAGCATATCCCACTGTTACCCACCCCCTTTGGGCACTGACTTTTCCCCGTCAGAGCACCACTCTGTGAATTTCTTCCGTGGTATGTTCCTTTGCCTGGCAGGTAAATAAAATCAGCTTTGGTGTTTGAGCTGTGGTCTTTGTTTTATTGTTTGGTACCCAAGATAACACATCTAGTAAGTGACAGAGCTTGGGCACAAATCCATTCTGACTGACTTAAAACCTATATGTTTAATTTCTGTGTTTACTCATTAACTAAATGATGGGAGTAAATTGCATTCAAGTCAGCTGATGGAAGCTGATTATACAACTTTAAATCCAACTAACTCTAATTCATCCTTCGCTTTATAACAGCAAGATCCTTGCTCTTGGGGGTTCCTTCCTATCACAGTAATAATGATGTTATGAATGGTAATAACAGTGTAATAATATTAACAACAACATCAGTGACAACTTAAATACAGATAGTGCTTCCCTAATGACAGGCCATCTTTCTTTCCCAGCTATCTCAAACCAGATATTGAAATTTCTTGTTCCCTGGTGATAACTTGAATGTGCATTTATAGAATTTCTTTCTGTAGATCTGGGTCAAAACTGGCTATATATGGGGTAGTAGGGATTGTGACAAACTAAAGAACTGTGTTCATGTGAAGGCAGCAGCCATTATTCTGTTTCTATTGCCTGTCATGGAGAAATATCAACCCAGTATTGTCAGATCTTCCTCTTTCAAGAGGTACCAAGAATCTCGATCATTATGTAGAGTTTACCACATTTTAAAATACTATGTAAACCAAACTGAACATATCTGCAGGCTGAAATGAGCCCTCTCTGTACTCTTGGCTACTTGGCTACAGATGCACTGGCTAAGAGGCAAGAAAATACAGCAGAGGCATACTGTGTGCATTTAAGCTCCCAGATTTCCTACTTTGTGTGGCCCTGGGCAAATTACTTAGCCTCTTTCAGCCTCAATTTCCTTATCTGTAAAATGGGTTTAAAAATAATAGCTATCTTATAGAGTTGTTATAAGGTAAAGATTATTTTTATCTTTAAAGTGCTTAGTAAACCTAAAATTTAATCAGTGATTTGTTGTTAATGTTTTGCCCCCCTTACTATTCCTTTGTGGACCTGCCCTTCACACCCTTCTACCTATCCCATGCCACTTATATGCATCCACTCCAAGGATATACATTATGAATATCAGGCTATAAATGACACTTAAGTTGTATAAAACAAACAAACAAAACCTTGTGTCATTTTCTTTTTTTTTAATTTTTTTTAGAGTTTATCTATTTTTGAGAGAATCAGAGAGCATAAGTGGGGGAGGGGCAGAGAGGCAGACAGAGAGAGACAGAGAGAGAGAGAGAATCCCAAGCAGTCTCTGCATGGTCAGCACAGAGCCCAATGCGAGGCTCAAACTCATGAAACATGAGATCATGACCTGACCCAAACCACGAGTAGGATGCTTAACCAACCAAACCACCCAGGTGCCCCATAAACTGAGCCACTTATTAAATAGCATTGGTTGAACCATTTGGCTGAACTGATAAAACAATTTATATGATACCATTGTAGTCATAAATGAATAACTTTTTTTTGTTCAGTGAACTTGGATATGTGGCCTTTTAAAAGCTCTTTTGCCATATTACCTTTTAAAATGTCTAATTAATGTATTTAACTTTTCAGTTTATCTTTATTAGAAGAATTTGACTGTAGCTGTAATGAATTGGAGTCTCTACCTTCTACTATCGGCTACCTTCATAGTCTTCGAACGTTAGCAGTCGATGAGAATTTCCTTCCAGAATTACCCAGAGAAGTGAGAAATAAACTTGTTTTTGTTAACTAACTTTTAATGAATATGTTTTGGGATTGAGTCTTAACTGTTGCAGTAGCAATGTAGATTCATGAGTTGAGCTGTCAATGTATATAGGAGTTATCTGTATAAGTATTTATTGATTATTATCCTTTAAGTAATATGTGACAAGTGCTTATATTTGACTCAGAAAATGCATTTGACTCGAACACTACTTGCAAAGAAAAGTAATAAAATATTGTAAGTTACTCAATGCTAAGGAATGCAGTTTTAGATAATTTAAATATTTTGCTCTTAAGAATAATGATAAATAGCATTCGGGGATCATTACATTTACATTTCTGAAGTGAAAGATTTTTAATGTAAATAGTTTTTCTAAGTATCATGTGGAATAATAATATTATTTTTATTTTAGAATTCACCAGGAGGTTCTGTTGGTTTTTCTTTCTAAGTGGGATTTTTATTTATTAATGTCAAGAAAAAAAATGTGGGGTATATTTTCAATTTAACATTTTATACTAAACATTTTCATAATGAAGGAACAATAATCAATATGCCATTATTTTAAAACCAAAAGTTATGAATAGAAATAACAAGTACCATTGCAACATGAAATAAAACTAACTTTGTCAAGGCAATGTCAACATCTTTTGAGTATGTATGATCTATGAGAAACATAGATGTGTTAGCACTCACTTGGATGGACAATAAAAACAATGTAACTTATTAAAACAATGAAGTTAATGAGCATTCTAAATAACAAAATTATAAAGAAAATTCTTCCTTCCTAATGTGCAAAAGAATATGAGATATATGTTGCCTTAATACCTAGAGGAATATATATTATATATACACATATTTTAAAGAGTGGGATTATAAAAAATAAAAAAATAGACATATTAAGGGAGTCTTAAAAGTGACAAGGAAATCTGTAAATTAATTATTTTAAAATTAAAAATTAATATAAAATGGTTTACAGTGTATTTCTTTATTTTCTTTTGTTACCCATAGATTGGAAGCTGTAAGAATGTAACAGTTATGTCTCTACGTTCCAATAAACTGGAATTTCTTCCTGAAGAGATTGGACAGATGCAGAAACTAAGAGTCTTAAATTTGAGTGACAACAGGTATTTCTGCAACATTTCACAATCACGTATTAGCTATTTACTAAAAGTAAATTATTATTATATCTTGTTAATGATTTAAAAAATATTTTCTGTCTTATGAGGTTTATAGAATGTAGATATCCATGTTTTATTGAGAAAATGGCAGAAGCTAAATTATTTTTAAACTGATATTTCTAAATTTTTGCATTTGATTAATTTCAGATCATATATTTATTATGTTTAAATTACATAAAATTTGTACACCCAAATTTATATACTAAAACCCTCCTATATTCAGAAATCATAATATTATGAAAACATGAAAAAATTATAATAAAAAGCTACAAAATTTATTACTTAAAATATGTTTATAAGTATATATGTATGTATGCATATGTATATATTTTTGTGTACATATTTATGTTTCCAGTAAATTAACTGGACAGTGTGTGTCTTGTCGACACCATCAAAATGCTGAAAGAATATTGCCAATTAGCTAATATCAAAAGCCATAAAGTTTGTACATTATGGTAAAGACAACCAAATGGCTATTTAGTCATGTTCAGAGCAAGGCAAAAAAAGAAAAGATAGGTGCTCTTCTTGTGACAAAGTTGTTATAGTGGTGGATACGCAAAAACATAAAAGCAAAACTGCAATTCATCTTTGTTTCCACCACAATTGCCCTCCAATAGGAAAGGATAAAAGTAAATATTGACTGAAGATAACTACTCAGTAGATAAAATGATTATAGAATAGAACATATAAAATAAATTTCAGTCAGACAAGTGATAGAATGAGAAACTGAGAGATTGCAATGAAACTGTCAAAGATGGAATCATTAAGAATGTTCAGATCTGTAAGTTTCAAGATGGATGTACGAGTTCTCATTTGTTTGTTGGTTTGAAGAAAATAATAATAATAATGTGATTTTCAAAAATCACATTCACTTAGTAATTCAATAATATTCCATATAAGAGAATAAGGCATTTTATTAAAAGGTTTGGGATTTAATTTTTAAAATCAAGATGGCAAGGAAGCTTCATACCTTGGTACAAGAGTAAGTCCAATCAAATCAATCTCATTCTCCTGTTTGGACTGGGTTACCAGACAGGAAAATGAGAGAAATGCTTTGAATGTTCTACATGACTTTCAGCAAAACATTTTTCAAAATTTTCTAATTATATTCTTATGAATAAGATTAGGAAATATGATAATGTAGATATAATAGGAAGATGGATTCTCAGTAGATTCCATTACAGTCCCCAATGGAACTGAGCTCCATTACTGTTGTAACTTGGAGAGGGGTTTTCTCTCTTAAATTCTTGGTCTGCTCAACTTTCATTCAGTAATAATCTGCATGATGATATAGAAAATATGCTTATCAAATATTTAAAATGACCCATAATTAGAAGTAATACTAATAAAGTTGTTTTTTGACTATTTTTATTGAGGCATAATTAACATATAGTATTACATTAATGTCAGATGTACAATATAATGATTCAATAATTCCAAACATTACTCAATGCTCATCACTATAAGTGTACTCTTAATCTCCTTTATCGCTTTCAGCCATCCCCTCACCCACTTCCCCTCTTACAACCACAAGTTTCTTCTCTGTATTTAAATGTCTTTTTTTGTTTGTTTCTTGTCTTGTTTTGTTTCTTAAATTCCACATGAGTGAGATCATATGGTATTTGTCTTTGTCTAACTTGACTTCACTTAACAGTATACCCTCTAGGTCCATCCTTGTTTGACCTGGAAAATAGCAAGATCTCATTCTTTTTTGTGGCTGAGTAATATATATTTATAGATATAGACATAAATATATCTATATATCACATTTTATCCATCAGTTTATGGACACTTGGGTTGTTTCCATACCTTGGATATTGTAAATACTGCTACAATAAGTGTAGGGGTGCATATATCATTTTGAATTACAGCTTTGATTTTCTTTACCTTAGGTAGATACCCAGTAGTAGAGTTACCTGATAATATAATATTTCCATTTTTAATTTTTTAAGGAACCTCCATACTGTCTTCCATAGTGGCTGCACCAATTTACAGTCCCACCAACAGTGCAGCAAGGTTCCTTTTTCTCCACATCCTCACCAACACTTGTTATTTCTTGTCTTTTTGATTCTAGCTATTCTGACAGGTATAAGGTAATATCTCATTGTGGTTTTGATTTGCGTTTCCCTGATGATTAATGATGTTCAGCACCTTTTCATGTGTCTGTTGACCATTTGTATGTCTTCTTCTATTCAGGTCCTCTGCCCATTTTTAAATTGGCTTATTTTTTGTTTGGTGTTGAGTTGTATAAGTTTTTTTTAATATATTTTGGATATTAACCCCTTATCAGATATATCATTTGTAAATATCTTCTCCCATTCAGTAGATTGCTTTTTGGTTTTGTTACTGGTTTCCTTCACTGTGCAGAAGTTGTTTGTTTTTTTTTTTTTGTATAGTCCCAATAGTTTAATTTTGCTTTTGTTTCCTTTGCCTGAGGAGACATACTTAGAAAAATATTTCTATGGCCTATGTCAAGGAAATTACTGCCTGCTTTCTTCTAGGAGTTTTATGGTTTTAGGCCTCACATTTAAGTCATTGATCAATTTTGAGTTTATTTTTGTGTATGGTGTAAGAAAGTAGAAAGTCTGCTAATGAAGTTATTTATTCAACAAATAGAGGATAATTCAGTAACCACAATGGGACAGACATATTGCTAGATGGTAGGGCAAAAGGTATGAATAAGTCATTGAGAATCTCACAATATCCAGGAACTTATTTCATCAAGTCAGTTATATAAGCTTAATTTTTCTCCTACTACAGCGACTAGAACATAGTATAGAGCCAACTAATATTTCTTAGTTAATGAATTAATCAATGACTTAACTTGCAATTAAAATCAATATTCAACCAAATCTGAGGCCAAATTTAACATTACTATCAGAGAAAGACCTGGATAAAAGAACTGGATTAAATATGAAATGCTTGGATAAAAGATTAAATATGAAATGTCATCCAAATGTCATGACCATCACAATTTCACATTTATAATAGACTGCATTTTAAAAATTTTGGTATTATAGTTTAGGAAAAATTATTCCCATGCACTGTCAACTGCAAGATTGTTCCTATGGTGAATTTATTGCACATTTGTGATACTAAATAGAAGCTCACTTTTAACATACGTTACTGGGGGACTAAGGAGAATTGAGTGTAACTTGTCCTCCTCTAACAGTCTCTTTTCCTTACACTCCACATTTATGACTGGGTTGATGATGATTTGTCATGCATTTTGTTGTATGATTCCAGAGTTTCCCCCTCACATAATTTCGATGTGGCAGAATTGATATTCTACTTTCAATTCATCTCCATATGATGTGGAAAAATTCTTCCCATAACACCTTACTTCATAATTCCTGGCTTCAATGAAATTAAATAACCAAAAACTACAAACAGTTTTTACGTAATTTAGTTTCATGTTATAAATACTAGTATAACAAATAATTTCATAAAAAGAGAACTATGATATAAATCAGTCTCCATTACTCTTTATATGCTTATTTATGTTTTATAAATATTTATGAGCTCAGAGAGGTTATCATATTCTTCCTAAAGTTATCTGGCTAATGTACACTGTTGCTATTTGTATTGGCTATCAATATCTTTTCAAATTTACTAAATCATTTGAAGTGGTCACTCCTTTTGCATATAATATAAACCATTTCCACAATCCTTACTAATTATTGTAATATTTTCCATTTCCATTGTCAAAATATATGTATTCACGGATTGGCTGAAATAATTCCAACATATTAAAGACTTAAGGAAATTTTCATTCCAAGTTCTATCTAAAATGTGTACCTCTATTCAAAAGTGAATATGCAGAAATTAACAATGAATCCAGTGGCAGGCTTTGTTTATATTACCACTTTGCTCAGTAACTATGATGGCAATCACATATATGCCTATGCAATCACAATTTATGCATCATACACAATTTCAGGGATATCAGATAATATGTTGAAGTAGGCATTTGGCAGTTTGGTCCTCCAAAGGCTAAAGCCAATACTAAATAGATCATTTCAATTGAATATCATAGCTGACGCCAAACTCACATACCTCAAAATGCATTTTTAAAAATTCCCTCTTGGAATACAAAAAGGTGACAGAACAAAAGGACATGCTCTCAGGAGTCATCTATAGGAGCTGTAGATTCCTTTAATAGTATGACAGACATGACCCCTTCCCATCATGGAGCCTACAGTTCTATGGGGAGTTCAGCCAGCAAAACTGTAATCACAAAAATAAATATATAATTACAAACTATGATGTGTTCCATCAAAGAAAGTATAAGGTACTTAGAGACTACACTGGGGAAAGTTATTTACATAAGGAGGCAGGAAAAGCCTCTTTGAGAAAATGGCATTTAAGAGCTAAAAGACATGTGGGAATTAGTTAAGTGAAGTTGTGGAGAAAGAATATTCCAGACAGATAAGAGTTTGGCTACTCCTTGTAGTGGGCTGATAAAAGGCCAGTAAGTGGAGCTGGTGGGACTAAGCCAGGAAAAGAGTAGCAGAAGTTTCTGGAGGGGCTTGGAGGGCCAGATCTTGTAAGATCTGACAAGGCATGGTAACAATTTTGGATTTTTTTCTAGATGTGATAGAAAGCATTTGGAGGATTGCAAATGGGGATTTTCACTTTTTAGAGATTGCTCAGACTACTGTAGGGAAAGAATTAGAGCAAAGAATGAAATCAATGTTACAGTATTTTAAATAATTCTTCATAAAAATGAACTATATCCATCTTCACCCACGCTATTAGAATTTTCTTGTTTTCGCAGGTTGAAGAATTTACCATTCTCATTTACCAAACTTAAAGAACTTGCAGCTTTGTGGCTTTCTGACAATCAGGTAAAAACCATTATTACCTGATTTATTTTGTTTATTAAGATGAACTATAATTTAAGCTTTGAATTACTAACGTATTCCCAGTAGCTACCTTTGGCATATACTACAAAATATAGATCCCTTTATCTTCTGAAAGATTTTTGTAAAGATAGCAGTTCAAGTGTGTATTTCATTGCTACAGATAATACAGTACTATAATCTCCACCCTCTTTAAATACTTTGATTTAGCATCGACTTCATTCTCATGTATCAAACACACAAAACGATCATTTTTATAGCTTTGTACTTCTAAAAGGTACCTCTTGTCCTTAGGGGATGTTCTTTAATTATATCTCTGAAGGTAAGGAATAAGAAATCACAGAGGGAATTATTATCCAATGTATTCCTTTTTAAAATACTTTCAATTATAATCAACTTAATTCTAAAATTTTACACAAGGAATTTTCAGATATATTTTGTGACTTTTATCAGTATTTTCTGTGAAATTGGTTTGAGATTATTTTTTATAATCACGAAAATAGATTATATTCAAATTAGTAATTGAGTGTTAATGAATAACTTTAATAACTGGAAAATAACAAGAAATAGTTGAAGACATCTGATTTGCCACCAGAAAAAAAAAATGGTGGTGGACAATTTTGACATGGCTTATTAATCTTTACTTTTTTCTCATAATCCCAAAATTTTGAAACACCTTTTTGCAAATATGAATAGCCAAATGAAAACAAATCGTCTTGAATTTAGTTTGTTATCATTATCTCCTGAGCATAAACGCAGCATTACAGGTAAATGAATTGACCAGATTTCTAAGTATTGGGCTACTTCTGTGAAAAAATTAAATCTCTACAAAACATAAAATGTAAGTGTAAGAATAATGTTTGTGTCCCTACAGTCATTATAGTACTTGCTTCCATCTGCTGAGTAGAGAAATTAGATTCAAATCCAAATCTTCAATGAACTATAGATTTTTCAAGGCATTAATATATCATTATAAATAAATAATTTCTGGATTCAATGTGAGTTATGCTAATGGAACAATCTATTCTACAGTCTTTCATTGTGAAAAAACATCTGCTAATATCATGATTTATTATTCTTGTGGGAGACTGAACTGAACAATGACTGCATCATTTAACTTTTATTTATAACAGTGATTTAATGTGTTTCTGACTCAGTTGCATGAGACAAGCTGATATGCCAAATCCACTTTGTGTTTCACTCCTATTAATAAATGTCATGAAATTAGTGGATTTTTTAAACATTAGATATCATCATTTCCAATAAGGTATATATATACATATGTATATATATATATACATATATGTATACATATATATGTATATATATATATAATTTAATATCAGAGTTCTACAATACCCTTCAGAAATTGTATTTGTAAAATCAAATTAATAATAAAGAATTAAATATTACCATCCACAAGAAATATACTGATACATCAGGTACAACAAGAATAGTTGCTTATTTTTATGTGGACTCTGTCTTTGGTTACAAAAATATCTCTCAAAAAATGCTTCTGTTTTAACCTAATTAAATTCATAGATGATTTTGCAGTAGCATGGATTTGATAGCAAATCCCATTTGTCTTTTTAGGGCAGCAGTTTGTGAAAATGAATGAGCATATAGAACCACACCAAAAGCTTACTTAGTTGAATAATTTAATACATCTTGGTCTCTTTAAGACTAAAACTGACATTGCTCAGTGAAGATGATAGGTTTTGTAAAAAAGTATCCTACAGAAAAAGAAACTCTCAGTATGAAGACCTTAGAATTTAAGAATATTCTTCAGCAATAGTCTTTTATGTAATCCTTAATTATTTTATTACTTTTTTCCTTGCCTTTCTTTTAATTGTTCATTCAGCTCAGTGAGGCCAAACTATTGACCATGTCTTATATAAAAGTAATATTCTTCATATTCACTATCTTATTAATCTATTTTGTATGTTCTTTGCGTCTAGTCAAAAGCTCTTATCCCTTTACAAACTGAAGCCCATCCAGAAACAAAGCAAAGAGTATTGACTAACTACATGTTTCCCCAGCAACCTCGTGGTGATGAAGGTAAATTATCAGTAAAAATTTCTCCTATACTTATATAATTATGGATAAAAGGGAATAATTTTATTCTGATATCTGGCCAGGAATACTGACACATGGGCAAGGCTATGAAAATAACTAGATGACACATATAAGTCATCCAGGGGTTAACCCTAAACATGAATCTTATCTTCCACAATCAGCAAGGAAGAAGTAAAACCTTCACTATTTGCCGATGACATGATACTCCATATAGAAAACCTGAAAGACTCCACCAAAAAACTGGGAGAACTGATAAATGAATTCAGTAAAGTTGCAGGTTACAAAATCAATGTACACTATACTATTTTAAATAAGATTCCAAAAATGTAACTCTCCCTCTTCATATCTTATATGGAAGTGTTGATTTTTGGGAGCAACTTCTCTTGGTGGATTCTAAGACATAGGACTAGTTAACTAAATGTAGTACCCAGCTCACTGAAATGAGCTAAGAAGGGTCAGACCCTAAGGAAGGTTCAGTGAACTGGTTTATTTCCTGTGTTCACTAATTTCATGAACACAATTTAAACATTTAGTCTGGTGATCCCAGGCCCCAAATTATTTCATGTTAAGAGTCGACCATAAAGAGATAACTTGAAAATAATGACCATTATTTCTCTTTCAAGTTGAGTTTCTCTAAATGATGTCAGTAGCTATGATAGATATACGTGTTGAAAAACCTAAACCTAAACTTTACTTATATTTTCATATTAGTCCCTAGATTATCAAAATATTTCATTTAAAAAATAAAGGGAAAAGTGAAAAGTGAAAAGAATCTCAGATTTGCTGGTCATTTCTGAGATGTGGTTGCACAGATTGAATCCCTAATTTATTGTAGGGAATGAGGTAGATCTAGTTAGGCAAAGTGTGATATTAAGGAATTAGCCAGGTTTTGTTTTGTTTTGCTCTCTTTTGAGGAAAGAAGAGTTGGTAATAGAAAAATTTTTTGAACTTTAAGCAAGTCACCCTTTGGCTTTTCAGGCAGAAGTATAATAAATGAATTTTCAGAATCCCTTGCAACAAACAAGTACATATATGATAAGTGTTGTCCTTTGGGAAAGAATTTAGCCTGAACTAAGTACTTGTACTGCATTTTCATGTGATCTTCACAATTAATGTTGGCAAGGAAGATATTACTATTAGTCCATATTTTGATATAAATTAAATATTTATAAGCCACTTATTTTCCCTATTAATTGGGGATATATTTAGACTAGTTGAGACTGTAATGTTAAAGACTGAATTTCCATATGTTCATAACCCTAAAAACAAGCTCCGCTCCATTTCCTCCCAACCACATACACACAGCAAAAAAAAATAAATAAATAAAGCTTTCAATCTTACGCATTTTACTGAAAAACCAATGTTATGTAGTACCTTTTATAAAATCCTGATAGAGTTTAGTGGCTACAAATATGGGTATGGGCTGTGTAATCACACAGACATGGAATAGAATCCTGCACTGGCCCAGAGAAAACTATAGTTTTCTCATTAACAAATTGAGGATATATTAGCACTACCCATAGTGTGCTGGTGTGAAGATTTAAAAATTAATGTTTTAAAATGTATAGCCCAGCTCTCTTGTATTATCATTAGTAGTAGTATTTGGAGAGACCATTCTCTGCACTAGAAAACTTCCCAATCCCAATATGTAATTAATATGTACTTAGGAAAGCTAAATTTGAATTAAGATGTAAAAGACCATGTAACAAATATCAAAGGACCTTTCCTCTCTTTTTCTTTCCTTTCTTTTTTATTTCTTTCTTTCTCTTTATTTTTCCTTTTTTTTTTTTGATTTTGTACTTGTTTATAGTACCTATTGCCATTTTTTTGCATAGTGTACTAAGCTCTATTAATAACACTTCATGTAAAAAAAAGCAATAATACTTTGGAATCTAACTGTAGATTTCCAGTCAGACAGTGACAGCTTTAACCCAACACTGTGGGAAGAGCAGAGACAACAACGCATGACTGTTGCCTTTGAATTTGAAGAAAAAAAGGAAGATGATGAAAATGCTGGGAAAGTTAAGGTGAAACTTTTAATTTTGTTTCTTCTTTCTTCTCATTACCTTTGTCCATTGTTATTAATACAATAGACTTAGGGACAAATTGAGTGACCTCTGCTTGAAGGTCAGATATATCTTCAAGTGTTCTGGTGGTACCTTTCATTATAGCAGGATGGTAATTTGAGAAGCATTGGTGTGCTTCAGAATGAGACTAATGTCTCTGAGCAAATTTAATACCCATCTTACAGAGTAACAACATGAAAGAGATTCAAGGTGAGAGAAAGCCAAAACAGACAAACAAATCTGGCTGATAGACTTTACCTAAGCATCTTATTATATTTTTGAAACACTGAAATGGTTTTCTTTTAATCGCCAAGCAAGGCATCAGGCAGGCCATATGAGACCCAAGTACACATTTAAGGAAAAACCAACAGATTAATATATTACATTGTCATTAAAATCTCTGAAAGATTCAATGTCCCTGGGGTATCTGAGAAAATTTTCTGAGTTTTCTTAAATATGAAAACAAGTTTTAAAGGAGGCAAGAATACCAGGGGATATTCAGTTTTTCACCTCAAACATATATTTTTAAAATTCTTCATTGGAACTAATTTAAGTCAAGTAACAAGGTGAAATTTTACAATCTATATTTTTAAGTATTTAAGCTTGAAGATATCAGAAGTGATATAGTTCTTCTCAACATCAGATCTTCATATTAACATCATGGCAACATCTTGAATCTCTCACTAATTTTTTATAGTATTATTTGTGTACTTTTTCCATCATGGATACTAACAGCTCTCACTCTGAGTGACTAATTGCCTAAGTAATTGTTATGTGCATCCTGTTAATAGATATAGATTGTGTAATGTGTTCTTCTTTTCTTTCCCCTCATTCCCACATTTTCTAAACTTCTTTCTTAAACCAACACACTCTGGAACCTTACTAGATTTAGACAGTAAGGTAATTGACAAGGCCTACCTCTACATCATTGTGGAGAACCCAAAACGGACTCCCAAATCAAAATGATAGCTTTGTTAAAGATTTGGCTTTGAAAAAAAATGTTTCTGGATGCTTGGTTAATGCTATCTAATAACCAAAGAAACATTTTTTTAACTTGTGAATTCCTGGAAAAAACAATGCCAAACTAAAAGTAAACAAAGACCCTCACAACATCTCAGTTCTTCTTTTAAGATTTCGTACGTTAAATATAGAACCAATGGATGATGCATTCTATACTGGACCTCTGATTCATTCTTTTTCTTCACTGAATGTCAAAAACTACTTACTTATTCCTAAAAATCCATATTCAAAGGATCCAACAAGAAAATAGTACATTTAATATACTCTGGTATATGTATCAATGAAAACATAAAATATGGTAAATGCAAACCGTTATTTAGAAGCCCTGTTTGTGTGTTATGTGATCAGGTTTGTTTATAATCAGAGTAGGCTCATTATACTTTAGATTGCATTTTCTTTATGCTTATTTATGTTTGATTTATCTATATTTTGGCGAAACAATACGTGTTTCAAAAATCTCAAACACTTGGTTTTGACTAATTTGAACATTTCCAATGCCATTGGCTATTGGGCAAATTAGAACACAAACAAACTTCTAAATAAATCATCATGGAAGTATAATGAATGGAATGTATGGAAATCTTATAGTAAATTAATCACACGGTTTTGGTTCATTACATGTACATTAAATTTAGCACCATTTTACCTTTCATTTACATAAAATCTAAAAAGGAACCACTGACCTATGCCATCAACTTCCAAATGGACTAGAGTATAATGCCCTACTTACAGAGTGTACAGTGTAGTATAACTGCTGCATTGTGTGAAGAAGTGGTGACCCTTTAGCTTCATTTGATATTGGTACCATTTTGTTAGAGAGTTTGAGCTAATTTTCTGTGGTTGTTTTAAATGCATTACCCAGAGTGAAAAAAAAAATCAAGAGTAGAAAAATGATAAAGTGAAAGTATTGCTACAGTGCTCCTCTTTCTCCCAGAAAATGGAGATTCCTTCTCCCACAGGATCACTCTTGCCAAGCCCCCTGGGAAAGGGGCCAGCGTGGGATTACTCTCCAACCTGCCAGACTGTCTGGCGATTGCTGCACACCATGGGCCAGGTGTGATCAGCAGATCCAAGATATGCCCGTCCCCCAGAATGACCCACAGCTGGCATGGGGTTGTATAAGTGGCCTCCAGCAGGAAAGGAGCATGTGTACTCCATTGCCAGTTGCAGCACAATCCACCACTCTTCCCTCTCTAAGTGGCAGACAGGTAGGCCTAGGTGTTTGGGGTAGGAGAACCCCCCATGTAGAGGCAACCTTGGAACAGTTGTTTATGGGGTATGTTCTGCATGATTTGGGGTAAGGAATGTCGATCCTATAGAAACCATCCAGTTGCCAGTGTTCGATACCAATTTAAGTTTTTGTTCATTGACATTGGCAATGGGGTGGAGAGAACCAAGTCAGGGGAGGGAACATTAATAATGAGGTGCCTAATGGTGGGATATATGGCATGATTTTTTAGTTGGGTGCTTCATTTTCATTTATGTTTTCATTTTTAAATATTTTTTTCTTTAATTTAAAGTGTGGGAATACCAATAGTCGGGCAGAATGTTGATGACACTGTTGATAACATCTAAATTGTCCCCATACATACATGCATTTTTGTATAATGTCAATTCTGAGGGAGATTAAATAACTAAAAATTGATTCATAAAATAGCATGAGATTTGAATTGGGATTTGCTGAGAGTGGACTTTGAGTACAAAGATGGACATTTGTTGAAAAGTATCGATTTCCTTCTAATTTGAAGGCACAGATGATGAGAATTCCTGTAAGAGAAGATTGGTTTAGGAGTTGTGGCAAATAGGGCTTCCTTATCTCAGTGGGTTGGGTGTTTAAAAGTTTCATTTAAAAAAAATGTCTTAATGGGTTGTGAAAAAACACTAGATTTTTGGTAAGCTTTACCATCCACATGTAATGGACTAGATTCTTATTCTGTGTCTTATATTCTATGCACAATATAAGGCCAGCTGAGAATCCTCACTGAAACTGCTATAGGTTTCCTTTCTGTGTAAAATGTCCTAATTAAATCCCAGAATAAGATATTTAACAATCAATAATCAAGGCATTCACTATTATTTCTCTTACCGGAATTTACAGCCAAACCAAATTAGAATTTAATCATTACATAAGAAAACCACGGTTTTCTTTGTGAATTCAAGATATCATCTCTAAATGCCTAGCTATTTATGTTAATTCTTTCTTCCATTGCTAAACTTTTGGGAGTCTCCAACATCTTGCAGCTGCTATTTGCATTTACTGCACTTGTTTTAGATCTGAGATATACAGAATGTTGTGAAACATTGCTATTTTTCTAAAATTAAAGTGAAATAACATTGCAGTACAAAATCTTGCATTTTAATAAAATGTATATGTAAAATGAACAAATACTTTATGGTGAGTGATATATACAACATTTTGGTAAGAACATAAGTGACAATTTTTCCCACCTATTTGTTTTTCCATCCCATATTAGAATAAGGGAATATTTCTAGCCTATATATTTAGAAATATAAAGAAACTGCTTTTGTATTGGGGCATTACTGAACTATTAATAAAATTGTGTTTATGAGCATGTTTATTCTTTTCTAAAGCAGTGCACACATGAGTTAAAAAGTTGGAAGGCATAAAAAAAGAAAAGTAGGAAGGCAAAACAATCTGTAAAAGGATATAAAATATGTTTTTACAGAACTTACAAGCATAACAATTATAAAATATTACACCGTTATTTAAATTTTAAAAGGAATTATAAAAAATTGTTAGCTTTATGTTTTTAAAAATTGAAATCATCTTGTTATTTAACTCAGTAAAATTTACATTATAGATTTACAAACACCATTTTTTCACAAGATTGTACAAATAATGTGCTTCACTTCTATCAGACAATAGCTCTGAACCAAGTAACACTTCCATAGCATAGGCTTTGGAGTCAAAGGCCTGAGTTTGAATTTGGGCATTGCTACCTATAGCTGTATGACTTTGGACCAACACTGTTCCCTTTTGGTAGAATGGGAACAGATGCTATAATGAGTTATGCAATTTAAACTATGTTTAATTATAATTATTTAATTATTGTTAAGTATAATTAGTCAGTGTTTATTTATATTTAAATCTATATGATAAATAATAAAATAAGTATTATTTATCATATAGATAAGTATTATTTATTGTATAGATAATAATAAATTAAATATCCTTATAAACATATCGCATGTGCCTGGCAAATGGCAGATACTGAATAAATAATGGTTGCTGCTGCATACAATCTGAAAAAACCCAGATAGTTACAGGTAGTATGGTGTTTATATGTATATACATATGTGTGTGTATATATATACATATATGAGTATATAGTATATATGGTAGAATCTAAACTGCCAAAAGAATTGAGACTTTAAAAATACCTAAGTAGAATCTGATTTTAGATAGTATTTAATCTCTGAATAGAATTTACACATTTTCAAAAGACTGTCACAGGTATTATCTCATTTTAGTCATATATTCACCAAAGATATTATCATTCACATTTTACACAAGTGGAAACTGGACAGAAAGGTTAGTGGCTGATAGCTTGTTTGAGGTAAATCTGTGGCTTAAATTTAGATCTTCTGACTCCAGGTCCAACAAGTGGGAAACAAGGAACTTATTGGCTAGGTGAAACAAATCCAAGTTGTATGAGACCTGAAACTCCCACAGTTTGGAGAGGGGCCTCTTTTAAGGAAAAGGATATAAGATAACCATTTAAATACATAAGTAGGGCCCCTCACAAGGCTTTAGAAAGAGGCTGTGCAAGTGACAGGCTCTAAAACTGAAGCTTCATTAAATTCATGACAAATCTGTTTCTGTTTCTAAATTTAAATATTTTTCAAAGATAAAGTACCCAAACATATTCTGGTGATGTGACCAAAATATCATATTAACTTGTTTATAAAATAACCAGAAAATATTGGCACCATGGCCATTAGTAAATAGTCATCTAATTTTGTCAGATGAGACATAGCATCTATAAAAAATAGATTACATTATTCAATGAAGAATCTAATTCAATTAAAGAAGAACATTTCACACTTTTTTTTCCTTTTGATTCAATTTAGGAGTATAATTTTAGCATTGAGAATTTTTTAAGGTACATAGGGTTTTAATTCTCTACCTGAAAATTATTTTTTCATTCATATACCATTGGTTATTAAAAATTAAAAGATGTTCTTAATTGGCATAATAGTCATACCACTCTACAATCTATATTTTTAAATGTAGTTTTTTGACTTTTAGCCCTTTGATATCAAGTACTTTTAAATGAGTTCAACAATATCATTTAAAACTTAGATTTAATTTGTGATGAACATTTCTAATACCAACTTAAACAGCAGATCCAAGAATGCATGCATCCCAATGGACTTTGTCTAGCATGGATATCATTCTCTTTATGTTTACTTAAGAATGCATTGTAAATTAAGTACCCTGAGCTATATTTATATTACATTCTAACAACTTACACTTTTTTTCCGAGAAGTTTAAATTTTCCTTGGGTTATATTTTTGTAGCTTTATTTCTATATATTATTGAGTTCATTCTTATTTGTTTGGGAGTGTAAAAGACAAAATTACATTTAAACAATATTTATACTAGCAGAATTATCTGGTTTTTCATCAGCCTTTCAAAAATGTATTGGAAAAATAATTTTGTATTTTTAGTCTTAAAAGAAATGTTAGAAATCATCCAGTGGAGTCCAATCCTAGCATTTGATATGGAAAATGAGCCACGAGGAAGATGAATATGACAAAGTTGGTGGATTTGCTAAATCTGCAGATGAGCAAAAGTGTTTGAATTCATATTTACAATCCTCAGATCTATACCACCATCATAGTTTCTTACATCCCATGAATTCCATGGGTGTGGGCAGGTGGGGGTGCATGTGCCCCCCACTTTCTCCTTTCGTCTCTCATTCCCACTCTTTCCTTCTTCAGCTTTGCTTTCCCCTTCTCCGTTCCTTCCCACCTACCCCCACACACACTTTCCACAGACACATACTCACTACAATCACATAAACCATTCCATTTTGTAAAGTTGGTTCTACTCAGATGCAAAAAGTTATGACTACTGGAATAAGCCAGGCCAAATAAATCTGCTCCTTATATTTCTTCCCACTCCCTTTTAATCGGCATGAATAAATTGGATTTATTCCAATTTAGGTATATTTTAAATACTCTGATAATGGGATATTCCGTAAGGAAGTGTCTCATATTTTCTCCCTCTAAATTAAATGTGAAGAATGATCATTAATATATATTCCCCAAAGGCAGATTGATACACCAAAAATGAATTCAAGAAAGGGGAATAGATACCTGGGTAAATATAAGCCAACATTTATGTGTTTACATAGAATATCTTAGAAAATCTCCTCAATTTTTAATTTTTTATTTTAAGACATTACCTACAAAGGAGTATTTTAAGATTTTAAGTAGTTTAAGGCAGTACCTACACTGTTACTTTATTAGGGTAAAAACTAAATATAAAAGCCACCCTGAAGCATTTTTTTTAGGTATTAACAAGAATTAGCTACCCTACCTTTTGATATAACATGCTAATTAATTAACATTGAGCTGATGCATATTTGGTAGCAGATACTGTCAATTCCCCATTTTTTAAAGACATGATAAACTCTACTTGTAAATCTTTTGGGGTCTCCTCCTATCATCTATATTAATGCTCCAAAGATATTTTTAACATGAAGATAATTACTTATAAATAACTAAGATAGGTAAGGAACAGCCTCTAAAGTATAAAAGCAGCTGACAGTAATTTGCTTAAAATCTTCAGATTGCTAGTCACTTATATGTTTGACCTACTCCTATTTCAATGATCCTCAGGGTAGGTCTAAAGATAGGATATAACCCCCAAATTATTTTTAATCTAGAAGGTGGGCGTGGCGGGAAGAAGCCCCATGAGGGCAGAATATGGAAAGAACACCACTGACAGCAACAGTACAGTTTCTCAGCCAGCTCAACACTCACTATATTGCATTTGGTTTCACTACTGCACATAAAATGGAGTAGTTTTGTGAACGTGTTTGCCGAAGGTATTTTTATGTGAAATTTCTTTTTATAAACTTCTAGGTTGAAATAAACCTAAAACGATATCCAACTCCTTACCCAGAGGATTTAAAGAATATGGTAAAATCTGTTCAAAATCTGGTGGGTAAGCCAAGCCATGGAGTGCGTGTTGAGAATTCAAACCCAACTGCTAACACGGAGCAAACTGTGAAAGAAAAGTATGAACACAAGTGGCCTGTAGCCCCAAAGGAGATTACAGTGGAGGTATTTCAAGGTTATTGGTAATTGCCAGTGTGGTTTGGATTTTTTGGAATTACTAAATTCTATGTTTTTTTTAAACTGATTAGATCTCTGATAAGTGCATTTTTTCCCCTAAGATATAAATGAGTTTCTCTACTTTTTCAAACTATGAGGGTTGCATTTACTGAATTACAGGTAAATGACACCCTCATGGCCTAAAATTATAATACGACTCCAAAAGTTCCAATACACACAGAAGGAATACTTGCTCACCTAGCGAGGTCTGGCCAGTAAGTGCATTATACCATTTTCGTGATACTGTTTTGGCTATCCAAACTTTTATTGTATGAGTCATTAGAAAAGACTAAATGAAGTTGGGGTTTTTTTGTGTGTTTTTGTGGGGGTTTTTTGTTTTGTTTTGTTTTGTTTTGTTTTTTTGCTCTGCATATCTCAGTAAAATTCTGGATCAGATTTAGAGCCAATTTTTTGTTTGTTTGTTTTAGGGTTTGGGTTAAAACCATTATAGGAAACACTACTATAAATGAAAAACAGGAGATAACTTTGAAATTTAGCTTTTCTGGATCTAGTCATGTGAAGCTTAATTCCTATATTTTAGAATAAACTAGATATTCATCCTTATCAATTTGTGTGGTCTGAAAAGAATTCAACTACATTTATGCCACCTCTGTACTGTCTCATCAACTCTTCAGCCAATTTGGTTATCACCTTTTTATCTTCATTAGAAACATAACTGGTATGAGTACATCTAGAAGTTACTATACGCACTTCTCAAAAATCTAGATTCATGAAACTCTTTTACAAATCTGCATTTCACAGCATCAATTTGTTGCATTGATAAAACACCAACTGTATATTTAGCACTGTGCTAAACACTGTGAGAGAGAGAAAAGAAATATAAAATGTGCACATAGTCCTCAAATAATTTAGAGCCTATCTAGGTAAAATTACCACAGATAAGGTGATTAGAGAGCATATTATATAAAATACAGTCACATGATTTGTTGAGTGATGGCAAATATGATACTTTAAGAAATTGGAGAGAGATGCAATCACGGCCAATCAATTACAAAGTTATGTGAAACAGTTTAAAGTTGAACCGCATATTGATATTTGGGTGATTCATCTAAAGTGGAAAGATAGGAAGTCATTCCAGACAGAGGAAAAAGCTTGAGCAAGAATAAGCATGGTGTGAACATCTGCCAGTGGAGGTACCAGCCTGCCCCAGAAGAGAAGAATATAGCTGGATATCTAGGGAGGAAAATTTAAGTACTCATTTTGGGGTTTTTTTCCATTTACTTATAAAATCAGTATTATTGTCTGATATTGTCTGATAACAGACTTTTATCTCTAAGATATTTCAATAATATAAAAAGGAAGAAAGCCAATGTTTAGCAGGTACACACTGGAGACACTTTGTATTTAAATCTCATGTAGTCACAGTTTAACATCCAAATAACTGTGAGGTCATGATAACCCATAAACTGAGTAATTTTACTACAAAATAAGAAGATTCTAAAATTTCTTAGTTCAGGGTTGGGATAGGTGAAGCAAGGAAAAGATGGCTTTGGTCATGAATTTAATAATAACCCTAGTAGAGAAAATAAATCTTAAAATTATCCCATAAGCACTTCAAATGAAAAATCCAAAATTAAATCGGATGTTTCTTCCCCAGTTTTGCTTCTGCTCTTATATGCCCAATCTTGATCTCAGCTTGTACCATTATTTTACTAGTCCACTCAAGGTAGAAATTTGGGAGATATCCTGATTTCTTATTCCTTCTTTCTCTGCATTCACTGCCCCTTCCAAACAATCACCTAAGCTTATACATTTTCATCTAAGTATATCTCCTTGACCTCTTCAGGCCCTCAACTCTGTCCTGCATTTCTATAAAACCTGTCAACTCCTTGACTTACATTGTCCTCAGCCCCCTCATTACTCTGTTAATGATCTTTTTAAAACAAATTTAACTTTCTCTGCTTGAAAACACTACAGTGGCTTCTTATTGCCTATTTAATTGAAGCTCAGTCTTAGTCTTTATAATTATTTCAGTGATTCACCCCACCTTTCTTAAGTTTTCTTCTCCTGGCCCTTTATGTTGAGTAGAATTCTCACTGGTAAGTGCAATACTTTTTCTAAAATTTAAATTCTAGATCTTCTTTACCCAACTTTTAGCCATCCTAGAGCAAAGAGAAGCCAATTCTTTATCAAATTACTCACCCAGATTAAGGGGCCATGCTCCATATTTTCAACTTTCAGATATAATTAATACAGACAACCGAGTGTCTAGCTGATCAATGTATATTATATTAAGTGTATAATATTTTCTTGTATGTTTTGCACTTGTTTGCTATTTTGAGTCATTATTTAGTTCATATTCTCAAGAATGTGGAAGAGAATATCACTCACTGCATGACACATTTATCCGTGTGGTTAAATATGGAAAATGAAGGAAAAAAAGAATAGAGGTAGGCAGAACCAGAAGCAGAAAACAGTAAGAAAAAACAAGGTAAACAGATTACAAATTCAGCAGAGAAAAAAGAAAAAGGAAATAAATCAACATTTATTGATCACTTTGTTTGCCAAACCTATACCAAGACTTTTAATATATGTTATGCTAGACAGAGAATACAGCTGGGAGAGTCATATGAACAAGGAGGATGGGGAGGTATGAAGGTTCTCTTCTACTTCCAAATTCCTTTTATAAAGTTTACATTTGCTTTTTACCAGTGTCTTCATCCATTCAGGCTGCTATAACATAATATCATAGACTGCATGGTTTATAAACAAAAAAAAAATTATTTATCACAGTTCAGGAGGCTAAGAAGTCCAAGATTAAGGCACGAAGAGATTCAGTGTCTAGTAAGGGCCTACTTTCTGATTGATAGATGGCCATCTTCTCTCTATATCCTCACAAGGTAGAAGGAGATAGGGAGCTTTGTGGGGTCTCTTTTATAGTGGCACTAATTTCATTCATGAGGGTTCTACCCTCATGACTTAATCACCTCCCAAAGATCCCACCTCCAAATATCATCATATAGGTTTCAACTTATGAATTTTGAGGGGACACAAACATTGAGTCTTTAGCACCCAGGTCCAATTATATAGCTAACACTTCCATATTTTTCCAACCTTCAGTTTAAAGATTACCTCAACAGGAAGGCTTTCCCTGATCACCATGATCAGTAGAACCTCTCATTTTCTCTATCACATTATCCTGTTTATTTGTGTTACATATAATAAAAATTTCTCTAATTATTTTGTTTATTAACTACAGGCTGTGAGTTTCACGAGGTCAGGTATGTCTTATCTCCATTGCCTTTCTGGGGTCTAGCACAATGCCTAGTACAGAATTGGGCACAGTAACTACCTGTTGAGTATATGAATGACTCTTATCTGATAACATGTGTGTCTCTACATCCAATAGAAGTTAATTGAGGGCAAGAACAATTTCTCTTGGGTTTTTGTCACATTCGTAATGAATTAAGTATTGACTGCAACAATTATTTATATTTTGTCACCTGTGTGTTGAATAACATGTATTTTAACAATAACAATTTGCTATATTAATACACTAATATAATATTATGAGTAAAGACAAACTATCATGATGAACTATTGGGAGAGTGAGAAAATCAGGGAAGGAAAGAAGAACAGTATGGTAAATAAAGCTATGATGTAAAATAAGTAAAATCTGGGGGTTCCAAAACCCTTGGCATACAAATGCCTTTAGTATCTTAGTAATTTTGTTACAAGGACCATATTCCAAAAGAAGTACCTAACAGTTCCATTTATTAAGTAGTTAGTTCTGAACAATTTATTAAATATTTATGCCCTGCCTAGTGGCCATTTGAAAAATAACACACATACACTAAAAGGGGAGATAATAGTTTTATTTCATGCTTAAATAACAAAAGTACTTGATGAAATGTGTGTACCTGTGGGACACCACTTATCTTCTCAAACCTTGGAATCACATCAGTCACTACAATTCTGTTTCATATTGATTTTTGGATGACACTTGATTTTTAATCATAGCAACCACCAAAAAGCCAGCTTCACAAAGACTGTCATCAAAGGAAAGTGCAATCTAATGTTGAAACTGAGAGCCACCAGTTCACACAATATCTGACTGATGTCAAGTATTGCTTTGTTTCCCCCAAATATTTAAAACAACCCATGTAACACTGTGAATTAACAACAGCATCACAGGTACCTCGGAGCACAGTTTAGGAACAAGGAGAAATGCTTTCAAGTCCAGGAGACCTTAATTCAAATCTTGAATCTACCTTGTTACCAATTTTGTGACCTTGACAAGTCATTGAAAACTTCCTAAGCTTTGCTTTCTTTATCTTAGAAATACAGATACCAATAATGCTTAGTTTTTGTGGAGATGAAATCAGACAAAAGCAAATACTTTTATACAACTGCAAGCACAGTTCTTGGCACAGAGGAAAGTTACAACAAGTGATAATTCCCTTCCCTTCCACAAGAGAATCATGTGCTAATCCTGCCCAACCCCCTTTAATCCTTTTGTGGGCCACTATCTTGCATTACAGAAAACTTCTCACTGGATACCTGTTCACCATGTCCACCATGTTCAGAAAGGTTTTGGACTTTTTCCTTTGTTAGGAGACTCCACCTAATTTCTTTATATAGAGAAAACACATCTTTCTCCTGGTAATAAGTAGTCAATTACCATTGAAAATGTCCTTAAATGCTTTTATTAATACTAGGCCTGGACTCTAAAAACTCAGACACAAGCTTTTCCCCACCTCTCACTTCTGTCTTCAGCTCCCTTTCACTACAGCCATAGCAGTGGAGATTTAGTTTGAATGGCACAAGATCAATGGAGTTAAAGAACAAAGAGATTCTACCTTTTCTTTCTCTCCCTCTTCTGTCTCCTCAGAAGCAAATATGGCTCAATGTGCTTAAAATAGGACCCTCATTATATTTGATTCCCTACCAATAGCCTCCACTGTCTTCACCATAGAAGTAGTCCCAAAAGCTTCACCCACTTTTCCAACATGAACCTGATTCCTCCAGCCTCTTTATAAAAGAATTGATAGAGACAAAGTTGATGCTTAATTTCCTTTGTTGGACAGTTAATTTGTCTTTTCTGTGAAGTCCATTTGGTAGGTGAGCTTTTCTCTGGGTACACAATACATAATATTACAGAGAAGACCTTCCAGTAAGACAGATCCAAGTTCAAATCTTGGCTCTACCATTCACTGAATTTGTGACTTGGAATTATGACTTTACCTCTCTAAGCTTTCATCTTCTTAACTGCAAAACAAAGATGATGATAATAAATAACTCAAAATAATAAATAACAGTGAAAAACAAAGTTGTCTATTAAATAATTAATAGTACAGATGAAGTGTTTAGCATAGTAGCACAGTAGCAGCTATGTAATAGATTCTCCATAACTGATGGCATCATCATCTTCATCATCATCATCATCATCATCATCATTATTATCATTTTGTTCATAAAGGTAATTGAGTCTAACTGGATCAGTGCAAATCCATTGTTCTTGCTTCAGTGTTAGTCCTCCTAGGTGGAGGGTCTCACAGAACTCTGGAGAAAGGAGGCAGTTCATGATTAGCTACTACCATACTCCCTAGTCACTATGGCTCTTTTTGATTCAAAATGGAAATTCTTAAGCAGTGAGTCACATCATAGCCACCATGCCAAGCTCCAGCCACAAAATTAGGATACAAATTTGAAAATTTGACCTATATATGCAATATAACTTGCATACTAAATGTGTAAGGCATAAGGGAAAAAGTAATGAAACCCTTAATTTTATTTACATTTCTATGTTTGTACAACTTTTGGGTTGTTTTATTGACTAAAACAAAATTCCTGTAGTTCTCTATCAGGTGTCATAAGAATATTTCCTTTTTAAAATATTGTTTCAAAATATTATTTCAATGTAACTATAAGTTACATTTAGATTCATAGAGTGTTAGTACTAGACAGAAAATAACATTAATTCCTTTCATCTATTACCTTCATTTTACTGGTGAAATGAATAAGGTACACAGAAGAACACTGACTTGTGCAAGATAACCCGATTAATAAATGATAAAGCAGGAATAGAATAGAAATATGCCACCTTGCAACTGAAATAGTTTTGACAAAACTTAACATATTTTATACCTTTCCATGGTACAATTTCTCAAACTTGGGTCTCCTGTAGTTATAAATTTCTACAAAGATGTGTAATGGCTTTACTCTCTATTCTGTCACCTTAAAATTTTATCATGAATTTCTTATGCTAAGCCTTTGAAATAGTTTTCAAAATCCATGAGAACACAGATTTCCCTCTTCATCTCCAAAATTTCCATCAATCCTACCCTCTTTCCTATCCCTCTTCAACTCTGGAGCTGGATTTTTAGTCTCAGATGTGCTCACAGCTGAGCACACTAGGAGGCAGCACAATATAAGGGAAGATCATAAGACTGGAACCCCAGAGTCCTGCCTCTATGTTGGATCTTCGTCTAATTATCTTTGTAAGCATGGACCTCACTGAGTCTCAAAACCCACTTGTAGAAAATGAAAGAATTTGACTAGAAATGTTTTTTAAATAATTAACACATATCAGATATACCCAGGTTTTTCACAGGCAAATATTCTCTTACAAACCTAACCAAAAGTAACCCCCAAAACAAAACTTAAGCCTCAAGTTAAAGAAATGGATGTTTCTTTGCAATACCCAAAAACTTGAGCCTGTCACTATGTCGGGCAATAAAACGTATAATAAGAGTTTCTGACTATTACCAATTAGGTATAAGACAGAACACATTTCACTTACTACATTTTTGTGTTCAAGTATATTCTTTCTTTGACTTAACAAAATATTTCTAAATGTTACATTATTATTTTAAACTAACAAGTACTAATGAATGAGAAAACTGAAAAATACTAAAAATTATCTTTCGAATTGAAATTAACTTAAGATTTAAGAAAAAAAGAAATGAAGATAACTGCCGTGCATAAATTTATATTGCTACCTCCCCATGGGTATAGACAAGACATTTTTATATGTGGAAGAAAATGAGACTTTGGTATTTTACTTTCCCCAGTGCCATCTCACTATCTGTTTAACTGGCAATAATAATTTTAATTATAGAAGTTTAAACTCATACTTTTTTTAACATGTTAATTTGTCTTTATAAAGTTTTATTCTTGTACCAATGTTGGTCATTACATTCAATGAACAGATTTAGAATGAAGATTCAGCAGGCTAGATTAATCATGAGAAAACTAGAAATGTTAGGAAGAAGTCATGAGAAAACTGAAGAAATTGAAGATAAGACCACCTGTTAAATAGCACTTGTGCATAAATATGACTAAGGGATGAAAAAAAAAACAGTTGGTCAGTGATAGACTTTCCTCTTAGAACTCTTAAGGAAGTTCTCTCCTTACATGTGTATATACCATATATACACATGTATGTGTGTGTATATATATATATATATATATATACACACATGTATGTATATATATCTATATGTATATATCATATACTCACATACAGCTTACCATAAGTCAGTCCTGTGTTGTAATGAGATATAGCTTATCTCCCCAATTAGATTATAAATTTCCAGGGGCCATGGGTGACATTTTATCTTTCTTTGGAAAGTCCACAGTTCTTTGCACAGTGCCAGGCATATAAACAGGCATTCAAAAAATATCTGATGAATAAATGGACTCATTTAAATTCGAAAAGCAAAATATTTTAGTACTTAGCTCAGAGAAACATATGCACTTCTCCTAGTGCTCTATAGTGACTTAAATTCTAGAGCCCCAATCTTTAAATCTGAGCCAAATAAAGATATTGCCATCTTGGTTAACCAATGTTTAAATGTTTACTTTCCTTGTCCTATATTATTATATCTCTCAGGATTCTTTTGTTCATCCAGCTAATGAAATGAGGATTGGGGAACTTCACCCTTCATTAGCTGAGACCCCTCTGTACCCACCCAAACTTGTTCTGCTAGGGAAGGACAAAAAAGGTAACATTGTGAACCTGATGTGGAAAATATGCCACAAATGCATGTGCATGATGAATCACCAGTTGTAAATGATGACACACCATAGTCTGTAGAAATATTTTACAAATATATATTCCTAACATTGTTATGCTATCTGTTTTTCATACTTGCTTTTCTGTGTTTATTCTTGTCAGTGTGCATAGCATTATAACATTTTCCCCTTTACATTTCAGAATCAACTGATGAGTCTGAAGTTGACAAAACTCACTGTCTGAATAACAGTGTTTCCTCAGGCACTTACTCAGACTACTCACCTTCCCAGGCTTCCTCAGGATCCTCTAACACCCGGGTTAAAGTGGGGTCCTTGCAGACAACAGCTAAAGATGCAGTACATAATTCTTTGTGGGGTAACAGGTGTGTTTAGAATTCCCTTTTTTCTGTTCCCAAGTGCTTTCTTTCAGCAACTTTAAAAAAAATCGAATCTTAATTTTTGAATTGTATTCAGCACATGAGTGGCGTAGAAGACAGAACGGGCAGGTAAGCAAAAACAGTTCCCCTGGGACTTCCAGGAGAGGATGAATGGTTTCAAGCAGCAAAACCATTGTTTAAGGGAGAGACAGTGGGAGATTATCAGGTTGAGATGATAGGACAAGAAATTTTATTTTTTTGTAATTTTTTTTAAAAAAATTTTTTTGAGAGAGAGAGAGCATGTGCACATGCAAGTGGGGGTGGAACAGAGAGAGAGGGAGAGAGAGAATCCCAAGCAGACTCCTCACTGTCAGCATAGAACCCAAAGCAGGCTCCATCTCACAAACTGTGAGATCATGACCTGAGCCGAAATCAAGAGTCAGAGGCTTAACTGACTGAGTCATCCAGGCATCCTTATAAATCAGAAACCAAAAGCCCTGTTTGCCCAATACTTATTTATGACACATGTGCGCATTTCACTATCCAAAATGGGTTAAAGTAAGATGCATGGAAAGCACTTATTGCCTAGTGTGAAGTAAATAATAAAATTTTCAATGCTATCATCATCATCATCATCGTTATCATCATCATCAACTTATCATCAGCTGGAAAAGTTAGGATGTAAGTAAAAATATTTAATCTTTCCAAAATAGTTCCTACTATATTATTTCCATTTTACAGATGAAAAATTAAAAGACAAAGAGCACAATAGAGTGACTCCATGAGGTAGTACTCACCCGGTTCTGATTCTTTGTTTTGTAACTTGCTGCTATGTTTTATGCTATAAACAGCAAATACAAATCATCATATGATATAGGTAGTCACTGATTTTGACTCATATTTTATTGATAACATCAGTACTGTTAGCAAGATATTCTTTGGTAATTAATGAATAACTATTTCTACCTTTCAATGCCCGTGATGAAAATATTAACTACCTTTCAATGCCCGTGATGAAAATATTAACTCTTTCTACCTTTCAATGCCCATGATGAAAATATTAGCAAAAGCAAAAATCTCTCACTGATAAAAAAAATATATAATTCAATGTTATAACTGTGCAAATCATTTACAATAAACCTAGAAAAATTAACATCTTCTAGAGATACTTTGGTCACTAGTGTAAACAGGCCAATGACCAAAATATATAATATAATATAATATAATATAATATAATATAATATAATATAATTTACATTCTAAGAAAATGTGTTCTCTATACAATGGATTTAACGTCTTCAATACCTGACCTTCAAATATATGCTATTTGAAGATAGTCTGGGTTCATTAGACATATCAAGTATTTATAAGAAAGGTACTCTCAAACAATAGTTTGGAAATGTAAGAAACAGAAGTTCCAGGATGAGGACCAGGAAGGAATCAGGGGATTCTAATTATGGGACAAGTTTCAGGACCATTACTGAAGACCCATCCATTTCTCTCACTCATTTAATCATCCAACAAACACCTACTATGTGCCTACGATGCTAGGCTTGAAGAGAAAAAAAAATTTCTGCCCTCATGAGTTTACATTCTAGCAGAGGACACACGACAAAACGCGATAAATAAAATAGGTAAGTAAATTATATGATATGTTAGAAGGTGATAATTACAAGGAGGAAATAAAAGTCAGAGAAAGGTATAGGGGTAGATATGAAATAATAATGCTCTTAGTCATAAGTGAGGTGTGGTTGGATGATCCATTAACAAAGAATTGTGGCATTTTTGGATGATGCTTCTCTTCCTGACAAAGACCCAGCTCTTCCTCATTTTCATGTTTCTTCTTCCCACTGTCTTCACAGGATTGCACCATCTTTCCCACAGCCTCTTGATTCAAAGCCATTACTCAGCCAGCGGGAGGCTGTTCCCCCAGGGAATCTACCACAGCGTCCTGACCGGCTGCCAATGAGTGATGCCTTCACTGACAACTGGACTGATGGTTCACATTATGATAACACAGGGTTTGTTGCAGAGGAGACCACAGGCGAGAATGCCAACAACAATCCTCTCTTAAGTTCAAAATCTAGAAGCACATCTTCTCACGGACGCAGACCTTTGATTAGGCAGGATAGGATTGTTGGTGTTCCCCTGGAACTTGAGCAGTCTACACACAGACACACACCAGAAACAGAAGTGCCTCCTTCCAATCCTTGGCAGAATTGGACCAGAACCCCTAGTCCTTTTGAAGACAGGACCGCTTTCCCTTCCAAATTAGAGACAACCCCCACCACCAGCCCATTGCCTGAAAGGAAAGAACATATAAAAGAATCTGTTGAAATACCTAGTCCTTTTTCTCCAGGAGTACCATGGGAGTATCACGATTCCAATCCCAACAGGAGTCTTAGCAATGTCTTTTCTCAAATCCACTGCCGCCCAGAATCTTCTAAAGGTGTTATTTCCATTAGCAAAAGCACAGAGAGGCTTTCCCCACTAATGAAAGATATCAAGTCCAATAAATTCAAAAAGTCGCAGAGTATCGATGAGATTGACATTGGTACGTACAAGGTTTATAATATACCATTAGAAAACTATGCTTCTGGGAGTGATCACTTAGGAAGCCATGAACGACCAGATAAAATGTTGGGACCAGAGCATGGTATGTCCAGTATGTCTCGAAGCCAGTCAGTCCCAATGCTGGATGATGAGATGCTCACTTATGGAAGTAGTAAAGGGCCACAACAACAGAAGGCTTCCATGACAAAAAAAGTCTATCAGTTTGACCAAAGCTTCAATCCCCAAGGAGCAGTGGAAGTTAAAGCCGAAAAGAGGATACCACCCCCCTTTCAACACAATTCTGAGTACGTGCAACAGCCCAGCAAAAACATCGCCAAGGATTTGGTTAGTCCTAGAGCTTACAGAGGATACCCACCAATGGAGCAAATGTTCTCATTTTCTCAGCCATCTGTTAATGAGGATGCTGTGGTGAATGCCCAGTTTGCAAGCCAAGGTGCCAGGGCAGGCTTCTTGAGAAGAGCTGACTCCCTGGCGAGCTCCACAGAAATGGCCATGTTTAGAAGGGTCAGTGAACCTCATGAGCTGCCTCCGAGTGATAGGTACGGCAGACCTCCATATAGGGGAGGTCTGGATCGCCAAAGCAGCGTTTCAGTGACTGAGTCCCAGTTCCTGAAAAGGAATGGCAGGTATGAAGATGAACACCCTTCATATCAAGAAGTGAAAGCTCAGGCGGGAAGTTTTCCAGTTAAAAACCTTACCCAGAGGAGGCCACTGTCTGCAAGAAGCTACAGTACAGAGAGTTACGGTGCCTCCCAAACCAGGCCAGTTTCAGCTAGGCCTACTATGGCAGCTCTTTTGGAAAAAATACCATCTGACTATAACTTGGGTAACTATGGTGACAAGCCATCAGATAACAGTGATATAAAGACGAGGCCTACTCCTGTGAAGGGAGAGGAGAGCTGTGGTAAAATGCCTGCAGACTGGAGACAACAGCTGCTTAGACATATAGAAGCTAGAAGGTTAGACAGGGTATGTCTGGCATTTCTCTGTAAGAATATCCCTCCTGCCTTTAGTTTTACTTTATTGGCATTTCTAAGCACATGTAGTGAAGCATGAACTACATGAATGAATAGACGATCAGCATTTTATTTATCTCTATATTGTGGGGAAATCGATCATAATAGTTTCTCATGGATATTGTTTACTGCTCTTCGAGAGTCCATAACCTGTAGGTGAATGATTTATCAGATCTAGCCTAAATATTGTTAGTAAGAAAGAATTTGACTCTATTATATGGGACGGTGCTTCAATTGCTTTCTGGCCATTAAGGCAGAATGCCTCTCCTAGGACACAGAACTGTTCTCTAGTGACCTAAGGAGTACGATTTTTATTGAATCTATAAAAAGTGAGTATTTTGCCCCTTTATGCACAGACTCACTTATAATAAAGTCAAGCCTAATTTGTTTATAAAATTTGCATACAGTTACTGCTATGGGACTCGTAAACTTATTACTTCTAATGAGCAATAATCTTCCCAGCAAGAAACAGAAAGATAAAATAAGCAGAGATTAAATGCCCTCCTACACATTACTTTATTAAATAAAAAATCCTGCCACTTCAAATGTTGGCTTTTATAAAGAAATAAATGTTTAAATTCAAATAATACTATAGGCAACAAAAATAGCTGATGTCTTTATGAAGACTACAAAGGTACAAATTAGTGTGTATATTGCAACAACAACGCAAAAGGAAATTAATCCCAATTCAGTTAAAAACTGAGTCATAATAAAGCATGGAATTAATAGTGATTGAGGAGAGTAAAATATATATATATATATATATATATATATATATATATATATATATATACTATTTTAAAGCTGAGAATGACTTTTTGTTGCCTGTTCAGATCTATCTCTCTAAGAAAAATCTGGTATTCCATTTTGTAGAACTATGATCAATTGACCATTATCAGTGAGTATACTTCATGGCTTTGGTGTAGAGGGCTTTGCGTACTCTGCATTGACCTTAGAATCCTCAGGTCTCTTGTAAAAATAGAGCCTTTGTTCTCATTTCCTAGGGTTGAAAAACTTAGTGTAAATTGGGGCTCTGGGTACTAATTAATAATATACCATTAGAAAGTTTTGCTCAATAGTTTTATTATTTTACTTGGTGTCCTGTTAAAAACACAGGTCACTGCATTTATTATATATTTCTTTAATATTGAATTTTATGTTTTCAGGTATACTCTTTTTAAGTAATTATATTGTTTGGAGGTCGTGTCTACATGACAAGAACACAATTATTTTTAGGGAAAAGTGAACTGATAAATGGGGGTGTGGGTGTTAGTTTTTCAATGTGGAAATTGGTTCTGCCTTGCAAAATATTTCATCAGAATGTCTGTTTCAAATAGGTGTGCTCAGTCCCATTGAAGGGAGCCTCATCAAAGCCTCATGACTGGCTGTCAGTGGGAGACACCTGGTCAGTTGTCACCATGCCTTACCTCAACTTTTACCCTCCATGTAGACAGATAACTTGGAGGGCGAAAATATTTGGGGCCAAATAATACAGTACAGTTTGGGAACTCTGGCCTCGTGTAGACACGACCATACATAACAGGGTAAGATGAACTAGTCAAGAAAGGTTATAAGAAGCTTTTCGGAGCATATGTGCAATGGCTAGTAATTTGAGGCAAGAGAAGAGTGAGTGAGAACAAAGCATGAGAAAGAAGACAAAATTCTAAGCATTTGGTACCATCATTTATTTACTGGTTTCTCAGATAAACAGTTCCTCTCCTTTGATCAGAGCTACTCTGCTAGCTGGAGCAGGAATTTGGAAAGAGGAAAATAGGTCTGGGGGAGGGAGATTTGGATCAGCAGAAGTTTGGAAGCCTCCTGCCAATCCCAGATCCAGATAATTAAAAGTAAACTCATGCGTGTTTCCTATTGCTGTGCCCACACCTTCCTTTTTAATTAGCTTCCACGTTTCCCCTGTATGTTTATAATTCCCTCAGTCTGTCTTTCATTCCTCAGATCAACTTCAATGTATGTGCAATAGCTTCTTATTTTATTCCAAGAAATTAAGTTACCTGAGAGTATTGCTTCAAGCCACTGGGTTCTGAAAGTTCTTTTTCTTGTTTCCTCCACGTAACATTTCTTCCCCCCTCTCAATGGAGTTATTGAGCTTTTCAGGCTGTATCTTACTTAAGACTTTCCAGCTATTCACAAACATGAATTCAGGGTACTGAAGCACAGTCTCGTTATATAAAACTAGTTTAGACATAGCTGTGCTACTTCACATACTGTTCAAAGTCAGACTGCACCGGAGATTTGGTGTGTTTCTTTCCCAGTGAAATTTAGGTGAAGATTTCAATCCGGATATCGAATAGTTATGTTAGAAACCATAAGATCTTTGTCCATTCTTCGTAAGACAGAACTGCCTAGAGGCCTGGACATTGCATAAGCTTAACAGCCCAAAATGGTGTTGGTTAAGGATCTTGCCCAGTGTTGACCTTGGAGAGGCAGCTACAGATAAAAGATGCTGTTTTCTCCTGTAGTTTAACCTCAAGGCTCATGCTTCCACTACAGAGTCCCACTGTGACTGAGAGAATTTAAAACCTGAACCCCTATGTCCGAGATTGCTACTCTTCTGCAGGAACTAAGAAGGCACTAGACTGAAGTAATTTTAAACCTTAAGGAATCATTCAGGTGCTAGATTGAAATGTTCAGTGTCCTTTTCAACTTTGGCATGGTGACAATGAAAAATCTCTGGATGAAATAATCAAGGATCCATAACAAATGTGATTGGTAGACAAGCACACACCATCAGGAGTATAGTCTTTCAACTGAGTTCAGTAAAACTGATGCTAAAAGTCATTACTTTGCAAACAACGCCCTCAGAATAGAATAGCTGTTTGCTGTTATTGTTCAAGAACATTCAGTCTTTAAAAAGTGTACTAAGTTAATTTGTGTAGTTTTTTTTTTAATCCAAAATAAGAGAATTACTTAAAAGGGCCAAATACTGTTAATTATTACATTTTTATGAGAGTTGGAAAGTGAAGATTGTACTAATGGAAGCTATTTGATGACAGGGTCTACAAAATGTTTTAATTTAAATGACGTTCTGTAGAAAAAAATTAACTAGCTATCAGACACTTGGGATAACTTTAGATGCACCGATTGAAGGATAACCACGATGCAGATATCACCAGAGTGCTCTAGATAGTTAGGTATTTTTGATACATAGCACTGTGCTCGCTTCGGCAGCACATATACTAAAATTGATACATAGCATTAATAGTTCAAATCAAAATTCCTATAGATTCATCATGAAATTTCTCCATTTTAAAATGTAATTTTTAAGCAACAAAAAAAACCCTTAGAATCCTCAGATCCACATACAAGTTATTTGACTGATTTTACTAAATTAATCAGTAAATTCAGTTAGCCAATAGTCAGATTGAATGATTTTTTGACCAGATCTTTTTCTGAGTTGCTGTAATTATGTCTATAGACAGAAATAAAGGACACTGATTTTGGCTTTAACATTGTAGTACATCCATTTTAAGGCAGCATTAGAAGCTGGCATTTGTCTTTTGTATGTGTTTATCTCACAATGTGAAAGAGACCATGAGATTTGCAGCTGGCAGAATTTGATTAAGATCGCACTGTTTGAAATTTTTGAATCAATAGACTACCACAGATGAACAACATTTGTCCAAAGTCACTACTATCATGATATAAAAGAGATAGGTTTTATGCCTTTGAGTTAGCAGCAAATGTAAAACAGAATGTATCCTTGCTTTTTTGTCTTTTCTGTAGTTTTGGATGGTACTCATTATGTGCATAACTAACACTGTTTACTGTATGCTTCTGTCTGATCAAGTGCATGTTTAAAAGGAAGTTACTGTTTGCCCGCTTAAAGTTAAATGTTATAAATTTAAACATGTTCATGTAATAATCAGTTTGTTGAGCATGTGTTCACACCCTGTCACATGATTATTTCCTCTACTCAGAATGCTGCTTACAAACACAACACAGTTAACCTTGGCATGCTGCCCTATGGAGGTATTTCAGCAATGCATGCAGGCAGAAGCATGACTTTAAACTTGCAGACTAAGTCTAAATTTGATCTACAAGAACTACCTCTTCAGAAAGTAAGTATGGACTGCCTTACATGTGTCAGCATACCAAAGCCAATTAATGTTGTTTGTTCACTTAATGTGTTTAGGCTGTACATACAACCCTGCTTATAGACTCTCCTGAGTTCAAAAAGCACAAGGGCAAATGATGCGGAGCCCAAACTCTTAGCTGCTAAATGAATCTTTGGAGCTAGAACGATTCGCAGGTTCCTGCTTAATAGCTTTGCTTTTTGGATTGAGCAGGCACATGGCTTTTTGAGTTGCTCTAAGGCTCATTTTCTTATTACCCATTTCTTTTTCTTTTCTTCTTTGTTTTCCTTTCTTTCATGTGTGTGTAGATATATAAACATATATTTTTAAACCTTTTCAGAGATAGCCCTATGTTCCCTTGCTGACACATTCTGAGAACAGAGCTAGAAATTATTGTTGGATTTCAGTTGATTCCTTTGGAAACGACATAGAGACCTAAATTAGAATGGAAATGAAGTGTTTGGCACTTCTCGATGCTCCTTCAGCCCATTGTCTTTATGGGAAATATTACACAGACATAAAACATGAGGAGCAAGTTGTGGTTTAGCTAGCAAATTGTTACTCACCCTAGACTAATGGGAAAGGAGCACATTAGCATGGCCTTAAGTGAAATTGTGGGCTAATTTGAAATGAAATATACTGGAAGAGGAAACATTTCCATTGTCAAAAGAACATTTCTGCTGTTTTATTCAGGCAAAACTGAGAATGCATATTTTACCTGTTGAAATGGATTAATGCTTCTGTCTTAGTTACATTTTGATGGAGGCTAATGAGTCATTTTCACACAATATGTCATTATGACTATATTATTAATATAGTCATTAACCTAGTAAGTTTTATGAAAAAAAGCAATGCAAAGTAGGGATAACAGAATGACAGTAGCCTCCAAACACTTCTCTCATAATAAAATTGATGAACATAAGGAAAAAAAAACCCATCCCAGCAAAATGAGGGTCAAAAGACCTTGAATCCATGTTTTATTGTCAAATTAGTCTTAATAACAATCCCTGACTCTGGATAGTTTGCTTCCTACTGTGAATAGAGGAATAAAACCAAAGAGACATTTATATTCACAGCTTTTTCCTCACCCACAATTATTTTGGAAAGAAAAAAAAAAGACTAAATTAAGAACTTTTGAATGTTGTTTTTCCTGTCCTCAGTCTCCTGTGGCAGGACAAGGGGTGTGTAGGTAACTTTCCTTCCAGGGAGAAGAACAAACCCTGGTTTGTGGTGTTTGCTAATGTCTGTGATGTAACCACTCCCTCTATGGCCAAATTCAAGGTACTAACTTAACATCGCTGAACACAGAACTGGGACATGAGTCCAATTAGCTCTCAAGAGCTAGTACAAGTCAGCTCCAGCACACTATCAGCAAGACCCTTTCTATGGCAGCCTCTACTTTAATGGAACCTTTTCTTCATGTCCCCTCAGATGCTCAGGGTTCTCATCTTCTGCCTCACAAAACCAGCATTCAAAAGACCCTGAAATGTGTTTGCACTAAGGAGTAAATGAGACATCACAACTGAAATAGGTCTCTCCCCTGGAGGGCTTGGCACTTGATAGAAATCAAACCCTTAAACTAAGAGGGTGGAATTTCAAAATTCAGTGAGCAGATTAGAGACATGTTGATAGGAAGGGAGCTATTGCTTGAACCCCCTCAAATTATATGGAAAACCCCTTATTTTGTTTAATGTTTAGTCCTATTTGCTTATCCATCTATAGAATGACATAAATATATTCTGAAAAATGGGGCTATACTTGAAACATATATTTCTCAATGTCTGCAGTGTTCCCCAGATATAAATTCGGTACCTCAGTGTTGCTGTATTAATTTTCTGATCTTGTGTGGGGTAGCCTAGAAAATGCATTCATTAACTGTTACTATAGCTCTAAGATCATTTATATTGGAAATATTACAGAGTTATCATATTTGGAGACTTTTCAACCTTCCTCGGTTAGGTACAGAGATGAGCTAAAGGAATTCTCTTTGGAAGCTGCATTAAACTGCAAACCAAGAATAATTCAAGTATTGAAAGATTCCATCTCAAAACGAATTATCATCAATATGTTATTATCCACACCAGGGAGAGAGAGAGAGAGAGAGAGAGAGAGAGAGAGAGAGAAGGCAAGGGAGGGAAAAAAGAATACCGACAGGGCAACTACTCCATTACCCCTAAGAGATTTTATGACCCTAAATTATCAGTTTAAGGCCTATAAACTTTGAGCTTTAGACATCTGGGACAACTTTCCTACCTGCTGGCAGTGCAGGAACTTTATTAGGTATGGGCACTGAGTGTTCGATATCTCAATAATACTCCTGACCCTGCTTACTCCCATGGATTCCAGTCTGTCTCTGCCCCGTTATCTTTGTGCTCAGGCACATCTCTTCCACAGAGCTTCTTTAATTTGAAAATTTCTTTGGTTTCTCTGCCAAGTTTTAGAGACAGCCTCTCTTAAAATTTTCCTTTCTTGGCTCCACTGACCATTGCTAACAGATCCTATGTTTGAGGCTTAATTTCCCTGAACCCTTCTCACCAGGAGACAGGCAAAAATTATTTTCCTTTGCATAAAAACCTATTACAACACTTTCGCTACTTAAGATAATAAAAATTAATGTCAGTAATTTAAGATTTCTTTTCAGTCTCTAAATGCTTGTGAGCCACGAGAATTTCATTGAAAATACAGAGTAAGATCAATTTATAAACAAACATTTTCAGTAGATAAAATTGACAAAACTGTTCATGTTCCCGTGGAAATACTGAGCTCTTTTTATTTATAAAATTCCTAAATGACAATCCTGGCCATCCTTAGTTAGGTGCTGTGGTAAATGACTCTGAATGTCGAAGGAATCTAAATTAGCATTTTCATGCATTACCATGTAAGCACTGGAATTCAAGGTGCAGCTACTTTTGTGTAGGTAGTGCCCTACCCGGGGAACATTCAGGGCTGAAATCCACACTCTTTCCCCATACTCTGTTTTCAAGCCTTAACCTCTCTCAATTAAGAGAAAGGAGCACTGTTTGTATTTTCTCTGTCACACTGAGACTATATTTTTGCAGGTTGCCCAGAGAGGGCACCTTTCAGTGCTTCTGACCTCCCCCGACCTCCATTTTTGGTAATTGACAGAAAGTCACTATTTGTGCTAACTGAGGTCCTGACTCAGTGTATTATTTGTTTTTTGGTTTGAGTTTTTATTTGAGCTACCAAAAATATCAATTTTTTTTTCAAATTTTTAAACAAATTTGTAATAAATTATTTAAAGGATAAAGCTGTTTGTGAATGAAGATCAAAGAATCTATACTTCTATTTTAAAAGTGAATATTTATGTAGATGAAAAAAAAAGACTTTCCCAGATTTTTCTGTGCATTGAATATTTCTAATTTGTTCATATTTATTACATGCCAGGTCAAGTATTAAACATTTTTCATGAATTACAAGCCACATATAGGCTCCATACTATGAACAGTAAATTACATATTCTATGGTAATTTTATGACATCTGTTAAGATATTAACAGAATGTTAATAAATACAACAAAATTATTTTATTATTTTTTAAATGTTTTATTTCTTTTTGAGAGAGAGAGCGCATCAGCAGGAGAGGGGAACAGAGTAGTGGGGCCCAGGATCCAAAGCGGGCTCTGTGCTGACAGCAGCAAGCTCAATGCGGGTCTCAAACTCACAAACCATGAGATCATGACCTGAGCTGAAGTCGGATGCTTAGCTGACTGAGCCACCCAGGTGCCCCAAAATTACTTTAATATTTAATATTCTTTAGTGTTTTTATTCATTGATATTTATTTTAATTTCCTAAAAAAATTAATAGTACTTATAACCAGAACACTTAACCTATATAAATCAGCCATTAAATTATAAAATTATTAATATTTTCTATCTATTCATTTATTTATTTATTCATTCATTCATTTATCATTTATTTACTGCCTCTCCAAAAAGCATTTAAAGCAACTTTCTATGACATTATTAATGGTTCCATGTGCTTCTTTGGATGTGTTCTGTTGTAATTGAGCTTAGCTATTGTCTTGAAATTTTATGTTATTAGAGAGAAATCTAATATTGTAAAATGTCAGTTCAAATTGCCATTTTTATTATCCAGATTAATGGTAGAATAAGAATTTCAACAAGAGAATAAAGACTAGGATTTATTAAGAATCTACTGTGTACCTGGTACCATTAGGTACCTTAAATATGTTTTTTCACACTACCCTCATAAATCCTCAAAGGAAGTATTTATCTCATTGTACAAATGAGGAAACTGAGGCTCACGTGTCACACAAAGGAACTTACCTCAATTCTGTTTTACTACTGTAACCCTGGCACTTAACATGGGAGTAGGCAAAATTTGAATCTGACTCTGCTTGGCACCCTGGTCCCTGCTGTTTTCACTGTACAATGAAGCCTTCTCAAATATTTACAAAACCTGGCATTTTCAGAGAACATAACTCAAAATAGTTGATAAAGTTTGTTCATATACATTATGATCTCACATCATCTTCACAATAATCCAGAAAAATAGATATTATGGAATGGAGTAGAGAATACACAAGTCGAATATATTAACTAATCCAATACCTATCATGACCCAAATCATTCCCTCTGTGCTACAGACACAGGGCTCTCTTAGCAGAATTTAGTAAATGCTTAATGTTACCTTAAGTAACTTTACCTTACCTTTACCTTAAAGTAACCGCTTAAAGTTACCTTACCTTTACCTTAAAGTTACCTCATGCTCATCCATTTCCTGGGCACTCAGTATCACCAGGAAATATGCTTGATGGCAGGGAAAGGCCAAAGATTGTGAACCCCCCAAAATCACAAGTTAATCATTCCTGCTACTGCAGCCCCAGAGACAAGTGGGACTGGGGAAGAAATCACTGGCCTCTTCTAATTCCACCTCTGCAGGTGTGTGGCTGGGGTATAGCATGATCTCTTCCACATTGAAGAAACTGATACTTTTTTGTCTTGTTCTTTTCTTTTCAACTTCTACCACCATATTATACCATAGCACCCACTACTTAGTGCCTTATTGAAACAGACACTAATATAAATTACAATTTCAGAGGAAGGGAAGTTGAAATGATGGAAATATATGTATTAAATAATCTTTTCATAGAATTTTGCCTGGAAGAAGATGACTTTGCTACCTGTTTTATTACTTGATACTCATCCTACTATCTTTTGAATTAGAGAAATTTAGATAGAAATGTTTGCAACTACTTAAAATTATTTTTTAAATGTCTAATGTCCTTTCTTACTGGATCTATGCACATGATTCAGGATCAAATAGTACCAACATTTGATATGCATTTATTCACCCTACTCTCATGGGTTACTTAATGCCATTTTTTTTCTGCTGAAAGCAAAGCAAGATTTATGTAGCACCTTGGGGCTATAGTTTCTATTGCCTATAGTTTCTATTGATTCTGCTGGATTTATTATTGGCTATCTATCACTCAAGGAAGATTCACTTATCTTTCTAATTATGAAAAAAACCTCCAGCCTGTAAATCCACATAAATCCTCATGGACAATGGCTAACATTACCAACATAATAATGTTAGTACTCATACATATGCTTCCTAACCACAATAATGAAATGCTGGTTTAAAAATCATCTGAACATTACATTACCACCTTCAGATTGAACCCCTTGAAATCAAAATCATTTATATTGTAACTTGGTGTATATTTGTCTTTGTAGTACCTATTTTTTAAATATATGTGGAAAATAAATTATATTCCCATTTTCACTGGAAATACTCTTGGGAAAATTGTTTTTAAAACATTTTTGAATCTATGGTAATGCCTTTGTGAACTATAGGCTAATTACTAAGCAAAATAGATCCTTGAGATCTTAAGGCATACATCCTGAGACATTTGCAAAGTGCAAAATGCTAATACCACTCTCATATAATTTCTCCAGCTAAATGCAGTAAGTATAATTTGTCAAGCATTCAGTGTATCCATTAATTAGCTAACCCAAGTAAAACTACTGGGTCAGCTAAGCTCATTTATTCATATACGTGAATCCTGCATATACACACATACTCACATAGGCACATATAAACACATACATGCACACATTTATATACATGCACATATATATCACACATTTTCATGCATATTTATGTCTCAGCCAAATTAGAAATTACTTCTTCCAGTACACACTTGTGCTCATTCACAGTAGTCAAAAACATAAATGTTAAATCTATAAATGTCCATGGTCATTTTTGGGACAGAGTCCCATCAGCAAAACTCCTAGCATTGGAGTATTTCTTAACAAATATAATTTCTGATTTTTCACTAAATCATAATGACCATTTTGTCTATATTTTGAAATATTAAAGATCTACAGAATTTAGACGCTGAGAAAATGGTGCAATATGGTGATTTTCGATGTCTTCTATATTTAATTGGTTACATATGCTGAGGAAAAGAAGATTCATTCCTACTTTTCTAAAGTATCTAAAGAAAACATCTAGAATGTAGTATTAGAAATAATTGAATGAGTTACTGAATCTCAATTTGGTTATTTTCTCTGAAATAACAAATTTCAACAATGATAGCTTCATTACTTTTTTAAATGTTTTTCAGTTGCTCCTTTTAACCTTTGTTAGAATTTTCACAACTCAGCAACTGCATTTATATACAATTCAGTAGCAGTTTGTGAAAAGTATAATTTTTTAGTAAATAGCTGTACACCTTAGGAACAGAATGTGAACACACTGTATAATTCTTTTTTAGATTACCCATCCCCGCCCTCCCCCCAACATTGATAAGCTGTTTTCATGGTCTTTCTACTTCTCCAAACTTAAACTCCCCTTCCTCCCAGGATGTCTCACTTAAGAAAAACAAAAAAGGCCAGAGCATTCTTGAAATGAATAAAGGAAATTGCTTTCAGGAAATTCCTTTAATTTCCATGTCTAGTGAAAGTATTTTTTTCACGTGTCTGCATGTTTATGTTTTCTTTGACCCCTGTAATGTAGAATCGATGTGGTTGCTAATTCTAATTTTAAAAAGAGAGAGAGATTCCTAAATGAATGAAGAACCTACACCATTATGATATTAGGATGTCGACTAAAGGGTTTTCACCTTTTTTTAACACCAAGAAAAATTCTGCAATTCTCAGTTGCTCTCTGTGACAAAGAGTCCTGTCTGGGAAGCTGAAGCAGGACTCGTAGAGGAAATAGAGAAGGAGATGGACATGATATAGAGGGGGGAAAAAAAGGGATACCTGTGTTATATATTCTGGCCACTTCTTAGAAGTATATTTTGCAAACACCTAGCCAGATGAACACATTTTTTATCCCATTTCACTGGCAAAGAAATCAAGCCAGAAAGACATGTATATTAATTTAAACCAAAAACAAACAAACAAACACCAGCCAGGAGTGCTTACCCTGAATACTTATATTTTAACCGCTTAATTTTAATAACTTGATTTGTTGTATTTTAATATATAGAAAAACTGTGGGGGGGGCATATGCAAACGTGTTGATCTGAAAAAGGAAAAGACTATAGTGGAAATATTATGAAGGAAATGTTAGGAAATAAAGGAAAATTAATGCTTGAAAACAGACAGACAGGGATTTAGTAGCAATCTGTTTTTTTCAAGTAATATGTACTTTAAATGTGTTACCTACATGCGAATTTTCAAACAACCACAAGTGAATGCATTCCTAGCTAACCCAGAAGCTTCAGTTCAGGATGGTTTTTCTCTTTGTTCATAGTTTCTGATAGACTCCTGAAAAAGGAATTCACATGGCCAAAGTACAATAAGAAAATTGAGTTACCTCCTTACTTTTCATTATATCCATTATACCTTAGGAAAACTCCATCTGGTATCATAACCCTGTTTTAAAATAGTTCCAAGCAATCCTTTTTAAAAAACGCATGCAATCAGCATGCAGATTGGATGGTTATATAATTGTTTTTTAAAAAACCAACGAGGACCACTCTGTATAACCAGATGAGAGCTGCCAAGCCGCCCATCTGTGCAACATTGTGAAGAGAATGGCCCAGTTCTCCCACCCTGGGGTTGGACACTTCCTCACACAGAATAGAGCTGCACATGCACCCTCTAACTAGGCTTGATTTATCCATAGGGATACTTCAAAACATATACAGAAAACGGTGTACGAAACAGCATAATTTCTCATCCACAGAAGAATTCCCCAGCAAATCAAGGAGTAGCTGCATATGTGGTAGGTTAGAGAAGGAGAAAAGTCATTGAGAAAAGTTAATCTCATTCCACAGGAAAAATATACCACTATTATATCCCTCTATGGGAGCCCATCTTTCTGATGGTTGTAATTACCTGCTCAGGTCAAACTATGGAACTCTCTCCCATATCAAATACTAATAATAATAAATACAGGGGTATTATTATTTGTTAAAAAAAATAAGCAGTAAATCAGCTAAAAATATATGAGGTGTTTAAACTTAAAGCACAAATGATCTATATAAATAAAATTAGAAACACAACAGTCAGATTTATTTTATGCTGTGATTCTAATAGCACAACGTTTTTGATGTTGCTTTCATATTTCCCTAAAAGCTATCTGTATATAATGTCATAGTACCGTAAGTCTTACACTATGCTATTATTAACACTATTTTGGATTAGTGCAACGCATGTTCTCCCAGAATCAGTACAGCCTTATAAAATTTGTTTTAGGTTTGGAATATTGAAAGTTATATACTGTATTATATGGTTTCAGTTTATAGTCTAAACGGTAAGATTATAGTAAAGAAATGAATTAAGCAATTTTTAAATGTTGTGGTTTTTAACAATCGGTTAATGTTATTCGGATTATTTTTTATTCAGGTATTGTAAATAATCTAAACTTTTCTTTAAAATTCAGTAAATAACTCTAAAGTGGTTATTTTCATTGAATTTCTCATTGCTTCCAAAAACCTGTCAATTCAGAATTCTTATTAAGTAAATAGTGAATAATAATACTTCCAGTTCAGAATATTTGTTTTTCTGCAATTAAACACAATTAATCTTACAGTCACTAGGGACTCTTTTCAGAAAACTATGATAAACTTCTATTACATCACTAAAGAATGCCATACCATTTTTGCAATAGACCCCGTCCCAGCAAAGCAACATTTTAGACAATGGACAAGAAGATGTATCTCCTAGTGGCCAATGGAATCCTTATCCTCTTGGGAGGCGGGATGTACCTCCGGACACCATTACTAAAAAGGTAACCAGTTTCAAATTAATGACACAAACCATGAACCTTGTGCATCCATTGTAATATGTAATCCATATTTTGTGTCATAACCTCATTTCTAATTTTGTAATAAATTTAGACTAAATATTTTCCCACTATAGGGAGTTTAGTTAACCATAAGTGCATGAAAAGAATGAAAAATGAACACTGCCAAATGTTCAGACTTGGTTACAAATTTTTATAAACAATATCCTGCCACCTCTATGGATACTATCACCTCTTACTAGTGTCTGATACCCACCTTCGAAGTGCAAGTACAGGATTGTGTGTAATATACACTTCTGACCCTCTTGAGTTTAGCAGTATGGTGTAGCCAATTTGTGTAAAATGAAATTCAACTAAAAAGATTGATTTACCATTTGTAAAGTCATACCAGTTCATTCATCTAATCATTCACTCAATAAATACTTACTGAGCAACTGTGCTCAGCTATGTGTTGAGCAGTTTTTAGATTCTGGGGAACAAAAGTAAGATATGGTGTCTTAACTTGAAGATCTTTTAGTCTAGTGAGGTATCCTAAGTGGTAAGTAAGTAATTATAATGCTGCATGTTAAATTACCATAAAGGGAATAAGAAGAAAGCCACAACCCAGGAAAAGATAATTACAACATATATGAGAGACAAGGGATTGCTATTCCAGAATATATTTTTTAAAACTCATATAGTCAATAAGAAAAGACATACAACACAATACAAAAGAATGGTAAAATACAAGAATAATTAGGAGAGGAAATAAACATTTTAAAAAGCAGAATATTTTTGTCAATCAGAAATGCAAAAAAAAAAAAAACAGATGCTACTTTATACCTACTAGTCCACAAAAATTAAGTCTGAAAAATGTAAATTGTTTGCTAGTATAAGAGCAATGGAAACCTTTTCATAGTTCCTGTAGGAATAAAAACAGCCATTTTGGAATCAAATTATCTTATAAAGATGACCATGAGTGTACCTTATATTCTAAAAATTGTCCTCCTAAGATGTTATTCAAGACACTTTTAATGTTTACAATGGTAGGAAACTGGAAAAACCTACCACCAGAAAAGTATGTAAATAAATTCTGTTATTCACCCAAAAGGATATTTTAAAGCAATGAAAATTAGTTAATCAGTAATTATAATAATATGTATAAACCTTAGAAACATAATTTTAGTAAAAAACAAGTTTCAGGAGATGGAACACATCAAACCTATGAAATTTATAATTCTCAAGAATAAGCAAAACTAAAATATATTGTTTAGGCATAAGTACATGACTCAGAAAACTATTTTTAAAAGGGAATGGTTAGCAAAATTTATGATTAGAGATATCTCTAAAGAGGAAACTGGGGGTAAGATCATGGAGGAAATTTGTATTATTCTTGCTACTGTTTTATTTCTTAGGTTTAATTTTATAATTATGCTTCATAGCTTACATATATACTACATAATCACATACTTTCTTTGTAATTTAGGTGATGATTTTCCTCTTGATGACTACTTCAGTGCTTTTAAAATATATATATATATATTAAATATCAAATTATTTTACCTCAAATAGCTGTTAATGCCCATGATTACAGGTGTTACACATGTTATTAATCTGCCTGTTGGGCAATATTTAACACAGCAGATAAACATAATGTGTGGTTAGTGCTTTGAAGTTGGGATACAACGTTATGAGATTTTCTGGAAAGGGCACCTGTTTAGTAAAGAAACTAAAGTTGAGAGGAGTGGTGTAAAATAAGGCTGGAAGGTAAACAGAAGGTTGATCATGCTGTACTTTATTCTGAAGGAAATGAGAATGGGAGTTTTGAAATGTTTTAAACATGAGAAAGCAAAGATTAAATTTTCATTTAAAGAACATTCTGATAGCTTTTCAGAGAATGAATTATAGAGAAGAAAGACTGAAGGCAACTGGACCAGTTAAAAAGCTTCTACTTTAATACAGGGGAGAGTAAGTGGAAGCAATGGGTGGTGGAGCGAAATGCATAGATTCAATATCTCCTTAAAAGGTGAGCCAACATGATGTTGAGATTGACTGGACATAGGGTATAGGAGATAGATATAAGTTCCATGGTTGAGACACAGGTTTCTCATTTGGACAAGGGACTGATGTGCCATTCACTGAGACTGGAAGCACAAGAAGAGTTAATGGTTGGAAGTGGAAGAGGCAAGCCTAGTTTACATTTTAATATGTTGACTTGAGGTATCTTTAGGGTATCTAAATGGTAACGGTTAGTGGATATTTAGAGATATTTATCTGAAGTTCAGGAGAGAAATCTTAGCTGAAGATACAGACTTAGCAATCATCAAAATATATGTCATAATTGAGCTGTGAGGCAGATGGATGACACAGAGCTCCATGGGACACCAACATTTAGGGATGTTCTTAGGAAGGAGAACAGAGAAGGAATAACCATAGATTTTATCAATAGGGTCTACCACAAGTTATAGAAACTTCAAAGGAAACAGCCTTGAATATTAAGTGAATATCTAGCTGATTATCAACATCTAGAGGAAGCCTCAGATTTAGTCTTCAGTTATATTATTTTAAACACTTAGGGTTTTTCTCCCTCTCCATTCTTCTATCCATATTGTTGGCTTTATCCCAAAATTGGTTCCTCTCATTATTTAAGTTGTGTGCCAGTGACAATTAGAGATACAAGCTTCCTCTTCCAAATCCATCAAGGGAAAGAGCCAAGTTTCCAAAAGCAGTCTGTTACAAGCAAAACTTTTCAATCCTAAATTCCTACCTCTTCTTAGCAAAACTTTTCAAAACCTCAAGCAAAACTTTTCAACCCTAAATACCAATGTCTTCTTAGATCTCATTGATCCAAAATAGTGAAGGACTTCCCACCCCTAGCAAGATGAATGGAATTATATGATTAGCTTTGACTAATCAGTTGGAGTAGAATAGATAGGGCTCTCAACTCCAGTGACCAATAAAAAAAAGCTTTATTCACTTATTACTCTGAATGGAATTAAGAGCTGTTTACATTAACCATCCATATATGCACTTTACCTGAAATCTATTTTCAAGCTCCATAATCATATCATCAGTAAAAATCATGATAATCATTTGCTTGCTTCTCTACTTTTTTTAAGAACCCCATGCAATCCTGTATTGATTAAACATTAGTAAGGTAGTTGGTCTTATTTAAGACTAAAATAATTATTTCATCTATGTGAAAACTTCATAACCTTTGATACTTCTTTTCAAATGTGAAATAATGTAGTATGTCTTTCATGTGTAAACTCATTTGTATCTTCTTCCTACTATCATGATATGCATTTTCAGATTACCTGAAATTTGCCTAAAATCTGGGATTTTAGAACATATAGATATGTCTACCTATTATCTCACAGAGTAGAGAGATTAAAAGATGCTCTAAATATCCAAATTTAGTTTATTATATTCTAAATGAATATATTAAGTTAATATTCAGTGAGAATCAATTTAAGGAAATGAAAATGGTAATGGGATTATTAACCTGGGCTTCAGGATTCACTGAAATAAATATGAAAAAAATACTACTATTTATTGTGTTTATATTTCATTATACAGGGAATGTTTTTAAAAATCAATATTACTTTTGCAGTTGAAGTGAGTAGTCAGGGTAGACAGAGTGAGAATGGAAAACTAAGAATTGGACTACAAATGGAATGGGGAATCAAAGGAGAATAAATGATGAAGTCGTAGCCAGCTCCATTTCAGTGTATTTCTTGAAATCTCTGTATTAGAGTTTTTAAACAATCTTATTATTATTATTAGAGATACTCCTATGTTACTACTGTGATACTTCAACTGTGTGGTATTTAGTGCTGTGATACTACCATGATCAGAAACCCTGTGGTGCTTCAGAGACCCAGGGGGAGACACAGTTTCAGAAAGGCTTTGATTGAACTGTGGCTCTCTGTTCTGGCTATCATAGCTCTTTGGTTGAACTAATATTGGTAGTACTCACGGATATGCCTGTAAGTACTTCAAACACTATAGGAGAACAAATTTGGGTACCCTCCAACACATCAAATATTTCAGACACATAAAATAGACAAAAAGTGCTCATCGATCAGAAAGGATTTTGTTCTTTATCTACTATTTCTGTCCTGAGTACCCGAGAGTGGCTAATCCATGGCAAAATTTGAGGGTGTTAAATCCCGACTTGTTTTTTTGCTTTCTTTTTTTCTGAGTGGCAAGAGGTGGGATTTAACTGACTTTTTTTTCTTTTAATGGTGTAATAGTAGGTGGTAGTTTTCAGTTCTCTCTTGCTATGTCAGTGTCCAAAATCTCAAATTCTAAATATCCGTCAATGCAGAGTCTGGGGGTCATTGCTGGAAGAACATGTCACAGCTATGTAAACCTCCCCCTGAATTCCAAACATTACTACACAAGCACTTTAAGAATTGCTATTAAAAACTTTTGAATGGCTGAAAACAACAGTGGTTTCAGGAATATTTGTACGTTAGACTGCTGTCACATCTCTGCTTTCACAGCTGTCATCTGTTGGATTATGCTAAAGTCACTCTGGTAAGAACTATTATGTACCATATATTAAATATTACTCTGTGTTAGGTATTGTGCTAAATGTCATAATGTATTTCTTCATCTAATCCCCATGACAACCATATCAGGTAAGTACTATTATTTTCATTATTTTTTATTATTTTTATCCGCTGTACGGAAAAAGAAACAGTTTCTTCCGAGAGATGTGGGGTTTAAGTTAGATTACTCACCAAGATTTCACAGGTGACTACATATTTTAGATTACATTCCTATACTTAAGAGAAAATAGTAGGAAGTTCATAGTGAAATTTTGTTTTTCCTTTCTTATGTGAAATTTTTTTCATTTAAAGCCAGATATTATACTCTGATTTGGTAGACTCCTTCCATAGGAATGACAAGGCTGTTTTTCCCTACTTCTGAAATGACAAACTCTTTTAAGAATATTGAGAGTCTTAAAAGAATTTTGAGAGTCTTAAGGTTGCATATCCTTGAGGAGGTTTAAAATTGAAGGATAAAGCCCATAAGGATATGTTGCAATGTTGGAGCAGAAAAGCATTGTAGCAAAAAGGCTAAAGTGGCATATTAAAACAAATGAAACTTAAAACATTCCCTTTCTGGAAAGGGTAACCAAGAAACTTTAAAATCCTAGTGATATTAAATCTGAAAATCTTTTAATATGTAAAGACTAGACATTCAAAGGTCTCTTTCAGCATTAGCAACTCTTCCCTCCCCAAGTGTCTGTTTTTCTAGGTTAAGTGCATAATGAGTTGGCAGCTAGAATAATAAAGATAGGTACCAAGGGTCAACATCAAGATGGACACAGTTGAGAAGAAAAGTATAAAAATGCAGCTAATTTAGTCTTGGCTCATAAACTTGTCCCTGATGCTGAATTTGCCCAGGATTTTCTCACATCTACAAAGCCAGCTCAGCCATTAAGGGCTTCGTGATTGCCAGATGCTTGTCATCTGTGAGGCATGCCCATGAACTCATTAGAAGAAACTTAAAGAAATTTAAGAAAAATTATGTGGGTTTTTTTTTATCATTTTCATTGTCTTTTCATCCTTTCTTTCCCAGGAACCAAATTAGAATTTTTGCTTTTTCAAATCATATGAAGTATTAAAAGTTTTTTTAATTAAGTTCCTGGGAAGAAATATTCATTCCTTATTTTAATTTTGGCATTTCTCATGTATCGTAGTATAATGCATTTTACCATTTCTTTCTATACATACTTAGAAAGATAAGATCTAAAATACCTCCTGAAAATCTTATGTTGCCTTGCTGTTGACCATATGGTCAAGATATCATTTTTATTTTAAAACAAGTGAATCAAATTTTTACTAGAATTGGTTTTCCACTTGGTAATAAAAGTCCATCTATTGTAGAACTTTCCAAAAAAGTGAGATCATTTTTAAATAAGAAGTAGATATTTAAAAGTGTTACAGATGAAAATTAACCTGCATATTTAGTTATTTAAATAAAAAGCATTTTACTATTCTGCCATAGATATCTTATCTAAAATATATAATCATTAGAGATGGCTCAGTTGGTTGAGCATCAACTCTTGATTTCAACTCAGGTCATGAACCATGGCCATGAGATAGAGCCCCACATCAGGCTCCATGCTGAACATGGGGCCTGCTTAAGATTCTCTGTTAAAGAAGCATATATTTGTTAGACAGGGGAAGTTGAGATTCTGTCTCTCCCAGCTGCCCCTCTCCCTCACTGTCACTCCTCTCTCTAACATTAAAAAAAAAAGTGTTTAAAATACGTGATTATTAAGTTATAGTCATTGAAAAGTAACTTTTTCCAAACCCTTTTCCATTAAGAGCAAATACTGCTATCCGCACTGTATATATATATGGAACTGAAATAAAAGTAACAATAATTCACGACTTTTGTAATTTAGCTGAGACACAGCAATAGTGCTGTTGGAATCCCTTATATCAAAGGCAGGGAGGTGGGTAAATATAGCTTGCTTATATGGAAATAGTGGAAAGTCTAGAACAGGTAAGAAAGAGAGATGAATATTTAAATGCTGGAAAAAGTAAGGATGGCAAAAGTAGAGTAGATCTTGAGACTATAAGAGAGCAAGTCAATGTGTGGAAGAAGCAGATAGGAAAATCAACCCAGTAAACCTTGCATATAGGAGGTAAGATACAGGGAAATAGGTATGTTTCTCATTTCCATCAACTACATCAGAGTCAAGTTCCAGCTTAAAATAAAAGTGAAATAAAAAAAATATTCTGAAACTTAGTAATTGTCAATTATGTAGCTAACCTCTCCTTTTGTACAGAAAGAAATATGTCAGGTATAGTAGGTTTTGCCTGAGGCTTTGTATTTTTCCCTCCCAAAGCAATGCACATTATTAACAGTAAAGAACCACAAGGAATAAATGCCTCGACTTTGTCAGTCCATAAGCAAATGAGAACAACTTTCCCTATCACTGTGAGTAATGCCAAGCACAATCCTGGCTCCTGCTTTTCTGCTTCTCTTTTTCGGGCCTCATTTTTCTCCTCTGATAGAAGCACATTTTGCACTGGCCAGAGTAAATATTTCTTTAATTTTTCTGGTAGACTGGGCCATCCCTGAAAATCAAAAACAGGTTGGAATCATTTATATAGTCATTTTAAGCCCCAAGCATTTTTTCTAAACATTAGGAAAAGATTTTTCTGAGTCACTTGATAGACTGAGATTCTCCTTGTTTCCCTCATCCTCTTCCTGTCACTCTCACTCACGGTGGTGTCACTTAGGACTCTGTATTGAGCTCTATCGAGACCACATTGATATCCACGGTGACAGCATATTCCACTGAGGCTGCTGAGCTTCAAGAAGAAAGATCAGCCAAACTCATTCACTGTCAGGGAGCTCTGCCCAAAAATGAAGAAATGAGTCAGTGAAAGGGCAAATTGATGATGTCATACAATTATGGATTTAAAAAAAAAAACAAAACAAAAACTCTTGGCACAATCTGTTGCCCCCAGAGAGACATTTCCTACACTAATATATGCAGTTTTTCTCTTGACCAAAAGCCACTTTTTTCAGGGAACTAAAGTTTAAAAAGGACAGGGGAACCTTAATCCCTAGCAGGATTTTGAAGACAACTTTCTGGATCTACAATAATGCAACTATACTTTTCTTTGATATCCTGGAAAGTAGGGTTTTGGTATCCAGAAATAATCTGAAAATGATTATTTGTGTGCATAGTAAGTACCCACTCCTTAATTTTGCCCTTAGATTGAAAAAGGAGGGTTTTTTTTAACGTTTATTTAATTTTGAGAGAGAGAGATAGCATGACTGGGAGAGGGGCAAAGGGTGGGTGACAGAGGATCTGAAGCAGGCCCTGCGCTGTGAGCGGAGAGCCCCACGTGGAGCTTGAACCCACAAACCATGAGATCAGGACCTAAGCTGAAATCAAGAGTCAGAGACTTAACCGACTGAGCCACCCCAGCACCCAAAAAAAGGAGTGTTAAGCAACACACGAGTTGCCTGGGAAGCAAGCATACCCACCGTCATACAAATCTCCTTCCAGGTTGGGAGGGGTCAAGAGTAGGAGAGGGAAGTAGGTGAAAACTGTATCTTATATGATTTATGGTTAAGTATCAATTATTGCTAATATTGTTAGGCATCCACCAAATATCCATTGGAGGCTCTTTGAAATTTCTGATGCTTATGTTTAGTGACTACATTAAGACATGCACTAATGTCCCCTGCCTAACAAATATATGCTTTTATATCTACTAGAGTAGCCTCAGCATGGTCTTTATGGCATAAATATCAGTTATTGTTCTAGAACAGGATAAAAATGTACTGCTAGGTGTTAAAATACATACAATAAGCCAAAGAATAATTGTAGGAATCGTAAGCTAAGGGCTCAAATCTAGTCTTGAGAATTTCAAGTTGCACTCCTTTTATGTTACCAGTATCAGAACCATTATTCAGATGAATTAAATGTATGCTTTTAAAATACAGCTTCCTGATTGATTGCCATGTTATCTATTCCAGTAAATCAGTGCAGCCATGTCTTTCACTATACTAGAGAAATAAGAATGAATGCATCCAATTAGATTCATCCAATTAGATTATTGAAATAAGAGAGAGAAGCCTGAGTAAATAGTAAGACTTGCTTGTTAAATAAGAATTAATTGCCAAAGCAAGAGTACATGGCCTGTAGGAAGTCAAAACTTTCATGGAAAGGGGCCCCTTCAGGGGCAGTTCCACGTCCTCGGTAATAGTAGCTGAATCAGGAAGAAGCGTTTGAAGAAATCAATGAAGTAATTTCCTCTATTTAATGATCCATTGCAAAGATTTATTTTGTTAATCTGACCAGCTAGAATGATATATTTTTAATCAATTGATGTACTATTACTAATGTGGATAGGAGTTTGTAGAAATGTGAGTGAAAAAAATCTCTAGCTTGAAGCAAAAGTGGCAGTTGAGTAAAACCCTGTTTAGTTTCATGCTTGCTATTTTTAATTATTTTTTTTACTTAATACAACATTAATTCTTTAATTTCCAGAGTACATCCCTTTATCTCCTAATATAAGTACAACAATACAGCTGTGCCCAGTAGTGAAAGCCATCGCTGTTATGAAATCAGGAGATTGTTCTCATCTGGACTGACTCTAAATTATTTCCTCAGTGAGAGTGCAAACCCAAAGAACGTCTATCAAATGACTGTTAAGTCAGAGGTTAAAAAAAAAAAAAAAACCTTGCCACAGATTAAAACAATAAAGTGGCAGATTAAAACTACTTCCATCAATTCTTGTTGTTCCTTAAAACAAATGACTATTCTGCCTAGGAAAATTGAAATAACTCAATAACATTTATACTATCTTCATTTTGGAAGAAATATAAAAGCAAAAGGAAAATGAAAAGTTAATCCAGTGAAATAAAAATGTCCATGACCGAGTATGTAATTTGAAGATCTAAACAACATGACAACTGGCAGATGATCAAGGATTGTTGCCAAATAGAAGGTATCACAAGAGTAAGATCCCATGTCTTGCCACTTGATTTTTATCTGACTTTATCTGGCTATCTAAAGAGTCTAATAAATCTTAAGGGTGAAAGGAATAATTGTCAAATTTTTGTTGTTACTGTTAACATCTTTTTATTTTATTTCAGGAATGTAGTAAGTTAGCATCATCACAAAACAAATTGTAGGTTGAAGAGTATAGACTTAGCTCTAATTTCATCATTTTCGCTACTGTGGATTCTTTATTGTTTTTTTCATTTGGTTAATAATTTCCAGTTCCATAGCTGTGTTTTATAAGTTGACATTTAATCATAAGAGAATATGCTTATGAGATTCAATAAGCCGGAAAAGACCGTCTGCACATATCAGCCAGCTGTCATCCTAAGGCGTATGCACTGAAGGGAAAGGGCCTATTGCCTCACCCTTTTAACTGTCATTTGGGGCATTGAAGTATATCACCAGTTTTTAACTCTTAAAAAATTGAAGTCAACAAGTATTTTGAATAACCCCCTCTAAAAATATTGCACTATGCCAGCAGAATGCAATGTCACCCAGTCCCCAGGACAGGAGAAAGAACATCTTCCTGCCCCCTCTCTTTTAAGCTTCAGAGCTCCCTTCCAAGTATCTGTGCTTAATTGTCCTCTAATGCCCAAATGGGAGAACATAGATTTTTGGCATCAAAACTGCCCCAGCTGAATATTTAAAATACAGAGAGAGAGAGAGAGAGAGAGAGAGAAGAAGAAGAAGAAGAAGAAGAAGAAGAAGAAGAAGAAATAATAATGCTTACTAGTTTAGTTAACATAATTATAAAACAATTTCTACAATACAGAGTAGGACTGTACTAAGTTGTTTAACATAGACACTCTCGTATCATCTTCACAACAATCTTATGGGACAGGGAGCCAGAGGCATGGAATTGAGGAACACAGGATTGGAGCCTAGTAATGTCTGCTTCTACAATCTGGACTAACTACTATGTTATACTACTAAGGTATTGTATCCCTCCTACCCCACTCAACCAAAAACTTTCAGAAAACATTATAGCATAGACCTGTTGTAATAGTAAATAACCCTCAATATCAGCAATATATTTGATATGTAGTTAGCTAGAACTTTTTGCCACAACTTGGTATTGTTTCTTCTCTTCCATGTTCAGAAGAGAGAAAGAAACCCTGGCACCAGTCATGTACTTAAAAATAATTTTTGAGTCCTCTTCAACTTGTTCTTCCCAATCCTACACAAATCGAGTTTAGATCTTAAATGCACTTTTTCCCCCTAAACCTTCATTTTCTTTCATCCGAAACATTTGCAAGTTCTTTACTTACTTTTGTGAATCCAGAAGGAACAGATGTAGGAGCTCTGGGCATGACTGAAACCTACCTACAGATTCTTCTATAGTATTGAATTTAGTTCATTTTGTTAATTTTGTTTCTCAATGATTTAGCTCATCAAACTTCCTGATTATATCACCTAAGATTCCAACCACCACCCCCTATTTAACACTCTCTCCATTTTCCTCAAAGTAACCTAAATCCTGTCACCAAAACCACTGGTAAACGTAATGAAACTGCACTGAATATTGAATTAATCCCTGCAAAATGACAATTATACTAAAACATAAAAACTAAATAATGCACTAAAGCTGCAGGGAAAAAAATCTCAATTTTTTTATTAGTTCTTAAGATCGTGTTCTTTTTTTTTTCTTATAAGCAGGAGTGCAAGAGAAATTATGAACTTGAACTTTATCTTTGATTGGCCCTTGTGCATATTAAGCTTTGCTGTTACTTTCCAAAATGGGGGAAAGAGCACAGTGATGCATACCTTATAGAGTGGTTCTAAAAATTAACACCATGATGTAAAATATTTATCACAATGTCTGTCATATCAGTGTTTAATTATTGGTAGCTGTTATAATATTATTTTGGATAAAAATCTGTTAATTAGGGACAAGCTAAATTTTCATTTAGCGGTGTTCCTAACAGCAGGCTGTTAATGAGACCAAGGTCATGAGTTAGTGTCTCTTTTGAATTACTTATCCATTAACACTGGCTGTACTCTTCATCTGGACAGTTTTATGAAATTATATAAATAATGGGGATGGAAGTGTCTATGGGAAAAAAAATGAAGGTGAATCACTGCAACTTAAAATATTAGCTGTATTAGTGAAGAGTGAGTAGCACCATCTCCACTTATGACAGAATTGTGTTTTTTACATTCTTTTTAATGTTTATTTTTGAGAGAGAGACAGACAGACAGGCAGAGCGTGAGTGGGGGAGGGGCAGAGAGCAAGGGAGACAGAATCTGAAGCAGGCTCCAGGCTCTGAGCTGTCAGCACAGAGCCTGATGCGCGGCTCCAACCCACGAACCACGAGATCATGACCTGAGCCAAAGTCGGACTCTTAAATGACTGAGCCACGCAGTAGCCCCAGAATTGTGTTTTTTAAATTTGTATATGCGGTATCCCTCCATAAAGAAGCCATTTTTCAATATCTGAAACAAAACATAATTTACTGCTTGCTAACAAATAACTTGTACAATCTCTGAGTAAAACCACAGTCTGAGGAAGCATGGAGTTCAAGAATTGATGGATTTTCAGAAGTTGGAATATTTAGGGGTTAATTGACCTTGAACTGGGGAAGCGTGGTTATTTGAGTGAGACTCTTGCTGATTGGCTAACTTTCAGGAGCAGTTTATAAAGCAAGTTGACATTGATTATTTGCCACAGGTTTAAAAACAGTTCTTTTGGGTGATTATCTATTGCTATGTCCAAAGAACAATCAGATCTTTAAGCAGCAGAGAACTTTTTATTCTCATTGCAATTATTGAGTACTTACTATGTACCAAGAAATTTGCTCAATTCAATACATTGTCTTCTTTATTCCTCACAATATTCTATGAAGCACTTATTATATCTACAGTTTTCATATGATAAGCAGAGGGCTTAGGTAGCTTGTATACGATTGCACAACTAAAAGCAAGAAGTAAAACCCAGGGTCATCTACCTTCAAAGATTGTGTTATCTGTACTGCCTCTTATTTTTTAAATTAACTCCTGGCATTTCTACAACCCTCCATTTCTATAATTTTGTTGTTTGAAGAATGTCATACAAATGGAATCCTATAGTATGTCATCTTTTGAGCTTAGCTTTTTTACTCAGCATAATTCTCTGAGGATTCATTCATATCGTTGTGTGTGTGTGTGTGTGTGTGTGTGTGTGTGTGTTAATAGTTTCTTACCTTTTATTGCTGTTTTGTATATTATGGTAAGGACACATCTGTTTGTTTGACCAGTCACCCACTGAAAGAAACTTGGATTGTTTCTAGTTTGGGGCTGTTATGAAGAAAGTTGTTCTAAACATTTGTGGACAGGTTTTTGTATGAATGTTGGTCTTAAGTCTCCAGGATAAATGCCCAGGAATATTACTGCTGCATCATATGGTACTCCTTGCATGTTTAGTTTTTTAAGAAACTGTTAAATGTTTCCAGAACGGCTCTTACCATTTTACATTTCAAGCAGCAGCAGCCTCTGAGTTTCTCCTCATCTTTGTCAGCATTTGTCGTTGTCACTATGGTTTATTTAGTCAGTCTGATACATGTGTAGTGATATCTCACTGTGGTTTTAATTTGAATTTCTCCAATAGCTAATGATTTTGAACATCTTTTCATGTGCTTATTTGCTGCCATCTGTATAATCTTTGGTGAAATGTTTCTTCACATCTTTCAACATTATTCCAAATGGATTATTTAGTTTCTTACTTTTGAATTTTGAGGGTTCTTTGTTCTTGATCCCATTCTTGATTTGCTAATCTTTTCTCGAATTCTGTAGTTTGATTTTCATTTTCAACGTTTTACATTTAAGTCTGTGATCTATTTTGAGCTAATTTATATACATACAAAGTATGAGACGTAGGTCAGGTCTCCTTTATTTTGCCTATGGATGTCTAATGGTGCCAGCATCGTTTGTTGAAAAGGCTATCTTTTTTCCATTGAATTGCTTTTGCACCTTTGACAAAAAGTCATTTGGGCAGATTTGTGTGAATCTATTTGTGGGTTCTCTGAACTGTTCCATTTATCTGTCTGTCCCTCTGCCAATATCACACAGTCCTGATTACTGTAATTATAATAATCTTGAAATCAGATAGGCTTATTCTTCCTGTTTTCTTCTTCTTTTTCAAAATCATTATAGTTATTCTATTTTTGCTGCCTTTCAATATAAATTTTAGAATAATCTTATATATATCCATTAAAAAATCATGCTGGGATTTTTATAGGAATTTGTTAAACCTGTGTATCAATTTGGAGAGAATTACGTCCTTACTATGTTAAGTCTTCCAATCCATAAATATGTCTTCATTTACTTAAATCTTTGATATCTTTCATCAGCATTGTGTAGTTTTCAGCGTATAAGTCCTGTGCAAGCTTTGTTTGATTTACACCTAAATATTTCACTTTTTTGTGTGTGTGATTGTATATGCTGTTGCTTGAAATTTCGATGTGCACATGTTTGTTGCTAACGTACATAAATACATTTGGTGTTGTATCCTGCAAACTTGCTCGACTCACTTGTTAGTTCTAGGAATATATTTTTGTTGATTCTTTTGATTTTCAATGTAGACAGTCATGTCATATGCAAATAAGGACAGTTAATTTCTTCCTCTTCAATCTGTATGCCTTTTATTTCCTTTTCTTGCCTTAGTCTATTGACTAGAACTTCCAGTACTGTGTTTAAAAAGAGTGGTGAGTGTGGACATCTGTGCCTTTACTTCATCTTAGGGAGGAAGTATTCAGTTTGCAACATTAAGTATAATGTTAGCTTTAAGTTTTTTGGAAATGTTCGTTATCAAGTTGGGTAAGTTCCCCTCCATTCCTATATATCTCAGAATTTTTGTTATGAATGGGAGCTGAATTTTGTCAAATGTCCTAGGTTTCCATTGATAGGATCACATGATTTTACTTCTGTAGTCCATTAATATGGTGCATTGCATTGGTTGATTTTGAAATATTGAGCAAGCTTTGAATCACTGGAATAAACCCTACTTGGTCATGGTACATAATTCTTTTATATATATATATATTGCTGAATTCTATTTGTCAATATTTTGTTAAGGATTTTTGCATTCATCTATGAAGGAGGTTTGTAGTTTTCTTTTACTTCCTCTTTTTTTTTTTTTTTTTTTTGGTACTGTCTTTGTCTGGTTTTGTTATTGGGACAATACTAGTTTTATAGAATATATTGGGAATGTTACTTCCTCTTCTGTTTTCTGGAAAAGAGTGTGTGGAATTGACATTAATTCTTATTTAAATGTTTGTTAGAATTCTCCAATGTAACCATCTGGACCTGGAGATTTCTTTCCTGGAAGATTTTAAATTACAGATTCCAATCTTGATAGTTACAGGGCTATTGAAATTATCTATTTCATATTGGATGAAATATGGTAGTTTGGGTTTTTCAACAAAGTGGCCGATTTCATATGAATTGTCAAATTTATGTGTAGAGTTATTTTTAGTATTACCTTATTAGCCTTATGATGTTTATAGGACTGAAATGATATTCCCTTCTTCATTCCTAATTTTGGTAATTTATGTCTTCTTTTTTCTTTTTAAGTCTTACTAGAAATGTGTCAATTTTTTTATCTTTTCAAAGAACCAGCTCTTTGTTTCATCTATTTTATCTGTCAGTCACTTTCCATTTCACTGATTTCTGCTTTTTTTTCCTTCTCTTTTTATAATAATAAAAACTATAATATAATAATAACTATATAACTATATTATTATATAACTTAATAATAAAAACCAACTTGCTTTGGGTTTATTTAGCCCTTCTTTCCCTAGGCTCTTGATGTAGGATCTTAATTATTGATTTGAGGCTTCTTCTTTTCTAGTACCTACATTTAGGGTCATAAATTTTTCTCTTAGCACTGTTTTAGCTGTGTTCCACAAATTTTTATGTGCTGCATTTTCATTTATGTTCAGTTCAATATATTATTTTATTTCTTTTGAGACCTCTGTAACCCACACATTATTTCAAACTGTGTTGTGTAGTTTACAAGTGTTTAGATAGTTTTATCTTTTTGTCATAAATTTTTAGTTTGATTCTACTGTGGTTGGAGAATACATTCTGTGTTATTTTATTTCATTTAAATTTGCTGAGATTTGTTTTCTGGTTCAGGATATATTCTATCTTAGTAATTTTTCTATGAAAACTTGAAAATACTGTGTATTCGAATGACGTCAGGTGGAATGTTCAATAAATGACAATTAGATCTGGTTAGTTGATGGTATTGTTGAGTTCTTCTGTATTCTTGGTCATTTTCAGTGTAGTTCTATCAATTGTTGAGAGAAGAGTGTTGAAATCTCCAACTCTAATTGTGTATTTGTTTATTTCTCTTTAAGTTCTATCAATTTTGGTCACGTATTTGCAGCTTTGTTATTGGAGCTATGTATGCATTTAGGATTGCTATGTCCCCTCAGTGGACTGACTCTTTTTTCATAACATAAGATCCCTCTCTATATTGAGTGTTTTTGCTCTGCTCTGAAATCTACCTTATCTAGTATTGATACAGCCCATTCTCTTTTCCTTTAACTAATATCTGCATGATATATATTTTTAATGCTTTTACTTTTTATCCTCCTATATTGTTATATTTGCAGTAATGTCTGCATATAGTTTTTATAGTCTGCATATAGTTGAGTAATGTTCCTTAATCCCTTCTGCCAAGATCTGTCTTTTAATTTGTGCATTTAGTCTCTTTGAATTTAAGAACTGACACATTAAGGTTTAAAGATTTAATGTAATTTTTTGTTTGTTGTTCTCTCTCTCTCTCTCTCTCTCTCTCTCTCTCTCTCTCTCTTTGCTTCTCTGATTTGTCTTTTTTTTTTTTTTTTTTTTTTTGCCTGCTTCCTGTGTGTTATTTGGACGTTTTTTAGAATTTCTATTTTATTTATCTACAGTGTTTTAGTAAACCTCTTTGTGTAGCTTTTTAAATGGTTGCTCTGGCTATTATATTCTATATACATAACTTACGAGAGTCTGCTAGTGTCATCACCTAACAGTTCAAATGAAGTGCAGAAACTTTACCTGTCTTTCTGTCAGTTCACCCTCCTCTGCTTATAGCTGTCTCAAACATTTCCTCCACTTACATATAGAACCACCTCATATAATGACATAGTTTTACTTCAGTCATCAAACATTACTTTGAAAATTCAAGAAGATAAAGAAGGCTCATTATAGGTATCCATATATTTGTTTGCTATGTTCTTTCTTTCTTTCTAATGTTCCAAGGTTTCCTCTTTTATTATTTCCTTTTTTATTTAGAGAACTTTCTTTAGCCATTATTTTAGGATAGGCCTGGTGGTGACAAATTTTCTTCATTTGTCTTCAGCTGAGAATGTCTCAATTTCTCTTTCATTCCTGAAGAACATTTTCACTGGTATAAAATGTTAGGTTGACAGTTCTATTCCTTCAGCGATTGAAAAATATTGTGCCACTTCTTTCCTTTCTCTTTGGTTTTTGATGAGACATCCACTGCCATTTGATTTGTTTTTAGTCTCTGGTGAGATGTCATTTTTCTCAGGCTGCCTTAGGACATTTTTCTTTGTCTTAAGTTTTCAGAAGTTTAATTATAAGGTGTCAATGCATGGTTTTCTTTGAGTTTAATCTGTGTGATATTCTGCTTCTCAGATCTGTAGGTTTTTGTCTTTTGACAAATATCAGAATTTTTCAGCAGTTATTTCCTCATTTAATTTTCAGCCCCATTCTCTTCCTCCTTTCCTTTCGATAATCTGATTATTAGGTCACTAACACTCTGGTCATTTTTTCCAGTGTGTTTTCTCTATTCAGATTGGATCATTTCTATTGCCCTGGCTTCTACTTTACTGTTTCTTTTCTTTGTTTTCTATATTCTGCTTTTAAGCCCATCCATTGAGCTTTTCAGTCATTGTATTTTCCAGCTCTAAAAATTCCATTTGTTTCTTCTTAATATCTTCTATTTATTTGCTGAAGTTTTATATTTTTCCACCGTTTTTTTTTCATTTGGTTTAAGCATATGCATAATTAGTCATTGATACATATTTTTAATTAGCTACCTTAAAATTTTTGTCAGATAATGCTAACATCTCCGTTCTCTCAGTGTTGGCATTTAGTGATTATCTTTTTCCATTTAGTTTGACATTTTCCTGGTTCTTGGTATGATTTAAACCTAGAAATTTTGTAGAATGTTATAAAACTCTGGATTGTACTTAAACCTTATGTTTTAGGTATCTTTCCTTGAAACCACTCCAACTGGAGAAGAATGGGGCACTGCCTCATTCAGGCCAGGTAGGGAGAAGTCCAATTTTCCCATTCAGTCTCCGTTGACACTTGAGGCAAAGTCTTCTTGTTATTGCTAGATGAGGATGGAATTTCCAGCTCCACAGAGGGTCTCCACTAATACCTCAGTGGGAGTAGCCTCATTGAATGATAGAGAAGGTCCTGACTCTCACAAAAATAAAACCCAAGGGATTCAGTGCCATGTTGTTGCTTGGTCTCCAGATCCGTAATTGATCTGCATTATTCTGTCTTCTTTCCAGACTTCCCTTATATTTGTTTATATAATTTTATATATATTGTTTATATATATTTGTTTTATATTATATGTCCAAGTTTCTTTATTATGTCCAAGGTTTTAATTGTGCTTAAAGGGAACAGGGAAAAGTCAGTCTACTTCATCTAACTGGAAGCAGAAGTCCAATTGTCTATATTTTTTAAACTTAACCTGCTTACTAAAAAAAGGCACTACAGAACATATAGTATAAATGGAAAGTGATTAGGACTGTTTTGTAGTTTTTGTCGTTTTACAAAATTATTGTAACTGACTCATTTAAATGAGCGTCACTGGTTCCTTGAAATTAGTTACTGAATTATCCTTTTTAGATGATTCTGTGTTGTTGACACTGCTCCCAAACATTTTTGAACTCTGTTGGACTTAATGTGAGAGAATGAATTGTGTCCATTTGAATATTCTCAGCAGCATAAACTGTCATCTTTCGAGGCTGTTTGATTTTTGGAAGCAATCCTAAGTGGTTCAAGAGCCAAGGTGGCTAGTAAAACAGATGACAGATGAATTGGGTAATATACTTCTCAGTCTAGCATTCTTCACTTAGAGAATAGCGTGAACTAAAGCAGCGTTGTAGTGAGAAAGTCATTTCTTTTATATCCTATAAAACCTCCCAAACACTTTAAATTTGTATGTAATAAGCTGGTTTAGCTGTGGTCAGAATTTTGTATGAACAGTGCCATTTGGTATCAAATCAACATTTCTTTCCTGTGATGCTGACAGAAACGTTTTCTTGGGTTCTATGGATATTGGACTTTTTCCCTGTAAATTCTGACAGTATGGTTTTGGGTCAACTTGAAAATACTATGTTTCATCACTATTCTCCTCAAATACATGTTATTTTGTCCAACCTCCCCTTGAAAGTTCAAAACAAATGTCAGATCTACTCTATTTCTTTTTATCATTCAAAATGTGTAGTACAGTCTTTACAGAAAGCTTCATGTTCAAATTCCCCTTCAGTATGAGTCAGTGTTCTCAAGACTAACCCTCTGCTTGAACAAATCGAGCCTCTGACATTTTCTACATTTTCATTAGCCCTTTGTACTTCATCATAAGCATCCTCATTACCTTTCTCAAGCCTTTGTGCCAGTCAGAAAAAAACCCTCTTTACAGTCCCTCCAACACTGTAATTGTCCCATTAGATATCTTATGTCACTTAGGTTTGCTTAACTTCACACAAAATTTAGTGTTAACTCCTGGCTTTCTTCTGTATCTCCCTCTCCCCATTCGCTGCAGCCTGTATCCCCAATAGAGAATGAAAGAACAGTACTGATGCAGACAGAATCATTTTACAGCACATTCTTTTCATGCCCATTTGATGTTTTACCAAACCATGTGAGAACATGAGCTTCATTACTTCATAATTATGGAAAGATTGCTAAATACACTTATTTGCCTAACTATAACAATCTGTCACATCCATAGGATCTAAAATAGATAACAGACCTAATTCAATAAGTAGGAATGGCCCTTTGGCAAATTAAAGAGCTGCTAAAGAAATTTAATATATCCTAAACCTGATCCTTTTGTTCCTTTTCAGAACAGAAAAGTCAATTTGGGGGTAAGGAGATTGCAGTATAGTTTTGTGTTTAAGAGAATGACCTTTAATAGTCAGACAGCCTTGGTTCAAATCCTGATCCTGTCAGTTTACCACTAGTGCAAATTACTTGGGAAAGCTACTTAACCTCCCCAAGACTTAGTTTCCTCCTTAGCAAAATTGGGTAATAATAATTCATAATAATTAATCTCTAATGCTGTTATATGGACTAAAGGAGGTAATATGTATAAGGTAAGTTTTAGTGCATTGTTTAGCACCTAGTGTTTGGATAGTAGTCATTATTTATTAAATGCCAGTTACTGTGCAAGTCATTAAAGATGATAAGTAGGATATAGAGCTTGCCTTCAAGGAGTTCCAAATCAAAGCATAGTCCTGGGCTGCACCTATCCCACGAGAAGGTAAAAATAAACCAGAAAAATAATTCTACAGGCTATTATATAATATATGCAATCAGCTTTTCACCCTTGGATAGACCATTACAAGAATATTCTAATCAATGTAGGGGTTGTTAAGCAGTCTTTATTGATGTTCTCATGTAGATTATGCATCCATGGGTTTAAAGTAATGTTCTAGATCCCTCTAAGTTTTTCTCTTTTTTCTATAATTTACTTATTTTTTATAATTTACATCCAAGTTAGTTAGCACATGAGGCAACAATGATTTCAGCAGTAGATTCCTTAAGCCCCTTACCCATTTAGCCCATCCTCCCTCCCACAACCCCTCCAGCAACCCTCTGTTTGTTCTCTATATTCAAGAGTCTCTTATGTTTTGTCCCCCTCCATGTTTTTATATTATTTTTTTTCTTAGATACCATTTTTATTTTTTTATTTTTTTAATTAATTTATTTATTTATTTTTTAGTTTATTGTCAAATTGGTTTCCATACAACACCCAGTGCTCATCCCAAAAGGTGCCCTCCTCATTACCCATCACCCACCATCCCTGCCCTCCCACCCCCCATCAGCCCTCAGCTCACGTTTTTATATTATTTTTGCTTCCCTTCCTTAAGTTCATGTGTTCTATATCTTAAAATTCACTTATGAGTGAAGTCATATGGCATTTGTCTTTCTCTGACTGGCTAATTTTGCTTAGCATAATACCCTCTAGTTCCATCCACGTAGTTGCAAATGGCAAGATTTCATTCTTTTTGATTGCTGAATAATACTCCATTGCATATACATGCCACTTCTTCTTTATCCATATATCCATTGACAGACATATGGGCTCTTTCCATACTTTGGCTATTGTTGATAGTGCTGCTATAAACATTGGGGTTCATGTGCCCCTTCGAAACAGCATACCTGTATCTCTTGGATAAATACCTAGTAGTGCAATTCCTAGGTCACGGGATAGTTCTATTTTTAATATTTTGAGGAACCTCCATACTGTTTTCCAGAGTTGTGGCACTAGTTTGCATTCCCACCAACAATGCAAAAAAGATCCTCTTTCTCTGCATCCTCGCCAACATCTGTTGTTGCCTGAGTTGTTATTGTTAGCCATTCTGACAGGTGTGAGGTGATATCTCAATGTGGTTTTGATTTGTATTTCTCTGATGATGAGTGATGTTGAGCATTTTTCATGTGTCAATTGACCATCTGGCTGTCTTCTTTGGAGAAGTGTCTATTCATGTCTTTTGCCCATTTCTTCACTGGATTATTTGTTTTTTGGGTGTTGACTTTGATAAGTTCTTTATAGATTTTTCCTCTGGTACACAGAAGCTTTTTATTTTCATGAGGTCCCAATAGTTCATTTTGCTTTGGTTTCCCTTGCTTCCAGAGACAGGTTGAGTAAGAAGTTACTGCGTCCAAGGTCAAAGAGGGTTTTTTTTATTTTTTTTAATGTTTATTTATTATTGAGAGACAGAGAGAGAGAGACAGAGCATGAGCATGGGAGGGGCAGAGAGAGGGGGAGACACAGAATCTGAAAGCAGACTCCAGGCTCTGAGCTGTCAGCACAGAGCCCGACTCGGGGCTCAAACTCACAAACCACGAGACCATGACCTGAGCCGAAGTCAGACGCTTACTGACTGAGCCACCCAGGCACCCCCAAGGTCAAAGAGGTTTCTGTCTGCTTTCTCCTCAAGAATTTGATGGCTTCTTGTCTTACCCTGAGCTCTTTCATCCATTTTGAGTTTATTTTTGTGTATGGTGTAAGAAAGTGGTCCAGGTTCATTTTTCTGCATGTCACTATCCAGTTTTCCCAGCACTATTTGCTGAAGAGACTGTCTTTATTCCATCGGATATTCATTCCTGCTTTATCAATGATTAGTTGGCCATATGTTTGTGGGTCCATTTCTGGGTTCTCTATTCTGTTCTTTTGATCTGAGTGTCTGTTTTTGTGCCAGTACCATACTGTCTTGATGATTACAGGTTGTAATACAGCTTCAAGTCTGGGATTGTGATGCCTCCAGCTTTGGTTTTCTTTTTCAAGATTGCTTTGCCTACTCGGGGTCTTTTATCATTCCATACAAATTTCAGAGTTGTTTGTTCTAGCTCTGTGAAGAATGCTGGTGTTATTTTGATAGGTATTGCATTGAATACGTAGATTGCTTTGGGTAGTATTGACATTTTAACAATATTTGTTCTTCCTATCCAGGAGCATGGAATATTTTTCCTTTTTTTGTGTGTGTCTTCTTCAATTTCTTTCATAAACTTTCTATAGTTTTCAGTGTATAGATTTTTCACCTCTTTGGTTAGATTTATTCCTAGGTATTTTATGATTTTTGGTGCAATTGTAAATGGGATTGATTCCTTGATTTCGCTTTCTGTTGCTTCATTATTGGGTGTATAGGAATGCAACCCATTTCTGTGCATTGATTTTATATCCTGTGACTGTGCTGAATTCATGGATCAGTTCTAGCAGTTTTTTGGTGGAATATTTTGGGTTTTCCATAAAGAGTATCATGTAATCTGCAAAAAGTGAAAGTAAGCCTCCTCCTGGACGATTTGGATGCCTTTTATTTCTTTGTGTTGTCTGATTGCTCAGGTTAAGACATCCAATACTATGTTGAATAAGAGTGGCGAGAGTGGACATCCCTGTCTCCTTCCTGACCATAGGGGGAAAGCTCTCAGTTTTTCCCCATTGAGGATGATATTAATGGTGGGTTTTTCATATATGACTTTTACAGTCTTGAGGTATGATCCTTCTATCCGTACTTTCTTGAGGGTTTTTATCAAGAAAGGATGCTGTATTTTGTCAAATTCTTTCTCTGCGTCTGCTGAGAGGATCATGTGGTTCTTGTCCTTTCTTTTATTGATATGCTGTATCACATTGATTGATTTGCTGATATTGAACCAACCCAGCATCCCAGGTGTAAATCCCACTTGGTCATGGTGAATAATTTTTTTAATGTATGGTTGGATCTGGTTGGCTAGTATCTTTTTGAGGATTTTTGCATCCATGTTCATCAGGGAAATTGGTCTATAGTTCTCCTTTTTAGTGGGGTCTTTGGTTTTGGAATCAAGGTAATGCTGGCTTCATAGAAAGAGTTTGGAAGTTTTCTTTCCATTTCAATTTTTTGGAACAGCTTCAAAAAAATAGGAGGTCCCTCTTCTCTAAATGTTTGGTAGAATTCCCCTGGAAAGCCATCTGGCCCCGGACTCCTGTTTTGGGGAAATTTTTATTACTAATTCGATTTCTTTACTGGTTATGGGTCTGTTAAAATTTTCTATTTCTTCCTGTTTTAGTTTTGGTAGTTTATATTTTTCTAGGAATTTTCCCATTTCTTCCAGATTGCCCATTATATTGGCATATAATTGCTCATAATATTCTCTTCTTATTGTTTGTATTTCTGCTGTGTGGGTTGTGATCTCTCCTCTTTCATTCTTGATTTTATTTATTTTGGTCCTTTCCTTTTTCTTTTTGATCAAACTGGCTAGGCGTTTATCAGTTTTGTTAATTCTTTCAAAGAACCAGCTTCTAGTTTCGTTGATTCATTCTACTGGTTTTTTTTTTGGTTTCTATAACATTAATTTCTGCTCTAATCTTTATTATTTCCTGTATTCTACCGGTTTGGGGTTTTATTTGCTGTTCTTTTTCCAGATCTTTAAGGTGTGAGGTTAGGTTGTGTATCTGTGATCTTTCTTCCTTCTTTAGGAAGGCCTGGATTGCTATATACTTCCCTCCTATGACTGCCTTGCTGCACCCCAGAGGTTTGGGGCTGTGGTGTTATCATTTGCATTGGCTTCCATGTACTTTTTAATTTCCTCTTTAACTTCTTGGTTAGCCCATTCATTCTTTAGTAGGATGGTCTTTAGTCTCCAAGTATTTGTTAACTTTCCACATTTTTTCTTGTGGTTGATTTTGAGTTTCAAAGCATTGTGGTCTGAAAATATGTATGGTATGATCTCGATCTTTTTGTTCTTGTTGAGAGCCGATTTGTGTTCCAGTATGTGATCTATTCTGAACAACATTCCATGTGCACTGGAGAAGAATGTGTATTCCACTGCTGTAGGATGAAATGTTCTGAATATATCCATTAACTCCATCTGGTCCAATGTGTCATTCACAGCCATTATTTCCTTGTTGATTTTCTGTTTAGATGATCTGTCCATTGTTGTAACTGGGGTGTTGAAGTCCCCTAGTATTATGGTATTATTATCAATGAGTTTCTTTATGTTTATAATTCACTGATTTATATATTTGGGTGGTCCACATTTGGAGCATAAATGTTTACAACTGTTAGATCTTCTTGGTGGATAGACCCCTTAATTATTATATAATGTCCTTCTTCATCTCTTGTTATTGTCTTTATTTTAAAGTATTCATTGTCTGATATAAGTATGGCTACTCTGGCTTTGTTTTGGTGACTGTTAGCATGATAGATGGTTCTCCATCCCCTTACTTTCAATCTGAAGGTGTCTTTAGGTCTAAAGTGAGTCCCTTGTAAACAGCATACAGATGGATCTTGTTTTCTTACCCATTCTGTTACCCTCTGTCTTTTTAATTGGAACATTTAGTCTATTGATGTTTAGAATGAGTACTGAAAGATATGAATTTATTGCCATTATGTTGCCTGTAGAGTTGGAGTTTCTGGTGGTGTTCTCTGGTCCTTTCTAGTCTTTGTTGCTTGTGGTCGTTTTTTTTTTTTTTTTTTTTCCATCTTTTCTCCCCTCAGAGAGTCCCTCTTAAAATTTCTTGCAGGGCTGGTTTAGTGATCATGAACTCCTTTAATTTTTGTTTGTCTGGGAACCTTTCTATCTCTCCTTCTATTTTGAATGCCAGCCTTGCTGGATAAAGAATTCTTGGCTGCATGTTTTTCTGATACAGCACATTGAATGTATCCTGCCACTCCTTTCTGGCCTGCCAAGTTTCCGTGGATAGGTCTGCTGCAAACCTGATCTGTCTTCCCTTGTTGGTAAGGACCTTTTTTCCCTTGCTGCTTTGATGATTCTTTCCTTGCCTGATAATTTTGTGAATTTGACTATGATATGCCTTGTTGATGGTTGGTTTTTGTTGAATCTGATGGGAGTCCTCTGTGCTTCCTGGATTTTGATGTCTGTGTCTTTCCCCAGGTTAGGAAAGTTTTCTGCTATGATTTGCTCACATAACCCTTCTATCCCTTTTTCTCTCTCTTCATCTTCTGGGACCCCTCTGATTCTGATGTTGTTCCTTTTTAATGAGTCCGATTTCTCTAATTATTAAATTGTGCTCTTTTGCCTTAGTCTCCCTCTTTTTTTCTGCTTCAATTTTCTCCATAAGTTTATTCTCTATATCACTGATTCACTGCTCTGTCTCATCCATCCTTGCCACTGTGGCCACCATTTGAGATTGCAGCTCAGTTATAACATTTTTTATTTCATCCTGACTAGCTTTTATCTTCACATAAAGAGATTCCAATCTGTTTTCAACCCAGCTAGTATTCTTATTATCATGATTCTAAATTCTAGTTCAGACATCTTGCTTGTATCTGTGTTGATTAAGTCCATGGCTGTCATTTTGTCATTTTCTTTCTTTTGGGATGAATTCCTTCATTTCATCATTTTGAAGGAAGAAAGAAATTAATAAGGTAAAAAACATTAAAATTAAAAACTTAAAAACAGTACAAAAAAATCAAATAAAGGATGCTAGATCCTAGGTGTGTTCTGGTCTGGTTGTTGAAAGGAGCTTGATAGATTAGAGAAAAAAGGAAAAGATAAGGAAAAAAAGGATAAAAAAGGAAAATGTTTGAAAATTTGAAAAAATGAATACAATAAGATGAAATGATGGAAGGAAAAAAAAGAATTTGAAAGTTTTACAAATAAGTAAAAAATAGAGTAGAAAAAAATTAAAGAAAAATATTTTAATAGAAATGGAGAATAACAATAATTTTTTTCCTCTTTTTGCATTCAAGAATAAAAACAGAAAAAAATGAATAGATGGACCAGCAAACAGACTGAAGTACGATTAAAATTACATTGGTTTCCCTTAGAAGTTGAACTATGAAACACTTTATAAACTAAGCAGGCAGAGAGACTTGTGTTGTTCCTGAAGAGTGAGTTTGGCCCAGTTGGGCTGGGCTCCATTCTCCACTAGATAGTGCTGTTTAGCTTACTGGGGTGGATTGTTGTGGCACATGTAGGTGTGTATGCACATGCATGGGAGAGGTGAAATTGGTGTCACCCAGCTACCCAATCTCTAGTATCAGAACTCTGTGCTCTCCCTAACCAGCAATTGTGCATCCCTCCTTTGTCTCTGGCTTCTGTCCACTTCCTGCTTTTACACTGTGACCAAGCCATCAGCTTGCCAGGCAGCTCCTCCCTCCTGAGTTTTATCTCATATGTGACTGTGTTTCCCAACCCCTCACTTCTGAGGGACTGCAGCTTTGACCTACTCAGACCTTCTGGGTGAGGGTCTCACAGAGCAATGGCCAGATGCCAGCCCACCCTCAGGAATGTTTGGGAGACCACACTGCTGCCGATGCCCAGAGACTGTAGCTGGGTGCCAGTCTGCCCCAGAAAAAAATCATGCAATCATGTAACAGCAGCATTTCAGTGATTATGGAAAATCACAACACACATCTGGTGCCAGGCTTCCCCCCTTAACATCCTTGTTTCAGTACCAGTGAATGTGATAGTCTCTGGGGACCATTTGGGACCTTTACCTGTGGAGAGGCCGCACAGCCTCTACCAAGTTTCCTCTCAGCAGGGGAACTGCCTCTCTCCATGTGTCCTGAGGACCCTGAAGACCTCTTTCTTTCTGCTTCTGGGGATTTGCCCTTCCCACCAGAGCACCACCAGGTACCAAGCTGCAGGGTTGCAGACTCTGCACTCCCCCTGTTTATAGAATCTTGATGGAATTTAAACCCTCTCCTTTCTAATTTCTCCCTTTTTTGTTCAGTCCTTTGTGTACACTTTATTTTCTCTCTAGCTGCTTTTGGGCATTGGAGATGCTTTCTGTATTCTCTCCCCCTCGCCGTCCTCTCTCCACAAGCAAAAACAGCTCCCTGCCCTGCACAGCTCCTCCTCTCCCCCGCCAAGTCACCTCTCTGCACTGCATACCTGCTGAGTTCTCTGGTTCAGGTTGTACAGATTGTTGTGTTAATCCTCAAATCAGTTTTCTAGGTGTGCAGGATGGTTACATTTCAGGGACGAGAGATGCAAAAAAACTTCCATGCTATTCCTCCATCTCTGCCCCTCTAGATCCCTCTAAGTTTTTCTGGGTGTTAACAATTCTTTGCTTGTCTATGTGATCACTTTCATTTAAACTGATGGTGTTCCTCTTTTCCACTGGCTCAAGCACTGACTGAAGACCCATGAATTATGACAGTGGAGGTGACAAGCAGGTATAAGTGTAAAATCAATTTATTGTTCCATAGCCAAGTTGTACAGCTTCAGTTGGCCTACATCATCAGCTCCTCTAACTCCAGGAAATCAATGTCTAGCTATGTAACTTAGCATAGCTTAGCATGCCAGTGAGTTCATTCAAAGTATAGCAGCTCAAAATGTCATACAGCTTATCGTGGCTTTTCTCTCCTACCGAACAAGAGAATGTGAAATTCTATAGAGGTAGGAAAGAATTAAACTAAAGACAAAAATTTGACCAGGAGGGTGTTCAGTCATCAATAATAGCTCTCAAAGTTGCAACATCTCCTTTCATTTAGATTTCTGAGAAGGGAATAGGTGCAATAAATATATTTTTGCCCTTTATAAAGCTATCTTAGTTGTGTTTATGATGTTATAGTTTTGCCATTCTTGGTTAGTTGTGTTGGATAACGTTGGATTGGTAATTATTTTCACATTGTGCTCGTTTTGCCTGACACTCTTTTTTTGCATCTTTTCTTCCAATTTTTCATGACTGATATATGTTTACTGTTTCTGAATGTAAAAAATTGTACATGATAATAAGCTAACCAGTTGGGGTCTAAATATATATTCAAATGGTTGTTTACTTTGCCATTCATATTGTGAGATAATAACTTTGAGTATTTTTTTACTGAAATCACCTTTTGTTTGGAACCAAGCAATATGCCTCCCATCTTCTCCAAATGATTTTCCATGATCACTATTTTCTTATGTCTCACACTCCTCTTTTTTTAAGAATTTTTAAAAATTCAAATTAATCTCTTCCTTGAATACATGTTTAATAATGTTTCCTTTATTCCTCCAATCTGATTTCTTAATCAAAAATCTTGATTAGTCAGACTTTCCTAGCTAATGAATTACAAATTTGTTACTAATAGCAAAATTCACAGCCTTTCCTAGCTAATGAATTCTAAGGTAAAATTCACTTTTGAATTCCAAATTATCTACCCTTAAAAGATCAACAAAAAATAACTAATTCAGGAAGTAACCCCTCAGATGTTTTCCATAGTAATAGGTGATGTACCAAGCACAACAGTAAAACATATGTTTAAAACTATTAATGATAAGCATTCACTTTCCATGTTAGACCTCCATGTTAAACTATACATAATTTTGAAAGGTGTATGCTAGGTTACCAGCCCACAAGCAGAACTGCTTGGTTGGTGGAAAAGGTTTCAGAAAGAACAACTCAAGGAACCAATGCTAGAACAAAGGCAAGAAAATCAAAGTGAGCACAGAAGCAGTGGTATGCACCATATCATTTGAAGATTGGAGACCAAGTGAACATGTCTTCTCCCTCCAACAGCCACCCTTAAGAAGTAAGAAATGATCATTACTGGGGCAATTGGTTGGCTCAGTTGGTTAAGCGTCCAACTTCAGCTTAGGTCATGCTGTCATGCTCATGAGTTTGAGCCCCACGTCGGGCTCTGGGCTGACAGCTCAGGGCCTGGAGCCTGCTTCCAATTCTGTGTCTCCCTCCCTCTCTCTGCCCCTCTCCCATTTGCACTCTGTCTCTGAAAAATAAACAAACATTAAAAAAAAGTAGATTGCTTTACATGAGGTACTAATAATCTCTCTAAAACTCACAATGGGATGATATGCATGCAGAGCTCACTTTGAAGACCTTTCCATATCTAGTGCCTCCATGAGTTAGAGATACTCACAAGAATTTATCATATCATTCATTTTCAATGTGACTTAAAGATTCCCAAAACCATACTCTTGATTTAATAAGGCAGAAAATGAATAAATACTGATTAAACTCACCTGAACAAGCTCACTATGCACTGTGGCACAATGGAATATATACACTTCAATTCTTTTGCTACAGAATTAGGAACTGGGTTCTGTCATTCTCCCCCTGATGTTTCCTATACTACATCTCTCTCCCTGCTGTTATTCAAAATAAAATGCCAGAGGGGCGCCTGGGTGGCTCAGTCGGTTGAACGTCCGACTTCGGCTCAGGTCATGATCTTGCAGTGAGTTCGAGCCCGCGTCCGGCTCTGTGCTGACAGCTCAGAGCCTGGAGCCTGCTTCGGATTCTGTGTCTCCTTCTCTCTCTGCCTATCCCCCACTTGTGCTCTGTCTATCTCTCAAAAATAAATAAATAAATGTGAAAAAAAATTTTTTTAATAAAATAAAATGCCAGATAGAACTCCACTTTATTTTTAAGTTGTGACTTCTTTTTCTTCTTCAAATTTTTCAGGGATAATTTTGCTCCCTTAAAATCAGGGACAAAATAATCTGTGGCAAGACATTAAATGACTGTGAATGTATTTATTGCAACCTTGCTCCAGTATTAACATTTTCACAAACCACAGTAGGCAGACCCTTACTGTTTTTTCATTATCCTTTCCAGCAGTGGCTGAGAGCCCAAATGATGCCACTTTACCAGAGAGGTATTCTGTACGTGTTTTCTACTTTAATCATATCCTTTCAACACCATGAATCTTCGTCTGACAAATTATCTTCTCCACAGGCAGGAAGCCACATCCAGACTTTGATGGGGTCCCAAAGCCTTCAGCATCGGAGCCGGGAGCAGCAGCCATATGAGGGAAATATAAACAAAGTGACCATCCAGCAATTTCAGTCACCATTGCCTATTCAGATCCCCTCTTCACAGGCCACCCGGGGACCTCAGCCTGGACGGTGCTTAATTCAAACTAAAGGGCAAAGGAGTATGGATGGATATCCAGAGCAGGTGAGAAGAGTTTTTATAATTGATGAAGTTTCAGGGAATGTTCAGGGCAGTCCAATGAATCCATAGTTTACCTTCCCTCATTTATGTAGTCTGGGACAAATTAATGCTGTCACCATGTTGAATGGAGTGGAGCATTCTTTGTAGGGGTTTTCTCATTATTTTCAGTGGTTAAACACTACAACACATAAAAATTGATTGTTGATAAAATTTCCTTTTCACATAAGGAAAAACTGATGAACTGGAAGTTTTTCTTGTTTATCCTACACCATCTACTCAATTTCAACTCCAATTTAGCTCTATTGCACAGCTTTTGAATATTAGAGTCAGGGGATTAAGTGTATTTACCAAGGCCTCTGGTGAAACTGACAGTGTGAAACTGTGGGACAGTGGGAACCTTTTTTGAAAGTCCCTTCTGATTGTTGAATAAGACAAAGATAAAGCTTTACTCTGAAGAAAATGATAAAGATCAGTTTGAACGGAAACATTTCTGAAATGCTCCAAAAACTACTGACAAATACCAAGTAGCACAAAAATTGCTTCTCCTTTGACGTATCTAAAATTAGGATTTACTTTTCCATTACAGAATCTGTTTTTCTTCCTTAGAACCAGAAAACTGAATAGGATCTTATCTATTAAATTATATTACACTTAGAAAGCAAGACATTAAGATCTTAATACTCCCATAAAATTAATTTCTTTTATTTCATTCTTCAGATAACTTGGCAAAGCTCCTACTGACTTCACCAACTCCTTAATATGGTATATAAGGATTTCATTTTATTACTGCCTACTCTAAGCTTCACACATTACCCTACCTTATTTTCTGAACATCTCAGACATTACCTTCGTTCTCCAGTTTTTTCTTTTACACTGTTAATAGCCACTCATGATTTGGATCCCAGCTGCTCTAGACATTGCCTCTATTTCTTAAAATCCTTCTTGAAGCTGAGATTATGTCTTAATCATTCTCAGAATCATTGGCTTTTTTTTAAAGACAATTTTCTTCCTATCCTGCCTTGATCTAGGTCAAGTGTTGGATTTAAGGTAATAAGGTAAATAAACCAGAAAGGTGCCTTTAATCAGGTTATGATATGATGTTTTTAATTCTCCAGAGATTCTTAAACATTGATAAAGTTTTAAATTATGCCTTATTTACAGGCACCTAGAAGGTTAAAACTTATTCATATTTCCTCTCCCACAAATATCATAACCTAACCCAGTTCTCTGATTTAGTTATTTCTATTAGCAGCTACATGATCTTTTTTCACCTAGAATCAGCACATTTAAAAATTCACTGAGATCAATGCCCTTTTTTACCTACTTTGAATAATAGGTTTAGTGACCACTGTAATTTTAAAGACTTTTTTACCATATTTCTCAAAAATACATAAATTGTATAGTTTGACCAATGAGAGGTTTACGAAATTCTACAATTATATACTAATTAAATTTAAAACATCATGATTCTTTTAGAGAAGGTATTTGTAGTTGCTTGCAAATGTTTTGATCCAGGTGCCTTTCAAACTGAGAGGTAAAAACTGAAACATTCAATGGCTTTGTTAAGAAAGGGACTTAAGCAAATTCCTCTCAGCTTCCCAATTTTTTCTGCATTGGTTTCAGACTGAAATGGTTTGGAATGCTGAGATTAAACTTTGGATTGACCATGAGAAGCCTAAGGAGTCTTTAAATAATGAGCACTAGTCCCCAAACTATGCTCCCCATTCCCCTGAGCTATATTCTCAAAACTTTTTTTCACAATTCACTGTAACATTTTTTCTACCACCGGTGGTATGCTAGATTCATACTGGATCGTTACTTCCCAACTCCTCCTTCAGTGACATCACACCATAGGATGAAACTATGGGCATAATTACACCAGGGAAATTAATAAACACTACAAATCAGGCTATCCCTTACCCTCAGCCAGCTTGTAAACATTTTCCAGCACATCACCAACTACTACACTGTTTTCTTTCATCTCTTTTTTTCCCCCTAACTTCTCCACCTCTTCACCTAACCCCATAGCATTCAGGAAAGCGAATACTAGGGGTGGGTCTCAGAATTTGGAGTTGAGTCTCATGTTAATGCTTATTAGTTGTGTGACCCTGGCCAAGTCATTAACTCTTTCTGAGGTTCTGTTTTCCTCCTTATAAAATGAGAACACTACCACCCATAAACAACGTTCCAAAGATTTTTGTAAGAATCAAATGATACAATTCTACACACACATACACACATAGTTAGCCTGGCACTGAGAGTACAGAAATAGGAAATAGAAGAGGTAGAAATACATTTTAAGAATTAAAATATTGGAGGGCACTTCATGGTATCAGTCCCAACCTCCCTAATCTACAAACAGAAAATCAAAGCAAAATAAAACCAAAAAGAGAGAGAGACAAAAAGGCTGAAAAAGGTTATGTATATCATTCTCATAATGAAAATATTACATGTATTTTTTACTTTTCTGGGTTATAATTCCTTTGAAAACTCAGACCTCTCCAATGTGTGTGTGTGTGTGTGTGTGTGTGTGTGTGTGCGCGCGCGCATGCTTTAACAACTTTTATCCCATATTTAACAAGGGAAAAAAAGTGAGAAAAATATTTAAAATATTTTAAAGCTATATAGTTTCACATGAAAACTATAGAGTAGTGATTGAAATGCAAAGATCAAGGAAGTAACTGAAAATTTCTAATGTGGGTTTCAGTCATATAAATCAAGACACTCTATTTTAATAACGCACTTCTAGTGGTGCAATTAAAAAGCCATAAAGAGAATAACAGAGTTTTCTTAAGTGATGACAACAATGTTAGTTTGGCCAAGTACAGACATCTCCCAGCTTACAATAGATTGACTTAACGATTTTTCAACTTTATGATGGTGTAAAAGCAATACTCATTCAGTAAAAACTGTACTTTAAATTTTGAACTGTGATCTATTCCTGGACCAGCAATATGCAGGACAGTACTGTCCCCTGAGGCTGGGCAGTGGCAGTGAGCTGCAGTCCCCAGTCAGTCACAGCATCACAAGGGTAAACACTGATGCACTTATAACCATCCTGTACCTGTGCAACTGCTCTGTTCTCTTTTTTAGTAGGGTATTCAATAAATTTCATGAAATATTCAATACTTTATTATAAAATAAGCTTTGTAATAGATGGTTTTGCCCAGCTGTTGGCTAGTGTAAGTGTTCTGAGCACATATAAAGTAGGCAGGCTAGGCTAAGCTATGATGTTCAGTAGGTTAAGTGTATTAAATGCATTTTATGACTTATAATATTTTCAACTTATGATGGATGTATTTGCATATAATCCCCTTGTAAGTCGAGGAAGATCTGTACAGTATGGAAAAAACCTAAATCATTCATAATTTTTAAGTGCAAGGAGACATTATAAACATAGTATAGAGAGACTACACAGCATGATGAAGCACCATAATTTCTATTAAAGTTTGGAGATTTTACATTTAAAAAAAACTAATCATTTTAAAAAATAAAAATAAAAAAGGGGTGGGGCACCTGAGTGGCTCAAATTGTTGAGCATTCAACTCTTGATATTGGATCAGGTCTTGATCCCAGGGTCATGGGAGAGGCTCCGCCTTGGACTCCACACTGAGCATGAAGCCTGCTTAAGATTCTCTCTCTCTCTCTCTCTCTCTCTCTCTCTCTCCCCCTCTGCCCCTCTCCCTGCTCCTGCTCTCTCTCTAAAAAAATTTTTAAAAAAATTTTTAAATCACTTATTGCAATGCTATAGTTGAAAAAAAATCCAATTACAATGAATACAAATTTTTTAATTTAAGGAAAAGAAATCTGAGTGAAAATAGGAAAAGAAGTGACAACAGTTACCATACATTGAGTGTCTGCTATGCTAAATATACTATATACATTAGCCCTCCCCCTTATTCATATGGGATATATTCCTACAGTGAATGCCAGAAACCATGGATAATATCAAGCCCTATATATGCTGTTTTTCCCATACATACAAATCTATGATAAATTTTAATTTATATATTAAGCACAGTAAGAGATTAACAATAATGACTAATAATAAAATAGAATAATTATAACAATAAACTGTAATAAAAGCTATGTTAATGTGGCCTCTGTCTCTCTCAAAATACCTTATATTGTACTCACTCTTCTCGTGATGATGTGAGATGATACAAGGCCCACATGATGAGATGAAGTGAGGTGAATGATGTAGACATTGTGACATAGTGTTAAGCTATTATCAACCTGCTGAGGATTAGTCAGAAGGAGGATCATCTGATTCCAGACCACAGTTCACTACGGATAAATGAAACCATGAAAAGCAAAACTGCAGATAAGGAGGGACTACTGTATAGTATATATGTCGTATATACTATGTATATTGTTTAATGTTTATTTTGGAGAGAGAGAATAAACAGGGGAAGGGCAGAGAGAGAGAGGAAGACAGAAGATTCAAAGCAGGCTCTGCACTGACAGCAGACAGCTGACGCGGGGCTCGACCTCACAAACCGTGAGATCATGACCTGAGCCAAAGTCAGATGCTGAGCCGATGGAGCCACCCAGGTGCCCCTATATTATGTATCTTAAACACAGGCAGGGCTTCAGGGGTGTGTGACCAGTGCAGTTACACAAAGTCTTGCACTTAGAAGTACCTCACACTTGGTTTAATGCTCTGCTGTTGCCATTGTGTCATTAGTAATAATCACTGAACAAGGAGACTCACATTTTCATTTTGCACCACTAAGTATATAGCGGGTCCTGCTTACACATAATGTTTTATCTAATCATCACAATAACTTTTCTTCTTTGTTGTAAATGAAGAAACCAAGGCACGGAGAAAATAAGTAACTTGTCAAAGGTATAATTGGTCAAGTTGGAATTTTAACCTAGGTTTGTCTGACTCAAAACCGAAGTTCTGTGTCCCAATTCAATTAACCACATGACCTCAGACACTTGCCCTCTGTGGCCTCAGTGTCCTCTTCTGTCAAATAATATTAATTAAATCTGCTTCAGCTACAGTTCAGACTTACAGAACTGCCTTATGCAGATGGAGTGTTGACTTGAACTCACATGAGCACTTCCAATGCTTTGAAAATCAAAAAGTACTGAATAAATGGAAAGTTTTATTATTAACAAAAACATAGCTCTGCATCCCTTAGTGTGACCTAAAGAACTAATGCATTTCTAATCTTATTAGAATAAATTCCATATAGCAATAATCATATATAATAAATGCCACCACTGAGGACATTGAATGAATTAAAATGAATGTCATTTTTTACCTGGCCAGAATTCTTAACCTTGTTTAACCATAGAAAAGCACTTAGTAAACTTTGACGTTCCTCCTCAATGATGAAACATCTTAACTTTCAAACCACCTGCCACAACAAAACAGGGCAAAATGTCCAACAATTCTAATTTAATGCACTTATATTTACATATTTATTTTTCAGGGGTGTTGAAAATCAAGTCTGTTTTCAACTCTAGGATTAAATTAAATAAAATATATGGAAGTAAATTTTAAACCATAAAGTGCTACCCAGATTCAAGTCTATTAATTTCTATAGACTATAAATCTGATTTCTAATAATGGATGTTCTTTTTAACAAATTATTTACAACACAAAACCATGTGCATATTACTTGAAGTTCATTTTCAGGGGATTTGACTTAGAAAAGAGATTTCAATGCATAAGCCATCTTGACTATTGACAAACATAATAGAGGATTTGAGTCAGAGTTACATTAAGCAGTGGAAGAGTCTCAGCTCTTCCCTTTGTTTCCCAATCCTAGTGAGGATCCTAGCCTTACCATCCCCTGTACCGTACAATACTGTATATTGGTTGTTCTCAACCTCAGCTGTACATTAGAATCTGTTCAGGAGCTTTAAAACTGACACCTTGGCCTCCTTCCCAAAGAAACTAATTTCATTAGTCTAGATGTGACCTGGTTAATGGGAAATTTTGAAACTCCCCAAATGAATTCTGTTGCGTGGCCAAGGCTAAGAGCCAATACTTTAGATATTGTATAACTCAACAATTTACTGCTGGGTAATTACATTATTGTCACTAATTTGATACATACATTGTCAATAATTTGCTGAATATTTTTAAAAGGAACTAACATTAACTTGGTTTTTCTTTTTTGCAAATGTATAATCCAAGGCAAAGTATATTTATATATATGTGGAACATACAGATATCAAAGCAGAAATAGGAAAAGAAAAACATCAACATGATGCTTCAAACATCTCAAAACCCTTTCATGTATTAACTTATTTAATCTAATTAATAATGATCTGATAGAGGTAGAGCATTTTCTGTTTTATTAACTAGAAAAGTAAGATTCAGAGAAGTTAACGTCTTGCCTGTGGTCACACAACCATTTAGAAACTAAGCTGGTATTAAAATCCAGTTTCTTGAGTCAAACACATTATATGCTGCAGCCTGCTGCACTATAGCCAAACACAGAGATCAAGAGCAAGCCCACATGGAAACAGTAAACTATGGAAAAATAAATCCCCGAGTCCATGTCTGCCCCAGACAAGAGGACACACCCGCTAATCAACCTAACATACAAGGATGACAGGAGTTCCATAGATGTCTCTTGCCAGTTCCCATGAGTATACATTCAAACTAAAGTTTGTCCCTGAAAGAGAACTTACTACCTTCGAATTACAACTTCTGTGAGTTATACAAAGTGATCTGCATCCCTCATATTCAAGGGAAAAGAAACAAAACAAATTCCAAAACCACCCCAGTCTACCTTGGAAGAAATTACTTTTTTTAATATTTAATAATATGTGGAGTACATGAAACAGTTGGTGAAAAGATAATATTTCAGACATTTCTTTAGATGCTCTGGTCAGCTGCCTAAAGAGCTCATAAGGGTGAGCCTTTCATCTTTTGAGGCCAAGTGAAGAAAACATTATTCTGAGTGTTTGATATAAGAACAATAACTTGGAAAATTTTATTTAAATTATGGATTTTTAAATTAAAAGGTAATAATTTGATGAAGATGGTTAGAAAATAGGTATTAAAATGGTTTTAATATATGTTATTTACTCAGTTTGTTTCAGGGACATCCCATACCTCATTCTATTCCACTTAAAGTATTCCTATTTATATTTTTCCTCTAGAATTTTATTCTTCAGTAACCAAAATAATACTGCAACTCTGAAGTTATAATCCACAGTTTGAAACAAATAATGTGCAACTCAACACCACAAATTCTACAAAGTAGAGTTCAGTAAACACTGCAGTAGGAACAGAAGGCCTCTGTCAGTGTTCCACTAAATATATGTTTGATTTCCTTGGTTTCTTTCCTCAAGTGAAGGAAATGAAGTGAATGACCTTTATAATTTATTTACAGACAAAAAAGCATTTGAGTTTCTTTTTTTATTTTTATTTAAATTTTAGTGAGTTAAGCATTTGAGTTTCTATTTCTTAGATACACACAGAGTCGGCTACTTTTTTCTGGAAGATCTAGAAAATGGTACATCAGAGGACTTTACTCATTAATCTTTATTTAGTATGTCTTTTCAAAAGATTTAATTAGCACTTTGAGTTGGACTTACATCTCTAATTCACAACAAAAAAAGGTATGAACATAGAAGAATAAAAAATTTAACTATTCTTGAATATTAACATTTATATATTTGATTATATTATATAATTATCACATATTATATAATTATTACAGTATATAATTATATATAGTATATTAATATATTATGTATCACGTAATATCAGATCATGTCATTATATAAATCATATCATGTCACACTTCTGCTTAAAAAGCCCTAGTGGCTTTGAAATTTCTGGAATTATATATATCCTGGCCCCTGCCAGTCTCTTTCGCTTTCCTTCCACTATTCTTTCTCTAGTCATGCTGAACCTGTTGTTGTTACAGCTTTATTGATATAATTTACACACCTTGAAGTTCACCTGTTTCAAGTGTGCAAGTCAGTGGGTTTCGTATATTTATAAAATTGTGCAACCATCACTATAATGTAATTTTTAAACATTTTCATCATTCCAAAAAGAAACTTTGTACCCATTAACAGTCACTTTCCATACAGCCTCCCCTTCATTTCCTCCCAGCCCTAGACAATCACTCATCTACTTTGTGTCTCTATACATTTCCCTACCCTGGGTATTTAATGTAAGTGAGATCATACAATATGTGGGAGTTTTGTGACTGACTAATTTCAATTAGCATAATGTGCTAAGTGTAGAATGTATTACTAATTCATCCCTTTTTGTATTGCCAAATGATATTCCATTACATGGATACACCAAAAATTATTTATCCATCAGTTCATGGACATTTAGATTATTTTCACTTTGGGGCTGTTATGAATAATATTGCTAAGAACATTCATTTCTAAGTCTGTGTGTGGATGTATGTTTTCATTTTGGGGGGGGCAGTTACTTAGGAATAAAATTGCTCAGTTTCACAAAATGGTAATTGTCATTTTGAGAAGTTTCTAAACTAAGTTTCCAAACTCTTGTGTATAGTGGCTACCACAAACTACATTCCCACCAGCAATGAATGAGTATTCTAATTTCTCCACTTTCTCACTAATATTTATTATATTTATATATATATTTATTACATATATGATATATTATATATGAAGATTATTATATATAAAATAAAAAATATAGATATATCTATCTTTTTATTATAGCTACACTATGAAATAGTATGTCATTATGATTTCAATATACATTTCTTTAATGACTAATGATGTCGAGTGTCTTTTCATGCATTTATTAGCCATTCATATGTCTTCTCTGAATAAATGTCTATTAAAATTCTTTGGCCATTTTTAATTAGGTTATTTGGCTCTTTCAATTCTTGAACTGTAAGGGTTGTCCATATAATCTGGATATAAGACCCTAATCATATATATGATTTGCAAATATTTTCTCCCATTCTGTGGGCTGTCTTTTCATTTTCTTGGTGGTCTCCTTTGGAGCACCAAAGTTTTTAATTTTTATAAAGTCAATCATATCTTTTATCACATTTGGCTTCATATCTAAGAAATCATTGCCTAATTGAAGATCATGGAGATTTACTCTTAGAGTTTTATAGTTTTAGCTCTGACATTTTAGTCTCTGATTTAGTTTGAGTTAATTTTTGCATGTGGTGTGAGGTAAGGGTAAAAATCATTATTTTGTACATGGATATCCCATTGTATGGGATAATGGTACATTGTCTCTGTGCCATTTTTTGAAAATACTATTCTTTTCTCACTGAATCACCTTGGACCTTTTGTTGAAAATCAGCTGACCATAAATAGTAGGTTTTGTTTCTGGACTCCCAATTTTATCCTTGTGCCATCTTGTTGTTTCTTGACTTTATAAATACCCATCTGTCTTTAGGGCATTTAAAATAACTGAGTTGGAGGCTGGCAGTTTTGCCATTTTTCTTTTTGTTTGTTGCTTCATCTTTTACATTATTCATACTTCTGCTAAAATGTCACTTGAGCATTTGAAATGTAATTTCTTGGCTTTTCTACTTAAAATAGCTCCACACTCCTGTTCCATCACTCTCTACTACCTTCCCTGCTTTATTTTTCTCACAGCTCATCTCACTATCCAAAATTGTTTATTGTTTACATGCTTACTATCTGTCTTCCCCACTAGAATGTAAGTTCCATGAGGGTAAGGATATTTCTTCTGTCTGACAAGATACCTGGCACGTGGTAGGAAATCAATAACTATTTGTGGAATAAAGGCATGAATCATGATTTCTACAATTTTTATTTTCAAAGCTATAATGGTTTTACCAAGCAGGTAATTTATTAATTGGAGCATTCCTTTGAATAACTAGCATACTTACTAATAGCTGATCACATGTTTTAAGAAGGAACCATTATATACTTTTGACAATGCATATTTGAAAGTATCTTTTGTCACACATCATATTTCTAGGGGATGTGGCGCTTTGTTTTAGGCCTACATAACATGATCCGTCCAAAGCATATAGGCTGAGAATAGGAAAGTGGGTGATTATTCAAAGAGAAATTAAGGTTATAGCTACCAGAATTAGGATGAATGGATCTTGAGCAGCAAAAGCAATAGGTATCCATTGAAAGCTTTTATACATACTGCTAGGAAAGACAATGGTAATTAGAACATATCATAGTAAACCGGTTCATTACAACATCACCAAATATCCTTCTGTAATGCAACTCCCTAAACCTGAATGACACCTCCCAACACACACACACACACACACACACACACACACACACGTGTTGTTTTTATGTCATGTGTATACACAAGTGCTACCATTTCCTTTGTTCTTGGCACTAGGTTGTAGAGCATTGCAAGGCCAAATCAGATTACTACCTTCTAGAGATTATAGACTATGACCTCACAGGGCCTCACTGCCACACTAACAATTCATTTTATCATAGACATCTCTAAATTAAGACCCGGTATTTTAATTAGAGCAAGATTGACAGGGACCCAGATGCATCAAGTGATGGAAGCAGCCTCTAAAAGAAGCAAATACACCCTTGACTTCCAGGCTGATGTTTATATTTTCAGCCAGAAATTTCATTCATTGATATCAATATATTAATAGAAAATTAAAATGCTATTTTCATTAAATAAGCTATTTATTAGCCTCTTAGTTCTGACCTTTTGCTAGAAAACCACGTTTCCGCTTTGATAATCCTCTTTCGTTTCAGACTGCTTCTTGGCTGTGAGGTATCGTCTCGTCTTACATTTTATGACCCTGTTACCAGGCAGGTGGAACTCCTTATATTTGAGATGATACTCTCTCTGACATGCTTTATGGGACACAACAGTCACAACACAACCTATTAGCCATACCACAGCATGCCCAAGGGCAGTCTAGCTTCAGATCAAAATTTATGGCTGTTTGTCACATTTATAAAACCACAGTGTCATCTTTATTATTTCTATTATTAAAAAATTTATTGAGGCAGTTCTTCATATAGTTGGCACATATGAAATTTGTTTCCCTTAGATTTTTAGTGCCTTCCAGATTGACAATAATATAAAATAGATACAGTTGGTACATTGAAAGAGAACAACTGGAAAGTACTCTCAGCAATTTACTTGTAAATAAAATGTGTTGCATATGTTTCCTTTCAGGTTTTATAGTGGCCTGGGGAAAGCCAAAAGTGTATATACCTTCCACATAGTTCATTGTACAATATAAAATGTTCACATGAGAGAGCTGTAGCCCAAATCTCAAATAATTTAATTGGAAATGCACAGATATATGGGAAAACACAAAGATAAAATGTTTAAATTATATTAGTTTCTTTCTTCCTATTTTCTAATTAACCACTAATAACAAAAAAGGACTACAAGGTAAACCGGTATATTGAATAAAGCAAAAATATTCCTTCAAGCTACATCAAGCTATTGTATGTTCATATCCACAGATGGTGAGCCATATAAATACAAAGCTATTATAAACTGTAGTTGCTAATACCCTATGATAACTAGTTTTAACAAATCTAGCTCAATTAGAGGAAAAGTTATAATTAAACATATCTTTAAAATAAAAATATGGGAAAGTACTTATGGTAATTGCAGTTACCATAATTTAGAAACTATTCATTAAAGACTCTACCATAAAAATCGCATTAGTGGATAGTTCTTTGCCCTTGTGTTGCAAGTGAACTCTGTAATAGTTTAACATTATTTTATTATTATGAAATATGATAGTAAATTAAGGGTAGTCTCATTAAACAGCCAAACCTAATTAATCCAGTTCCCGGCAACTCATAATATATGCTAATTAAGCCAGGCACAGTACTCAAGTTTGCCTTGATCTATCTAAGAGGTAGAGATTAAAGATACCTCGAAAATAAAAATATAGAGAGCATTTGGGCATGTGCATTTGTACATAAGCAAATCAACGGGCTAACTAAGCAGGATTGCTAGGGAAAATAGTAAGCTACTTAAGAAAGCAAACATTTCCAATCGTCTTTAGGAACTTTCCCAGTATATATTTATATAAATACAAAATATATGCTAATGTATTTCTTTAGGTTTTCTTCTTAATTCCTTATTAATCTTTTGCCTCCCAATCTCTAGTAACACTTGGTTCACCTAGTTCCAGCACTTGTTCTGTGCTTAGAAGTTATAATAAAAGTGTGGGGTTTTTTCTCTCTTTCTTTCTTTATGTAACCAAAGTGTATGCTACCTCTGGGGTCCCAAGTCTTTCAATCACCTAGGGTCACCCCATCCCACTTTTCATCAAAAATTAGCTTTTTAACCATGGTCCTCATACATATCCTAGCTCAGAATCATCAAGAATTCCTAGGTTTGCTATAATTCCTCTAGGTCATTCATGGCAATGATTTTCCTGGATTCTTGATCTACATTTTGCATACACTATTACAATAGCTAACATCTTAGCATGATTTGGACCTATTCCTGGTGCCATCTTTTCCCCATAGGTCTCAAAGCACAAGGCTCTTGTGTTTAACAGACTTTCATTTGGGCTTAGGAAGATAATAAAGCACAGAATACTAGAAGATTATCCTTCACGTTCCTAAATACTCATCGATTATTGCCTATCACTGTTTCTCCATATCCTTGACCTCTTTCTTTTCCAGTGTCCTCTGTCTTCCAAGGGCTCTAACTGTCCCTCCAGGAGCTGGTGACAAACCCAAAATATTTATTACTGAGCATTTCATTCTTCCTCTGTTCCACATACACTCAGACTATGGTCAAAAGTTCTACTCTTTTTCAAAATAAAAGCCCTATATTTCTAAACAATAGAACCATCTACCAGGGAAATGAATTGAACTACTCTGGAAAGCAGTGGCAACTTAATTAAATAACCATATTTTCCCCAAATGTACACTTGCAAATTTTCCTTCACTTACTCATACAGTCCCTTCTAAACTGATCAGAATATATGTGGATTTAAAGTAGGTAATTGAAATAATGCACAATCTTGTTATTGAGATATTAATTGAGATATTAATTGAGATAATTATTGAGATAATTAATTGAGATATTAAGATATAAATCTTAATTTTTAAAAACTGTTTGTCAAAATGTATTCCTACACATAGTAATGAGTAAATTCTTACTAATATCTGCTTTACCAGGTAATTTCAAGCTAGTTTCAATGATAACTTATGCCTATAGGAGCACTAAATAGTTTGTCTTTTCTGTACTAAGTTAATATAGGCTAACCCTGACAACTTAAGTGAAATGTGAATCTCTCTACTGTGATGCAGTTACTTGAAGATATTTAGCCTTGATATATAGTTGATCACTTTTTTTTATATCTTTTTTACATAGTTTTGTGTGAGAATAGAAAAGAATCCTGGCCTTGGATTTAGTATCAGTGGTGGAATTAGTGGACAAGGAAATCCATTTAAACCTTCTGACAAGGTAAGAAGTGAATTTCTTATTGACAGTTTTAATTAGGAAAACACTGTCTTCTACCAAAGAAAAAAAAAGTCAGAAAAAACCTACTGGGCTTTAATAAACTAGCTAATTATTAATCCAATTACACACTTTTTCAGCACAAGGGAAACGGAATTCACTGCAATGCTTGACAAATCCTAAGAATAGGGAGAAAATTAAGCATTCTCTTTGAAAGAAAAGGTTTTTTGTTTTTTTGTGTTTTGTTTTGCTTACATTTGTATATATTTTCAAAGAAAACTATACAGGCAGTTTATAACAAGTTGTTTCCAAAAGTTTACTTGTAGATCACTTATTTGGGAAAATGTTTTCTCATAGTAACAGAATGATTAAATAATGCTTCATGGCCAGGGCCAGCTGACTGAAATCTCTTTAAGTTATCATGGTCATAATGTATTTCACTAATAGAAGTATGGACTGAAAGACCACCGAAAATAAATATTCTGTGGGAAAATTAAAGTTAGCCATGGCAGAAAAATCAGGGCCTCCTCTTATGCTTAGCCCTGTTTGTCACACCATGAGTAAAAGTTCACCACTACCTCAATGCTGAACACCGAACATGCTGTCCAAATTCATATCTGGCCTGTATGATCCCATTGTGGACATGGACCACCTGATTTTTTTTTATTTTGGAAAAGTTACCCTGAGCTACCCTGCTGGCATCAGAGTTTAATGCTCTCAACTTTGAATCAATCAGTAATTATAATTATATTATAATTAATGATAATTGAAACTATTTGCTTTTGACCTCATCAAATTTAATTGCATCTAAGTGGCTTAAAACTTTGGGATGATGAAAACAGACAGAAATTAGATATGAATGAAACTTCCACAAGGTCTCGGTTTACCTCTGAGTCACAACCTGGGACAGATTCTTTCCACTTATCACTATTATTTAAAAAAAAAAAAAACCATACATCAATTTCTGATCATAAAACCTGCTTCTGAAAAACCATGGATGCCCCTGCTCTGGAGATTTCTATAGCCTGAAACAGGATTTTATCTCTTAATTTCCTCTACTTCTTCCATCTTCTTGTTTTCAAATATTGTTTGTGCCCTTCTTTGTTTCCTTTCTGGAGAAGAAGAGAGGAAGAGGTAGACTATAAGGTAGAATTATTCACAGCCAACATATTAAGATGGAAGGGACTACAAACAATTCCCCAGTGGCTATAGATAAGCGTTCCTTTGGTCAACTGGTTGGAGCAGCTATTCATATATAAGTAATGTATATGAGGCAGCCCTATGTAATTAGGGGAATGCCAGTTAGAAATGTCTGTGCATCATTAACTACTGCCTTTCTACTTTGAAATGATGTTGAGGATAACCACTGATATAGAATTAAAATACTCATGGTTTAGCAGGACCAAGTGTTTATTTAATTTTGATAAATTATCAATATATCTTAAGACAAAAAAATTATGAAAGTTCACAGTTATCAGAAACATATGGTGGTATTTTTAAAAGACTCAAATCATTATGTTATATTCATCTTAACCCTTCTCTTTGCCTCTGGTTTCACATCTTCTCCCTAAATTCTTCCGATGAGAAGTTAATAATCTTATCATTCTTAAGACAGTTAAAATCCAAAAGACATGTTTTTCACTCCTTTCTCAAGAGCATGTACATTTTTTATTATATTTTTGGAAGGTACAGGGTAATAAATGTTTTTAAATTAAGGATGAACAGATTGCTAAGTAATCAAGAGGTCTGAATGCTGTTGATTTTCTGCTGTGATTTTCAAGTGAAAGAGACAGTAAATGTGAGACTTTAAAATTATTCCTGTAATTCTTCCACTGTGACAAATATGAACGCTTTATAACTATTAATTTAATTTCACATTTATGACATTTTGATGTCTCTAGTGAGACTGAACTATTTCTATGACATTATAATGTGCTCTTGTGGTTAAATGCAACGGATATAAAGCTTGAATTGATACTGTGTCCACTGAAAGATTTCCCCTAAAAAGCACTTTTATTCACCTGATTCCTCTCTAAAACACTTCACAATCTGAAAAGTGAATCTCAATTATTGCAAAATTGGTGGGAGTAATTAAAACTTCCAAATCTGCAGAAGACTGTCAAGACTGCTCTTAATTTATTGACCACTTTTGATGTCACACCAAACATATGGTGGATATTTAGTTAGAAGTGTCCAGAGGATCTAAGATATTGGCTCTGACAATTATTGCATCACTCACAAGGAAAGGAATTAATCTCTTGGAAATTCAGTTGCATCTCTTTAGCCCCATGTCCCATTCTTATAGTGGTTGCATAAAATTTAGAGTAGAACCCAATGCCTAAATTAAACTAAACTATACTAAACTAAACTAAACTTAAACTAAACTAAAAATGCCAAACAGTAAGAAAATGAAAATGAACTTTAAAAATACTCCTCTCTTCACTGCTGAAAAACAGACTGTTTTTTCATCAGGTGGCTAATTTACAGCTGAGGGTGAGGAGAACCAAATTAAACAGATGCTTAAATTCAACAGATACTACCTGAGTCAGGGTGGATGCTTTGTAAGGAGTCCTAGTCAAAGTTAAGCAAAAGCTTAAACTTTAATATGATATATATTCACTTTCAATAAACAACTCATGGATTAGAAATATTCTCCAGGGGCACTTGGGTGGCTCAGTTGAGCGTCTGACTTCGGCTCCGGTCATGATCTTGCAATCAGTGAATTCAAGCCCCGCATTGGGCTCTGTGCTGACAGCTCAGAGCCTGGAGCATGCTTCAGATTCTGTGTCTCCCTCTCTCTCTGTGCCTCACTCACGCTCTGTCTTTCTCTGTCTCTCAAAGATGAATAAATGTTAAAAATAATAAATAATAATAATAATAATAATAAAATAATTATTAAAAAAAGAAATATTCTCCAAAGCACACTGTATTATTTTACTTACTGTTGATGAATGAATGTATGACTGTTTTGTAATGACACTCAAAATTCTAAATATCCAAGATGCCTGGATGTCTTCAAGGCATTGAGAACTTTCTGTATAAAGTAGCCAGTAGATTTGTTCCATTCTCTTCATTATGATTAATGGGAACCACTGTTTCAGCCAAATATCAAGGTCCATTGTGAGACAGGATCCAAACGGATTGCCTATATATAGCCAGATAAGGAAAGCATGAAGTGTGAAGTAATCATCCCAAAACGCTGGAAATATGAGAATAGGGCAAGAGTGAACTGTGTTGTTCAGTCTGGTAGAAGTTCCAATTTAAATTCTGGGGTTGCATGAGTTTATGCAGAAAATACTTAAGACATTCCAAAAGCTAACTGAGGCTTTAGGGGGAATTCAGGATTAATCCAGATATGGGGACTATTTTGTACTGGACTTTGAGAGCTTCAGACAGCACCTGGTCTTATAAACTTAACTCCTCTCAAAGAGCGCAAGGTAGTCCTAATCAAATATAGTCTCCTGGGGCTAAATGGATGGAGTACCGTTAGTCCTACAGCTTGCGTCATTGTCAGAACAAGGTTTAATAACTGAACAGACCAATTGACTTATCATGGAGTTCATTATTTTGGGCTCACTGCCAGGTGAAAACTGCTTTTACATACTTGGAAAGAGAAAAACAGATGAAAATGGCCCTATATAATGCTTGCCTCTGTCCTCCCAGTAAGTGGATGGAAGCCATGATCTGGTCTCTTATCATAGAGAAACATTGCTGTCAGGATAGCCATATGCTGCAGAGAGATGAAAGATTTTGATCTAACAAATCTGATGATAATAATAAAAGGAATAAGAATAATAGCCTTTAATTGAGTATCTACAATGTGCTGGTCACTCTGTTAGGCTCTTTATGTACATGCACTTATCTGATCTTCCTAACAACTTGTGTTAGTTGAGTATTATTATCTGTCATTTTGCTGAGGCCCAGAGGGGTTAATTAACTTGTCCAAGGTCATTTAGGTAATATGTGGCAGACAAGATTTGAACACAAATTGATCTGACTCCAAATCCTTTTCTCTTAATAAGCACTATGATGCATGCCACACTCTGCAAATGCCACTTAGCGGAAGAGCCACATGACAAATTTATACCCTGTAGAGTTGAGACTAATATGATATTCTAATATTGAAAGTACTACAAAATCCTTTAATTAGTCAAGTCTAGATATTTGCTTCAACAAGTCCTTGGAAGTCAGCATGTATTCTCCATTGAACCTAGATAATTAGAAGCAGACTGTACACAGTGGATTGCTAAGCAATTATATAACTTTTGCACTAAGGTATCATTAGAGTGGTGATTCTGCCAGTGGAACAAACCACAATAATCTCTGCCTATTTTTAAATGTACATGGGATAATAACTCATGATTGCAAAATTCAAATAATTGACCAATACAGTTTCCACTGGATGTTGTTAGAAAGAAGAGACTGGATTAATGGATGACTGATACTGTATTGTTGTAGTGACTTCGTAAGTCAGCCCAAGACTCTGTAGATGAGTGAATTTTAAATGATGCGTTCACATAGTTCATCATTCAGAGACTGATATCCCTCCTTGCCTTATTTAAGGAGGAAGGATTAAGCTCCTAAAGTTTAAAGATATTAAAGAAAACTCTTAGTCACTTTTTCTATATATTCTAAAAGTATAGTACTGAACGGTCCCACGAACAATCATCTAGTCATAGTATCAAAATGAAAGCTATATTATGGATATCCTCAAAATACTTGATATCAGGAAATACACATACTGGGGCATTGGGACCAAAGAATCACTTATTCTCCACCATTTTATCATAATACCCACATTCAATTGATGCCATAAAGTCCACCCATATTTCCACGGATTTGGGCAATCTGTATGTAGACACAGAAATGAAAAAATAAAAAATTTAAAAATGCCTTAATTTGTCTACAGTACAGGTGAAGTCCCAAGCCCAAGAAAAATATTGTAAACATGGCAAATGTGAAATATAATTGCCAAGAAACCCTAAATAAATGTTCTGGAATTTCAGAATAAGTTATTATATTCTATCCTACGTCACTTCTAAAAGATTGACTCCAGATGCCAAAACAGCCTGCAACAGGACTCAACTTTACACTCTTCCTTCAACACCTAGAAAAACAATGGGAGTTTTTCTTTGTGTGGAGATGAGCACTACATCAAAGGAAAGTTTTTATATGATAAATATTAAGAGAAGATGTATTATATGAGCAGAATCAAAGCATTTACTTGATACCTTTACTCAGGAATAATAATACTCAGAGGCACACTGGGCAGTGGCAAGTTAGAAAATGCACAAGAATAATTTTCCAGGTTTGCTTAGATTCATGGCATTGGGTAATTGGTAAACAAAAAGATTCAAAAGATACGTTCTTGGCCTATGAAAAAGGTACATGCCATATGTCTATTTCTTGTCATGTATTCTTCACAGATATAAAAATCAAGAATAGCAAACACATTTGTCTAGAACTCCACATAGCATGTGATTTATATTTACTACATAAATATTAAACTGCATATAAAGGGGCACCTGAGTGGCTCGGTCGGTTAAGCGTCCGACTTTGGTTCAGGTCATGATCTTGCGGTTTGTGAGTTCAAGCCCCACATCAGGCTTGCTGATATCAGCCTGTCACTGCAGAGCCTGCTTTGGAACCTCTGTCCTCCTCTCTCTGCCCATCCCTTGCATGTGCTCTCCCCCCAAAAAATAAAATAAAATAAAATAAAATAAAATAAAATAAAATAAAATAAAATAAAATAAACATAATACATTCTTGGTTTCAAATGTGTGAAACTGCAAAGCCCTTTTTCTTTAACGTACCCTTTCTAAAAAGTTACACAGATAACAAATGAAAACATTAACATATATAATTTCAAATAATATAGCAATATAGAGAGACAAGAAAAACAAAAACAAAAACAAAAACCTTCCTCGTCACTCCACGCTATACTGCCAATGCACAGCCTTGGCCACTTCATCAGTCAGTGTGTCAGGAATTTACAACTGTATGCCTTCCAGACATTTACCACTGGCCTTTTTGACCTCCTGAGTTCACTGCCATCTCTGAACAACACTTCTAGCAAGGTCTAACTATACAACGATGTGTTAGCCATTATATAAAGCCAAATTAAGTCTAACAGAATCATAGTTTGACTGAATATAGCTTACAAAATAATTTTTCACTTAAAAAATGTTATTTTAGCATAAATGACAGAAAAAGTTTTCACTGAATTCTTCACTTTTCACTTCATTATTTTGAAATGGACAGATAGTGTCAAAAATTATACCATCGAAGGGGCTTTGAGGAAGTCTGCAGTGATGATAATCAGAAAGCTGATTACCGATACTATTTTAGGAATTGCTTCAAAGAAGAATCCACAGGCACCTACAGTAACCTACTCCTATTTTTAATAGTTTCTACTATTTTATGCCATATAGGAAGCTGGAAATAGAAGCCACGAGAGGTCCTGACAGAATCAGTAAACTGTAGGAAGCTCAGCAACCCAAATATTCAGTAGCAGTTGAGGTGGTTTATTAAATATAGACTTTAAAGAATTCATAAAATAAAAGAAATGAAAACATGTTTTTATTTTTTCCAAAGAGGCAAAAATCTGAAAAGACAGTGTGTGAAGGAGTGTCATGATTTGTCTTTAAGAGAAAATATGAAAATCAAATGAGAGAAACCTTTTTTAAGCTCAGGAATTTCACCAAGAAATGAGCAGGAAGCAAAGGTAATTTCAGTCACCATGGACAGAGGCCCAGAGATGTTTCACTGTTAGTTAATAATTGGAATACTGGAACAATTAATAAATGGAAAATTAGGGGTGCTTGGGTGGCTCAGTCAGTTGGGCGACCAAGTTTGGCTCAGGTCATGATCTCACAGCTCGTGAGTTCGAGCCCCACGTCAGGCTCTGTGCTGACAGCTCAGAGCCTTGGAACCTGCTTCGGATTCTGTGTCTCCCTCTCTCTCTGTCCCTCCCCTGCTCACACACTGTCTCTCTCAAAAATAAAAACTAAAAAAAAAATTTTTAAAGAGTAAAATTATAATTATAAGGTAATTAAAGCCAAATATAATTTTAACCCATATATTCAGAAAAGAATACTTCATGATGATCAGCATCAAACCATAAAAAGATTCTAGTAGTTAATTTGTCATTTCTTAAGGAATCTCAAATAATGGGGAATAAATAAGTTATTTTGGATGCTTTTAGCAAATCGGAAAAGCAGTATCTTGAAAAATATATATATAGGGGCGCCTGGGTGGCGCAGTCGGTTAAGCGTCCGACTTCAGCCAGGTCACGATCTCGCGGTCCGTGAGTTCGAGCCCCGCGTCAGGCTCTGGGCTGATGGCTCGGAGCCTGGAGCCTGTTTCCGATTCTGTGTCTCCCTCTCTCTCTGCCCCTCCCCGGTTCATGCTCTGTCTCTCTCTGTCCCAAAAATAAATAAAAAAACGTTGAAAAAAAAAAATTTAAAAAAAAGAAAAAAATATATATATATGGCTATAATATAAATAGCTATGTATATTATGTATATATATATATGTTATTTGGCTACTAAACATATATATTTAGAATATATATTTATATACCATCTATAGTGGTATTTATGTATATTTAGTATATATAATACAGATTTTTAAAAAATTTTTGGCTGCTAAACAAACCCTTAAAATGACCTCAAAGAAGGATACAAGTCTAAAGAGCAAACAATGTGTAGTTCTTCCTCTCCATTATAGTGCCACCAGGATGTCTGTAATCATGTAGTTAATTTCTATGGGTTTTACCTGTCTCTGTGTTGCTCCAATGAATTATTAGTAATTTTTTTACAAATGAAGGCGAGTTATTTCCTTTTTAATGTTTATTTAAAAACTTGTGAAAAGGAGTTTGGTGTTCCTTTAAACATCTGTGCAGAATATTTTCGTGAAATTTTTAGTGGACTTTGGTCAGTTGTAGCATATTTATATCTCTGTTTTTTTGAGGCTCAAGTTTTCTAGGCTTCTAAACAATGATTTCTGTTTATCTTTTATGGATTTTATATTTCACTGTTTTGTTGACTTAAGTTCATTCGTACACTGAAGCATCATATTCAGCTGCTAATGCCTCTTTTTCTTCCTCTCACCCTTCCCACTCTCCTTCAGTTTCTAATGACCATGGTATACATTTCTTGTCTTGGTACATATAGATTCCTCAGTTGTTAAGGTAGCAAATTGTTCAAAGCCAAAGATTTGATACTCAGCAGTTAGTCTTAAAATATTTTATGATCACACTCCTGATTCATACTGAGGAAAACTATTGATAATAATACCTTTATCCTTGATGTGGCACGTCTTCCACTAATCACAGGGGTTAAATTTAGTCTATTTTATATGTGTAATGCTGTTTCTATGAGCCACATCCCAGCTTCATATTAACTTGGCCCAACCCATGAAAAAAAAATTATTTGCCCTTTTTTTGCAAAAAAAAAAAAACAAAAACAAAAAAACTTTAAAAGCTATTGAATCTATAGCTGTGTTTGCTCTGAGTCACTTTTTCCTCCAAAAATACTTTTTGAAGTATCTTAAGTATATGAGAGCATAAAATAGTATATTCTATAATATTTAACCAAGGTGTTCTGAATTGTAATGGTAATAGTATGCAATTTTTATTTGAGCTATGGCCTTCCTAGAAACCAATTTCTTACTGTCAGCTAGAGCCAAGATTTTTCAGAATTTTAAAGAAAAACATATTTCATAAATTGAAGTTACAGTTCCCTTAAGACAAGTTCTATTTTGGGGTCTACATTTACAATCGCTGAGACTGTCACAGTCATTCACCTTCATCATTAAAAAGCCATATAAAGTTCCTTTCTCCTCTAAAGTTAGAACGTTCAATGTTCACCTTGTAGACTAACTTTCTGAGTCTATTAAAGTTTATGTCCAGAGGTATATAGACTAGGTAACCAGTGAGACAAGGTCTGATTTTAACTCCATGAAGAACTTCCCATACTCGTGACTTTTCAAAATTACTTGTGAAAAGTAAAACTTTTTTAAAAACCCAGTCTGGGTACTTTTAGAAAAAAAACGATTTATGACTTGCACAAAGAGTGATTTTTAAAAAAATGGGGAAGAAAAATGAAATGGCAACAGGTTCACCTATTAGTAGCATCTGGCCAGCCCTCTCTAGATTAGCTCTGGTTCAAACTTGTGCGGGTCCCTCTGTGATGCATGAGTCCAGGGAGGCTGTGTCTGACTCAAGCACACCCAGATATTGGTATCTGAGGAAAGCAAACATATATTCTTCAGAAAGGGCTGCAGCACATATTTTGTGGCTCTGTTGTGAGATGCTGTCTAGAGGGGAAAGTCATTATGCTGGTCAGGAGATATTAGACATTAGAACAACACTCTCAGAAATGCCATAAGCCAGTAACTAGACCCTAACAGCTATTACTATAAAGAGCTAACACTCCTGACTTGGAGCTATGAAAGGAAGTAGCACCTGAAAGTTACTAAGAACCATCAGAAAGCCCTCTAGTTGGCACCCATGTCCACTACTGAGAGTGAACAATAATTGGAGCCATTATCACTGAGAGCCACCACTAGGAAACCACAGATGAGATAGCAGAGACTTCCCAGCTCTCTTCCTGTCCTCTTCTCTAAACAGGAGATGCAAATCCTTTTATCTGATGGGCATTCAAGAGAAAGATAACAAATGTTGGCCTTTTAATATACTCCCAATTGAGGGTAAAGAAGAATTTTCAGACAATCAATCTAGTACAATTGGAGACTCAGAAACTCTCAATATGGGTTTTACTGGCTATAAAGACCTTGGATTGTAGCTCAGATTTCAGACTTTCAATAATTATAATAACATTTATTGATGCTACACTGAGTGCCATGCACTATTCTAAGTATGTTTGCATGTATTTACTCAATCTAATAACTATGAGGTATGTGCCATTACCATGCCCATTTTACTGATGAGGAAAAGTTAAGTACACAAAAGTTAATTAACTTGCCCAAAGTCACCAATTAATGAATGGTAAACATAGGCTAACTCTAGAGCTATGCTCTTACTCACTTCTTACACTATGGGGAAGGCAGAAAAAAAAATGGCCCCCTAAAGATAGCCACATCCTAATTCCTAGAACCTGTAAATATGTTACATTACATGGCAAAGGGACTTTGCAGGTGAGTTTAAATTCTGGACCTTGAGGTAAGGAGATTATCCTGGATCCAGGTGGGCCCAGTCTAATCATGTAGGTGAGAGAATCTTCCTTGGCTGTAGTCAGAGGGACATTATGAACATAGATAAATGGTCAGAGAGATGAACAATTGCTGACTTTGAGGATGGAAAACGGGACAATGTGCCAAGAAATGTGTTCATTTACTAGAAGCTGGAAAAGGCAAGGAAACAGCTTCTCCCCTAGATATTCCAGAAAATAATGCAGTTGTGCCAAAACCTTTGTCTTAGCCCCATTAAGACCTGTTTTGGACTTCTAACCTACAGAGCTGTAAGATAATAAAATTGTGATATTTTAAGCCACTAAGTTTGTGTTAACTTGACAGCAGCAGCAAAAATACTAATATATACAACCTTGTTGAAAAAGAGTTACTGAGGCATTTTCCTTCCTTGGGCAAAATGGTCTTGCTATAACCTTAGGTATATAGGTTGTTTCGCTTGTTTTGAATGTATTACATGATAGTTTGTCCCACATTTATCACTCAACCAAATATTACAAGAAGCTAAACATACTTGGGGCACCCAGGTGGCTCAGTCAGTTAAGAGTCCAACTCTTGATTTCAACCAAGTTTCATTGAGTCCAAACCCATGTGGGGCTCCGTGCTAACAGTACAGAGCCTACATGGGATTCTCTCTCCCTCTCCTCTCTCTACATTCCCCCCTCTGCTTGCACTCTCTGCCTCTATCAAAATGAATAAGTAAACTAAAAAAAAAAAAAAAAAGAAAAGAAACTGGACATACTTTAAATCTTGCAGCAGAGTTATAAAATAGATAATGCCATGATATGGATCTTTGATAAGTACATGATGGTTTTACCAAACAGTAGGAAGTTATTACTCTAACATTTAGAATACAAATAGTTTGATTCCTTACCAAATTCTGTCATCAGTGCCAAAGTATTCTTTGAAGTCTCAGATAAAATGAATTTGTTGAAAAGATGAATGACACATTACTTAATGAGATTTCCCAAAACTGCATCAAAGTCATCAATATTCATCATAGCAGAGGCCACAAAATGGGTTCAGAGTTATTTTTTTTTCCTATGGCTGTATTTATGTACATAAATAGAGTGAAAAATCAGGGCACTGGCCTTTGCAGGCAATCTTTTTGGAAACATTCCACTTACACAAATAATGAATGCCACAGAGCAGTATCAAAGATAACACTCACTGCTATCTGTTTCAACTAATGTGGCAGTATGCAGCCTGATCAGACATGTTTGTACATGTAAAGGGAAAAAAAAATACTATACCAGTGGGCACTAACAGTTAACATGCAGTGTAGTAATGGTTTCAGGGGTAGAGTTTAGTCAATCAATAAACTTCATCAACTAAGAAACTAATGTTGATTTAAATGTTTTAAAAGGGAGGGGCCCCTGGGTGGCTCCGTCGGTTAAGCATCTGACTTTGGCTCAGGTCATGATCTCACAGTTTGTGAGTTCGAGCCCCGCCTCGGGCTCTGTGCTGACAGCTCAGAGCCTGGAGCCTGCTTCAGATTCTGGGTCTCCCTCTCTCTCTGTCCCTCCCCAACTTATGCTCTATCTCTCTCTGTCTCTCAAAAATAAATAAATGTAGACAATTCTTTTTAATTTTTGAAAAAGGGAAAAAATAAAATGATTTAAAAAAAGAAATATTAAAGCTTTAGAAAGCAGCAATAAATGCTTTGGAAGACTCAGGCCACCATAAGAGTAAGCTTCAAAGCAAGTCTTCAGAACAGCGATTGAATCCCACAGAGCTTTGTGATGGATGAAATTAAACCTGTCACGTACATTACACTTGTATTCTTTCAGCAGTCAGGTTGTGGAGCATTACTATTCCTCCCAACATTGCAGATACAATACCCATAATTTAGCTCTTATGGTCTGGATTCATGCAAACATTATTAAAAATGGCTCCCATAGAATAAGCTGAAGAAAGGCAATCAAAATTAACTAGGAGCCCAGACTTTGCTGGGATAAAGTAATATTCAAAACTTCACCTCTGGCACCCAGAGATGTAGTGGCTTATTTTGGGTAACAGTGACAATCTGCCTGTTGCACAGAGACCCTGATGGCAAAGAGGGGGACTACCAGAGGGACCAATTGCACATACAGTGTCCTGGACTGATGGCATGAGTGCTATATGCCCAATGTGTACAGGGCGGTAAAAATTATATTTATTTTCATGACCAGTGCCATTCACTGGTCGGGTGGATTAACCATCATGCCTTATTTTACTGTCCTTTTCAACCAGTTTTCTTATTCCTTTTGAATTGACCATCTGTACAACTGAAGCTGAGCACTCTGTCACCCTGAACAGTGACATTATTAACCTATTTTTTTAAGTTTGTTATTATTTTCTTAATGTTACATGTAGGACATAATCATTATAGAAAAATTAGAAAACACACAGAAGCAAAAAAGGAAAAAAATATACATTATATATATATATGAAGTGTCATTACCCAGTAACAACCACTGTTAATGTTTAGGAATATATCCTTCCAGATATTTCCCACATAAATATGTATATAAACATGTTTCAGCAAAGACAGTATCATAGCATAAGAATAGCATCACACAGTATAATGTTTTATTGCCCGCTTGTTTCACTAAGCACTAGTGAACTTCTATACCTGCCATTTAGGACTTCATTTTTAATGACCACATATCATACTACTGTATGAGTTTACTGTAATTTAATCAATTCCCTGTTATTAGACTTTTATGTATGGTTGGTATTTTTATTATTACAGATAATTCTATGATTAATGTATTAGTAAATGAATGTTGCCACTTGACCAATTACTTCCTTAAGATAAGTTCTAGAAGTTGAATTACTGGTTAAAAGTTATGCAGTTTTCTAAAGATCTTGATGACTGTAGTTCCATCTTTAATTTTTTTTCTTTAACATTTGTTTATTATTGAGAGACAGAGAGACACAGAGTGTGAGCAGGGGAGGGGTAGAGAGAGAAAGGGAGACACAGAATCCGAGGTAGGCTCCAGGCTCCAAGCTGCCAGCACAGAGCCCGACGCGGGGCTTGAACTCACAAACTGTGAGATCATGACCTGAGCCAAAGTCAGCTGCCCAACCAACTGAGCCACCCAGGTGCCCCTGTAGTTCCATCTTTAAATGGGAAGGAAAACTGCTTAAAATCAGAAAGATAAAAACCATTCAAATGCTTTAAATGAATAATTCATAAAGATCTGAAATGCTAAATAAAAACACACAAAGACGTATTTCAATTCAGGTCTTTTTGTTAAACCATCACACACACATATAAAGCTAATGGGCTTAAGGGAGAGTCATCAAGTTTACAAATCAACAAATAAGATGATTTACTGAATAACAGGCAATGACATTAAAATATTATCTTCTATTAATACTTCTTAGGAACAAAAAAATAATAACTGTATTAAGATATAATTTTTATACTTTAATACATATTTTTATATAAATTATTTATATTTTTAATTTTTTTATAATTCTTGTTTTCTTGACTTTTACTATATTGTGAGCTCATTGAAGCCAAAAATTATATTCTGTGTATCACTATAACACTAGCAATCGAAACCTAGCATATGGTAGACATTCAATAATGCTTGCTTTATATACATGACCAAGAAAATTATTTTGATTTTTTATAAACTAAATTAATCAATTTAGGGGTTTTGTAACTATGTGGGTAGAAACTTTATGCTTGGAATTTTTTAATGCTTAATTTGTTCATACACATTTTATATTAAAATTTCCAGTAACGTACAAAGTAATACTGATTAAAATAAACCAATATTTACATGTAATTCTGATAAGGTTTTTAAAGTGTACACTGAATTTACAACCTATCGAATAGAATACATTTTCAATGAAGAATACCTTAGGACAATTTCAGAATTATATGGAGAATGGTTTAGTACCATATTTCAAACTATTTAAGAAAGCGATTAAGACTATGCTATGAGATTAATTTATAAATTATAAGTGTATTTTAAAAACAAGATAAACCTTTGTTATCCAAATAAGATGTTGCTTCTCTCAAACTTGACTTGAACAGTGGTACCTTGCTTAAAATGCTGTAGTAATCTTTGAAGCTTACATATGTAAACTGTTCCTAGTCTGTTTTCATGGTTTCTATGTGAATGAAATTTTTTTTTTTTTAACTAGGGCTAGTTCTTGATAATAATCCTAACCTCTGTTACTTCTGACTTATAGGGTATCTTTGTTACTAGGGTTCAGCCTGATGGACCAGCATCCAATCTGCTGCAGCCTGGTGATAAGATCCTTCAGGTAAGAGAGATAAAAAGCATTGTTTTCAAACGACAACATAAAACAAATATGTATCCATGTTATTAAGTTGAATGACTTGAATTAAATGATTGGCAATAAGTCCTTCTCACATTTTTTATTTGCCTTTATTTGGGGGCGGGGGGTTGAGAGGCAAGTCAGAAACAAATTCAATCTCATATAATTCTTTACATTCCACGATTTGGCATATGGTAGATGGTCTGCATATTTTTGTTTATATGAATACTGTTATTTGGTAATGGAAGAAGAATTGAGACATATAAGAATCTATGCATAGCTATCAAATATGAGTCATGAGGGACCAAAATAGGGTATCTATGTGACTTTGGATGAGGAAGAAGGGACTCGTCCATATTTAATTCTCAACAGTAAGCTTATTACTGTTTGAAAACTGTGAAACACATGGTTATATCTCCCTCCTCCCCCTTCTCAGATACTTGAACAAGTACCTACACATAAGATGACTTATTAAAATGTACTGTCTAAGAGAAATGACTTTTTCTCTAACTTAAAGCTCTGTGGAACAGAAAAGGGTCACTCCAGTAAACAGCTAAGTAAATGCTTGGTATAACCATTTTGCTTTCTTTGTTCCTCTCTCTGAATTCACTTCTGCTTAATTATTTCCTACATTGCAAAGAAAGGGACTTAAGTATCATCAGTTTATTTAAGCTTCAGTATTTTGACTTATGACCCCAGAAATGTCTCGCTATATCACTAGGCGGAAGTATCTTTCATCACAGATATTTAAGCATTTGGAGCAATTATGAAATGGTTCAACATAATCTATCAGGACACTGGGAAGAAAAGACATGTCAGAAAGGATCCTTCTAGATTGGCTCTGCAAACATTTACAACAATGCAAGGGCCCAATACAACTCAGCTCTGAGGAGATCTTCTATCTATTTACCAAACACTTTCAAAAAGTTATAGGAAAGTATAAACCCTATATAACTATATATACATATATTTTAATATTTTATTCCCAGAAATATTTTTTATTTTTTAAGTTTATTTATTTTGAGAGAGAGAGAGAGAAAGCACAAGCAGGGGAGGGGCAGAGAGAAGGAAAGACAGAATCCCAAGCAGGCTCCACACGATCAGTGCAGAACCCGACGTGGGACTTGAACTCACCAACTGTGAGATCTTGACCTGAGCAGAGATCAAAAGTCAGATGCTTAACCAATTGCGCCACCCAGGTACCCCAGAAATATTTTTTTTAATGTTTACCTATTTTTGAGAGAGAGCTTGAGTGAGGGAGGAGCAGAGAGAGAGGGAGATGGGATCCAAAGCAGGCTCCACGCTGAAAGCACAGAGCCTGATGAAGAGCTCGAACTCACAAACCTTGATATCATGACCTGAGCGGAAGTTGGGTGCTTAACTGAGTGAGCCAACCAGGTCCCTGCTCAGAAATATTTTAAACTAACTAGCAGGATCATGAAAACTCAAGTTTTCAAAAATCATAGTTCTCTGAAAAGACTATGGGTTGCTCCGACCTGTAGCATTGTCACAGTAGAAACAGCATCCAACAGGGGCGCCTGGGTGGCTCAGTCGGTTGAGCGTCCAGCTTCGGCTCAGGTCATGATCTCACAGTCCGTGAGTTCGAGCCCCGCGTCGGGCTCTGTGCTGACAGCTCGGAGCCTGGAGCCTGCTTCGGATTCTGTGTCTCCCTCTCTCTCTGCCCCTCCCCTGCTCATGCTCTGCCTCTCTCTGTCTCAAAAATAAATAAAAACATTAAAAAGAGAAAAAAGAAACAGCATCCAATAGGTTTGAGTCCAGTCCATGCAGGCAGAAGACCAAGCCAGCAGTTGATCTCTAGAGTTAAAATATTGAAACAAAATAGACACATAAAATAATCTAAATTTATTTTTGCCATTTTGTTCTGTAAGTTCTATATTTTTGGATTTCCTAACTAGCCCTTTGATCTTAAGCATTTTATATCATATCTATGGGACTCACAATTATGTGTAGAATGAACTGTGGTTTATGTTATATCTAAGGTCCTCTCAGCTTAAATATTCAACTCTTCAATGATTTTATAAATTTCGATGAAAAACAGTCAAGAATAAATTAACAATGTAATTTCCTAACACTTGGTAAGTGCTACTGTTTAGCAAAGGAAAGGGCTAGTTTTGTTTTGTTTTGTTTTTTTTCTCTACTGAATTTTAAACAATTACTTTGACTATCTGAGCCTGAAAAAAATGTAGGCAGTTAATCTCAGATCTCTGATCTTTGGAATGCCAGGCTGCTTAGAGAAGTCTTCGATAACTTGAGATAAGGCGAAGAGTTGTCTTCATTCATGACAGAGGTAGCAAAAGAAAGATTTTTCTCTCTGGATTCAGGAGAATCCAGATATAATGCATAATTTATGTTTATGTTACATGCTAAAATTTTACACATCCATGTATCTATAGGTAGGTGATAGATGATGATGGTAGATAGATGGATAATCAGTATAGATGAATACAGATATACTGAATAAGGGAAATGAGAAATCAGTTAGTGTCTAGTCTCAGGGTTAGAATACTCTTTTCTAGCTGTGCAATTCTAGAAGGCTTATATGTAGGAACATGGGAGTTTAGTATTTCTAGTCCTTAAGAGGTATACAGCAACAGCAAAGTGCACTAAGGAATCATTTCCTAATGCAAGAAGTAGGAAGGAATCATAAACCCAATCTGTTAAAAGCCAAAAATCTGCAGAAGAGCTGCACCCGGGTTAGCTCTTCTCTCCACAAATGACTATGAAAGAGGTAACATTTTATTTTTTGCTTTGGAACTCATTTGTATCAAGTACAATAAAATCAAAATTCATTTTCAGCAAAAGAAAAATGCACATAGACCTTAATCAAATGAATTACTATATTCACAGTTTTACTCATACTAGTTAAAAAGCAGACGTGGGTTATACTTTCAGAAAGAAATAGGAGGATCTTTGCTCCTTACTGGAGCAAATTTATTTACAAGCCTTGTTACCAATGTAACAGCCTAGAAAATCAAGGTAAAAGGAACAAAGAAATAAACAAAAATCAACAAATGAGCTCCCTAAGTGATGGGAGTTATTGGGTTTGATCTAACCCAATAGCAAATAACAAAAGAGATATTAAGTAGCAAAAAAGATATACCTTTCCTAAATCTCCACCAAACCCCAAATTTATTATATAAGAGCTGTCCCTTTCTTTGTCTAGAACTTATTTTACCCACTATTCTCTTCTTACTCTGCTATGGGATCAGGAACATGTCATAGGAATTACATGAAGAGGTGTGCATTAGAGGATGATCTTAATTAAAATATTTTTGCATGATGTTTCCGACATTTCAGTGTTCATTTTCCCAGAATAAATACACTATAATTAATGAGCATATTCAAATGACCTACTGTGTTTAGTGAGTCATGTTGCTTTATGACCCTGTTGGATGAGAAGCTAGCGCCATGCTGGGAGACTTGAACCCTCCCGGCCTCATCTTCCTACATAAAGTCAAATCCTACAGGAGTGAGAGAGAACAATAAAAGCACATTCATCACAAAAAAATTATTAGATTGAACCATGTGAATTTGCCAATATTTGACCATTTTTGAAGTAGTGATTTTGTTGGTTTAACATCATAGTTTCTTTTTTTTTTTGTAACGTTCTTTCCAGTTAAAAAAAAAAAAATTTCAATCTAACTTATTATACATTTTAAATGTAAAATATGTTAAAATGTAGAAAATGTAGGGGTCTCTGGGTGGCTCAGTTGGTTAAGCATCCAACTTTGGCTCAGGTCATGACCTCGCGGTTTGTGGGTTAGAGACCCACGTTGGGCTCTGTGCTGACAGCTCAGAGCCTTGAGCCTGCCTCGGATTCTGTGTCTCCCTCTCTCTCTGCTCCTCCCCTGTTTGTGCTCTGTCTGTCTCTCTCTCTCTCTCTCTCTCTATCAAAAATAAAAACATTAAAAAAATTTTAACTGTAGAAAATCTATTAATTATAGTTATTCTGTTGAAAAATGAATAGACTAGAGAAAATAATATATTGTACTTGATAGTTAACATGGTTCACAGTTATAGCATAATGCTCATTTAAGGAAGTATATTACATATTATATTACATATTATATTTATAAGTATAATATTCTACTATATGACCGTAGTCAAAATATTCTCTTCATTTGTCTGTCCACCCCTAGTCCACACACAAGTGCCTAACTTTGGCAGGAGAAAAGAAATTAAATGATTTATAAATACTTATTAATGACATCCAAATTTTACCAGTCATCAAAACAGATTTTTCTCATATAAGGTATACTAATATGATACATAATTGCAGATCATTTCATACTCTCTTCTACCTTACCATAATTTTAAGAGTTTCCCAAAATATATTCCTGGTCTATGGCTATATCTCTAAGATACCAAAATAAAATAATCAAAAGATATGATAATTCAAAAAAATAAGATATTTCCCCCTTGTTTTCTAGTCATAAGAAACTCTGGTTGTACAATTCATATAGACAATTCAAGACCCCACTCTCAACAAACAAGTCTATCAAGTTTCAGCTAGCTGTCAGTAGGTTGTTTGACTTGGAGTGTCTTATCAAGAGAATTTACTCTTGATTGAGCAGGAGTTGGGTGCCTTGGATGGCTCAGTCAGTTAAGCATCTGATCTCACAGTTCATGAGATGGAGCTCCGCATCAGGCTCTGTGCTAGCAGCATGGAGCTTGCGTGGTTTTCTCTCTCTCTCTCTCTCTCTCTCTCTCTCTGTCTCTTTCTCTCTATCAAAAAAAAAAAAATAGAGAGAGAGAAAGAGAGTGAGCAGGAGTTACCCCAAGCTTAACAGGGAGGAGAAAGAGTATAAGTAGCAGGAGGAATAGCTGTGGGCTAACCTGGCAACACTGTTAAGGAGCAGAGGTGAGAGACTCAATTCAGAATGAGTGTGGAGTTCAAAGAGAGAGCACTGGAGAGAGAAACTGCAGGCTTAAAGAAAGAAAATCCTAGAATTTTAAGGTTTTGTACTGAGTTGGAGAACTGAAACATGAAGGGGGCTTAGAATGGGGAGGAGGTGGTGAGATACAGCTTTTAAGGCTCAGAATACGAGAAAAAAAGTTTAGACTTCCCAAAAGTCTAAATGAAATGTCCACGGATGCCTGAATCTGTCATATACAGATATATACTGTTGTATCTGTATCTGACCACCGGATCAAACCTTCCTTGTCTGAATGGAAGTTTTATACATCTTTGAAGGACCAGTAGGTGTGGTTAGCTGCTAACAGTGTTATCTTACTTAGCTTAGCATATTTCTTCAACAACCTCAAAACAAAGTGCTTCTGAGAAGCCATAATTAATGTCACAAAGCCCATGCACTAAATATCATGCCTTTTACTCATAAAACCCGATTTCATACTTGGATACTTGGAATCTTTTACCTACCTTTCCAGACCACCAAGGAGAAACCCTGTGGATCCAGGCACATCGTCAGAAACAGGAAGTCATAGCTGACAGTTTCACTGTGCAGGAAAGGAGAGAAACTTCTTTTAAAAGACAGAAACAAAATTCAAAAAGTACAGCAGAGTCATTAAGTATAGACTATAAGGTGTTTCCCAATGGCATCCCTTAAATTATCTGAACCACCTCAGATTCTATCCCTTGCTTCAGTATTTCACAATGTATTAAGCATTTCAGACCCTGAAAAATCTTTCAAACTTATATTTCCCAACATATTTAACCGTACATCCCTCTTAATAACAACATCAATTAACTACCTCCACAGAACACACTTTAGGAAATGTTACTTATAGAAGCATCTAACTGGACCCACAGCTTTATCCCACAGAGAGTTCATGTTCATAATTATCATCATGAGTCATTCAGAATGGGTTAGAGTATATTCATGTCTCTGAATTTTTAAAAATTTCTCCCAAAAAGGCTACAAAAAGTAGAGTGAGAAATTTTCATTATGGTTAAAAGGAAGTATGAGACTCAAAAAAAATAAATTTAAGGTATTTGGAAATTTCACTAAAGCATTTCCCAGCAAGGTCAAATGAGTTAATGCTTTTCTTTATCATTTTATTTGGTGGTTGAAAATCAAAAACATAAGAGAGGCTGGAGGGAAAGGTGGGGGAGGGGGTCAGTAATCATGTCATGTCATTCTTAGTGTTTAGAGAAACTATTGCTTATAATGATGTGATACATTCAAAGAATAAGATTTTTTGATACAATTTGATTAGAAGACAACAAAAAATTATTTTCAAAATTGTTTATGATTTTATATGCCAGAGTTTCACTCCATATCTCATTCCATTTATGAAGTTCAGTACAGTCAGCTAATAAAAGATTGAGTAAATACTTATTGCACATCAAAAAAATAAGAGATAAGGAAAACAGGTAAACCAACAAAAACAAGTTAAGCTCATTAGTCTGCCTTTAACCTCCATAATTTGGCTGAAATAAAAATAACAATTAAGTACCTCTATTGTATCTCTTATATCACAAGACAACCCTGCAAGGTATCTACTGTTGACAGAGGTTAAATAACTTATTTGACCTTCTTCCATTATACAATACTGGCTTTACTGCAACAAATTTTACTGATAGCATCATATTCATCACATTTGCTATTTATATATTTGGAAAATATGTATTAAACGCCCACTGTGTACAAAGTATTGTGCCAAGCAATGTGAACAATGTAATAAAGAATGTAACTAAGTCCCTAGCTTCATACAACTTAGCCCAGGAAGCAGACATGCCCAAAATTACCTGAGCAGAAAACGAAGAAGGAAGAGAGGATAGATAGAAGGGGACTTTAAACATTTAATAAAATCAGCTCCCAGTCCGTCTTCTTTTAAGAGAAAATGTTTTACCAAATGGAAACCAACATGGCTACAATGAGCCCCTGAAAATGAGAGGTTGATTTTGCAGTTCGGTTCACTTCGCAGTTTCTATTTCTTTTAAAATAAATAACATCTATCTTATCAGGGAACTGCTCTGCAAACCAAGGTAGGGAACCCATTTGTTAGAGATGCTCATTTAAGATGTTTGATAAGAAGAAAACAGCATTCTAAAATCAGATAAATAAGTAAATGTCTTCAAGATGACTATTATCAGTTCCATGCCCAAATTTTTTAAACTTTTTTTTTTGTTAAAAAATTTTCTTAAGTTTATTTATTTATTTTGAGGGGGAGGGGGCAGAATCCCAAGTAGGCTCCACACTGTCAGCACAGAACCCAATGCAGGGCTTGAATTCAAAAACCATGAGACCATGACCTGAGCCAAAATCAATAGTAGACACTTAACCAACTGAGCCACCCAGGTGCCCTCCATGCCCAAATTTGTAAACCAAAAATTGACAAAGTATTTAGTTTAGTTGAGTCTATTCTAACATGTCTTTTTTGAGCCTGAATTCATGAAATATTCAAGCAGCAATACATGTGTGCACTTCAGATAGAAGAGAAATTCTTATCTATGTTTTATTCTATAAAGAGTTTTTAATACTAAAGTAAAAGCCATTAAGACTTCAGACTTCTCACATTTAAAAAGCTCTGTGTAAACTTTTCATAGGAACTCTCCCAGAATTTAGGATCTATAGTTCAGATTTTTGATAGAAAGGAAAAGTTTCCAAATGACTTGGCATAAAGTCAGTGTAGTATTGATTATGCAGTATATTCAATTCCAAATATATGCCAATATTTAATGAGAGCACTCTATCAGATTAAAATTTTGAAATGAGAATTAATTCCAGGTAGCTAATGTGAAACATAATTATAATTATTTAAGATTTCTACTGTTTCTCATAATGTCTGGCTGTCAGGATTAAACACCATGAAGGCTTGCCCTTATAACTCTAATATGGTTGCTGTATTTTTTTTTTAAGTTTTCCCTCATTCCAAGAGCCTAGGCATTCAAAGATATTAATGTACTAATGTATATCTAATATATATGGGGTGACTGGGTGGCTCAGTCTGTTAAGCATTCGACTTTGGCTCAGCTCATGATCTCATGGTTTCCAAGTTCAAATCCCATGTTGGGCTCTGTGCTGACATCTCAGAGCCTGGAGCCTGCTTCAGATTCTGTGTCTCCCTCTCTCTCTGCCCCTCCGCTGCTCACACTTTTCTGTCTCTCTCTGTCTCTCTGTCTCTCTCTCAAAAATAAACATTAAAAAAAAAAATTTAATTAAAACTGCATCTATGCTGACCCTTTAAATATTTGTCCTTGAAGGTGAGTTTCAATCAACAAAAATCACACATCTGAGTCTCTAATTCCATTTCTCTTTTGTATCCTAAAAGAGTCATGCTCTCCGTCTTACTGGATAATACCGCCTACCTTTCGGCCAAGACTCCTTAGCAATTAGTTTTTAAATTTAAAGCTTTGAATAATAAGGGTACAACAAAATTCCTGAATCTTGAATTACAGAATCCTCTGTAGAAGTTCTATAGTGTAAACATCCATAATTTATCCATTTAACAAAGCATTTACCAGAAGGAAATCAAAGATAGATCTTGGAAGGAAAAAAAGGATGAAATCCAGAAACCAAGTATGTTTTATAGTAAATTGATTACCATAATTACAAAACTCTACTTTTTGTTGTTATTGTAAATATTGTTTTTCATTAACCCTCCATCTTTCCATATCTAAATCATGCAAAGGGGCAATTAAAAATCATTTTATGGCACAGATATCAAATGGAATTTTTAAAAGGTAGGCTATCTTCTGGAAACAATATAACGACTATACAGTAAAATGTTCCTTTATACTTTCAAATCAGCTAAAGCCAGAAATCCATTAGCCATATATTCTGGAAGCATAAAATTTTCAGAATATCTTTTCATTCCTAAATTTTTTTTTATTAACTTCATTTTAACTTAATAAGCCATTTCATTTATTTCTCATTTTTTCATAAAATTGCTATTTCCTCTAAAGTGCACACATTTTATTATAATCCACAATAGACACTGTGTTTATATAAACATGTATGTGGCCAAATGTGGCAATGTATTTTAAAATTTTGTTAATTTAGCTGGGGCACTTAGGTGGCTCAGTTAAGCATCCAACTCTGAATTTCAACTCAGGTCATGATCCAGCCAGAGTTTCCTCTGGCTTCGCCCTGCCCAAGCATAGTTCACCATCTTTCAGGTCCTAACACGTGAGCTCATGCCCCACCTCCCCGGCGTGGCGGGCGAGACGGGCCAGTGGTGTGCCCTCAGCTTGTAGGTTAGAGCCCCACATCGGGCTCCACACTGGCAGCACAGAGCCTGCTTGGGCTTCTTTCTCTCCTTCTCTCTGCCCCTCCCGCACTTATGCACACACGCTCTCTCTCTCTCTCTCTCACTCTCTCTCTCTCTCTCGCTCTCTCTCTCAAAATAAATAAATAAACATTAAAATTTCTCTAATAAATAAAAATTTCATTAATTTAACATATAGTCTTCCAACCATCTTTTGCATTTCCATTATGTATATCTAAATTATGAAATGCACAAATGTAGGTTCTATGCATCACTTTCAAAGCATCATTGGATTTATACCTTGCAATTAATATTGCATAGTACTGTCCTTTATTTCCTCAGCTCTTTTTCTAGTCAGATACATAAGACAACCATAAATATTCAAACCCCTCTTCCAACCCTTTCCATCATTGTATCCCCCAGCATCAGGTCTAACATAATGTTCCATATCAAGAAATGGTTCAATTAATATTAAATATTGAATTCATGTAATGAACCTAAAACAGTCATTACCAACTTCACAACATCCAATGGGATGAATTATGCCAAGATGCAGAGTTGACATCTGTGACATAAATTCCCACCTAGTCACTAGCACTCTGAGCTTGGATATTTCATGTACTGTCTCCAATCCTCCTCACATTTTCATCTTTAAAAAAATTAGGGTGGGGCGCCTGGGTGGCTCAGTCGGCTAAGCGTCCGACTTCAGCTCAGGTCATGATCTCGCGGTCCGTGAGTTCGAGCCCCCCATCGGGCTCTGTGCTGACAGCTCAGAGCCTGGAGCCTGTTTCGGATTCTGTGTCTCCCTCTCTCTCTGACCCTCCCCTGTTCATGCTCTGTCTCTGTCTCAAAGATAAATAAACACTAAAAAAAAAAAAAAAAAAATTACGGTTAACAAGAAAAAAGAAAAGTTCCTCTGACATTTTGTCCTTCTATTTGTGACTCCATGAAAATTCAAGAAAATAATAGTGACGTAATATTAATAGCAGTAGCTAACATTCGATTGATTTATAGTTTGCCAGACCTAAGCACCTGACATATATTAACTCATTTAATCTTTAATAAACTTTCTAAAATAATGTGCTTTCTGATCGTTCAGAGTCCTCCTGGTATTTTGAACCCATTCCCAGGCAGTCCTTAGTTGTGGCATTTTGAACAGTCCTCTTGAGGCTCACCAAAGCTTGGGTTTTAGATCCAAAACATGTCTGGGTACTAACATTGCACGTAGAGTCCTAGTGTTTATTTAACTCGGTGATCTAAGTTATCAATCTGCTTATTTCCTTCTGGAAAATCAGCCCTGTATTTGAGTTTCCAACTACATAACTCTCATTTTTCACTTACAAAGCATGAAAACTAACAGCTGATATTTAAAGTGATATTAAAAGCTCATTTATACATGGGATCTTTCTAGCCTTGAATTAGAACCCGGACTGCGATTCGGAACATCTTGAAGCCTGTTTTTTGGAAACAGACCCAGATACAAGGCCAGACTTCATCTAGCTATTCCTTTTCCCTGCTTTTTACTCTGCTGCAGAAAACTAGGGTTCACTGGGGCCACTGGAAAAGATTTTACTTTCCTGGATTTCCTGCTACTTTATGAGCACAGTACCTTGATCCCCCTTCATGACAACTCTTCCCAGTTATTCTCCTCCCGGGATCTCTCAGGAACCCAGCTTTCCTATTCTCTCCCCGTCGTGCATCGGTCCCATGGGAATCTCTGTTCTTTAGTTCTGCCATCCCTGGGCAGGAAGGATTAGGCTCTGCTTTACCTTCCCTGTCCTTAATTCAGACAGGTTTTCTTAGATGCCAAGGTCAACAGCAAACACTATCTCTCAGCTCTGCTCTCCATGTCCCAAGCTGCAGCCCCCTCATACTCCCCTGGTTAGATTTTCCTTCTTTCACAGTGTTCCCTTTTAAACTTATTTTCTGATAAATCTCTCAGCCTTCCATGTGGTGAATACCAAACTGCAGTAAAACCTAACCTCTGTTGCTGATACTGCCATTCTGACCTCCTTCCTGAACTCTACTCTTTTGTTTCTAAATATATGATCAATGTTTCCCTTGCACACATTGCCATGGCCTCAAACTCCATTTTCATTTCCATTTTTCATTAATTGTATCACAGTTTGATTCTTGTTTCTTATACCCATGTTCAATGAGATGCCAAATTTATAGATTCTACCCTAAAATTTTTCTCCTTTTTTAATCCATTTCCCCTCAAGTTTCCTGGCACTGTCCTAGCAGATAGCCTGACTTAGTCTTTCCACTTTTGAGAGCGAAAGCTCACATATGGCTACAAGAACCCAATTAAGCCAGAGTTAATACTATAATAAGAATGAGAGATTCAGCATTTCTGGAGATGCTAATTTAGGATTAAATGTTATTTCTACCAGTATTTTTAGAATGAATTAAGTTAATCCTGATAGGAATCTGAATGAGAAGTTAGGTTTTGCAGTGAAGAACAAAATTATGTCAGGAGGTGATATAGCAATAATTTCAAGGGGAAAATGTTCATTATTTTAGCATAATCAGTGAAATGCCAGCTCAAATCTATGGAAGCAATTGTAATCTTATTATTTCAGTGAAGTATTGAGAAAAATAATGAGAAGAAATATTATGGTATCAGATCATTCAGCCCTGGCTGTGTGGCCTCAGTCACTTAGCTGGTCTCTCTGAGATATAACTCTTTCATTTATAAAATAACAGGATTAGCTTAGATCATGCTTGCTCTCACTCTCACTTTTTCTCTCTCTCATTCCCTCTCTCTGTCTCTCCAGAAAAGTTCTGTTTAAATGTTTCACATACTGAACTATCTCTCTTCATTTTGAAGAAAGGAATCTATGAACTAACCCCACATCCTATCAAGCCCCTCCACATTAGTTTAATCTTATGGTTGCTTCTTATGCTAAAGCCTAAGATCTCAACTCACTGGTATTTTTATTTTTAAATTCTCATTAAAATGATTACATACCTGGATCATATAAAAACTCTTTTCCCTGCATAGATTGTTGAAAAATTTACTTGAAAGAGCCAATTGTTCATGTGTCTAAGGCTGGAGAGAACCCCAGCCTTGAGACAAGACATTGATTGTGGCCCTTCACTAATCACATTCTTGCCAGATGTGACTACCAGGGAAACTTCTCATGTACCTCAGAGAAACAACTTCTCTGGAAATTTAACCTCTCTCTTTTCCTTCCACTGAGCTACTCTAGTACATTATTTATCTCTTCTGATATTAATTCAATTCAGCAACTGCTGAGTCCTTACTACAGGTAAGGCATTTTCTACATTGTTTTTAGTTGTGTCCATGGCTAAATTCCCCTTCCATATAGTCATATCTTTGATGGGAGCGTCCCTGTGTCATCTCTTTCTTACTTCCTATCCCCAGTGCCAAGCACAATGCCTTGGGCACAGTTAACACGTAAAGATTGATGTTTGATTGAAAAAATGGTAGAAACAGAGCAACCTTTTTTGAAGAACTTTTGATAAAAGTATCACTAAAAATTAACAGCTATGATTAATTTGCCATCTGGGTTCTGTGTCACTTATGCCCTTAAAATTGATATATATATATTTTTTTTTTTTTTTTTTTTTTGAAGAGCCAGCCACAATCCCTCCCTGCCCAGTTGCTATGTCTCAAAACTACAGCCTCAGCTCTCTCCATTTCTATTCTTTGCCTGGAGAATAGGGAACAAGTCAGATTCAAAACCTCAATCTATGTCCCCCCATTCCCAACACAGACCAGGCAAAGCACTGGGCTGGGGTGTATATGGGTGGATTTACTCTGCCTCCTCTTTCTGTACAGTCAGTATAAGAACACAGCCTGTGGTAAGCACCAGGAGGCTCAAAAGTGACATTATTTTGAGACTAGTAGTTGCTAAAACCAGGAACGGTGAAGTCTAATGGTGGACAATATACCATTGATGGCCTCCAAATTCCGAAACATTCATTTTCCCTGAAACACCAAGATATTTAAATTTCAAACAATGCTCTGAAAATTCTTGGTGGGTTTGAGTTCATTCCAATTCCAGGTTCTGAGTCTTCTCATAGAGGAAATCTGAGCACTCACAAAGTTATTAACAATATTTAACATTCAAGGACTCCATGGTTAAAGTTAAATTTAGAGGCACCTGGCTGGCTCATTCCGTAGAACACGTGATTCTTGATCTGAGGGTTGTGAGTTCCAACCCCATATTGGACATGGAGCTTACTTAAGATAAGTAAATAAATAAAGTTAAATTTAATTCACAATTAAGGTATGCCTTTTGGTCAAACTGAAGCATTAAGGTAGTTAGATTATTCCTCAAAAATAAACATACCTTTCACCCAAGTTTGCTATTTTCCTCATGTCAGATACAGATTGAGAATAAAAAGAATGTACCATATGCTGTGCTCTCTCTATTCCACATCACCGTCTAACCAGAAATAACATCACACAGAACCCAGTTGTCTGCTTTTAACTATAACTTAAAGCAAGAAATTTGGGCTGTGTAACAAACCCAAAGTTCTACCCAATTACTGTTTCCTGCCACTGCAACAGCCAATGCCAACCTTGATAGGCATTTCAATTAACTAAATGTTGTTATACATATTAAAGGAGATATAGATAGATGATAGGTACAGATTTATTTATATATATATATATATATATATATAGAGAGAGAGAGAGAGAGAGAGAGAGAGAGATGAAAAGAGTAAGGAAAGAGACAATGAGGGAAGGAAGGAGGGAGGGAGGGAGAGAGAGGGAGATTCTTTAATTCAAAATAAATTTAAACTTCTAGTTATATGGGTTTTCATGGATTTACATTTTTTGTGTCCTAGTATTTTCCTTATTTGTTAGATGTACTTTGGTTTAAAAAATGCAATATTTTAGGACTTTCTTCTTTATCACATCATTGGCCAACCAATTTTAACAAACTAGTGATAACATATATTGTGTCCCACGATTTTCATCTATGATATAAAGACTATCCAGTAATGCTAGAAAGCTGCTGTTTTCAATCTTATTTATTTTTTTAAGTGTTATTTATTTATTTTGAGAGGGAGAGAGAGAAGATGAGCAGGGGAGAGGCAGAGAGAGAGAGAGGAGAAAGAGAATCCCAAGCAGGCTCCCTGCTGTCAGCGCAGAGCCAACATGGGGCTCCATTTCAGAACAGTGAGATAGATCATAACCTGAGCTGAAATCAAAAGTGGGAGGCTTACCCAACTGAGCCATCCAGGTACCCCCTCTTATAAATTTTTAAAAGTCAAAAGCAGTGAAATATCTTGAGTGGTTATGTGAAATATTAATCATATTTTAAGAAAGCATTTAAAAAATAAAACAAAAAAGGCAATGGATTCCCAAAATTAACTTCAGCAAATTGAAAATTGAAAAACTCAACCAATTAACTGGCTCTATTGTCCATATTTTGCCAAGTAGTCAATTTGGCTGACTCTTCCAAATCAGTGGCGTCCCAGCCCATAAGGAAAACAGTTACATAATTGTTACCTATTAAGTTTCCAAGATTTATTCCTACCAAATTCCAGTAAGATTGGGTTTTATTTTGTCCGTCATGACAGTGAAGGTTTATGGGATCCACTTTTGTATATATTAATAGTAAAAATCATTCCAATCAAGAGAATCTGTAATTTAATGTAGAGAAGAAAAATTAAAAAAAGAAAAAAGAACCATGAGCAGTCTCTGCAGAAAATTTTTGAAATGTTAAATAATAGTCAGTTGGAATCCCAAAATTGAAACCTTAGGCTAATTATGTTTACAGTGGACTTGGGGGGGCGGCCTGGGTGGCTCAGTAAGTTAAGCATCTGACTCTTGATTTCGACTTAGGTCATGATCTCAGCGTTCAGAGGATAGAGCCCCACATTGGGCTACACACTGACAGTGTGGAGCCCCTGCTTGGGATTCTGTCTCTCCCTCTCTCTGCCCCTCCCCCACTCTTGCACACTCCTTCAAAATAAATAAATAAACTTTCAAAAATGGATTTTGAATGCATAGATTGATGATTCTTAACTAGAAGATGGCAAGCATCTTCACTGTTACTAATGTCAATGTGCTTTACCTCTGAGGGATCGATCTCTTAGGTATATTAGATGGCATCCTTGAGAACCACTGGTATAAATAATGAATATACTTGCATTTAGCAATGGGAGAAATAAAAATGATCTCTTTCGTATAAAAATGTATAAACTAAGAACTTTTCAGTAAGGCAAAATAAGATTTAATAATACTATAAGTGCACAATCGTGTGTCATGAGTGAAATATTCAACCTTGCTGATGGATTTATTCTATCAGAAATTAAATGGCAAGAAGGCAATGGTCCTGTGGGCACTTCCAAAACATCTCAACTAAGCTCCTGCAAAAAACAAGCAAATCAAAAGAACAACCACAGAACAAGTACCATATTTGAAACACATCTAGCTCTTATTCACCAGTGTATCTCCATGATTAGCACAGTGGCCAGGACAGTCCCAGATAGGACATACTGGATGCTTCATAAATGTATTTGTTGAATTAATAAATTGAGTCAATCTGGATGAAATTAATTCATTGTTTCCATAGTTATAATTCTGTGAATTTTAAAAACTGATAACTTGTGGTTGCTCAATACTCCCTTGACTCTTATGATGAGAAACAATGGTGAAGTGACATACAAGTATCTTGCATTGATTGCCCTGTTTTATTTGTGTGTTTACAGGCAAATGGACATAGTTTTGTACATATGGAACATGAAAAAGCTGTATTACTACTGAAGAGTTTCCAGAACACAGTAGACCTAGTTATTCAACGTGAGCTTACTGTCTAAATATTTTTTATAAATAGTGAAGATACGTCTAGCCAGACCTAATGTTCAAAAAAAAAAAATTTATACATAGAAACAAATTTTGCCAATTGCTGGACCAATGGCAAACATTAGTGCCAAATGTATAATACTATATGTTAGCACTGATCATCCTTAAAAATGTTAACTATATAAATATGATGTTCATGTGGTTATGTATTAGTTTTAATTGTCAGCCTCTGGCTGTGCATTGGTGCAGTTCTGTTTTTGTTTTTGGTTTGTTTTTTTAATCAAATAAGTTTCTTCTCGAAGTGGATTTCATATAATTTCAGAGCACGGAAGCACATACAAGCTCTTTACGAATTCTGCTCTCCATCAGAAACACTGCCTCAAAGTTGTATATGCCTTTATATAGAAAATACAAATATAAAGAATTGTAATTCCCATAAAATATTTCTAGCACAGGTATATGTTGGCATATATACAAAAAGAATATAGAGAAAAATAATATTTTCATAAACTAAACATCTCGGATTGAGAAAGAAACTATATCTTAAAATAAGACTTTACTATATTGAATCTTTTTCAATAAAAATTACATGATAATGCCTTATGAAAGTAACTGTACATATGGTATAAAGTGTTTATATTTGGTTCCATATTCATTTGCTAAATTCTCATAACACAGAGTGAAATATTTCATAAATTAGCCATTTATCTCTGGGACCTGAATAAAAATAGGACAAACTAATTTGTTCAATGCCTTTAGCTAATTACAAGACACACAGAGTTAAGATACAAACTAAAGGTCATTATAGATAAATCTTTTTCACCACAAATTTAAGCAGTGAATGATGGGTGGCAGGAAAGATATTGCTTTCTTTCTTTCAAATTTATGTTGATTATAAAATGTAGCCCCTGTGATTTCTTTACTTGTAAATGTGGAATTTATTTGTGTGTTGCTTTATCTAATTTGCTACTTTTAAATCATTTTAAATGAGTTTTGGAGATTGATAAAATTTATCATTAAGAAAGACTGTTGTTAGAAAGTTATGGTGGATGATTAAAAAACTTTAGTATTTAAATATGAAACTGCAAATATAATTTCTCAGAGCTGTGGTCTACCTGTAATATTAATTTCAGTGCCTGTTTTTGTGGGCAAAAAATAGAGAAAATACTTTTTTTCCAAAAAAGTTTCAAAGTATATAAAATCCTGAGTCTGTCTTACTGGAGAGAAAGACAAGCATAGTTAATATAGAATTAGTTATTTTTTACATTAGAATTGTTTTCCTCTATAAATGATCAAAATTCATTTTATAATCCTTTAAAAATATTTCTTTTATATATTAGTCATTAATTTGATTAAAATGTTCATTTGAAATTCCAGAATAATTTCCCAGAGTTGGTTGTATGCATGTTCCCCCTCATAGTTCCACATTATATATATATTATATATATATAATGAATTTAGTTTATATGCTAGCGTTTCAAGTACTCTATAAGGATTTTCACAATAGTATCACATATTGATGTCACCAAAGCTCTGAGAGTAATATTTGTAAGTTAACTGTTTTATGGGGACATTGAAAATACTGTATTTTTGTAGGGTCTATTAAAATGAGTGTCACTTATTAGAAGTACAGTGGTATTTTTTGGCAATAGAATTTGTCACTTGAAGGCAAATGATACTTCACTTTATAGATGATGCACTAATTTTGATGTTGCTTTATGTCAGGGTGACATTATACCATGATTTTATAGGGTTTGACATTTAGCAAATGATTAAATGATTGGCCTATTTAATATGTTTCCCAGAAGTAACTTTTAAATGCATTTTAATATATTGACAGTTTCTGATGAGAAATGTCTTTCAGAGCCTAATTTTCTTTGTCAAACACTCACACCAAACCATGGTACCACTGTTTCCAGCTCCTAGTATAGAATGATCGTCATGAATCAAGATAGATGCCCCCCACCCCGCCACTGGCCTCACAAGATCATGTAAAGGAAAAACAAACTCATGGGTATAGTTTGGTGGCAATGAAGCATCTCAAGTCATCCCATCAGTTTTGTTTAATCTTTAACAGGAGAGGTGAGAGAAGAGCCAGATAGAGGACTTCCCAAGTCTCTTCTTATGTCAGGTTTCCACATCAAACCCAGGGTTTCAGGAGATGCTTCTGAGGCACAAAGCTGAGAGGATCGTAGTAAACACCTCTGCCACTCCTGATGTGACAACGTTGTCCCGGGCCAATGCTTTAATCCTTCCTCTTCCATAGGAAGTGAGAAAAAGTGAAAAGGGATCCCTGACCAAATGGAAAAGAAATGTGATGTGCCAAAGCACCTCATTGTCACTTGTACTGCCATGCTGCATACTGAGAAAAGGCAGGTAATAATGAAAAGAAGCATTTTTTTTTTTTAGATTGAATAAAATCACTAACTACTTAAGGGGGTTAAAAAATCTAATTTATTCCATATGTGACCAAAACCAATAATACATTAATTTGAGTATTGACTTTTTTTGGAATAACTGCTTTTGCTGCCTGAATTTGGAATCTGGTTTGTATTAACTGCCCCTCACCAACCCCACTCCTCCCCCAAAAAGTTAAAGGTGTGCCTTTAAAAAAAGAAGATTGACAACAACAAAGGAGTGGAATTCATGATGACTCCAATAGACTCACCTCTTGGTCTTTGATTTTTATTGAGATCTTTTTCCTGAGGCAGCTGTCTATATCTGGTGGATCAGTAAGACACAATGAAGGGGAATGAGAAGGATCAGAGGTGCAAAGAACAAGCACTGAAAAATACTGGTAGAATCCCTACAGATTTGCAAGCCAAATAGACATTAGTGGACAACTTTTAAAAACCAACTTACATGGCTTATAATACATTGTCACAAAATCTCCCTTATGATAATTTCCACCTTCAGACGTAAGTCATCTAGGCATAGTAATTTCAAAATATGAGTGGATTTTTGGCAAGGAATACTCAAAATCAGTATAACATGCTAATATTTACATCATGCTGATTTATCACTCAGTGAAACCTGTAAAATACATGCATCGCCGTTAATTAGAACTGTTAATTATATAAACATCTAACAATCCCAGTCACTTCCGGGTCTTCCATTGGGTTACCACTTTCAATATGAAAAAGGCAGTTTTAAAGAGAGGATGACAAATCAACATTAATTTATTTTTAATCCTAAAGATGGCTGCACACATATTACTAATAAAATTGCTTGCTTAAAAAGTAGTACTGAAATATATTTCACCAGGTGAACTGAAGAGAAAGTGTACTCAGATGAAAGAAAATGAAGAAATTAGATTTATACATTCAAATATTAAGTGAAAAGTATTTGAATTTGCCAAAATGACTAGATGAAGGAAGCCAGAAAAAAACATTTTACTATAAATCATAAAAATCTATTTAATATCTTCACCAAAATTTAAATATTTAGAAAACATAGTGTGTTTCCTAACTTGTCTTTTCATTGGCTGTTAATGCCGTCCTCAGTCAATTTCTGCCCCTCATTGGCACACAGATCAAGAATGTCTACTCTGATGGAGACACTGTTATCAAGAGGCAACAATACAACATAACCAGATAAACCACCATGTCGGCATGTTGGTACAAGACTATTACTCTAAGCCTTTGGTGAATTCAACCAGACAATATGTTTGACTGACTCCTGATATACTGACCAAATAGCAGGTTTATTAAAACACTAGGTCAGTAAAAAGTTATGCAAATAATGAAATTCAATAAGTTAGGAAGATGGGTCCTTTACGTAGTATCAAGAAGAGCAGGGTTGAGTTTCCAGTAAAATTCCTCTCACAGCAATGCTAAATCTTTGTGAGGCTCAATAAAATGTTCAAACACTGGGTTGGTGATGTGCCCTCTCTTATGGTTGTAGTTATCTGGTCATCTGGTTATTGGGGGGAAATCTTCAGATGTGAGATCACCTGCATGAACCTTTTTTCCCAAGCAATACAACTGCTTTCCACTAAGAAAAGCATCTTGCCTTGGCCCAGAATATTTCCCCATCACTCAGTAAGACCATCACCCAAGTATACATTATAGAAAGATAATAGAACATGGGCTGTGGAAAAAAGGATGTGCATAGAAAGCGTGTGGGTTAATATTATAGGAGATCCTGGGTGTCAGCTCTCCAATGCAGCCTTTCAGCTTCATTTGATCTAAACATTTCAGAGAATGTATTTTCTGAAACATCCCACTCTACAAAAGTCAAAGCAGATGCAGTCAAGTTTTCTAGTTATATTTGGAAACTTTTGGGGTCATTTCTGTTTCTAGTATGTAAAACTGACCTCTCTTCATTGCTGCTATTGCTGCTATAGATTCATCCCTCTAACTCCCCATGATGTTCCAAAGGCAGTGGCCGGCTGCTTCCATCCTGTTGACACAAGACTAAGAGGGCCCCTTAAAGTTCTAATTGTTTGGAGACACTTGAGTATCTACTGATGGTTCCAGCTTCCAGCTTGGGAAGAACTTTCTTGGGTGATCAAGGAACCTGGATTAGTAGCATTAACCAAGGTGCAAAGGTGGAACACTTCTGTCTCTGACAACAAACTGTGTGTTCAAGAGCAAGGGTGACAATGCCTTAATAGAACCGTGTTTCCACTTCTGTTTTTTAAGTGTTGAATTTTACCATATTGAGGACTCTTTCTAAGCCTGCCAGCTGATTGCTAGTGGGACAGGTTCCAATCTTCCTCACCTTTGACACTCTCTGCAAGAGAATGGTTTGGAAACATTCTCTTGTGAGGATATAGATTGCAAGCCTTCTATTTTGGAGAAGCCAGAGATTTCTGATGTTTGATTAAAAGGAATAAATGAAAATCTAGGAATATTGACTCCCCTGGACTTTTAACAATGTGATTGTCATAATCTTCCCAAAGAGCAGTTCCAGGGGAAGTAAAGAGAGAAAACTGAAAGGGAAGGGAAATAATACGCTGGTTCCAGCTTTAGAAGCATTACTTCATCTGCTAGTTTCCCTTGTTGGATTTTGTTGTAGGACAGTAAGCTCACACTTGGTAACAACTCACTGAGCACTAAGCAAGATAAGAAATGGAACTGGATGTAAGACAGGCACAGATAAGGATATCTCTGAAGCTGTACCAGTATCTCCCCAAATTATGCTACAAAACACTTTTTTTTTTTGCCTAATATTATTAATTGCAGTACCTAAAGAGTGGAAGATTGTGAAATCCTGACAGTGTTTATGTAAAACGCACTGAAATCCTGTGACTCTTAATAGTCTGGTATCAGAACCAATGTAGGCCTGACCCAAAGAAAAAGCCATGGGTCAAATTTTTACAAATATTATTTTCAAACCTACCATAATTTTCAATGAGTGTGGGAACGAGTGTTGAGTAAAAGTTAAATAAATGATCCAATCTTTCTCTAGTTTGAAAGGTATATATATATATATATATATATATACTTAAACTATCACTGTTGCACAATTGTATTATTTGTGCTAGTTTTTTTTTCCCCCATCTTTAACATGTGTAAGCAGTGTATAGTCAGGTATCTCTATACCTGGATTAAAATATCTTACACAGACTTATTTTCATCAGGAAAATCCATATTTCCTCCACAGGAAAACAATTACTATAGCTGAATCTCAGAAGTTTAAGGCATGTCATTCAAAATTCAAAATATGGGCATTTTATTGGTGAATATAATGAAAACATTAAGTGCAATGTTTACAACTATTTGTGGAGCATCAACTATAGACCAGGCTCTGCAAGGGATACAACATGGTCTCCTCTGCACAGAGTCTCATAACCAAGTGGGAAGATGAGAGAGCTTCCAGAAAAAAAGACAGTACAAGGCAATGTGGTGAGTCCCTTTGTCCCTGCCCTCAACCTGTGTATAGCAAAAGGAAGTAGCATCTTTATCTAGTCAAATCTCTCTTGGGTTTGAGCATGGTTGTTCCATTTGGAGCTACACATAGGTCTCCCTACAGGGTCTTATGGCCTTTGGGAGGCCATTATCAATGTTTGCCAAGATTTAGGGCAAGATTTGATAGGCTAGAAGTGACAAGAGAAGAGACCTTACTGGACAAGATAAGTAGCAACCAGAGTCCCTTGAATCCGTGGAAGAGAATTTTGCCAGTTTGTTCGTTCTAAAGAAGAGAGAGAACATAGTGAAAGATGGTGCTCCTCAACAGCACTGTGTCTATAGGCCCCTGACATGTTCGGGGAAGGAGATGGAAGCCAGTATTTTAAAAGACAAGGACTGTTGGATTGAAGAGTTTCTTCTGTGTTGTGTCCCCAAAGGGTTGCTCCTATGACCACTGCCTCTTACCGACTATTGGGGAGCATGGGAGTCCTGATTATCCAATGTTAGAATGATACACTCAGAAATGCAATGAAGTGAATATTCATTCAGCAGCTGCATTCATTTCAGAAGCTGCATTACTTCACTTCCTTCAGTGGGGTGAGGGACATTTTCGCTGAAGGCTGTTCTTTCCGCCCCATGACTTTGCGTGAGGTTAGATCATACATATTTACATATCATAGAATCTATTTATTCTTCCAAGGAAATCTGATTCCTCTGAATCTAAGAATTGTTGGTTTTTTCTTCACCTTAACTATACATAACCAGTGATGTAGACACCTAGAAATCCTTACCTTTCCCTGAGTATTCCCTGTGATTTTCAACCTCTGCCTTTACCCACACTGGTCCCTCCACTGTGATGTCTTCCTCTTCCCATTCCCTTTCTAAATTATCAAAATTATATCCAGCTCAAGCATCACCACCATCATAAAACTTTACCTGATCTTAACTGGAAGAAATTTCTCTTCCCTATGATAATAAGGTCTTATTAATTTTTTTGCATATTTTATAGTACTTACCACATTCTGTTCTATCTACAGCACTTATCACATAGCTATTTGGTATTTGTTCGTTCTCTCCCATCAACTCCTTGAAAGGATCAGACAATACTTAAAAGAGGCATTCTAGACAGAAGAGCTTCCAGACAGCACATCTGGTTGTGCTTACCATGGATCGTTCGTGCCTGTCATAGACTCAGAAGCATAGTAGGTGCTCAATAAATGTTTATACAATAATTAAATGGATGACAGGATTTTTAAATTTAGTGGGAAGTTTATGTCCAGTTTACACAATCTTAACTCTCAGTTCATTCACCATTCTTAGTCTTTTGTTTCTAGTGTTTTTTTTTTAATTCCCCCTTTTAATCTAATCTTCCTCCCCTCCAATCCTCCAGATCCTCTCCTAAGACCTTTTAAGCTCCTCTTCCACGTGTTAGCAATTGTGTTTAATTTCCCTTATTTGTGTTCTAAGGACCTTAACATTGTCCAAAAAGTTTAAGAAATGGCTTTTGTTCATTGAATTGGAATATATAACATCTATCCTTTTGATTTATTTGGGTTTTTTTTTTTTTCTCATCTTGGAAGAAGTCATGCATATAGATTCCAGAAATATTTCAGAGAAATGAGTGCATGAGGTTGAACTTACAGAGCCATGGTTTTGGCCTTACAGACATCTTAGAGATAATCAAGTCCTGTTTCCTCATTTTATCAGAGGCCCAAAGTCCTAGAGAGGTGATGTGACTGTGAACTGAGAAGACAAACAGATGGCTGGATCTGGTTTTAGACCCCCTTTTAAGGCTCTTCTCCCTGTACATTACGACTTGGTAGATTGCTCAAGCTACTTTTAAAATTTGGAGGCATGGGGAATGGTAAAGAGTTAGGTTGGGAATGGGATTAGGGAAAGGTACTTGGGAAGAAGGAGTCCCCCACCCTATTTTAGCTCTAAAATTTAACTTCTGCCTCATGCTGTCCGTTCTAGAATAAGGAAAAGCCTGTCCAGAGGCCTTTGACCATAGTTCACTCTGACAATGTTTACACATTGCATTTTGGCCTCATTTCATGGACGGATTCCACCACCTGTATCCCTAAAGTGAAAATGTCATATACTCCAGCCAAAATTATCAAAAAAAGCCACAAAAGTTATAGCATTAACATGATGAACTATTTAGATAGATCACAGACAATCTGCATTACTTGATAAAATCACGTGCCCCATGCCAAACTTTTATAGAGGTCAGAATCTGGTCTGTTGATATCAGAGTAGAGAGAAAATTATTTATACTGCCATTAGCATCAGCTTCATTAGATACTTCCCTCATCTAAGGGTTTGAGGGGAAGCAGAATGTAGCCCCTAAAAAGAAAAACAGCATCTAAGAGAGGAAAGCCCTAGGTTGGTAAGCTCCTAACCACATTTCCTTCATTACCTCATAGGATCTTGATTTCCTTCTAAGTAAAGCATTTCTTTCTTAGCTTTCTCTCAGAATTATTTCCCATCTTTTTCTATTTGAGTTTCAACACAAACTGACTACAGAATTGAGTGAAATCTTCCCAAAGTTAAATCCATTTCTCATCTACTATTTTGCTTATACAGATAATATTAATTACTCCATCTGCCTGTCTTTTCATCTCTTTGTGTGAGGGGAACTTGCTACCTCCTCATTATATGAGGAGAACTTGCTAGCTGGCTGATGATGGCTTCTTTTCAGGATTTTTTAAATTCTAGAAACCATAAATATACATTGAAGGAAACAATCATCATCATTTCCTTTAAGAGTATGGTGCCTCAAACTCACCAGAGACCTACGCTTTGCTCTTGTAGCCCAGTGTTTCTATATTTATAGAGGAAAAGAATGCCAATGTCTGTTTGAACCAATTGAAGTGAAAAATGAAAAGTAAATTATTAGTTGATAGAGTAACATTTTAGAGTAGTAAGAATATTTCAAAATAGTAACAGTAATTGAACTATTTTAAGTAAGAGTATTTTAGAATAATAAGAGTGAAAGCAGGCGTGAGAGCTGGTTGGAGAGAAATTAGTACATTAGGGAAATAAGAATGAGAAAAAAAGGGCAAGAAGGGAGGTAACAGAGTGATAGAGAAGAACAGAGAGAAACTGGATGACAGAAATCACATTCAGATTTAGACACACGCTCCAGTCTGTTGGTGACAATGCCCCTCCTTCAGACAGTTCTAGAATTCCCTTCCCCCCCTCCCCTCTCTCCTGGCTGGTAGAGTGATCTTTCAGCTCTCCTTGGTTTCTGGCCTCCCTCCCACTCTTCTAGAAGTAGAAAGAATTCAAAATGAAAAACTGAGGCATGTATTAGAATTATATTTCATTTAATTGCTATTTGTTTCTAGAAACTACTTTCATAATGTAGTGGATAATTTTTTGGACAAGCAACTTCTCAGTATAAAGAAAATCACCAAAAGTTATCTCCTTAAAAAAAAATAACAGGGAAATTTTCTGAAATAAAACCTAATATCAAACAATATATCCATAAGCAAATTCTGAGGGAAAACAAGGGAAATTATTGTCCTATCAGAAGATAGAAAAGGACCTTGAGAAGATCTGGTTAATCTGTCTACCTTCTGGGAAGAATTAATGCTTTTTTAAATTCCTCCAGAGAATAGGCTACCACTTTCCTCAGTAACACACCCTGCAAAGGAAACAAAACATGTTTCATCCCAATAAGACCCTCCGTTTAAATTGCTGGATTCAAATCTGATATATACTATCCTCATCTGTAGTTGCACAGATCCACATACATTTTAGGAACATGTCTGCAGTTAGGAAGAGCTGCCACTAGATGGAGCCCTTATATCTATATTCTGTATCCAAATCCTGGCAATTCTCTAGTTTGGATTACCACTCTCAACAGCCCATTCTCATACCTGTTACGCTGATGTACCTGTGAATAAGTAAGTGTTAATAAATTGTTGATAAAACTTTTAACACCCATTTCTATACTCTTTTGAGACAATTAATTTGAAACAATGCTTTAAATTTAAACAATATAAGAAAACAAATGAAGAGCTTTGGGTTTAAGTAGTTTCTATATTTTTTACTAAACCTTTCTGCTTGTATCCCAATCATAAAGAGACCCAATCATAGGGCTCTCTCTAAGCCTCAGTGAATGTGTGATTTGAAGTTTTGATATTCCCAATTGTTCAGTTTAATTATTACATCCACCTTTTTAATAGTTATTCTCTAATCTCATTGTGATTTCCAAATATTTTGTGCCTATCTGCCATTATTGTAATAAGCTTCCTTACAATGTGCTCATTCTAAATATGTAGAAAGATATTTGCCACAAATTATTTAAAATACATGTTTTTAAATGAGCTGTCTAAAACTTAAACATCAAGAAGTAAATGTGCCTAGCATAGCCTTCCTTACACAGTTCTACAACTAGTTCAACCCAAATATGTATGTATCTGTGTATGGCTTTATTTCCAGCTGATATCTGGCAGTAGCTAGGCATCTAATATAAACTCCTAACTTATCTGTGTAATTAGCATAATATAATCAGATTGTACCTTATTATAAAGGGAATAAGGAATGTATTTCAAAAGATTTCTCATTAAGTGATAATCAGATTCCAAAGGTAGTTTAAAATCTCCCCCACCTCCCTTCTTTCAGTCAGAATGTCTGGGTATTGAAGACAGAGAGCCTCTGGCAGTTTGGGTGACATTGTCCTCAAGCTGTTTTGATTCTTAAATATTTGGAACTTCAGAGTGTCTGATGGCTTGATCGTAGTTTTAAAACCCAAATATTTCTGTTTACTGCTTCTAAGCTAATTATATCCTCACCCTCACAACTTAGCCAGCACCCTTGTATGGGACTCTCCTTTGCTAATTCCATCAGTCCTATTTATTTGTGGGTTCATGGTTTCTCTTAAAACCATTTAATCTTTTCTTCTTCCAACCCCAAGCAAAAATAGAAGGAAAACAAGTTCTTCTTTCCCGAAGTCTATGTAAAACTACTTAAATCCTCTGGTGTTTTCCTCCAGAGGAAACCATTTCCTTCTGGCCCCCTAATCGGGAACCACTAATACAGTGCACTCTTAGGGAATTCATTCAACCTTCTTTGGAGACTAGTCTTTGAATACAATTCTTCAGCCATACTTGTGGTGTCATTCAACTTAGCAATAAGTATTTTGCACTTGATAGAATCACACAGCCTTGTTATGATCAAGACAGATTTCTCTAGCAGGCCATCCCTATGATATGTTCTTTATAAAACCATGAAGGCTGCTGGCAAACATTATAGATATAGGTTTGTGGCCATTTCCCAGGGAAATTTAAACTTGGGACTCTGTGTCTCACACGCACGTGCACACACACACATACACACACACAAGTCAATCATTTTTTAGGTTTTCACTTATTTCTGAAAAATGATATTTACTATCCCTGTGATCTAGGGACCCAAATCATCATAAACCACTCAAAGGTAAAATACTATAACTTCTTTTATTTTTTAAACTTTCCATAAATATCTACAGCATCTTCACCTACACCCTCACAATATATACCCATATTTAGAGCATTCACCCAGGTCTGTGTATGGATTGAAACAGATCTAGCTTCAAGTGCTGTTAAAGCATTTTTCTCTAAGTCTTCCTCTGGACCACCCTAAGATTTGGTCTCTGGACAATCTATGTGTTTATTCTTTTAAAAAAGTTATCAGTAATTAAAACAGTTTGTCTTGCTGTACATGCAATTTAATCAACAAATATTGACGAGCAAAGGATTTTGAGGACAATGGGAGATATAAATAAGCCACAGTGCCCCCTCTCAAGAAACAGTGTAGTGGGGAAACAGACACAGAAAGTCTAACAAATGGTACTGTGTAGGTACAAAACATGAGGGGAGAACGGAGCACAGTGTATTATCACCTTCTCTCCTCCTCTAATAAGATGGCGAATGCTTCCTTTCACCTTTTTGTTTTAACATAATATGAATGAGGAATATTTTTCTATTTCCTTAGGAAGAAGGCAGGCTCCTGTCCCTCATAGATATCCTTTTCCAAAAAAGGACGTCTCAGGTTAATGGAAATAACTGTAGTCCTCCTCTTGAATGAACCATATCAGGGAGGGATAGTCTCTAGGCTAGCTGAGTTCTGGCTTTCCACTTTCACTTGGCTTTGTCCTTCCAAGGGGTTGTCCCTTAAGGGCCAAAGTCAGAGGGGCTGAAGGACTCAATGGCAGCTCCTCTTTCCTGGAGAGAGAGAGTACTGAAGCTTGGCAACAAAGGCCTAATGTGCCGCTTGAAGAGATCAGTCTGAAGAAAGGAGAGAATAGAATGGTGAACGTTTGCTGTCTCTTGAAATTTTGCTTTAAAGTATTTCATTTGTATTTTAAACACAATTAATTCTGGTAGACTTGCATAGTCTAAATATTTATATACTTACATAAAGGAAAAGATCACACTCTTTACTATTAGCAAACACCTCACCATTAGGGGGATGCTTTGTGTTTAGGAACAGAACAGGACTCATTAGAATTCAGTAAGAAAAGCAACTTGAAGAGCACCTATAATGAAATTTTCTAGGAAGCAAAAAACCAGAGAGTGGCTGGACAGAGTGACTAGCAGATACAGATGCGCGCTGTCCAGAGAGATAGACAGCTGAGGTGCTATGGGGCCCATCCCCAGACCCTTCTCTAAGGTCCTTCAGCATCGGCAATTTCACCCGGCAACATCTCTAAGCACTCAGCTGTGGCAGCCATCTAAATTCCCGTAAGTTATATTCTGAGGGAAAAATCTTGTCAGTGACTACTACATTGGCAAGAGAAAGAGAGATACGGTTTTACATCCAACAAAATCCCAGCGTTTTTGTTTGTTCTTTGGGGTTAACGTGAAGGCTTTTATTTATTTTACTCTGGTTAGATTGAGCCTAGAGGTAGAACAGCAACTATATAATCAAGGTGGGTTCAAAAAGTATATGAGTTCAACCATGGTCTGGAAAATTAGTTGCCATTTGGAGACGAAGTGGTGGGTTTTACCTTAGAGCAATTTAGTGTCTTTGTGCACCGTCTTAGAAAATATGTTTATTAAAACTATGCAATGGATTGTGAAGCATGCTTACAGCTATGAGTTAGTGCGTCTTCAATACTTAGTGGGTTTCTGATCCTCAGGTACCACTTTGGACATAGTGCTGGAGATGAAGTTTGAAAAGTATTGGAAAAAGCCCGGTATCCACATATATTCAGTGGCCAACATGAAAAAGCCACATTTTTTTTTTTAACTATTACATTGAACTGTTTATTTATTTAATAGCTATGGAGTGTGATGCTCTTCTTTTTTAGTTTTTTTTTTTGTTTTTAATAAAAATTGTGTATTTGAGGTGTACAACTTGATGATTCAATATACAAATACGTTGGCGAATTATACTACCGTCAAGCTAATTAACTCATCTCCTCACATAGCTACCTTTTTTGTGTGTGTCTGGTGAGAGCCCCTGAAATCTACCCTTTAGGTGGTCTCCAGTATTGAATATGATTTTATCAGCTACAGTCTGCATGCTGTACTCTAGACTTATTCCTCACATTCCTACTATGCAAATATCATCATTCCACCCATAAGACAGCTTTTATACTTCCAAACTGTTGTGAGAGATGAAAGCAATACAAGTCCTAATATTGGCAAGAGTGGTTCTTTTGTGAACTGTATACTCAACTGTATGCAAAACTAGAGGAAACTCTGTAAAAGCTGTGTCTCTAACTCCTTAGCATTCGTGATAGAGCAGGGAATCACTTACACAACCTCAAAGAAGATGGAGAGGAAAAACCAAACTGATTAAAATATTTGAAGGCATCAAATTTAAATTCTCAATACATCATGACATTTGTTAGGACAGTTTTTTAAATTGGCTCAAGAATGAATGGATGTGGTAAAACTATTAAATACAAGAGTGTCAGAGGTGGCCTCCCAGCCTGGAGGAGCTGAAGTTTGTCTAAGATAAGATCTCCCAGTGAGACAATCAGTACAAAGTCACAGAAAAAGCGAATCGTTTTAGTTTAATCCAGAACAGTTAGTATTCCTCCAGGCATCTGCTGCCTGATTTCAGAGACCATATTAGAAATGAAAAGAAGCAGTGTCGTATTTATGACATGTCAAATTCAAAGGCATAGCTGCTTGTGAAGGCCCTGTTATGCTTTGTTCACCTCAGAAAGAGATGTGCTTACCTGTCTGTCCCTCGTACAAACCAGTCCTGCATGTGACTGTAAAGATTAGTCCTGTGTCAGGTCATTGTAATGCCCCCTCCCTGCAAAAACCAACCATAGATGTCTCCAATCCTGAAATTCACTGGAATATTTATATCAGAAATTATTTTAGCGTAAGCAAGATCACTGTACTCAAATCTCTGTTTATCAAGTTTGCCTCCAACTCTGCAAGTGGAGGAAAATTCAGGCATTTTATTGGATTTCAGAATTCTCCAAGAACTCTTGAGAAAACAGAAAATGGGCTTTTGGCATTTCAAGAACCCATTGCTGAGATTATCAGAGGCTTCAGTAAGAAACTCACACAGAACAGTAAATCATTAGTAAATAAACATTTCTAGTGAAATCTATCTCCAGTGTACTTAGCACTGTGCAAAGATCATATTTTATCCAGACCATTTGCAATTAGATGTACCCTAAGGACAGCTATCCAACAATGGCTTGTCTCCTACTTACTGGATGGTGTTTCTAGTTTTTAATGTGTGTGTGTTGGGAGGGCGGGTCAGGGGAAGGGTGTCACTACCACTTGAAAATTAGCTTTCCGGGAAGGATCCAATCGAGTCATCTACACTGTGACTTTCCCTCATCTCCTCAGGACAACTGCATTTAAATATGGGCCAAAAGCTTAAGTCACAGGAACGAGGCATTAATCGTTGGATTTCAGAAAATAGCCTTTTGGGAAGCTTAAGGGACACAATGGTGCAGTTTCCCTAGAACCTCTGAAAGTACAATGTGTACGTCTGCCTTCCTCAGATTAGGTGGATGCTTCAAGTCCTGGTTGAAGATTGCCCTAGAATCCTAGAGTCTGGTTTGATCAGTTTATGATCAACTCCAGAATGACAGAGGCATATACATAGAGAGGACTTGTATCGGGTGAAGTGAAATAATTACTTCCTTAATGAAAAACTAATTTAAATTCTAGGTTACAGTAGCTGCTTGTTGGGGGATGGCAACCACAAATTTAAAGTTGTGATTTTTTTTTTTTTTTTAATATTCAGGAATGTGTTTCAAGCAATAATATATTAGGTGTGCAATACTTCCGTCAGGTAGATTGTCCTGGCTTTGGAAAGGCAAGAAGAAAATTGTTATGGCAGTCTGCTTTTATTTTTCAGGTTAAGCATGGATATGCCTTTTGAGGGTAGCTTTGATCATATGGTTAACTTGACGTTTGGACTGACGAGTTTAACCTCACCAGGGATGGGACTGGATTTGAGTCCCCCTTGTCCAAACTACAACATGCTTACTGCCTTCTCCCCCGCATCCCCCCACATCTCAGCCTCCAGGATCAGCTACCAACATGGCATTTTGTCCATTTTCATTGGTCTGACCACCCGAGGAATGTCCTGTTTCTTTAAATCCCCAGTGCTCAAATTGCCATGTAGAAACCAACTCCCTATCAATTTTCTCCACATTTAATCCTCAGCTCCTTGTCATATTTTCATTTTTCTGCATTGGTTCCCATGGTAACGAGTCTATTGGCAGAGAAAGTGTGACTCTGCTTTTAGCCTTCCACACAATACAAAATCCTTCTAGTGATCCTCAGGCAAGTGTCATACTAAAAGGCAGGAAGAGACTACAGTTCCCTAGGCTAATGCCTCTAATCCCTTACCCTACTGCATTTATTTCCCACCTATCCCCAAACCAGACCCACGGCCCAGAATCCCTTCACCTTTTGATACGAGTATTCAAAGCGCCCCCCCACCCCAACCAACTAGAGATGCAAGGATTGAACCTTTTTGTTCAGATGGCTTCCTCTTCTAAGTGTCAGTAACTTAACTGACATAAATGTATAGTTGATGGCAGTGGCCATTTGGAGGCAACATGGGAGAAGCAACTTGCACTCATTTTTCTACAAAATATCCTCAGTATGCATCTAGGATGTATACAGACCGGGGAATAAGTATGTCCTGAATCGAGCCTTAGGTCAGTGTCTAATGTTAGGGATGGGGACATTTAAACAGATTTTCTCCTAACCGACTAGTTAGTGGCACATGAGGGGAAGCCAAGGAGTCATCCCAGAGAACGGAGCTCCTGAGGAAGAGGAAGAGATAACAAAGATGTAGATGAGTAAAGAAAACATTGTAACTGGTGGCTGAATGTGGGCAAGGGAGCTTCAGCTGGCACAATTCAGGGTTCGAGTAGGGAAAAGGTAAGAAAACCATTGAAAGCTAAGGAAATGGAGCATAGAGAAAAAAGGAGTTTTTGAGTTAACTGTCTGCAGAAAGGGAGGGAGCCTGCAAATGAGAGAATAGCTTTACACAGACTTTGGCCCAACTGCATCTACAAAATATTTTTCCAAGTAATGTTTCTCTTAATAACAGATTATGTTTTGTTTTGAATTTTAGAATTCCACTGTGGGTTGGCAGTTAGTTATATGCCTAACAACCCCAAATCTCCTATGTCCTCAATATTTAGAAAAAAATCAGGAACTGTTCATCAGAAATTAAACAGTCCTCATGCTGAATGTGCTTTTTATTTATTTTTTGAAAAGTTAATGAATTCAGGGGAATGAAAATAGATGTTAGAAGTAAAAATGTGGGTATCTATACTTAAGAAAATTATCAAATGTAAGTGATCTCTTTTTTCGTTGGGTCTTATAAAATATGTGATACTTAAGCACATTGAAGTTTTCAAGTCAGCTGATAATATTGTACAAAGGTATTTTTGGCCCTTTAAAGGTTATTTTCCTACATTAAGAAAAGTTTTCTTATATTAAAAACTTTTTATTGTGACTCAGGTTTTGTGTCTTTGTATAGACACACATATGTAGGTGTTTTTCTTTGCACACTTGTTTTGCACAGGTAAAGCAATGAGATTAATGCCCAGGTATGCAGGTCAACTGACTTTTATGATAGCTAGATTAATGAAGGTATTTGATGAATGGACAAAAGCAATCATATTATAACTCTTTGTATCTTTCCATCTCTCTTCCCCTTCCCCAGCCTCTACTAAAGAACATCTCTTAATTAGTCAGGAAATCTTATGTAATTTTTTGGAAAGTCCACAGGAAAACCAAGTTGCAAGTCTCAGGCAGATAGAACATAAAACAGTTCCATATTTGTTACAATGATCATTAGTTTTCAGAATGTAGTGCCAGAATCAATTCCATATTCAATACTTGTAGTCTTTCCTTGCAGAGGACTCTTACTGGTCTTGAATGTGGAAAAGGCATCTGTTCAGGGCAGTGCGTAGTGTTGTCTGTTAAGTTTTACTCTGGTAATTTGGTTTTAGCTTTGATGACACCTAGTGTCAATGGAATGCAATAAATGTTTTATACCGCTTTATGATGTTTAGGTGTTTCCCTTTAACACCCTCAACTACATTTTTCTCCTTGAAAACACAAGCCTTACTGTTTTCTGTTTGAAATGAAGAGAAAGATAATTGATAGGCAGATAAGCTGGATATTTTTGTCTCAAAGCCAGTCAAGTTTCTCTTTGTACTCAGCATAGAGAAGGGACTAAAGGAAGCTTAAGGACAATGGCATTGTCCTCATATAAAAGAGCAATTTTTTCCTAGTTAAAAAATCGGAGGTGAATCTACTAAATTGTTTGCAAATTTCAAAGACCATCTCAAATAACCTTGCAAAAGTAAGGCTGCAAGTACTATAGTTTCATTTTCCCACTGTATAACCACCTAAGGGCACCCTCCCCACCCAGCTGCATATAAGTAAAACATAAGGTGAACTATGGTCTCTTTCTACTCAGAAAAGAAATATTAACAGCAGCAATTCTAAATAGACAGTGCTAGACTTTTAATCGGTCTGTAAAAAATTATAAGTAAAAGGATACTAGATACAGGTTTTTAGAATTTTAAGTACCCATGAAAATTATTCTTTCATTCCTAAACTACTTGACAATTGATTACTTTGGACCTTAGTTACTTAGAGGGATACAATCCTTTTATTACTATGTAAAAAAGTTCTAATTCCACCTATTTATATTAATATTTTTCCATATGCTAAACACATGCACACACATATAAACTGTCCATTTTTCCTTTGAGAGCATATAATCAGCTAGTGAAATATTTCACTCTTTCGTAGGTTTAAGAAAAATTCCCATGCAGTGATGCAACACTGGGCCACTATTTTAGTAAGATGAAGACAGTCTCTAGACTCATTCTTTTTCAACATCTGACTTCACTACCATATGTGCAGCACAACAGTGACATCTTAAGGCCAAGTAACTAGAATTCCTTTAGCCAGAGAATTGGGATCTGTTTTCAAAGAAATTTCATTACGTTATCAAGTAGTTTTCAGGTTCACAGTTTGCAACTGGTAGATCTTTATAAATGCTTCTTTATGACTTCTTTTGCAGTCTTTGTGAACATTTTAATGTGCACTGGTGAACACTAACATTTTACATAGACATATTGTATATTAATGCATGCATTTCATTGCATAGTTTATTGACACTCCCCTTGTAAAGCTTTTATGGAAGAAGCAACAAGCCACAGCAGTATAGCAAAAGAGGCTTAATCTTTATAAATTGGGGCCTTTTCTGTCTCTTTGCTAGGCTAGGTGGCTGTATACAAATTCGGGTGGGAGGGGCAGGAAACACCTCTTAACATTTAAGGTTTTCTACATGGGTGAACTGTAGCCAATTCAAAACAAATTGCTTACTTTAATAACAAATTTTACCATTTTATAAAAAACAATTAAATCATGACATGTTTAATTGAAATGGCTGTATTGTAATTAATATTTTGAGATAATTGTGATTTTGAGCTTAAATTATATATAAAAAGTTGTCATTTTTGTATGTGTTAACAAACTGTATCACAATTAACAGTACTTTTTAGTTGAACTACATATTGATGTAAATAAAAACTGAATGAAGACATATTTACTACTTTATTAACATAGATTGTGAATGTACTTAATGGTTTTTTTCTTTTGCAGTATAAGACCATAATGACCTTGAAAGCTGCTTCATTTTATGTGCAAAGGAGTCCTATGAATCTATATTTTAAATTTACTGAATCAGTGAAATTAATTACTTTGTCAGTTAATTTGCAAATGCAAGCTGTATTCTCCAGTTTATTTTATGTACTGACACTAATTGGTAAAGGTGTACAATGTGATTAGAATGCATTTTGAAGATGCTTTCTGTACAGATACAAAATACAGGGACTAAAATAATGCTGTGCAGTGTATAGCAGAGCCATTTTTCGGCTTTGGTGTACTCAACTTTTTCAGTATTTAAAAACGTGTTTTGAATAACATAAAAGTCTCTTTATTGTATAAATAATAAAATGTCACCTTATTGTAAAGTGTCTTTTGTTTAATATCAAAGCCGATTTCTTAGCCACACAGTTGTGAAAAAGGCATGTTTCTTTTAAACCAAAAACATAACCATTATAAGCAATATTTGAAAAATGTAACTTTTATTACGGACATGTAGCTATTTATCCTTATTGGCAATGTTTTTTTTTTTTTTTTTTTTCCCCATAATATGAGCATGCCACAATCACTCAAAAGCTAGCTAGCTACCTACATACCTGTCTATATAAATTAATAGACATTCTGTTGATTGGCTACTTAATAGATTCACATGGTAAGTTTCATAATGACTGATCAGCCTACTTCTGGTATTTTTGGTGTAAGTAAAAATGTTTATATTTTATTTTTTACTAAATCAAGTTAACCTATAACAAATTCCCTTTCAGAAAATTACCACATTAACTATAGGTTCAGTCTTATGAAGATTAGAAGCAAATTTGAAAAGTAAGGCTCTGGAAATAAAAAAAATGCACAAGGTTGGGTTAGAACACACCAAAAGAGTAGGTTATGTGTACAAATACCTGCTAAGTAAGTATTTAAGAAAGTACAGGTCAAGATTTCATTGCAGTATATGTTGTTAGTTATTTTCTGCTGCTGCTAACTATAGAATTAATAAAATAAGGTCTTCAGGACTTTAAAAAGAACAAAAGTTATTTTTAAACACTCATACTTGGAAGATAAAAATATGCAGATCCAATCTCTTTAAATTTCTTGAATCCAGAAGTACTAGATTATTGTAAGGAAACTTATTACCAAGATATCATAAAAAATAGACATACTGTATATTAATACATGCATTTCATTGCAAGTTTTAAATTCAAAATTGTGAGAAAAATTATAACACTTTTACTGTTTTCTCTACCAGTAACTACACTTCATGTAGCATTTCTGACAAAATGGTTTCATAAGATATGGGGAAAAGGCTAGAAAAGAAACATTTCAACTAGATTAAAACAAAAACAAGACAGTGAATATTAATTTAAAACTTATACCAAGACTAACCGTATCACATAAGTCTTATCATGGGTAAGAAAAAGTCATTTTTTTAAACACCAAAGAACAGTTTTGAATAAAATTCAATCCAATTTTATATCTAACAAAAAGGTAGAAATTAGATGGTCATATTCAAATTCATTGGTCACATTATATGTAACACAATGAGAAATGGGGAGAAAAAACCCACTTCTACAAAAATGCTTTATCATTATAAAAATATTAAGCTACATTAAATAAAAATTCACATCTGAAGAAACTGCTATCTTATAAGGAATGAAAGTAAGATAAATCTTATGCAAAACAATCAGAATAAATGCATTAACACTGTATGTGGTTATCACAATTATAAATGCACACGATACCTTAGAAAAACATTACTTATCAATGTTAAGAAGTCTAAGAATGAACATGATCAAGATTATACAACAACTCCAATTTAAGTAGGAATCCGGTCTCTCAAATATTCCAGAATAGCAGCTGTTCCTTTCATTAATATGGCTGCTCGAGGAACACGGAATGGATTTCCATCTAGCAGTAATGTTCTAAACAAAAGAGAGAATTAAGAATTTCAACATTTTCCATTAGGAAGGCTTTTATTCTAACTTCATTTGCAACTTTATAAATAAAATGTGTGTATTATTTTCTACTTGTCCCTTTTCAAATCTAAGCATTTCAATAGTTGGAATTAGAACTACAATAATAACCCAAACAACATTAACTGAACACTTATTATATGAAAGGTATTGTGTTGAGTAATTTATATTCACTGACTCTCTTAATCATCTTACAACCCTATGATCTAGACAGCATTAATATTCCTATCTAATAGATAAGGAAGCATAAATCCTGAGGAGTAAGAAAGACATATCCAAGATCATTCAGCTACTAAACAGAGGAGCTGTGACAGGAACCCCCATTTTACCCATCCTCTTCTCAATCTTATAATGATCATATACAACATGGTTCAATTATATTTACACATTAGAATGAGCATACTGACAAGTACTCATACCAAGGACTATAATAAAATCCACATATCCCACCTCCACCCTGAGAAACATTAACACGTGTCTGCTCTCCACCTCCCTTGACAGATACACACACAAAATCTATTCACATGTTCTGAAATGAGGTTTAATTTGAGATTTGAGTGCTGTTTGATTTGTTTCTTTATATAACTAATGAAATAAATTATAAAATAAAGAGACTTTTATTTTAATTTTCAAACTTAGGTGTGTAAATAAAGTCAAACGATTCACACCTTATTATACAGTAGATCTAAATTACATCTTCAGTATTTCTATGGTCCATGGGGATTCTTTTAAAGGCCGTTTTCTTAATTTATAGAAAGGAGTTCATTACAGTCAATCCTCCTTATTCACAGACTCCTTATGCACTAACTTGCCTATCATCAAAATTTATTAGTAACCCCAAATCAATACTCATGGCACTTTCGAGGTCATTTTTGGATATTGCACAGGGCAGCAAGAAATTTGAGTCAATCAATAAGCACATTCTCAGCTGAGGTTAAACAGGTGATGTTCTCCCTTCTTGTGTCAGTTCTCATACTGTAATCAAGTGTCCTTTCTGTGGTCTAGTTAGTACAACATTTTTTGCATTTTTGTACTTTGTGTTGGTGATCTCACTGTTTAAAATTGGCCTGCCAAGTAAGGGCTCAAGTGTTGTCTAGTTTCCCTAAACACAAGAAGACTATCGTGTGCCTTACAGAGAAAATACATGTCAGATAAGCGTCATTCAGGCATGAATTATAGTATTATTTGGCCATAGTTAAATGTTAATGAATAAATAACATGAAATACAGAAACACACAGAGAACAAGGTTATGTATTGACTGGTTCATGAAAATGTGACCAGAGGCTCAAAAGAACCTAACTCGATACTTCCCCAGCAGAAATGGCTCAGTTTTCATGAATTTGGTGTTCACAGAGACTTTATAGAATACAAACTACTGCAAATGACGAGAACCAACAGTATTTTACTCTTACATTCACTAATACGAGGTACCAAAGCAGATGTCAGGGTGTCCTAGTAAAATATGCCAAGCCATCATCAGTTTCAATAAATTACTTCTGAAACATTCTGCTTAAGCACTTGGCTTTCTGTTGACATCTCAAACTCACTTTCCATTTATTTAACCAGCACTTATTGGGTGCTTACTGTGTTCTAGGCACTGGGACAACTCTTTTCTAAAGGAGGTAAAAGAAATGGTATAAATGAGTCCAAACAAATCAGGATGGAAAATCAGAGGAGGGACTAACTGCTTGGAGAAGCGAGAAAGTTTTCAAAGATGATACTTAGGTTGATTGCTGATAAAAGCAGGGTAAAGGCATTTGAGACTAAGGTAACAGCTAACACAAAGAATAAGGAAGACCATGCTGGGCTTGAAATACATGGTGACAGTCTGTAACAGATTCTGAAAAACCTTACCTGCACAACTGACATTTTTACACAGTGGAGTTTCAAGTTAGACATATATATAGTGATGACAAAAGTATCAGAAAACAGTAACTACACTATATTATACCATATAAGCAAAGCTAAAAAAAATTATATTTGCTAAAACCTGAAAAGCACAATTGGTATTCTGGATTTTGTTACCTGTTATTTTTAATACAACGTCAATCTTTTTTTACTTCAACTGTCCTACAAAAGTACCTCAATAAGAGAGAAAAAAAAATCCTTACAAATCAATAAAATCAATGGAAAACTCTAGTAGAATGGTGTAGCTACCTTAAGTTCACACAATTACCAAGCTCTGGTGGAATCTGAAGTAGGTCATTATTTTGAAGGTCCAATGTGATCAGCTTTTCCATTGCCTTCATTTTCTGAGGGTCCACAGATCCAACCTGATTGTTACTAATCAAAATTGTTTCAAGTGTGGGGATGTGATACAGAACTTCAGGTAGTATTTTGAACCTATTAAAATATGAACAGAACACCTAAATATATTGGGATCAGGGCAAAAGCATTCTTTCAAATGGATTATCTTAAGTCTGTTATCATGATGTAGTTTTCTTTAGTGTAATTCATTTTGTATTTGATATAAGTCCTCTATCCCAATTTTCAAGAAAATGAACTGATTTTGGAAATCTTGAAATATATGTTAAGTGGACAGACTTGTAACACTTTCTACTTATTGTGTAAATCCAACAATGTTTTTCTCCCATGTTTTTCTCTTCACATTTAAGAAACCGGGAAATCCTTCTGAGATTCTCTATAAAATGTCTCCATGTAGGTATTATTCCTTAGTTCATTTTTACTTCTTATGAGACAGAATTACTGCCAATGTTTTAAGTAAATGTTAGAGATTTGTATTTTGCTTTGATGAAGCTTCCAAATGAGTGTATTCTTGGTTCTTCAAAAGATGACTGACTAACATAGCCTGCTGCTTCCTCATCCAAAGCAACACTGAAGATGCCACAAGAAAGAAGGGAAGGCTGACAGCTCTCAGCAATTAATGCAACATTATTGAGGATCTTTTGGGGGACAGTGGCTGGTTTGGTTTCAGTGTGAGATAAACTGTGTCATGGACTAGAAATGACAAGGGATGGGCTGAAGGACAGTTTTATAGTTGTGGCCTTTTTACTTCCACATACAGGCCTTCTTTTGCTGCCTTGATGTAGAAAGAGAGAAAGAAAGAAAGAAAAAGAAAGAAAGAAAGAAAGAAAGAAAGAAAGAAAGAAAGAGAAAAGAAAAGAGGAGAGACATGGAGGGAGGGAGGGAGGAAAGGGGGGAAGGGAGAGAGGAAGAAAGAAAAGATGAGAAAAGGAAAGAAAAGAAGAGAAAGACTAGCAAAGGTAAACTCAAGGCAGCTCTGAAGTTCCAGAGGGACTGGCGAGTGAATAACTAGGAGCACAGATGGACTGAACAGCCCCTAAGCGGTCTTCCTCTTTTTCCACACCAATGCATGAAGAAGCTAATTTAAAAAGGTGTAGCTCACCTGTTCACACAGAAGTTAGGTTAGCTTTTGCCATCTCCCCACAGACGTTACTTGACAGTGTGATTGACAGCTCAATAGAAAACTTAATAGAGAACTGATAGTTTGATTCACAAATAAAAATTAGCAGAGATCCAAGTAGATATATTTTTAAATAATGACAATAATGATATCATTGTTGACCTACACATGAGAAAGCATGAGCAATAATGAAGCAGACAGGACAAAAATTTAAAGAGGCAGTATTTTAGTTACATCACTGTGCCTTAGCCTCGTCAACTGCAAATGAGGAATAATAATAGTACTAAACTTACACACTTGTTATAAGGACTGAATAATTCTATTTCAGCTGGAATACAGTAAGTAAACGTTAGCTATTAATATTTAGATTGTTAGCAGAATCACTTTCATCATAGGAAACACTATGACATAGTTGTTAAGAGCCCAACTCGTGGAGGCAAACCACCTGGGCTCAAACCCCAGATTATTTACTATTTATGTGAACCTTAGGTGAGTTACTTAACTTCTAATCCTTGATTTTTAAGTGATCATGGTAATACAGAACTATAATGACAGAAACCACCTTTTCTGAGGATTAAATGCGATGTATGTACTTAGTCCTCTATCAGCACATAATAAGTTCCCATTAAATATTAGTTTCTCTTCTTTTTTAAATGACTTTATTTATTTATTTAGAGAGACACAGAGAGAGAGAGAAGAGTGTGCAAGTGGGGAAGGAGCAGAGAGGGAGAGAGAGAATCCCAAGCAGGCTCTCTGCTATCAATGTACAGCCTGATGAGGGGCTCGAACCCACAAACCATGAGATCATGACCTAAGCCTAAATCCAAAGTTGGAGGCTTAAATGACTGAGCTACCTATGTGCCCCAATATTAGCTACTCTTAATTATTAGCAGTATCTTTATAGTGTTTGCAGAATAAAATCTATTATTTAGTATATAAATCCCTCAGAGGGCCTGCTACTGCTTATATGCCAAACTTCATTTGTTACTTCTACTTCTCTAGCCCCTTACTTTATGGTCTGATCCATATCAAACTGCTTGACATGTCCCAAACACAAAGTGTTCTCACATTTTTGTGCCTTAGTACATGTTATTTACTCCACCTTGGATGCCCTATCCCTGTGTGTCTGGCCAACATCTAATTTTCAAGTCTTACTTTCAATGCTGTCTCCTCCACCTTCAAGCAATCTCAGGAAATACATTTACCTATGCACTGTGTTTTCCCTATAACAATTATAATTATTTATTTGCATATCTGTCTTCCTACTGGGCTGTAAGTTTCAGTTTCTTAAAATTGTTAAAAGGAACAAAATGTATACTAGACATCAGCTGTGAAAATTCTAAGAAAGCAATATCACTTTTTAATTCTAAGTAGAATAAAGTGAAAATAGACCTGAATATTTAAATAAAATAAACACATGGGGCTGTTTTATTTGGTTCTTTTAGCTGTATTCTCTAGTAAAACCTACAAATTCTCCACAGAAAAATCCTTAGTCATGGATTAGTCGGTTCTGTCTCTCACCTGTTAAAGGAAAGATTAATTGTTTGTAGTCTTATCAGTGATTCCATTTCTTCAGGCAAAGAATTTAAAAAATTGTTCCTAAATTGGAAAAAAAAAAAAAAAGAGATGATTTACAAAGTTTGAAAATCTGTACAACTTTAATTTATAATTAAAGTGTTGATCAGACAAAAAAATTACGTAGCTTGGTTTCTCAGTCCTTGATCTATCTCATTAAAGCTAAGTCCTAAGAATTCTGAATTAGTCAGCTGTCTCAGGTATTTGATTTGTATGCCAAATCCTAATACCAATATGCAACCAATTGATAAAACAACCAAGTCTTTAATAATAGATTTAACAGGGCAACACTGTAAACTAATCCCTTATCTCCTTTAAACTGAGCTCATCAATACTTCTCACAGATAGGGCCCTTGAGATCATGCCTATGAATATCACATTATTTGATTCCACAAATATTTGATTGGTGTTTAATACTTATATCTTGCACACAGACATGAAATTCTACTCCAAGAAGAAGTGTAAAATTATATGAAAAAAAAAAAAAAAAGAAGGGAAAAGTAATGAGATTCTATGAATTTAGAAATTTGGAGCTTTCTACCACATAGGCATTAAGCAAGTTCATTTCAACTCTAAGTTTATAATTTCAATTTGCACAATGCATATGTTTTTTTTTTAGAATCTTATGATGAAACATGGCAGTAAACAGAATCGCATTTATTGTTGGAAGGATCTGGGAACAATGTTAAAAGAAAGGCTAATAAGAAGGTAGAAGGATTCTAGAAACTATATAATTACTAATAATAGAAAATATTTGTGAGAAAATTATATCCAACTAGATGGCTACCTATTAGCTGAATTTTTTCTAAATTTCTTTGCATTCCAAAGTCAAGCCTAATATGTTAAGTCATACTTTCTACACCTATGTTCTTTTTTTCTTTTCTCCATACCTTTCTCCAGTTATAAAGACAGTTATTATTAAGTTGTACTGAATAACTCACTGGTGATTTCTATTCTTTTCCTAGAGTCATAAATACCTACCGATATCAGATATAAAAGTGTATATTAGTCACTTAATTAGAAACCTAAAGGTATAGTTATAGACAATGGCATACACACACACACACACACACACACACACAAGAATGAGACAAAAGTATAGATAGCAAGAATGAGTACATGAATTCATTCTCTCTGAATTCATTAATTCTCCATTAATACTAAACTAAAATATGGTTTTACACTACTTTGCCAGTGTAACTACCAACTCAAAACAAGCAATTCTACATTTAATACGAGCAGAGTATTAGATTTGCTTTAATTCCATAAGAAAAAATAAAAAATGTCTCTATAGAAAGAATAGAGAATAAATTCTCAAACAGATATAACTTAGCTTGTTATTTGCCTATTATTTGAGCAGAATAAGAGGAGCTATGCGTTAAATAAACTAAAAGCACACCCAGTAACAGTATAGGAGTAGGAAGCCTAGAAAATAAGAGATATAGCTTACAAATAAAGACTTAAAGCCCAAACAAATAAATGACTATCTACCCCTGAGCCATTTATTATTACCCTCAAAGAACTGTGACAATTCTGATGCTGTCTCTTCAATTTAGGACACATTTAAATTAAACTTCTTATTACCACTGCAGGGCTTTAAATAGTTTCTTTCCTTTTGTTGCCACTCAGGCTGTTCTTTTTCTTTATTTCTGGCCTTGCACATTTAACATAATATTTGAAACCACAAAGGTTCTTTTTAAGAGAAGCCATCCTAGCTGCTGTGCCAGCAGAGAATTTTGACAGTTTTAATTTACTTTCAGGAAAGGAACAGTGTGAAACAAACACTTTCCATGTGTTATTTGTAACTTTGCTTACGTAGGAATTTAAAGAATGTGTTCATATTTTCTAATTTTTCAAATAATTATTTCTTATTTAACTTATAAACTGCCTACAAATGATAGATGTTTGATTAAATTATTTCCTAAATGCTTAATTTTAGACTTGTCCTAAAATGTTATTAATTACCTAAAGACCAATTTCCACGATTGGTTAGGAAATATGAGAGAAAGGGCAAATGTTAGGCAAAACTCAAAGACACATTATAATGAAAAAGTGAAGCAATAGTATCAATAAATACCTGAGATCTAAAAAAGTCAATTTTTGAAGCATGCATAAATCCAAGGATATGGAGGAAAGCCTATTAAAACTGAGATTGACATCAGAAACCATTTCCTTCAGTTCCACAATCCTGAAACAAAGAACATTTTAAAATTTTAGCCCTTGAATTTACTGTCAGAACTTCAAAACTATAAGCAGACCATGGCGGGGGGAAACTCTGATATAATTTTTGCTAATTAAGATTTTTCTAGGGGCGCCTGGGTGGCTCAGTTGGTTATTGTCTGACTTTGGCTCAGGTCATGATGTTACGGCTCATGAGTTCAGGCCCTGCATTGGGCTCTGTGCTGATAGCTCAGAGCCTGGAGACTGCTTCAGATTCTGTGTCTCCCTTTCTCTCTGCCCTCTCGCACTCATGCTGTCTCACTCTCTCAAAAATAAATACATTAAAAATTGAAAAAATAGGGGTGCCTGGGTGGCTCAGTTGGTTGAGCGTCCGACTTCAGCTCAGGTCATGATCTCACAGCTCGTGAGTTCGAGCCCCGCGTCGGGCTCTGTGCTGACCGCTCAGAGCCTGGAGCCTGCTTCTGCTTCTGTGTCTCCCTCTCTCTCTGCCCCTAACCCACTCACATTCTGTCTCTGTCTCTCTCAATAATAAATAAACATTAAAAAAAAAATTAAAAAATAAAATTAAAAAAATAAAATAAAAAGATTTTCCGTAACTTTTACTCTTCTCACAAAATTTCAGTTTAGATGTGTATTCTGTATTATAGTTTTCTTTTTAGACTGCATAATACAATATTCTCAGTATCTGAGTACTTCACAATCTTTTCTATGATATGTCAACATTTTCAAGTATAGATGATATGTCAACATTTTCAAGTATAGTATTTTTTGTCCAAATTATCATTAATCATGAATGGAAGAAAACATTAAGTTAATTCCTAGGTTTGGTGTCACAGCTAAGCAATTTAAGTCAAAGACTTAAATGTTTCTAAAGCAAGCCTGATCAACATTAGTCATTTTAAAGCATGCTACTAACTATAAGAACAAAAAATGTTATGGGGCGCCTGGGTGGCTCAGTCGGTTAAGCGTCTGACTTTGGCTCAGGTCATGATCTCGCGGTCTGTGAGTTCGAGCCCCGTGTCGGGCTCTGTGCTGAATGCTCAGAGCCTGGAGCCTGTTCCAGATTCTGTGTCTCCCTCTCTCTCTGACCCTCCCCCGTTCATGCTCTGTCTCTCTCTGTCTCAAAAATAAATAAACGTTAGGGGCGCCTGGGTGGCGCAGTCGGTTAAGCGTCCGACTTCAGCCAGGTCACGATCTCGCGGTCCGTGAGTTCGAGCCCCGCGTCAGGCTCTGGACTGATGGCTCGGAGCCTGGAGCCTGTTTCCGATTCTGTGTCTCCCTCTCTCTCTGCCCCTCCCCCGTTCATGCTCTGTCTCTCTCTGTCCCAAAAATAAATAAAAAACGTTGAAAAAAAAAAATTAAAAAATAAATAAATAAATAAATAAATAAATAAACGTTAAAAAAAAAATTAGAAGAAAAAAAAGAACAAAAAATGTTATATACAATTTGCTTAGAAATGTAAGTTAAGCTATAACTATAAATCATTTTTTTCTATCGTATTAGCAAACTGAAGAAAGAAAGTTATCAGCTGCTAAAGAAAGATGAGTTTGGGTAAGTAACTGATAAGAAAATTTTGGAAAGTTTTTGGATATTTGAATTGAGAGTCATACCCCTTTTAGGAATTCTCCTGGAAACCTGGCCTAAAGAAACAGAATGTTTTGCTTTACTTATTGCCATAATTAACCTATGGTATATAGATGAATTAGATTTTATTTTTATTATTATTTTTTTTAGAGAGCAATACAGAGTGCGAACAGGGTAAAAGGGCAGAGAGAGAGAAAGAGAGAGACAGAGAGACAGAGAGACAAAGAGACAGAGAGAGAGAATCCCAAGCAGGCTCCACATTCACCATGGAGCTTGACACAGGGCTCAATCCCACAACCCTGGGATCATGACCCAAGCTGAAATCAAAGTCTGACGCTCAACTGACTGAGCCACCCAAGTGTCCACAGATAAATTAGATTTTAAAAGTATTGTTTACAACATAGGGAAACACTTATGACATATAAACCAGCTGGGATACAAATGGTATATATAAATCTAAATGGGAAATAGCTTGAAATAAAACATGCCATGAATAGAATAAATCAGAATAAATCAATAAATAGAAATGATCTGTCCCTTCATTTAGTTCAAATGTTTATGAATAAGTATTATTTTCACAATCAGGAAATAATATAGTGAAAACTGTGACTTGTGAAATAAAAATTTAAGAAAGAGGGAAAATGACTCAGAAACTCTAGATCAAGGTATGTCTTTACTATCTTTCTTCTTTGGCTCTCTAAATTGCAAAAAAAAAAAATATGAGGAACTAACAGAGGTAACAGAAAACCATACTGTTGTGCATACGAACAACCAGATTGTCAGGTAAAACGAAAAAGTAAGTTATAAGGTGATATCTTTTAACTCCTTCCATCTTCATTCCCAGTTTTGATCCAGGATCTCCAAGGCAAACTTATCCTGAGAGCAAATCTAAGTGCTTAGTTATTCTGTCAAATACACTCTGAGCCCTTTAAACAAGAGATGAACTAGTTCTCCTTTAGCAACAGAATCTCAAAGTTCTGTTTTAAGATCAAAGTCTTTTAAGATCTGTGTTCTCTGGGGTGCCTCATGGCTCAGTTGGTTAAGCATCCAACTTTTGGTTTCAGCTCAGGTCATGAGCTCATGGTTTGTGAGTTCAAGCCTCGTGTCAGGCTCTGTGCTGACAATGCAGAACCTCCTTGGGATTCTTTCTCTCCCTCTCTCTCTGCCCCTCCCCTGCTTGTGATATCTCTCTCTCTCTCTCTCAAAAATAAACTTAAAAAAAAAAATCTGCATTCTTCAAACTATGGTCTGTAAAATAGAAAGCAAGTTATACTTTGTCTGACTTTAAAAATTTTGAACATCTAAAAATTTTTTTGGCAGTCAGATGAAAGCCATTTTATTTTCCCACTCTTTTTTTTTTTTTTTTTTTTTTTTTCCCTAATACTTAAGTGCTTACTAAGTGGTAGGCACTGGTTAAATGCTTTGTGGGGATTATGTCATTTAATTCTTATAAAACAGGGACTTTATGTCTTCACAGGTAGGAAAACTAAGAGCAGCTAGTTAACCTGTTCAAAGCCACACAGCTCACAGATCTGGGATACAGATATATGCAATGACTCCGCTGTCCAAGTTCTTTATCATTTCACCATTCTGTCTCCCATATTGTTGTTTTCACTGCAAGGTTACTTGTCAACTTTCTTTGGGTATACAGATTACTGTAAGCTAACAATCATTTTAAAAGTTCAATATCATGAGGGTGCCTGGGTGGCTCAGTCAGTTGAGAGTCCGACTCTTGGTTTCATTATCTCACACAATGAGTTTGAGCACTGCATCAGGCTCTGCTTTGATAGCAAGGAGCCCGCTTAGGATTCTGTGTCTTCCTTCCTCCCTGCTCCTCCCTGCTCACACTTTCTCTCTCTCTCTCTCTCTCAAAAATAAATAAACATTAAAAAACATATATATATATAAATTAAAAGTTCAACATTATAGTAAACTAATTTTCTCTCATAACTTAAAGATTTTGCTATAATTAATATCAACAAAGATACACTGAATAATACAAAGTACAATGCACATGCACTAATATTCGGAAGTCAAGAATTCTTTTTTGGGAGGAAAATATTAATAGTATTCAATCTGTTTTGCTTTTACTATCAATGGAAAAATTCAGTGGCTTGGTAATTCATTAACATGAAGCTCAAAATGAAAATTCCTATTAAGCCACACGGACCTGGCTTTGGACTGTATCTTAAAAATGTTCTCTAATATTTCATTACATGGAAAAAGTAACTTATACTTTTAATAATTCTAATGACTACTTATAGGTATATTATATTATAGATATAATAATTCTAATACCTATTTATATTATATCTAATACTTATCAGTAATTCTAATACCTAAAATTCTAATACCTATACCTGTACACCTCTCAGGACAAATGTTAATATGTCTCAGAGAATACTTAGGTGAATTTTGCTAAATCCTTCAAGTAACATTAATGAAGAAAACTATACATATACTTTCAAGTTAAAAAACTGTGAAAAATAATAATTCTTGGCACTGAGGTGCAAAAACCACTGAGAATGAGTCACAACTTAATAGAAATGACATGATGAGCAATTCTCACCTTTTAGGAATTTCACATAGCTGATTCTTACTGAAGTTAACAGAAGTGACAATGTTGCTTTTTACTGCGTCAAATACTTCATCAGGAATCAAAGTTGTTTGTTTATCACTAAATGGAAAATGGTTTAAAATGCATCATTCTTAACAGTCCAGGAAGATATGATCATTACTTTTCACTTTTAAAGGACTTTAAAGATTTTATAAGATTTTTCAAGGCAGTTGGCTATGAAGAACATTTTGAAGTTCTGTAAAGAATGCCACAAAAACCTGCCAACTCACAAAATGTTCACCATTAAGAATTCAGACAACATGTTGTATCATAATACATTGTATCATACCTTCTGAGCATTCACATACTCCATGTGAATAAAAACAGATATATCTTCAGAGTCTAAGATGCTTAGAAGCCATATAGTAAATGGACAGTAATCAGTAAATGGATTCCTCTACCTCAGAATAGAACTAAAACTATAATTTTAAAACTGTTGTCATCCCTTTTCTAAAAATCTCTAACAGGGGCTATTTGCCAATTTTATGTGGTTTACAGTTAACTGCAAGGTAACAATAATTTTTTTAAAAGTTCAACATTATACTAAACTGTTTTCTCATAACCTCAACCAATTTCTCCCTCCGTTAGCATGTGACAAAGTAGACAGGATAGTGGCCTTCAACTAAACTATCCCTGGTCTTACCATTAAGGGAGCTTTGTAATTTACTTTCTCTTAGCCTCAGTTCTGTGAAATTGAATCTAAAGAGTTATTCATTGTTATGTGTGCCAGAAGTTTTGCAAATGTATAATGTATACTGTAAATAAATTTCCTTTTCAATTAAGTATACATTTAATCTTAAATGAAATATAGTAGTACTCTGACATTTGCAGATTTACTAATTTGTTGTTATAATTAGCCATTTACATTCTTCTTTTATAATTTTCAATGCCTAATATGCCATCCGCTTAAAATAATTGTTGATGGAATGCTAAATTAATGACTATATGGACAAGAAAACAATTATTACATATAATGTGTAATATGGAGGAACTTATTAGAAAGGCGTTGTAATATAGATAGATAAAAAGACAGCCAAAATTTCAGTTTTTACGCCTTCGACTTCTGCTTTCGGGCCCTATTTTCTATTGTGCAGATGTAGCATTTTTATCTTTTCCATCAGAAATGCTCAAGTCACAGGGAACTGGTTTAATCAAATGCTAAAGATTCACACTCAAAAAATTTAGTTCAAGGCATTTATGCCTTGAGATTGGGACTTCATTTATATTTTAAATGGAATACTCCTTTCCAATTAAAGTCTCTGAGGAAAATAAATTACAATAAATTTAGAATCAGAACAATCTAAGATGTATGGTCTTCAGTGCTATCTTTATAACACTCTTGTGATATCTGTGACTTTAAAAAGTGGGAATGGTTATCTTAAATAAAATTGTCTCAGTATTACTTTATAGACTGTTTGCAGGATTAAAAGCAACAGCATCTGTAAAATATCTAGTACAGTGCCCAGCATAGAATAGGGACTCAATAAATGGTACCCATTTATTGGATTGAAGGAATGGTGGAGGGAATAAAGGCAGAGAAAAAAGAAATTCTAAGGAGGAATCGAGTCTGTCTTATCATCATTTGGTGTATTATGACACCTAGCATAGGATTTGATACCTATTAGGTTTGAAAATATCTACTGAATAAATGGATATATTATGTGTAACATAAGACATGCTAAGTCTCCACGCTATGCTATGAGAGAAGAAGGATACAAATTTAAGTATGGAAGAGTACTATCTTGTGTTATAGTGTCAAAAAAGGAAGTTGGCTTAGAGCAGTGATTTCTACATACACAGGAGAGTGTCAGACTAGAGGTAAAAACGTTAATGAAACAACAGATCTGAAATAGAAATTGTATCCTGACTGCTAAGAAGATGGTTCCTACTGATACAGTAAGGCAAAGAGGCTAGACACTGATGCTGGCTGTTAGGTAACTAAATAAATAAATCTAGTCACCTGACTTGAATCTGAGTCTGTATTCTTTTGTATTACCGTTATAATACCCAGACACAAGCCAATCAGTGTAGGAGCTTTGACAGTATTGATTACTTTTATCATTGTTGCCTAGATAGTATTGAAAAAAGACTTGCCAACCCCTCCCAACCTGTACATAGGTATCTTCTTTCCCAGTTGAATAAACTTCCATAATATAAAAAAGGTTAGGCTTTTGTCTCAATTTATATAACAGTATTACAATTGTTTCAGGTTTAATATAAGTATACTAGAGCATAATATTAGGCTCCAGTATATTAGATTTATATGCTCTATAATATTAGATTTATTAATGGGTACAATCTCTCAAGCTTTGCCTGCTTGAAGTCTTCATTAACTAAATGATACTTACTTACTAACACAGACCCCTGCAATATAAAATTCTCTCTTGATGCTGGTTACTGAGTCAAAATTTATTACCAACCAGTACTGTCACTCTTTTATTTTTGATAATAATAAAATATTCTTTATTATAATAATTTCAATATTAATAACCATCTATATACCTCTTAAGTGTAATAAACACAAAGCACCTAAGGAATGGGCATTTAAGTTCACTGTACTTTTAATATGCTTTTATCTCATCACTGATTTTACAATTGCTATTACTTTAAGTACTAACGCACTCTGATGAATTCTCCCTTACCAACTGTCCTTTTATCTGAAGGATTATTTCTCAAAGTTTCCTATGTGCTATGCAGTATTTAAGAAAATTACATACCTATAGTCTAGTATTTTTAATGTGACGATAGTGTGTACATTGACTCTGGATTCACTTGGTAGTGTCATGGCAGTCTCAGTAACAGGATCACTTTGGCTAGGTTCATCATCTGGCAAGAAACAAATTATAAAAAATCAATATTCATAGTACAAAGTCATTTTTAAATTTTCGAAAATATGTAAAAATGGTATGCGTGATTTCTAAATTATTATTGGTGAGAATGTCTTTAGTCATATACTGTATTTCCAATGACTCAAATCTGGGTCTAGAACTTAATATTCAATTAATAGAAAGTAGATAACATTACTACTATAAGGCTTTAAAATATTTTAATAAATCTTACCATAAGGAAATTTAGGAGTAGGAAAGAACCTTCAAAGAATAACAACAATCTCTCAGAACAAACAATGACACTAAACTTCCTTCTTAAGAAAAATACTATGGTCTATTAGAAGAAATTTGTTAACAAAGGAAAAGTATTATTTCCCACAAATGTCTACCAAATATGCATATGCCTATCTTCTCAGTTTAGGACACAAGGAAACTGATTATTCTCAATCACTTACAACCTGGCAATTTACATAATCAAGTAAGCTTTTGGTACGTTATTTATGTTGAGTTTTTCTTAGCAAATGCAAGATTTTATTTTCAATAGATGTTTTCTAACATATATGCATACTCACACATTCACACACAATCAACCTCCTCACTAGTCTCCAGACACTGTTTAACACTGCCATCATATGGTAGAAAGACCAAAACAAACACAAATCATACATTTTAAAAAGAAATGGCTTTACGATTTTTTGACAAGAGACCACAGCAATCTAGACAAGAGCAAAAAAGACAATTTTCAACAACATGAAAAAAAATAGTCTTAGCATTCATATGTTAAGACAAGAAGGCATACTAAAAGAATACAAAAAAAAAATTAGTAGTATCCCTGGGAAATTAATGAACATTTGTTTAATACTGTAAAGTACATTTCTCTTGCATAGAGCTCATCAGTTATTCACTAATCAACAATCATTAAACTAGTATTTCTTATGCAAATATATGGATATTTTATTTATAGAAGTAGCACAAAATAAAAGACAGTATCAAATAGAAATAGAAGACATCAAGATAAATATTAGCATTAAGTAAATGCTTTGGTATTTAGAAGTACCCTGGCAGTTTGGTTATGTCACTTTAAAGAGTATGTAATATATATATTGCCAAATTATACCAGCAGATAGAAAACATCAAACCAGCAACAAAACCCAGCATTATTTTTTACATATACATGTACACTAGCATGATTGCATACTAAGAGTATTCCCAACACTTTCCGATGAGCTATTTTTATTTATTTTTATTTATTTTTTTAACGTTTATTTTTGAGACAGAGAGAGACAGAGCATGAATGGGGGAGGGTCAGAGAGAGAGGGAGACACGGAATCTGAAATAGGCTCCAGGCTCTGAGCTGTCAGCACAGAGCCCAATGCGGGGCTCGAACTCACGGACCGCGAGATCATGACCTGAGCTGAAGTCGGACGCTTAACCAACTGAGCCACCCAGGAGCCCCTGGGCTATTTTTAATAATCAGCACCAAGGAGAATGTAAAGAGGGAAACTATTATCCTTTGGGAAGGGACTATGAAAGAAATGGATTTTCTTCTCATATATTTTTGTATGTTGGTTGAATTTTTATCATCAGCATTTACTGACCTTTTAACTAAAAAACCTAAGATGGCAATATTCCCTTAATTGATCTACAGAGTCAATGTAATCCCTATCAGAATCCCAGCTGATTTCTTTGTAGAAATCAAAAAAATGATTCTAAAATTCATGCGGGATTGCAAGAAACCCACAATAGCTAAAACAAGCCTGAGAAAAAAAGAATAAAGAATTTATACTTCCCGATTTCAAAACTTCCTACAAATCAATGGTAATCAAGATATTGTGGTACTGGCACAGTATAGACATACAGATCCATGCAATAAAACTGACAGTCCAGAATGAACCCTGTATTTATGGTCAACTGATTTTCAACAAAAATGACAAAACCATTCAATAAGGAAAAAATAGTATTTTCAACAAATGGTGCAAGGAAACTAAATAACCACATGGAGAAGAAATAAATTGGAATCTTATCTCATATCATATATAAAAATTAACTCGAATCAAATACTTCAGTATAAAAAATGAGTCAAATACTTCAATATAAAATCAAAACCTTAAAAAAAACACAAAGGAAATAGTTTTCACAAAAAAGATTTTTGCAAAGGATTTTCAGATGTGAAACCAAAAGCATAAGCAAAAAAGAAACAAAAACAGATAAATTAACTTTATCAAAATAAAAAAACAAAAATAAAAATTTGTTTCAAAGGACAGTACCAAAAAATGAAAAACCAAACCCACAGAGGACTAGATATATGCAAATCATATATCTGACAAGAGATACAAAAGAACTACTACAACTCAATAATAAAAAGATAAAAAATTAAAAATTGGGGGCACCTGGATGGCTCAGTTGGATAAACATCTGACTCTTCCATGATCTCACAGTTTGTGAGATCAAGCCCTGCATTGGGCTCTGTGCTGACACTGTGGAGCTTACTTGGGATTCCCTCCCTTCCTCCCTCCCTCTCTCTCTCTCTCCTTCAAAATAAATCAACTTTAAAAAAAAAATTAAAAATTGGGCAAAGGATCTGAACAGACATTTCTCCAAAGATGTACAAACGGCCAATAAGTACATGAAAAGATATTCAACATCATTAGTCATCAGGGAAATGCACATCAAATCTAGGGTGAGATACCACTTCACAACCACCAGTGCATCTAGAATCAGAAAGTCAGAAAACAACAAGTGTTGGTGAGGATGTGAAAGAATCAGAACCCTCATGCAATGCTGATAAGAATGGAAACTGGTGCAGCTGCTTTGTAAAATAGTCTGGCAGTTCCTGAAATGACTAAACATAAAATTACCATTGATCTAGCAATTCCACTCCTAGATATATACACAAGAGAAATGAAAACACATGCTCACACTGAAACTTGTAAATAATTGTGTATAACAGCATTATCCATAATAGCCAAAGGGTATGGAAATTCTTTTTGAGGTAATGAAAATGTTCTAAAATTGACAACTCTGTGCCCACAAATTTAGTAACCTAGATGAAAAAAGACCAATTTCTTGAAAGACACAATCTGCCAAAACCCACACAAAAGAAACACACAACCTGAATGGGCCTGTATCTATAAAAGAAATTCAACCAATATTTAATAACCTTCCAAAACAGAAAGCAACAGGTCCAAATGGGTTCACTGGTGAATTCTACCTAACATTTAAGGAAGAAATTATATCAATTTTTCAATCTCTTTCACAAGCTAGAAACAGAGGGAATACTTCCTAAATTATTCTACAAGGCCAACAGTTATCCTAAAACCAAAACCAGAAAAGATATGACAAGAAACTAGAAAGCATTATCTTTCATGAATATACATGTAAAATTCCTCAACAAAATAATAGCAAATTGAATTTTAAAAAGTATTTAAAAAATTATACACTGTGACCAAGTGGGATTTGACCCAGGTATACAAGTCTAGTTCAACACTCAAAAATCAATCAATGCACTGCTTCATATCAAAAGGCTAAAAAAGAAAAATTACACAGTCATATCAATAAATGCACAAAAAAAAATCTGACAAATGCCAACACCCATTTATGATAAAAACTCTCAGTAAACTAGGAATAGAGGAGAACCTTCTCAACTTAAGAATATCTACAAAAAACCTACAACTCACATCATAACTTGGTGAGAAACTTGAAGCTTTCCCCCTAAGATTAGGTACAAGGTAAGAAAGCCCCCACTCACCACTCCTTTTGAACATTATACTGGAAGTCCTTGGCAATGCGATAGGTAAGTAAATGAAATAAAAAGAATATAAACTGGGAAGGAGGGCATAAAATATTCTTTGTCCACAGATGACATGATCTAGGTAGAAAATCCAAAAGATGTGACAAGAAAAACCCCCTGAAACTGGTAAGTGATTATAATAAGGTTGCAGGATACAAGGTTAACATATAAAAGTAAATTGCTTTCTTTTATATCAATAATGAACAAGTAAAATCTGAAATTAATAACACAATACCAATTACAATTACATTAGCATCAAATGAAACGAAATGGTTACATATAAATCCAACAAAATATGTATATGAATTCTATGAGGAAAACTACAAAACTATGATGAATGTAATCAAAGAACTAAGAGAGATATTCCACGTTCATGGATAAAAGGACTCAATATTGGCAAGATGTTTATATAGAGCTGCAAAAGACTCAAAAGAGCCAGCACAGTATTGATGGAGAAGAACAAAGTTGGAGGACTGACATTATCCAATTGGAAGACTTACAATAAAGCTACAGTAATCAAGACAGTGTGAAATTGACAAAAGAACAAAGAGATCAATAGAACAGAACAGATAGCCTATAAATAGATCTCCATTAACACACTCAATTCATCTTTGACAAAGCAGCAAAAGCTATAAAAACAACGGAGCAAAGAGGGCCTCTTCCACAGTGGTGCTGAAACATCAGAAGATCCATGTGCAAAAAAGAGTAGATTTATTCATAATTGCCAAAATCTGGAAGCAACCAACATATCCTTTAGTAGGGTAAATAAACAAACTGTACTACATCCAGACAATGGAAATATTATTCAGTGCTTAAAAAAAAGAACTGTCATGCCATGAAAAGGCATGGTGGATGCATAAATGCATGCTACAAAGTGAAAGAAGCAAATCTGAAAGATTCTAATTACATGACATTCTGAAAAAGGCAAAATTATGGAAACAGGGAAAAGATCAGAGATGGGTGATAAGGGGATGACAGGATAAACAGGCAGATCACAGAAGATTTTTAGGGGCAGTAAAAATACTTTGTATATTACAATGGTAGATATATAACGGTTGTCCAAATCCGTAGAATACACTACACCAAGAGTGAACTCTAAGGTAACTATGGACTTGGGAAGATTACGTGTCAATGTAGGTTCATCCTTAGTAAAAAACAAAAAAAAAAACAAAAAAAAAAACACAAATGTATCATTTAGGTAAGGGATGTTGATAATGGGGGAAGCTATGCATATGTGTGGGCAGAGGATATAGGGGAATATCTGTACCTTCCTCTCAATTTTGCTGTAAACCTAAAACTACCCTAAAAAATTTAGTTTTTAAAAAATGTTTGGATTATTCTGATATGACACCTAACTGATTATTTCAGAATAATTACATTTTTCTGGGAGAGAAAGCATACCTAGAAATTGGCAGGAAATGAAAGTCTTACAAAATTATGTTAATTTATTGGAAGGTCAAGGTGGAAAATGGAAATTGCTGAAGCATTCAATTACCTTATTCATTTTTTTTAATGTTTTATTTATTTATTTTGAGAAAGAGAGTGCTCAAGTGCAAGCAGGAAAAGAACAAAGAGAGAGAGAGAAAGACAGAGACAGAGAGAAAATCCCAAGCAGGTTCCACGCTGTTAGCAAAGAGTGGGGCTCGATCCCAGAAACCATGAGATCATGACCTGAGACGAAATCAAGAGTTGGTCTCTCAACCAACTGAGCCACTCAGGTGCCCCTGTTATGCATTTAACATATGGGCAATACGGTGCTAGGCTAGGCTGTGCATAACCAACAGAGTTGTGAGCTAAATTAACAGTTGCTGTATCTAGCCACTAAGTTGTAGAGTGTTTGTTATGCAGCAATACACTGGTACAACTGATTTTTTCTAAATGCTCTAGTGTATCCTACAATGACATATATAAAATAAAAATTGGGATATAGCACAATTTTAGTATAGCATTAAAAATTAAATGTATAGTGGGGCACCTGGGTGGCTCAGTCTATTATGCGTCTAACACTTGGTCTCGGGTCAGGTCATGATCTCGTGGTTTGTGAGTTTGAGCCCCGCATCGGGCTTAGTAATCTAATAGTTTACTGAGATTTCACATATGCGTATCAGTGCGGAGCCCACTTGAGATTCTCTGTCTCCCTCTTTTCTGGCTTCTCCTGCTAGTACTTTCTCTCTCTCTCTAAATAAATAAATAAACATAAAAATTTTAAAACAAAATCAAATGTATACTATCACTTTCTCTTTGGGTGCATATTCATACTAAATTAACATATCCTGAAAAATGTGTTTTATCTTTATATCTGTTGGAACTTAGCAAAACTATGCATGAAGCAGATATTCAAATACTATTAATATACCACCAGTCAATAGAATTCATTTACCATAAAAGCCAAGTTTTGCTTTTTTTTGCAAGTTAAAGCACTAGAGTACTTATTGAATCTTTGTTATATTTTCCAGTTGGTACAATGTAGCACAAATCAAATAAATTAAGGATAAAACATTATTATTGTGAATTTAAGGATGTTTTTATAATTTCAGCATATGTATGGCCTATTTGATTTCAGAATTAGAACCACACCTGCCATGGACCATTTCCTCTAATTATTTATACCCCAAATACATGTAAATTTATGTATTGTTAGCACTTCACTACCTTTCACATTTTCCTTCAAAATACAGGAAAATATAGAAAAGTACCTTTAATCTTGCTTCGCAGATATTTTAAGACTTCTTGGGTTCCTTTCTGAAAACATGGAGAGAAGATACATATTCACCAAGACATACTTTGCAGTTTCATAGATCAACATGCATGTTTGAATTTCAAATTTAAAAACATAGCTGAGTTCCAAATATGCTTACATTTATAATTTCTCTTCGAATTGTTCTCAAAGGATTTCCTTCTAGTGCCAGAAATTTCAAATGAAGTTTTCCCAATGAACAAGGTAGACTACAAAAAAGATTAAACATAATTCAACCAAATATTTGGCTATAAAACTAATAACATTTGACAAACTATATCATATAACCATGTCAAAAACAGCCCAAGTAACATAGGCCTAAAATAAATCCCTTTGAGATAAATGTTTAACATGTAAAAGAAAAAATAGATTTATTTTGAAATTGTCATATTGTGATTGCTAAAAAAATGTGAACTTTAAAACATTTGCTAAATAAAAACCATAAAAAGCAAATCTGAAAGAATCAGTGATTCAGGATAGCCATACTCATTAATATTAAATGTTTCGATTTTGCCCTTCAAGTAAGCAAAGAAAATTCTTCCCTAATGATCTAATAGTTTACTGAGATTTCCCATATGCAAAATCCCATGTATTCAACCCATAATCACCAATTTTTTTATGTTTATTTTTTTAAATTTTTTTAATGTTTTATTTATTTTTGAGAGCAAGAGAGACAGAGCATGAGTGGGGAGGGGCAGAGAGAGAGGGAGAACTGGCTCCAGGCTCTGAGCTGTCAGCACAGAGCTCAACACAGGGCTCAAACTCACAGACTGTGAGATCATGACCTGAATTGAAGTCAGATGTTTAACTGACTGAGCCACCCAGACACCTCATGTTTATTATTTTTTTAATGTTTATTCATTTTTTGAGAGAGGGAGAGAGAGAGAGGGAATGAGCGGGGGTGGGACAGAGAGAGTCAGAGACACAGAATCCGAAACAGGCACTGGCTCTGAGCTGTCAGCACAGAGCTTGAGCATAGGGCTCGAACCCACGAGCTGCAAGATCATAACCTGAGCTGAAGTCAGACGCTTAACCAACTGAGCCACCGAGGTGCCCCAAATTTATTTTTGAGAGACAGAGCACAAGCCAGGGAGGAGCATAGAGAGCAAGAAACACAGAATCTGAAAGCTGCAGGTTCTGAGCTCCGAGCTGTAAACCCAGAGCCCGACGCAGGGCTCAAGCTCAAGAACCATGAGATCACAACCTGCGCTGAAGTTGGACACTCAACCAACTGAGCCACCCAGGCACCCCACCAATTTATTTTTTAATGAGAATATAATCAAATTGGTTCTGCTCTTAATCTTTCAGTAGCTTCCCATCTCTTAACGAATGAAAACTGACTCTTCACAAGCATTTTACAGACCACATGGCCTTAACTTACAAGTCCTAAATTCCCACAGTCTCCCTTAATGTACCTTATTTACCAGGTAAACTTGATTCCTTGCTGTTCTCTAAATATATCCCTACAATTTCCTGAACTTTCAAAGCTTTCTTTGTACAGTTTCATCCTACCAAGACAATCATTCTAATCACCTTACATGTGTACTTAAAAATCGCAGTCATCCTTTAAAGATCACATGGTGGGACTAAAGTGAGGCATGACCCTGAAAGTAGGTATGATCTTAAATTTTGTGCTCTTAAACACTTAACTTGCTTCACACTAGTCTAAGTCCTAATGATCATCTAAAAACATTTCTTCTTCTACATAGTCTGCCCTGATTCCTCTCAATAAATGGCTGGTTCCTGTATCTCTTTTAAGCCCCCAAAGCACTTTATATCTCTCCCATGTCTTTACATTCATTTGATAAATTCAAGAAATATTTATCAGGCACCTTCTATATACCAAGGCACTGATCTAGGAGTTAGAGAGCAGTGAACAAAACAGATAAATATCCTGACTTCTTAGTTTACGTTCTAGTGGATTAGAGTAACTTGTAAAATAGATCTGATTCTATTAGTATTTTAAGCTTGCTGTCAAGGACCAAATCTAACTATTCTTTGTAGGTCTGTACATGATACTTGTTTACTAAATATTTACTGAATTCAATTTAGAAAAAAAAAGATCTCCACATGTTTTTCTCAAATATTATTAACTTATTAATATTAACTTCTGAATTATAAGCAAATGCAGGCATGATTTCTTATTCATTTGATCTTTAAACTTACCTACTGATATCATTGTTGCTTAGGTCAAGCCTTTCCAAAGACTGTAGTAGTGTAATTTCATCTGGAACAGATTTTAACTTATTATCCCGCAGGTCTAGCACAAGGATAGAATTCAGATGCTTAAGATGTTCTGGCCCTAACATTTCAATCTGGTTTTCACCTACATGTAATTCCTACAAAACCAAAGATCAATCACATGTATTTCTGTATTCAATTTTTATTAGGTAATAAAAATAATATTGAAATCTAATCACTGAAAAACACATGGAAAAACATGTTTCTAATTACTAAGGTGCTTAAATTTTCAATTACAAGTAAGCTATCTTACAGCTAAAAATGGCAAAAACAGAACACTTTCAAGGATTTTCTGGAAATTTAAAAATAATTACAGATTTAATCTGGCAGAAGCTCAAAATCTGTAAAACCAAACCACAGAAATTATTTAGTAGTTAACATTTATAGAATAAAAATACAAATCTAAGAACTATACTAATAAAAAAAGTAAAGTTTTAATACAAATCAGAATAAGCTTAAAAAGTTATTTATATCACAGTTTGTTATTCAACATTTTCATTAGTGATTATTATATATACTGATTTCCCATTAACAGAATCTATAAATATTAGATGTATAATTAATCTTTAAACAATAACATTTTCAGTTCCTTTTATCACTGCCACCATTCTGTTTAAAAGAAACCCTTTTGGAGCACCTAGTGTCTCAGTGGGTTAAGCTTCCGACTTCGGCTGGCTGGAGTCATGAGGTCACAGTCATGGGTTTAAGCCCCATGTCGAACCTTTCCCCACAGTCAGTGCAGAGCCTGCTGTGGATTCTGTCTCCTCCTCTCTCTCTGCCCTCTTCCACTCACACTTTCTATCTCAACGTAAAACTTTAAAAACTAAAAAACAAATAAATAAAACTCTTTTAACTCTAATACATAACAGTATACATGAAGAAAAACAAAACATGACAAATTTAAAAGACAATGTTAACACTATATACTTAAAACCACAAGAAAGTAATTAATTTCAAAGAGACCCAATTATGATCAGGTAAACATGAGAGGTGGTAACTTACAGAATTAGATACATATTCCTCCCTAGTATTCTAGGTCTCCTACAGTATGGCTCCAACTTATGATGTTGGTCTCAACACCTACTTCTCCAGTTGTATACTACTCCCCAGATGAAAGAGACAAATTCCTATTTTTAAGTTGACTATTTCTTTAAAAAAAAATCTATTACTAGCAATACCATGAATGTATTTAGTCATATTAAAATTCTGAAAAATATAGGAAAAACATAGCACCTATAACTAATACATATTCCCAAAGTAAATCAGATTAAAATTTTCATTTTCATAATTAACTTTCAGAAAATACATAGTTATTTAGTAATCAAGTAAATATTACCTTTAATAACCTACAAGAAGGAAATTCTGGTAGAAAACGTAATTTATTCCTCCGCAAGTAGAGCAATTCTAGTGACTCCATGTTAGCCAATTCAGGAGGTACAGTTTCTAAGAAATTTGAATTACAATCCAAATGCTTTAATCCTGCAATACATAGTAAGTGAAAAACAAAAATATCTTAATAAAGAAAAATATTGGTCTATAATTATATATACATTCAAAGAATGTGTACATCATCATGAGGATCATCATGAGGACTTATAAACTCATGCAATACTGATATAATAATCAAGAATCCTAGAATTAAATAAACGTAAAGTAAGATTTTTTTACACTTAATTATAATTAAAGAGAACTGATATTAAAAATAATGTTTATATGTGGATCCTGAGAAACATAACAGAAACCCATGGGGGAGGGGAAGGAAAAAAAAAAAAAAAAGAGGTTAGAGTGGGAGAGAGCCAAAGCATTAGAGACTGTTAAAAACTGAGAACAAACTGAGGGTTGATGGGGGGTGGGAGGGAGGGCAGGGTGGGAGGGAGGGCAGGGTGGGTGATGGGTATTGAGGAGGGCACCTTTTGGGATGAGCACTGGGTGTTGTATGGAAACCAATTTGACAGTAAATTTCATATATTAAAAAATAAAAAAAAATAAAAAAAATAATAAAAAAAATAAAAAAATAACAAACAAACAAAAAAAATAATGTTTAATAAAAGTCCAAGTCATCATATTACTTGGCAATCAAAAAGAATGAAATCTTGCCATTTGCAACTACATGGATGGAACTGGAGGGTATTATGCTAAGCAAAATTAGTCACAGAAAGACAAATATCATATGACTTCACTCATATGAGGACTTTAAGATATAAAACAGATGGACATAGGGAAGGGAAGCAAAAACTATATAAAAACAGGAAGGGGGAAAAACATAAGAGACAAATATGGAGAACAAACAGAGGGCTGCTGGAGGGGTTGTGGGAGGGGGGAAAGGGCTAAACGGGTAAGAGGCATTAGGGAATCTACTTCTGAAATCATTGTTGCACCACATGCTAACGAACTTGGATGTAAATTTAAAAAAAAAACAACAAAAAAACCCAGCCACATCTTAAACTCACCAAGTTGTGCACATTAAATATGTATAGCTTTTTGTGTCAATCATTCATCAATAAAGTGGTTTAAAAAAATAATAATAATAGTCCAAGTAATCTTTGTAATGGTAAAAACCAAAGTACTCCAGTACTCTGTTAAGATATTCTAAAACATATAAACTACACACTATGAGATATTATTTCCCTCAGTAATTATACACCCTTAAAAAAAAAGCTTAAGGTAGTTAAAGACATATAAAGACGCATGCATACTAGCTGTATGAATGGATATTAAACAACTGTGGCTAGTAGTAGCTCAGACATATGTATTTAAATTAGGCAAGTTGACTTGCTGTCAAAAAGCCTCGGATTTCTATGTATGCCTTCCTATTCTTCCATCCATCCATACTACTTTTCTCTCCCTGTGTTCTTTCCTTTCTTTTTCTATTTTTGTTTAAATTACATGTTTTTTCTAACATCTTAGCTAACACTATGGACAAGAATGCATACTATATAGCTCTAGAAGGATGTTCTTACTTGCAGCATCTCTCTCTTACCTCCTGGATCTTTCTTTCTTAAAAGGCAAATCAAAAACAAAATGGATAAAAGTAAAGGTCTTCTTTCCATTAAGAATTCAATAAGCAGTACTCCCCCAATCCATATCACAGATTCTTCAACTTGCAATGGCCACCACACCACATATTTTCCACAATTCAGTCTCAACTGTCTAGTTTGAATAGGTGATATACATTTTTTGCTATATTTTGAGCCTACCAATTTTAACATAATGCAAGACTGAGTTGATACATTGCCTGAAACTGCCTCTTTAAGTATTTAAAGAAGTTGTTTTTCAAAAGAAATGTACTACTTTCAACAAATAATGTAGTAATTTATGTATTATTTGGCTACAGCATTTTTAAAAATGTCACAATGTGATCCACCCCAATCCAGTAAATTCTATGAAGAAAAGTTGGTTTTAAAAGCTACAGACCTATTATAGGGACCCCTGGTGGCTCAGTGGGTTAAGCATCCAACTCCTGATTTTGGCTCAGGTTATGATCTCACAGGGTCATGGAATCTAGACCAGCGTCAGGCTCCATGCTGAACATGGACCCTGCTTGGGATTCTTTCTCTACCTCCCTCTCTCTGTCCTGCCCCCACTCTCACACACACATGCTCTCTCTCTCTCTCTCAAAATAAATAAATAAACATTAAAAAAAATAATAAAAGTTAGAGACTAGTTTTCACAATTGTTTGCATTTAAGAGCACTGACTGAGAATACAAGCAGTGTGCAGTGGAAAGAGCAATGGGGATGGAGTAAGAGGATTCAAGCTCTTATAGGATCCTTGGCTTTACAATTTATAAGATAATTTCTAAGTCTAGGTTTATGAATCTTTAAAATGTAAAAAATACACATCCCCCTAAAGTACAGAACCTTTGTAATGGCAAAACAACATATGTAAAAGTATTCGTTACAAAGAATCACACGAATGTTAGCATATTGTTCTTAGGATCCAGTCATTAATAGTGAAATAATAACCAAATGTACTACTGGTGATAGTTTAAAAGTATCACTGTCATGGTTAAAGGAAGAAAGTATCTAATCATGAATTATGCTGCATATTGGAAAATTTGCCATAAATTCAAAGTATTTTTCTATTGATTTCTCTATCTTTTCCCATCTCTCAAGATAGGTCCATCTAATTTATGGGAAAAAAAAAATCCATGCTTCTTACATACTAACTAGAGATAACATATTTTATGTTTAGCTCTACTTTTTAATATGTTTACTGAAAAATGGCAAAGACAAGCAAAGTCTTAATTACTCGTAACCCAAGCAAAGGCTCCCCTAGAATATCAACTTGATTTATGGCAGATTTAACTTATGCATTCCTATTACAAATGACTATTAATCTAAACTAAAACAGCACAATTTTACAAATTTATCTCAAAATGATCTGTAATCAACTGCACAAAATCACTTCCATAACTTCCACAAAAGGGAGGTTTAAAGAAATGAAGAGGGCTTACATATGATTAGCAGAAAAGACTATATAAGGTAAACAGTGTAAGGCTGACACACACAGTGTGCTCATTAACCAAGATATAATAGTTTGCCTTTAAACAACAACAAAAATTACCATGATTTTGGCCTCTAAATCAAGAATTCTAAGATGATTAAGTATAATTATTTAAAAGGTACTGAAATCTGCCTTCTATTTTTTTATCACTTAATATTATGAGTTCTAGAATACATTAAATATAATGGTTCAATGGTAAACTTCAATAGAACCACTATTTTAACCTTTTTTAAAAGAAAATGGTTGACCATTTGGACAAAACTAGACCATCCCTGACATCATTATTTCTGGGCCATGAGGAACTACAGCTATAATGTAACCACATAAGCAGAATCACCTATGAGAGGGGAATAACCTCTTAGTGAATGTTGAATGAATGAATGAATGAATGAATGAGGAGATAGCATAGCTCAAAACCCTAATCAGTATCTTAGATATATAATTTTACCATAGTTCATAATCATATTTTATTTTCCTCTTTTTGATATGCCAAAATATGTTTTTAGTAGTAGCTGTTTAGGAAGTTAAGCTAGACAATAATGCTCTGAAGAAAATCTGACTACTTGCTATTGTTTGCTTTGCCAGTATAAAATCTATTATTTTATTTCTCTGTAACTAACTATATTAAAATTTATTTTTCTAAATATAAGTTGCACCAACTTCAAATTTATGTATTTTTTAAAATAGAGATTTACTTTTCATTCCACTTATTTCTGCTGGCAAACTCTTCAGTTGATTACTGGAAAGATTGAGTCGCACCAGACTGGACAGAGAACAAAAACTAGCAGGAACAGTTGTAAGACGATTATTGGAAAGATCCTTTAGAAAGAGAAAGAAAGAAAGAATGAATGAATAAATAAATAAACAAACAAACAAATGATCCCTAAAAGGGATTTCATAAGTTTGAGGAGATTGCAACCTAAAACAAGACTATTTCAGAGGTGGTATGTTTTGTAACCCCCATTCACAATTTCACAAGTTGTCATTCATGACCTCAGTATTCTACAGGACCATTATGTGCCTAATAATGTAGCAGGAAGAAATCAGAATGAATTCTGACTTCAGAAATATTTTACATAAAGGTTTCTGTTACTACTAAGTCATATCATGCATCATGTTTTTAATTTAAAAACCCATTTGTTCATCCAGTATTTATTGACTACCTATGATACATTAGGCAAACCATATAGGTAAATTGTAATATGAAATGAAAAATTTATTTGCAAGAAAGAAAAATCCTTCAAAGAAAAAAAATAAAGCTGAGAAAATGGACATTTTAATTTTTAAGGGAAAAATAGTCCCTCCATTCTTCCGCTGATCTCAGCAAATCTGCTTTAATAGAGTCCAGAAGTTTGCTCTCTATTTTTCCTTCATTCAAGCTTGCCTAATTAATGTCTATACCTGTTTCTTTAAATCATTGTTTCTATTTTTTCATTAAAGCATAAACAGTTATGAGAGAACATTTTTTTTGAAACTGCACTTAAAAGACAATCAGATAATACTTAATGACAGTTGAATTAGGTGTAAGTACTTCACTAACTAACAGCAAACTGCTAGATAGGGACAAATGCAACAACAGATGAGAAAAAAATGACTTAAGGTAACTTGTTCTCTGAAGACTTTCATTTAGTCTAACATTAAACAGTTGCATTTGTAACCCTAAATCAATTAAGATGATAGAAAAAGGTAAAAATGCTAGATCAGTTATTTTTTATAAAACACACTGTTACTATCATAAATAACACAGCATATCATAAACTACAACAGGAAACAACAATCTACAATTCTAATACTCTATATACTAAGAGATTACTAATAAATAAATATTTTGTTAATATCAAAAGTTACTGACAATAAATGCAATGTGGTATTCTGGATTGGATCCTGGAACAAAAAAAAAGGACATTAATGGAAAAACTGGGAAAATCTTAAAATCTATAGTATAGTCAGTAATATTGTACCAATGTTAATTTCTTAGTTTTCAAATGTGCCATGAGTATGTAAATTGTCAACATTAAGGAAAGCTGGGTGAAGAATATATAAGAACTCTCTGTACTATCTTTACATTTTTGTAAATCTAAAATTATTTCAAAATAAAAAGCTTAAATAAAAAGGGTTTTGATACAGAAGAGATATTAATTCACAAATTCTTAAGACATTTTAAATAACCCAAATCAACAAAATTTACTAAGAAATTAAACATTATTGCAGTTAATAATTGTATTAGATATAAAGCATTGTATCTAGTTTAATGCATCTACTTTATATATCATTAAATACATTGTATATAAATAAATCCATATTTATGCTGTCATTCCTTCAGTAAATATTTATTTAGTACCATTGCTAAGCAGTTTTTATATACCTTTAAGAAATACTACTAGCTTGGGACGCCTGGGTGGCTGAGTCAGTTAAGTTTCTGACTTCAGAGGGAGGGCAGGGTGGGAGGGAGGACAGGGTGGGTGATGGGTATTGAGGAGGGCACCTTTTGGGATGAGCACTGGGTGTTGTATGGAAACCAATTTGACAGTAAATTTCATATATTAAAAAATAAAAATAAATAAATAAAAAAGAAAAAAAGAAAAAAAAAAAAAGTTTCTGACTTCAGCTCAGGTCATGATCTCAAAGTTTGTGAGTTCGTGAGTTTGAGTCCTGTGTCAGACTCTGTGCTGAGAGAGAGAGGAAGAGAATCTTAAGAAGGCTCCATACTCAGCGGGGAGTCTGATGCAGGGCTCAATCCCACAACCTTGGGATCACGACCTGAACCAAAATCAAGAGTCAGGTGCTCAACCGACTGAGCCACCCAAGCTCCCCTAATATGCTTATATTTCTAACGTTGTAATATATTAGTGCTCACATTTATGATATGATAAATGAGTCCTTAAGAACACAATTCTCAACTGAAGTATCCTTTCATTATGCATATGCCTATCTGGGAACCCATAAAACAACTGGGAACTGCTACAGTTTATTACGTTTCGTTTCTAATCTAAATACTCTTCTTTTTTTTCATCAATTGCTATCTTCTACCATTAAACTTTATAAGAAAATCTGATGGCTCCCTCCTTAGCCATTCATTTTATCTACCTATGCCTTTTGCTTTCCAAACCTTATATCCAATTTGATCAGATTGGATATTGACAGATACTGAAGGAATGTCTGAGGACAGTATATACATTGATTTCAAACACTACAGCAGATCAGGGAAATATCAAGGAAGATGTACTTAAAAGTAAAAAACACAGGTAAAAGAATTACTTTTTCCTTTAGTGAGAAACAAACTTTAAGACTAAAGTGATATAAATAAGTTCTTCAAAGTATGTAATAGGGAAAAGAACAAGAACATAAGAGGAATTAACCATGTACAATAGAGAGTATATATTGGAACAACTAATCTCCATCTAATCTAGCTAAAGTCTTTCAGATTGCAGATTTTACAGTGGAATCTTACTCCTTCAGGGGTATAGTGGAAGAAAAAAAGGGATACATTTTGGAGTCAAATTGACTTATGTTAAAATCCTAAATTCCTTACTTATTAGCTATGTGACTTCAGATGAGATGTTTTTTTGTTTTGTTTTGTTTTGTTTTTATAAACCGTAATTCTGTATCTATTCTAGGGGATAAAACTATGTACCTTGCTATAGGTAAAGCAAAAAGCCAAGTGCCTACTGTTTCTATTATTCTTAAAATAATATCTGTATTGCTTTACAGTTATTTCTATTTAGGATATGACAGATAAAATGAAAATTTTGTGAGGTAATGTGGACATTTTGAAAAATGGGGACGAAAAGGCAGGCCTTAAAGGGATTATCTAGACACTCATAGGACAGGAGGGTCATAGAGGCAATAAAGGAGGATGGGTATACAAAAGAGAACTGGTATATGCTACAGACACCCGTGCTCTATTTTGCAAAACCATAAAAATCCTCTGAATAACAGTCATCCTTGTCACCCCTTCCCACACTCTCTTCCTAAATTCAAACCTAAGTTGATTTCATAAGAAAAAAATAAGAAAAACTGATTTTATAATACCTAATTTAGCAATCTAATTGAAATGCAGTTTCTGATAATCCAGTCATGTAATCAGCTGTCCATGTTCTCATCATTTCAATCATACATTCAATTTCTAAGCCTGGTGAAAAATCCCACCTGCCCCAAATTACATAAAAATTGGAAAATCACAACTTACCAAGTCTTCTAGGTTGAAAAGTTGTTCAAATCCCTCTGGTATGCAAGTTAGTTCATTATGCTGGAGATAGAGGCCCTTCAGGTTTCTCAGATTTGTAATTTCTTCAGGGAGTATTTGCAGTTTGTTATGGCTATTGATTGATAAAATAAATGCTGAGTAATTTGGTCACAACACAATAAATAATTGTAAAGGTATTTTTGCTAACTACATGGGCTCATTTTAAAAAATAAAATATGGTGACTAATTTTAAGGACTTCTCAAACTTCACATGCTAATGATGTTAACTCATTAAAATTACAGTAAGCTAAAGCAATCAAATAGAGAGTTTCAAAGAAAACAAAGAAATACAGGTTTTTAACCAAATAATTTATGAACTTTTAATTGTTTCCTTATAAGCTACTCTTGATTTTATATGCAATGTGAAAGGATATACTGGACAATTTTTCATACTATGTCTGAATTTTAGAATTTTGACAAGAGACATGGGCACACATACATTATAATGGGAGTCACAGCTCATATGGGGATTATGTTTTTAAGCTAGCACTCAAGACAAAAATAGCTCTTTTTAAGAGCCTGGCATGTCCAGCTGAATGCAATATGTGACTCCACTCTTCTTTGTACTTACTCTTAACTTTTCTACTCAGTTCCTCTGTAGAGATACTTGGTTTATTGTTTTAGAAGTCCCAAGTCACTAAGCATGATATATTCCTTGATAATTAAGAGATGACCTGACTTAACCTGTTCCCAGATTTATCTTAACTATTTACTTAGGAATCCATTCTACTTTCACACCATATATAATTACTTAACAAGTAACAGGGTGAAATGAGAAATATAACAGGGTAAAAATAACCTTAAATTATATAAAAATAAAACTAGTTAGAACAAAAATGCCAAAAGATGCATTCTAAAATAAGAAACACTAAAAAACTGTCAAAAATTGGTTACTAGTGGGGCTCCTAGGTGCTCATCTGACTCTAGACTTTGACTCTAGATTTTGGCTCTTGCCTTTACAGGCCATACCCATGCCTTTGACTTGTATGGGGAAGAGGTTCTGATGTAGCTCTAAACAATTAGCACCTTTTGTGTGTAGCTATTTTTGCTTTTGTGGTAATTTTAAGTTTTTCACCAGATGAGGGCTGTAAATTAAGGAACCATTTTCCCTCAAAGCAATGAACTTACCTCCAGAACACAGAGACTTGACTATGCTATGTTAGACAGATCTGTAACCATACCTATTTTATAAACCACAGTTTTTCAAACTATGTTTTGAACACTTAGACCTTTTTATCTACTAAATGAAATCTTCCCAAATCCCTTTTCCCCTAACCTGTGCATATATAACATATAAGGTAGTTATTTCTTAAAAGTCTAGAGGTATAGATTAAAGGGCAAACAAAGTTAGTGAGAGCCTTAGCCACCTGGCTTCCCACATACCTAACAAGTACCAGAACCATATCCACAGAGTCCTCAGAAAAGTTTAAAAGCTACTAATACTAAAGCCATGACATTTTTCAGCACTAATGAAATAACTGTTTCAAATTTCTTCCTTTGTTTGACCTGGATATTTTAAAGAATATCAAAGTAACTTAAAACCTGAGATATTAACAAAAAGGTTTTCTAAAATAACCACTAAAACCTGTTATATAAAAATAAAACAAAAAGTACTTTTAAAAAAATCAACTGGACATTTGTAAAATCAGAAAAACATGTGGGCAATTAATTCTAAAACAAAAATAAATAATCTGAGAAAACTTAAAACTCTTACTCTGCTTTTACCACTTTCTGAGATCATACAAAAATATTTTCTAATGTTAAAAAATATTTTTAAAATATTAGATTTATACCATTATGTTAGCAATACTGAAATTAAATAAGCTTAAATTTTACCTGACATTAAGTTTCTGAAGATTTTCTAACTCTCTTATAGCAGAAGGAAGGGATGTCAGCTGATTATCATGTATCTAAAAGTTATTAAAAGACAGTCAATATCTTAGTCTTATAATTAATAATACATGAGCATGAGTTTGTCACTGTACTGAATTCTTCCACAATAATTTTGTTACTGTAATTCAACAGTACTGAGTTGGAGTTTGGTAATTTATTCCATGTACAGAAGAGGAAAAGGAATTTGAAGTTGACCACAATGCTGTTCAGAAACCGTGAAGTGATAAAGTCATCAATTTTAAATATTACAATTAAAAAAATAACTTTATCTCATTGAGTGGAATTTCAATCTGAAATGAGAGATGAGAGCTTTAGAAACTAATAGCACTTTGATGGTATGATTTATGTCAACATATAGCAAAAAAAAAAGAGAGAGAGAGAGAGAAAGGGTAGGGGGAACCTCTCTCATGTTCTCACAGAACCATATTATTTTGAAAGTACGAGAAACCTGAGAGAACACCTAAAGCCAATCCGTTCATTTTACAAATGAAGAAAATAAAAACCTATCTAGAAATTTCACCAGATCCAACTTTTTCAAACATGAATTAGAAGATTTCTGATGTTCCTACATAAAGTACATCAGAACTCTGTAGATTGTGAAACAAACTACTCATGCTTTACTTCACAACACATGGCAACTAGAGACTAAAAACAGTGTCTTAATATACACACAAAAATTTAAGTTCAATAATTTAAGTCAGCGTTGAAGACAAGTTTAGAATAAATTAATTTTAAGTGCTGCTTTCATGTCTAGAATAATGATGAGAAAAATAATAGCAATGAAAACGGATAAGCAGCAGCAACCACCTGTTAAATGCTGATTCTGTTTGCATGCAATAATGCATTTAATTCTAAGAACAAGTTTTGGGCCGCCTGGGTGGCTTGGTCGGTTGGGCGTCCGACTTCGGCTCAGGTCATGATCTCACGGTCCGTGAGTTTGAGCCCCGCGTCGGGCTCTGTGCTGACAGCTCAGAGCCTGGAGCCTGTTTCAGATTCTGTGTCTCCCTCTCTCTCTGCTCCTGCCCAGTTCATGCTCTGTCTCTCTCTGTCTCAAAAGTAAATAAAAGTTAAAAAAAAAAATTTTTTTTAATAAAAATAAAAAAAAAATAATTCTAAGAACAAGTTTTAAAAATAGGTAGTAGTGTCAGTCCTGGTTTATAAAAGTGGAAACTGAGGCACAATGAAGTTACTTTGCAAGGTTACACAGCTATCAAGTGGCACAGTCAGAAACTGAAGCCTGATGTTCTGTATGTACACTCTTAATTATCATGCTATACCCACCAATAATTTGTTATTCTTCCTACAGTCTACCAATTAAACACGCGTTTTCTACTTTTTTCTGCTTATGAAGCCTAAATTTAGCCTTAGAGTCTCTTAGAGTCACAACTAATGACGCATTTAGAATCAGTCAACTTACATCAAGAACAGTGAGTGCAGGCAGCAGTCGGAGATCATCTGTAAGTGACTGAAGTTTATTGTTGGATATGATTAGTTTGGTCAAATCCGTCTGCTCCCACCATCGCTCAGTAGCACTGAATGAAAGATTCTGATTAGCTTCCTCAGGGATATCCACATTTATTCTCCAGACACACTGAGGTACTATTTCCATCACCACCACACCAAAAAGAAAAAAAGGAAAAGAAAGAAAACAAGAAGTGAGATACTAAGTGGCATATTTTTATAATAGCCATGCAGTTCATCTATTGGAAAGTAATTTCTGAAACATTAAAAAAAATACTTAAAAACAATTCAAACGAACAATGAATTACAACTAAAGTTGATTTTATTCAAAAACAGAATATGATATGTATTTTACATATTAAATCTTTTATCTTCATTCATCTATATTTACTATATACATACTCTGCACAGCACATTGCAGTCAACATATAATGCAAATAAAGAAAGGACTCTACCATTGCACTAATAGAATAGGGAGAAGGCATGGAAATCAACATTTATAAGGTGATGTCATAATTTTATAACATTAGTATATACTGTCTGAGAAAACACTGATGTTAATAATAGCTAATGATAATAGCTAACACTTACAAATACCAGGCAATTTTCTAATATACTATTTAAACCTCGTAACAACTCTGCGAGATAGGTGTTGTTACTATTCTCGTTTTATAGACAAGAAAAATGGGGCACTGAGAGAATGTATAATTTACCCAGGGCTACACAGCCAGTAAGTAGCAGAAATGGGATTCAAACACCTATAAAGTTATACTACTGTCTTGACTCTCGGTGGATATTTGGAAAGCATAACTGACTCTGGTAGTTGCTGTCTATTTTACCTAACATACAATTTTATTTCTTACCCCATCACACAACATTGTGTGAATCCCATTGGAACAAATATCGCAACTCCTGTAACACAGCAAATAAGACTGTAAGTTGAACATGGAGAGTCGAGGTTCACCACTATAAAAACTGAAACCTCAGGAAGGTACTAACTTGCTATAGCGTTGTAGCAAAACTATTTTAAAGAGTCCTTCATTCCATCATATAAGTAGGACTTCATATCAGTCTGATTTAGAACTTTGAGCATTATTAATCAAGGCAACAATCAGTTATACCCTGCAGTCATTGACTACGATTGCAGAATGATACTAAATGAAAAAGTGCAAAGTTTCAAGTTCAGGATACTGAAGTACAATTCAGGGTTACTAGTCTGATACATTGGATTTATGGAAGCAAAGCAAATCTCCTTAAATCTATGAGACTTACACACACTCAAAAAAAAAAAGGTTTCTATGAAAAAGGTATAGCTGACATTATACATAAAGGTGAAAGACTAAGGGCTTTCTCTTAGTGTTTTCTTGATGCACATTCTCACTACTTTAGAATTTTACTATGGATCCTGACCAATGCAATAAAACAAAAGAAATAAAAGATGTTCAGGTTAGAAAGGAAAAAGTAAAACTGTCTCCTTAAGAGACAACATGATCATCTATACAGAAAATCCTAAGGAATCTATAAAAAAAAAAAATTATATGTAATGAGTTTAGAAAGTGCACAGAATTCAGGATTAATATACAAAACTCAACTGTATTTCCATGTATTAGCAATTGATAAATGAAAATATTCTTTATATGTTTAAAGATTTATAAGACACACAATCTAAAACCATGAAATATTCAGGGTTCAGCTTAACAAATATATGCAAGTCCTGTGGTATGTAAATATAAAATATGAAAACTTAGAGAAGATCTAGGTAAGTAGAGAAATATACCACATTACAAACTAATTATTAAGATGTCACCTCTCCCTAAGGTGACTTACAGCTTCAGCATAATCCTAATCAAAATCTCAGAAGGCATTTCTATAGAAATTAACGAACTGATTCTAAAATGTATTATCAAAATGCAAAAGAACTGAAATAAGTTAAATAATTTTTTTGAAACAGAATAAAGTTCTAGAACTTAACAGTACTTGATTACAAGTCTTACCATAAAGCCTGTCAAGACACTGTGGTATTAGCATAAGGATATATTAATCAATAGAAAAGAAAAGTTAAGGAAAATTCTACACAATAATATATTATCCATTGATTTTCAATAAAGGTGACAATTTAATGAGAAAGAAACAGTCTTTTCAACAAATCACACTGGAACTCTAAATTCATACGGATGAAAAAAGGAACTTCAACATTTACCTTATGACATACTCTGAAATTAACTCAAAATAGATCACAGACTTAAATATTATAGTTAAAACTATAAAAATTCTAAAAGAAAGCAAAGGAAAAATCTTCACAGCTTTTGGATGGAGAAAATTTCTTAGTTCAGAAAAAGTACAAAACCCAAAAGAAAAAAAAATGATAAACTGGACTTCATCAAAATTAAAACCTTATGTTCTTCTAAAGAAATCATTAATCCTCAGACTAAGAAGATATAATAGATTATCAATAGAGATAGATATCTGAGAAGTACTCGTATCCCCAAAATAGAAAAGGTCTCATAACTTAAGACAAATAGTTCAATTTAAAAATAGACAAAAAATATGAACACTTGGCAGATATACAAATGCTTAATGAGCAGTTGAAAAGATGCTCAACAACATGAGGCATTAAGGAAATGTAAATAAAACCATAAGGACGTACTACAAAATGATCCCAAGAATGGCTAATGTTAAAAAGGCTGCCAATAGAAAATGTTGGTAATGATGTGCAGCAACTGATTCACTCATGTTACTAGGAGCAAACAGCTTGGTAAATTCTTAAACAGTTAAATGTACATTTATTTATCACTGTAAGTCCACAAATTCTAGTCTTAGGTATGTAACTCAATAGGAACGATAATGTATGTCTACACAAAGACTGTATTTGAAAGATCATGGCAGTTTTATTCATAATAGTCAAAAACTACAAGCAATTTGAGGTGCCTGGGTGGTTCAGTCGGTTAAGCATCCGACTCTTGATTTCGGGTCAGGTCGTAATCTCGTGGTTAGTGAGTTTGAGTCCTGCATCAGGCTCTGCACCTTAGTGCTTGGGATTCTCTCTCTCTCACTCTCTCTCTGCCCCTCCCCTGCTTGCTCTCTTTCTCTCTCTCAAGATAAATAAATAAACTTAAAAAAAAAAAAAAAACTAGAAGCAACTCAAATGTATATCAACAAGTGATTGGATAAACAAATTGAGGTATATACATACAATAGACTTACTCAACAATAAAAAAAAAAAAAACTACTGATATAAACAACATGGATGAACCTCAGAAAACATACTAAGCAAGGGAAGGCTAAAGCAAAAGAAATCAAAATTGCAAATGTGTAATTCCATGTAAATAAAATTCTAGAAGAGACTAATCTATATTGACAAAAAGCAGATCACTGGTTGTGTAGAACTAGCAGTAGGGATTGACTGCCAGAAAAGGGGCTTAAAAGGTAATTTCTGAATATTGAAAATGTTCTACATTTTGATTGTGGTAGTGATTACACAAATGTGTGTGTGTGTGTGTGTGTGTGTGTGTGTGTGTGTGTGTGTATGTCAAAACCTACTGAATGATACACTTAAAATGGATGCATACAGGGCACCTGGATGGCTCAGTCAGTTGGGCATCTGACTTTGGCTCAGGTCATGATCTTGCGGTTCGTGGGTTCGAGCCCCGTATCAGGCTCTGTGCTGACACCTCAGAGCCTGGAACCTGCTTCAGATTCTGTGTCTCCCTCTCTCTCTCTCTCTCTCTCTCTGCCCCTCCCCCACTTATGCTCTCTCTCTCTCTCTCTCTCTCTCTCTCTCAAAAATAAATAAACATTAAAAAAATTAATTAAAGGGGCACCTGGGTGGCGCAGTCGGTTAAGCGTCCGACTTCAGCCAGGTCACGATCTCGCGGTCTGTGAGTTCGAGCCCCGCATCAGGCTCTGGGCTGATGGCTCGGAGCCTGGAGCCTGTTTCCGATTCTGTGTCTCCCTCTCTCTCTGCCCCTCCCCCGTTCATGCTCTGTCTCTCTCTGTCCCAAAAATAAATAAAAAACGTTGAAAAAAAAATTAATTAAAAAAATGATACATACGTTGTTTGTAAATTATACTCCAATAAGGTTAATGCAAAATAAAAATACAGATAATGTAATATATCAAGATAATCTTATTAACATATACACATTTATTCATTTATGTATATATGTATCAACAAGTGAATGAATAAACAAATTGAGGTATATACATGTATAAATACACATACATATATACACACTGGTATACTACACACACATACACACACACACACACACATATATATTTCTCTCAAGATAATAATTGCCTTGAAGAGCACTACCCAATACAACTTTTTCAATGATGAAAATTTCCTATATGCTGCACTATGTGATGGCCACTAGCTCCATACAGTTATTGAATGCTTATTAAAATGTGGCTAAAGTGACTGTAGAACATGATTTTTAATTTTATTTAATTTTGGTTAATTAAAATTTAAATAGCCATAGGTGACTAAGGATTCAACACTAGACAGAATGGCCCTTAACAAAGACTGAGAAAAGATTTCTTTACATGTTTTTTTGGCATATTACTCTTTCTTCCACTTACAATAGTTAATTATAGAAATGGGGAGGGGCGCCTTGGTAGCTCAGTCAGTTGAGCGTCCGACTTCATCTCAGGTCATGATCTCACAGCTTGTGAGTTCGAGCCCCGCGTCAGACTCTGTGCTGACAGCTCGGAGCCTGGAGCCTGCTTCAGATTCTGTGCCTCCCTCTCTCTCTGCCCCAACACACTCGCATTCTGTGTCTGTCTCTCTCAAAAATAAATAAACATTAAAAAAAAAAAAAAAGAAAGGAAAAGGGGGAATACAGATGGGCTGATGGTAGAGAACTGTATAATATGGGGAAGATACTTAGAAGTGAGTAAGGGAAGAAACAGAGAAGAAATAAAAAAAAAAAAAAGATTAAAATGGTGTTTACATGGAGAGATAAAAGAATGTGTAGCCAGCAAACCATAGGAGCAACAGATCATATGAGATTTAAAGGTCTTTTTTGACCATTTTAAACAGTTTCATAAAGATTACCCACCATATATGATGTTTCCTTAAGTAAAAAACCATAATCATTCCCATAAGGTCTATATCCTACTCTATGTAGATTCCATCTTCTAAAAGGCTGTAAATATATTAAACTATGATACACAATAGGACATAATGGGTGTATCTCTGACCAAAGAGTCAGGGAACTAAGATTCGGTGCAACTAATCCAACTGATTGTCAATTAATGTCTCATCTAATATCTCTGGTTACCAATTTCTTTGTTGATTAAATGAGAGGGCCCCATCATAATTTAAATGCTAGGATCCAACAACAGTAGTACAAAAAGGCTTTTGCTAGGTGCAGAATAATATTTTAAAAACAGCTTATCCTACAAATGCCATTCAGTAAACTGTCTACCCCATTATGAGAATTTTTTTAAAAAAATATGAGAATTGAATATAAACCAGTAAGTCTAACACTATGTAAAAGATTAGGAAAAGCTCCATTGATAAACATTCCAAATTTCTCCACAGTAGTTTATTCATGACAACCAATGGGCTCATTACACTAAAGAAAGAATCCCATATCGACAATCCACAATACTATGTCACTTTCAGACTATCTTTAAAACTTAATAAGAAAAAAATACACGCATACACACACACACCCCCCAGAATAAAATTATAGTTACATAGAAGGTATTAACTCAGTTGCAGCTTGAGATTGACACAAAGAGATGTATCTTTGTGCTTTAGAGCACCTGAGTCATTGTTACATTAGAATACATGAAGAGAATGGTACTCTTGGAAGTCCAGCAGGATACTATAAGAAAAAATGAAACAATGTTTAACATATAAAAAAGAAAACATTTTTACCAATCACTTTAAGAGAAAAATATGCTTGAATTTATTACTTTCACTTGAGAGTACATTCAGTTTTATAGTGAACATAAGCCTCACTGAAACTGTAATTCCATTCTTCCCAATAATTTTTTTTTCCTGTGACAATATATGACAGATGGCATTCACTTAACTCTCTTACTCAAGAAAACATTACAATGCAAGTTAATCAACATGACATTAATATAGAGATAAATTTAAGTTTGCACTCATTTATTAAGCAAATTTTGGCACTGACAATAACTTGAAATACACATCAAGAGTTTGAGACACTAAAGTTTAGAATTATTCTAACAGATCAAGAAATAGGAATGGAACTTTTAATTAATTATCTAATTCCTTGTTCCAGACTTCCCTGGATTTCAGTATGCTAAAAATTAAATGTTTACCTCAAGATTCTGCCATCATATACAGATTAAAACACTTTCCTTTTGCTTTTATTTCTAAGAAATGTTCAAGAATTAGCTTGTTTTAATGATCTACTCATCTGGAAATATAGTTTCTTTCTGGAATTATTTGTTGTTAAAATCTGATACTTTGGTTAATTCTTATTAGCTGTTTAGAATATTATAGTAAATTCCATGAAGACAACCAGTAGTCAAAATACAGAGTCAAGGTAAATAATAAAGCAGAAATCTGGTTAATACAGATGTAAGGGTGGTTATTTAAAATTTGGGAAGTATACGGTTTATGTTACACTTTTTATAGTGTCATAACAAACTCTACATACTGAATAAGGCAAATTCTCACTACCTCAAAACAGATGACATGACATCTGGAGGCCTAGAAGCCCTAGACCTATTTACTTAATTTCACAAATGGAAACTAACCAAACTGCTCTTTGAAAGATAAGGCAGGATAGCCTTATACCTTTATTTCCCTTTCAAATAATATGGTTTTTGAATAAACATAATTGGTTTGTTTAATAAATTATCCACCTACCAATTTTCTTGTCAGTTCAACAATGTGGTTTCTTTAAAATTTACAGCATTCTTTTGTTCCAAACTCTGGCACCTTTTTCTTTCATTGAGTTTTTGATGAATCACCCAAAAACATGTTCTATACTATTGTTCTATCAATGGCAGGCAACCACAAGGCAACAATCAATACCTCCTTTTCAACTCCATCTTTATTTTATCTGGTCCAATGAAAAAGCTGCAATATCTAGACTAAACCAAACAATGATATATTTTTGTGTACTTGTTCAGAAAAAAGAGCAGTCATTTAAAATTTCCAGAATATTTCTAATGTTCTCTTTGAAGTTGGTTATTAACAGTTATTTTGTTCAGGCATAACTTTGTGAGTAACTTATAAAACTGACACTCATGAATGGAAATTTTAAAACTACCAATAACATTCAGATGTTTAAGAATATTATTGTAGTCATAAGATGAAATATTATGGTCATTAAAAATAATCAGATTTTGTAAGTAACACCAAAAAATGTACAAACAAAATTCAGAAAAGAGGACTCAGTACAATTCTTAATTTGTTAAAAATAAAAAATAAAAGGCAAATTATACATCACATTCACACAGAAACCTATAGAAGAAAAACCTTCAAAATATCAACAGTGATTAACCCTGAATGGTTATTTTCACTTTTTATGCTTTCTATAGATAGTAGTTTTTCTGTCATAGATACAATGCTTTATAAAGAAGAAAATAATAAATGGGTATTTCCATAAAAGAACTACAGCCTATAAAAAGAAAGGGTACTAAAAATCCCCAAGATTACTCAGATTTCAGTTACACACAAAAATTAATCTGTACTGGGTATCAGATAACACCCTATCAGGGAAACAAAGTGTCCCATTGTTCTTAGAGCTTCTGCTAAGAAGAATCAATTCAAGGAGGCCACCATCTAAGAGAAAGAATAAACAGACTGTTAACTGTTTTGGGTTATATACCTCAAAATTAAAGGCTAGGTTCTATTTTTCCAATGTAGAAATTATGGACATGATGGTACATTACAAATGTACCTATGTATTACTGCATAAATAAGAAGGGAAGAAAGACCTGGAATACAACACAAAAAATTTGTTATTTAACAAGTGCAATTTTTAATAAACAAATTTGAATAAAACATAGCAAAATGCTTATGTGACTATAAATTATCTGAAGTGTCAATTTGCTTCTTCAGCACAATATCTGGAGAAAACATACATAACAGGTATATAACAAATGCAATGTAAATCAGTATCTGTCTGTAGCGTTCAAACACTTTCATATGCTCATATCTGTCATATAAATATCTCATGATATCTCATACATATTGATAACAATCTGAAAGAAGCTAAGTGTGATAATCATTTTGAACATAATACATAATTCTAGGTAATAACATTTGGAGATAATTTAATGAGAAGAGATAATATAAATTTGGAGATAATATAAATAATGAGAAGACTTTTTTAAAAAGGAGTATATTTTTCAAAAGTATAACAATGTGTAGGCCAGTAAAAGGGACAAGTTAGTAAAAGTTTATCAGAAAAGAGTAGTAATCATTTTTCTGCAATTACTTGGTCAAAAAAAAACCAATACTTATATTGATTTTATCTACTCTTCACATAATATTGACTTTAAAAAATCCTAACTAACAGGCCACTGGCCTTCTTCTATATATCACTTATTCATTGAATCTTGAGTTACTGAACAGAGACATGTTACATGAAAAGACAAATAAAGGACAACCATGCTCAACAATAAGAAAACAACCCAATTAAAAAATGAACAGGGGTGCCTGGGTGGCTCTGTCCATTAAGGGTCCGACTCGTGGTTTCAGCTCAGGTCATGATCTCACGGCTCATGAGTTCGAGCCCTGCGTCGAGCTCGGTGCCGATGGTGTGGAGCCTGCTTGGGATTCTCTCTCCCTCTCTCTGCCCTCCCCCACTCACTCTGTCTCTGCCTCTCTCAAAATAAATAAACTTAAAAAAAAAATGAACAAAAGATCTGAACAGGCATCTCACCAAAGAAGATATACAGACGGCAACCAAGCTTATGAAAAGACGTTGCACATCATATCTAAAACATTGAGATAGGACTACACACTCATCGGAATGGCTAAACTCCAAAAACCTGATAATACCCACAGTGGCAAGGATATGGAGCAACAGGAACTTTCATTCATTGCTGGAAGGAATGCAAAATGGTACATGCACTCTGGAAGACAGTCTGGCAATTTCCTACAAAGCTAAGCACAGTCTTACTATGTGATCTAGAAATGGTGCTCCTAGGTTAACACCCAATTAGTTGAAAATTTAGGTCCACACAAAAACCTGAACAAATTACAGCTTCATTCAAAGCTGCCAATAACTGGAAGCAACAAAGTTGTCCTTCAAAAAGTAAATGGATAAAATGGTACATACATCTATACCATAGAATATTATTTAGAAATAAAAACAAATGAGTTATCAAGGGACAAAAAGACATGGAGGAACCTTAAAGGCATATTGCTTAGTGAAAAAAGCCAATCTGAAAAAGCTACATGTGACTTCAATTATATGACATTTTGGGAAAGGCAAAACTACAGGAACAGGAAGACTGGTGACTGCCAGGCCTCAGGGGAAGCAGATAAGGAATGAATAAGTAGAGCTCGGAGGATTTTTAGGGCAGTAAAACTGTTCATTATGATACCGTAATGGTGGATACATGACATTAGGCATTTGTCAAAGATAAATCCTTTTAAAAGGATATCTTGATGATGACACTGATTTAGAGGGTGAGATTTAAAGAAATCCAGGAAAGCACTTAGAAAGTTATTACAATGTTAATAGTCATAACAGTAATAATCATTTTTACTGTGTACTTTTTAGTACCAGATACTTTGTGTGTATTATCTCATTTAAACCTTAGTAGGTCCTATTATCACAAACACATTACAAATGAGAAAATAAGGCACAGTAAGATTAAGCATCTCAAAGTTACATGAGCAAAGATATGGAGATAAAGAGCATGGCCCCATAAGGGACTTTACATAGTTCAGAATTACAGTGGTTTGGGTGGCAAAGATTGAATGGCAAGAGAAGTTGAAGGCTACAGTTAGATAAACACCTTCTACATTATGGTAACAAGGATTTCTTTTTGATAATAAACTACAAATACCATGTGCTTCTCCCATTTATATTTTTATCCCCTATGAAATACTATACATCCACTTATTCAACATAATTTATGTAGTACCTAATATTTGCCAGTAATTTTGTTAGGTTCTGTTTATACAATGATAACCTAAACGGCCCTGATCATGTCATCATGGGGTTCAGAGCCAAAATTCATTTGCTCCCTTAAACTTACTAGACAAAATCATCTGGGTCCAATCAAAAAGTACATTCCAGTATACCACTTAGTATTTGCAAATATTCATTCATTTACTTATTCCTTCCACAAATATTTATTTAATAAGAATCTATCATGTACCAAGTACTATTTTGGGTTGTTAGTAATAACAACAACGAATAAAACAAAGCTCCCTGACTTCTTGAAAATAACATTCTATTGAGAAGGCAGGGAAGACTATAAACAAATACATAATAAACTCTGATAATGACAAATGTTATTAAAAAATCGAACAAGAAAACAGTGTTAGCAATGGTGTTTATAGATAGAGTAGTTAGGAAGGGCCTCTGAGAGGTGTGACCTCTGAGCAGAGTCCTACAGGAAGCAAGTAACCCCTAGTCAGGTATCAAGGAAACTGTTCCAGGCTCTGAGAAAAGCAAATGTGTATGCATATCTGTAGTTTTAAAATATTTATGTTCCCCACTGATTAAAAGCTTTTCCAGATAGAGCAGAGATTTTATGTCATATACCTTTTCATTCGTTCAGCAAGTATTTGCTTCATCTGCTCTATACATGGCACAATAAAAAAGCAATCATTAGATGAAAAATGGAAGGTTTCAATCTCGGATTGCCTAAAATCTGAATAAAAGAGAAAAACACTATGGGAAGAATGCTATATTCTCTCTCCCCACTTCCCAGTCCCTCCTTTACACAACAGACAATAAAAAGAGCATTTGGCTATTATTCATGGTGTCCAAATCTGTGCTTGTTGATCTTTACTAGGTTTTTCAGGATGGTTCCAAATTCACTTTGTGTGCCATCTATCTTGATCCTCAATTTAGGAAATATGCTCACTATTCCTTGAGGGAAAGTAGGAACCGAACCGTGCTGACCGAACCAGTGTAACTGTGATGAGTGCCTGAATTAGGGCCTGGGAGTCCTGGCTAGGAGACTGTGGCAGTGGCCAAAAGCAGGCCAAGGAAAGGGTGCCAGACAGGGGCAAGTGCTTTCTAACAGCACAATCGGGTGGTACCTCTGGATCTTACCTTCACTAAGATTCCGACCCGACAGGTTTAACTGGCCGCTCTTCCTCGCTGCCTTTAAAAGCCCCTGGGGTACCGAGGCACCGCAGTCTCTCCTCTCAGCTCTGAAACCCACTCGGGGATCCCGCTCGGCCACTCCCTTCAGGCGCGACATGTTCAAACCCTCAAGTCCAGAGGCAGAGCCCCGCGCGTGACGCTTAAAGGTGGCGCCCGCGTGTCACCCCGCCCCTGTCGAGAGCGCGCGCTCCGCGCGCTGTGCTCGTGGCCTTGAGCTGGGCCTTAGCTCTCGCCGGCGCGGCCCCGATGTCGTCACCGCCAGCGCCTGGGCTGGAGGGTAGAGGAGCCCTTCCCGTTGCCGGTGCCGGCCTTGTGTCTTGGAATTACTTTGCTCAAGTAAGTGCGCTTAACGGACTGAAGAGGGACTTTGGGCTTTATTGTTTTGTACTGTTACTGCGACTCCAACCTACTCTTCTGGGCTCCCGCCTTGGCCAGGGTGTCGGGGAAGGATAACCTTCTCTCCTCGCCTGGCCTGAACGTGGGCCTTGACCAAAACTTGAGACCTGGGCGCGGTCTGCAGCCTCTCTGGACCCTAGCCTGTGTTTGTCGTTTGTAGTGGTGGCGCCGGACATCCGTCTGGCGTAGAAGATAAAACAGATTTCTGTTCTTCGCGCATATACCGCGATTCCTAGAATTCGTGCAGCTTGCCTGTTGTTGTATTTAGTTTATAGCCCAGCATAGGAGGTAGCGTGAAATGGAAGGGCTGGCATCAGACAAGGAAAAAGAAAGATCAATGATAAATGTTCTCTCTACTGGACAGTTTACGGAGATCAGCGGAGGCGCAAACTTTAGTGTATTGAAAACAGCTTGGACTTTGAAGCGCAGGAGATGTGAGTTCGAATGGAGCTGCTTCTGTAGCTTACCAGCTGGGTAACTAACTGTAGGCAGTTTGACCGTTTTTAAAGTTTACTCCTTTTTCATGAATTTAGGGATAATTCCTATCTCATTCGTTTTTTTAAATAATTAAGTGAAGATAGAACTTTAAATATTGAGCGTTTGGTGAGGAAAGGGACTCCAGGATAGAAGATAAAAATTTTATTCAATAAGTCGGTTTTCCTGGATAGTTTTTCTCTGAAATGTACACCTGTATTGATTCATTCAACAAATAATAAGGAAGTCATTATCTTCAGTCCTGTGCTGGGTGCTAGGCTTTTCTTTTGGCTGAAGTGATTTTGTTCTAAAAAGCATGCATATACCGGGAAATCTCCAAACCCTCCATCAACCCGGCTGCGAACCAGGAGAATTTTGACAAGTGCGATGACGGCCCACTGACAAATTCTGCAGCCAGAGTCCAGGTTCTTGCTACCTGTAAAATTTCGGTTTTTAACCCCCTCTCGCTCTGTATTCTTCTTAGTTCTTTGGAGTCCTTTACACTGAAAGTGAGTAACAGCTAGGTACCAGTAGTTACACTACCAACGAAGGAGAGTGTAGCAAGGATCGTAATGAGCCTCCTCCGCAGCCCAAGTTTATCTTGACAGTAATGATGATTGTCACCTTACTAAGTGCCAGTCACAGTGCTAATAATATCTCCTTTGCTCTTATTTAGCACAATAACTATTTTTGCAGGTGAAGAAATTGAGGCTAAAAGGGATTAAGAAACTTACTGGAGGTCACAAGTTTCTGTAAGTGGTATGGTCAAGAACGTGAACCTAGTTCTCTGTCCAAAATCTTTCTTGTTTATCATTATGACTTGCCTAAGTGGCTTTTATTTCATCATTTTCAACACCTTTATCCTAGAACCATTTTAAGGGACACTTCAGTTATGTTTTAAAGGAGGCTTTTTATATTAGAGAAAACACTTTTTCTCTTCCATAGGATTTAACAGCCTTTGGAGGGTGAATTACTCAAGTATAAAAGTTTACAGTAACCACCTCTCCCTACCATAGATTCTTTTTTTCAATATTTTTTAAAAGAATGGGCAAGGTATAATATTTTCATTTATTGTGCTTCTTTGTGAAGTTAAATATTTCATTATTGACATATAATTATAATAAACATTGCTGCACTTTGTATAAGAAGAGCGTAATTCTGCTAATGGCAAAGTAATTCTGAAAACTCCAAGTGACCATATACTTGTGGTAAACTTCAATAGCTATAAACTGACAGAGGTAAACATTTTACTAGTATGTATCTATAGTAAACTGTATATTGTACTGTGTACCAAGTGCAGATTAAGTAAGTGAGGGTGAAAATTATTACCTCACACAGAAAAGTTACATATTTTATCTCAAATTGATAGAAACTGAAAGCTTATCAACTTGAATTGAGCTCCTTTATGAGAGAGTATAGTTTTATATACATATATATATGTATGTATGTGTTTATATTCATGGGACTTAGCAATTTGTATCAGTTGTATTACTTTTGGAAGAATGCATTACAAACAAAAAAGCCAATCCTTTTTCAACTTGAGCATTTCAGCAAAAGCATTTACTTAAAAAAAAAATGGATTTTTAAAATAATATGAAATGGATGTCTCCTGTGCAGGGGCAGGCATCTACTGAATAATTACCTTTTGAAACAGAATTTGCCAGGCTGCACTTATTATATTCATCTTAATAAGGTAATGGAAAGTTTCTCTCTTCTATTTTGTTTGCCAGATGAAAAAAAAAAAAAGAAAGAAAGAAAGTGATTATCTTCTTTGCCAAATGAAAAAAGAAAGTGAAGAAACAAAAAATATATGATCCTAAGAATTACATCAGCCAGAGATGCCTAAGTGGTTCAGTTGGTTAAGCATCTGACTCCTGATTTCGGCTCAGGTCATGATTTCATGTTCTGTGGGATTGAGCCCAGCATGTGGCTCTGTACTGAGCGTAGGGCCTCCTTAGGATTCTCTCTCCTTTTCCCCTGCCCCTCCCCTGCTTGTGCGCACATGCACAGTTGCTCTCTCTCTTCTCTCTCTCCCTCTCAAAATAAATGGATAAACTTTATTAAAAAAGTACATCAGCCAAAAATGCTGTTATGTTTCATAACAGAAAGTAAACTATTATCAAAGTAAGATAGAGTGGCATATCTCTACCATTAAAATTTAATAAGACATTTTCAGACATATCCATATTACTCTTATGAACATTGCTACATGTTAGATTTTTTCTTTTTTTTTTTTTTACCTATATCTATGTCTCTATACCTATTATCTCTATTATCTATCATCTATTATCTACGTACATATGTATGTATGTATGTATCTATCCATCTGTCTATCTAATCTATCAAACTAGAGATAAAGAGAAAGCTGAAAACTAATGCAGGCAAGGTTTCTATGTTTAAATCTTGAAGAGAATTCCTTTTTCTTCGCAAAATCTGTCTTTGCTTTTAAGGCCTTCAACCAACTGGATGAAGCCCACACACATTGCAGAAGGTAAAGTGCTTCACTCAAAATCTACTGATTTGAATGTTAATTACAACTTAAAAAAATATTTTTACAGCAACATCTAGAGTATTATTTTATCAAACAACTGAGCACTATAGCCAAGCCAAGTTGACCCATAAATTAACCATTATAGGAGACACTGAATTTTTAAGCAGGAGAGAGACAAGGTAAGTTTTTTCTTCCAGAAGTTAACTTTGGGGATGAACCCAGGGAAGAAAGAGCATGTATGAAGACGGGAGGTATCTCCCCAGGAAGATGATGCATGAATACAGATGAGAGATGACACTGGATTGTTCCTGTTTTGATCAAGAGGACTATCTAGGAGTTTGAAGGATGTAAAGGAGGCAAGATTAACAAGAGTGGGTGAGGATTACATATTTGACTTAGAAGGTAACAAAAGGAAGGCATCAAGAATAACCACTATCCTTCCATAGTTAATTTGATTTTAAAATGGAAGCCTTTCTACTCTTTCTTTTTTTTCTTTACATTTTTTTTAAATATATGAAATTTATTATCAAATTGGTTTCCATACAATGCCCAGTGCTCATCCCAACAGGTGCCCTCCTCAATACCCATCACCCACCCTCCCCTCCCTCCCACCCCCCATCAGCCCTCAGTTTGTTCTCATTTTTTAAGAGTCTCTTATGCTTTGGCTCTCTCCCACTCTAACCTGTTTTGTTTTTTTTTTTTCCTTCCCCTCCCCCATGGGTTCCTGTTAAGTTTCTCAGGATCCACCTAAGAGTGAACACATATGGTATCTGTCTTTCTCTGTATGGGTTATTTCACTTAGCATAACACTCTCCAGTTCCATCCACGTTCCTACAAAGGGCCATATTTCATTCTTTCTCATTGCCACGTAGTACTCCATTGTGTATATAAACCACAATTTCTTTATCCATTCATCAGTTGATGGACATTTAGGCTCTTTCCACAATTTGGCTATTGATGAGAGTGCTGCTATAAACATTGGGGTACAAGTGCCCCTATGCATCAGTACTCCGGTAGCCCTTGGGTCAATTCCTAGCAGTGCTACTGCTGGGTCATAGGGTAGGTCTATTTTTAATTTTTTGAGAAACTTCCACACTGTTTTCCAGAGCAGCTGCACCAGTTTGCATTCCCACCAACAGTGCAAGAGGGTTCCTGTTTGTCCACATCCTCCAGCATCTATAGTCTCCTGATTTGTTCATTTTGGCCACTCTGACTTGTTAGATTTTTTTCAAAGCTGAAAGGTACAGTAGGTAAGATGGATTTACTGAGGCAAAAGAGAAACTGTAGTAAAGGAAAATGGCACTAATTTCCGCAAATTTTTAAAGCACATTTGTTTAAAAAATATTACCAACTAAGAGCAAAGTGAATTTGCTTTTCAGACATTTCTAGGAAGGATGTGTGTGTGTGTGTGTGTGTGTGTGTGTGTGTGTGTGTGTGTGTGTGTGTGTGTAAATTAAGAGATTTAGATGTAGCCTACTTTGAATTAGTATTGTTTATCTTTCAGAATATTGCCTAATCAGTGAGAACTGCTATCTTATGGTAAAGTTATTGAGAGAGCATTTCGCTTTTTAACACTGTTGTTATTGATTGGAATTGTTGAACCTAACATATATTGCTTATTAAATGTTTTCTTAAGTTGAATTTTTTACATTTTTATATACTTACTACTCAATTTTTTTCTGTTTGTCCCTTCCTCTGTCAGTAAGTTATTTTATTTTATGTTTTTAAAGTCTTTATTTATTTATTTTGAGAAAGAGAGAGAGAGAGAGGCAGAGAGGGGGGAGAGAGAGAATCCCAAGCAGGCTCCACACTGTCAGCACTGAGCCCGATGTGGGGCTCAATCTCACTAGCCATGAGATGTTGACCTGAGCCCAAATCAAGAGTCAGACACTTAACCTACTGAGCAACCCAGGTGCCCCATCAGTAAGTTATTTTAAATGATCAAAATTGAGAGCAAATTATATAGGACAGGGGCTCTCCATGTTTTAAATATTCAACTTTTCAGATGTTCGTTACCCACGTCTTTCAGTTTTCTTGAAAAATTTCCTTTTGCAGTTTCACGTTTGTTTTCCATTTATGCCTATAACTACCAACTTTTAAACATTCTATACTATTTCATTGAAGACAGTACATATTTTGCATTTTTATTCATAGTTTTAAATCTGGATTTGAATTGTATTTTGTTGTAATAACAACAAAATTTTTGGTAATTTTTTCTGATGGAGAGAGTGCATTTTATTTTAGGGAATTCATTTGTATGTTCCCTGTGCTTTTTCACTTTTGAGTCATAAAGCAGTGAGCTTGTTCTAGGTAGTTTAATATTTGATTCAAGTGTTGGGTCTTATATTTCTACTTTCAATACAAGAGAATTTTGGTCCACCAGCTTTAGGAAACTATCATTTTCATCTTTTAAAAAGGCTTTTACATGCTAGTGTTTTTCCTGTGAAGAAAAGTGGAGGAACTAATTAAAAAATACATTTTTTAAAATCCTAATTACTATTAGTTTTATTTTTTGGTTTATTTCCTTTCTATTGAAAAAAAAGCTGAATGGGTGGTTATAAAGCAGTCTTTTTCTGTCATTAAATAAAAGGCACTATGGTATTGTTTATTGTTTTTTCTAAAATCAGCTGAGATTGTTTCCCATTATTCCCAGTGATTCCTACTCCTAACCTTTAATAGCTATTTTCTTGCTCATTTTTCCAAGATTAATGTTTCTCTGACTGAAAATATCAATTTTATAGGGTTTAGGAATTTGTCTGCTTTAAAGTAGTAAAGTAATACAGAGAGAAAATTAGGGCACCAAATCCTAGAGTGTGCTTTATAATATCATTCTATCTTTAATTATATTAATACATACAAAAGCACTACTAAATAAATCTGTTTAAACATGGTTGGTTTTTTTTCCCAATGTTTATTTTGGAGAGAGAGAGACAGAGTGTGGCAGGGGAGGGGCAGAGAGAGAGGGAGACACAGAATATGAAGCACCCTCTAGGCTCTGAGCGGTCAGCACAGAGCCTGACCTGGGGCTTGAACCCACGAACCATGAGATCATGACCGGAGCCAAAGTTGGACGCTTAACCAACTGAGCCACCCAGGCCCAACCCCTAAAAATTGGTTTTAGTAAAAATCCACTGTTTTAAAATTTGACTTTATATCACCCCTGCTGACAATTTTGTTCCGTTGAATTCAGCTTGCAGCTTCATTTGCTCAATACTTTAAGAAAAAAAAAAGGAGTAAAATTACATGATTATACATGGCGTATATTGTTCTATATGAACAGTTTTTATAAGGTTTTAATAAGACAAGATATATGGTCACTGAGACTTTTTTCTTAGTGTCAACTTAAGTTGACAAGAAAGAAATATAAGGATGATTTGATAGTTTGTTGATAATCACAATCAATAGATTTTTATTTAAAAATTTGATACTCAGATTTCAAGACAGAATATTTATACTCACAACTGAAATTAAGATAAACACTAGTTTAACTTTAAGAACCTTTAAGACGGTCCACAATTTTTTTCCCCATCGGTTTTTTTTCCCCATCATTTAAAATATCACAGTTACGTATACTTCAATAATTTGAAAGGTACCATCATTGGGATATTCAAATACTAGTGAACATTTAAATACCTGGTCCTGGGGTGCCTAGGTGACTCAGCCAGTTAAGCATCTGACTCTTGATTTCGGCTCAGGTCACAATCTCATGGATCACGAGATCGAGCCCTGTGTTGGGATGTGTGCTAACAGCACAGAGCCTAATTGGGTTTCTCTCTTTCCCTCTCTCTCTGTCCCTCTCCCACTTTAGCTCTTTCTCTCTCTCAAAAATAAGTAAATAAACTTTTTGAAAAAATAAATACATACCTATGTACATACATACATATCTGGTCCCTACAAGGCAAATCTGTGAACCCAGCTTTGTTCTTCATCATTCTGGAGATACATGTTTTGCCCTCATTACTGAATTTATGTAGTTAATACGGCTTTGATTATTTTCCATTTTAGAGAGACTGACCTTTTTTGTTTTTAATTCATTTCCAAGAAAGTTACTTTTCCACCATCTCTTCTATCCAAAATAATTATTTGATCAACATCTCTGTGTTTTTAGACCTTAATGTGAGCTAATTGCAGTTCATAGTTACAGTTTCAAGTGACTGGAATGGCATTTGGGAAAAAGCATTATGGTCTTTAGCTTATCGTTTGTCAGGAATTCAGATGGTCTCGTGTACTTAGTAATATTTTCCTTTTTTTTTTTTTCTGTGCTTTGGTCATTTGATGGTCTGTTGCTCTAACCCATGTCATAGTACTTTTAAGATTAATCAAGCATATATGCAATTGCTTATGTCTTTTAAAAATAAGAATACGAATACTCTTGCTCTAAAAATGTAGAAAAGTAATTGAAGCCTTCCTAGAAAGATTTTTCCATGAAACATTTGCATTTTACCAAAAAAGGAATGCTTTGTTTAGCCATTATCAATTATTTGTGCATGCTGTTTGTATTAGGATCAAAATGAGTATGAAAATTTGAAATCTGTTGGTGTCATTTTTCTGTTGTAGTAACCTCTTAAAGAAGAAAGGACACCTAGTAATTAGTTTTACATGTTTACTACCAAAATATTTTCACGTTTGACAATAATGCTCTGAGGGAAGACATTGAAAAGATAAGGTGAACACAGACTTTCCTGTAATGATAGATACCATTCATTGAGTGCCTATGTTCTGGACACTATGCTAGATGATTCATATTCATATATTATTTTTAATCTTAAAAACTCTGGTACTTTTGTCCTCATTTTTCACATAAGGGAATTAGGGCTCACATGGCTAATTATAGGCAGCCCCTATTATAAAGGTTGAGAACATGCACAGAGGAGTGGAATGGGGGACTTGGACTTTTTAACACTTAAATAGTTTTAGTATTTAACATTTGGCATTTATTACTTTATAATTTTTAAATAGGCCAAAAACAGAACCTATGTTAAAATGTGAAGTCTTGGGGCAGCTGGGTGGCTCAGTCGGTTTAGCATCTGACTTTGGCTCAGGTCATGATCTCACAGTTCATGGGTTGAAGCCCCGCATCGGGCTCTGTGCTGACAGTGTGGAGCCTGCTTGGGATTCTCTCTCCCTCCCTGTCTCTTGCCCCTCCCCCATCAGTGTTCTTTCTCTGTCTCAAAAACAAACTTAAAGTGAGATCTTAAGAAACTCTTCTATATATATTAGCTTTTCTGATTAATATCTTTCATGTGAATGATGTCTAAGGCACAGTACTAGCCTAAAATATAGTGATAGTGTAAATAAAATGGAACCCAGTTGAGGTAACTATTCATTTTTCAAAATGGAAGATTTTTAATTTGTAGAGTAAGGATAATAATAGAAGTTAATATTTTCTTTTCTAAGCAATTGTATTAGTATTTTCATCCTCAAAACAACCCACTCTTATCCTTATTTTTCAGATGAGGAATGTGAAGCATAAAGTAGTGAGCCAAAGGTCACAATTCCCTTCATTGGTGGTAGAGCCCCTTTAGTTTAACTCTAGGTCTGCATTTATAATCACCTTAAGTGTTGCCAGGATTAAAAGGCGTTATAAAAGCATTCCAATGTAGGTCCTCTTTTTACTGAGTTGAACACACTTTCTTTTTTTCCCAGTTTTATCAGACCTTAGAAATAATTTTCCTTCATAAACAGAAAATTTTATACCATAGGAAAAAAATAAGTGCTCAAATGGTGCAGATGCCTAATTCCTTGATTAAGGATAACTTTAATATTAAAATGCTTGAAACTGCTTACTTAGAATAAAGATACGTGTAGCTCTACTGAATTTTTTTAACGATTGTGAAGCAGCCCCTCAAATGGCCTTTTCTCAGTTGAAACTCCAAAAGAACCTTCTATAACATAGAGGATAGTATTGAGTTCTATCTGGAGCTTCTCCATCCAAGTATTTATGTTGACCCTCTTCAATCCAAAAAGCCAAACAAATCTGTAGAAGTAAGTTGTGATTTTCCAAGTAATACATATGTATTATGGCTGTGAATACTGTGCATATGTATATATAGGCAACAGCATTTTAATGCTCCAACTACTACTTTTTTCCTCTATGTTAATATTCAAGGTATTAATAGACCCTGTGCTGTCCAATTGAAAAACATAGATATTCCTGCTACTGGTAGACAGTACAAATTAATACAAAACTAGTATTTGGAAATAAATTTAAGTAGACTTTTTTTCTGTCCTAATATGTGTGTCCATTCATCCATCTATCTGTCGGTCGCATAATGCTAACTATCCTTTAGCCTCTCCTCTTCATTTAGATGGAGAAGAAGAAAGGGGAGCGTGAGATTTACAATTTTGATATTAAAATAGATATTAATATTTATAGAATTATCTAATTTATAGAATTAGAAATATAATTCTCTAATTGTAAATTAGAAATTCAAATTAAGGGGCATCTGGCTGGCTCAGTTGGTGGAGTGTGCAGCTCTTGGTCTCAGGGTTGTGAGTTTGAGCCCCACGTTGGGTGTAGATTTTATTTTTTAAAAAACCTTAAAAAACCTTTTTTTTAATGAAATTCAAATTAAGATAGATCTGCAGATAAGTTTTTTTAAAGTTGAGGATCTGTAAGCAGCAGTTTATTTCCTATTTTTTCTTACTACTTTCTATAGCCATAGAGAAAAAAATGTATAGCCAAATACTTGGAAAGTTTATCTCAACCAGATTTCCTTGTAAATCTAACAAGTACATTCCTGTCTTCGTTCAGCAAGCCTTTGCTGAGTGGATTATGTGAGTGAGGCATTTGTGAAGTTTCTAGCACATAAATGATACTTCCTAAATTTTGTCAAATACTGACTTTGTTCTAGTATATTGTTGGGCATCGGGAAACACAAAGACAAATACATTGTCTTCCCTGTCCTCAAAAAGTGTTATTTGCTAGAGAGAAATTGCTGCTTAACAACTAATTTGATTAAAACTCTGTTGCTTTTGCAGATTCGCAAAATTGTGTCAATTTGGAGGCCATTTCTATTAGTGTGCACAAGCGTATCTTAACAATAACAGGTGACTTGCTTGACCTATCCAACTGGGAACATGGTATCCAGTGGGTAGAGTGATAATACATACCTGTGCCTATTCTATCTTTTAATTGAAGAAATTCCAGCTGAAATTATGAGATTTGTTTTTTGCATTGGAAATATCTTTATAAGTATTCTTTTCCTAGTCTTATTCAGATATAATTGGCACACAGCACTGTATAAGTTTAAGGTGTACAGCATAATGATTTGATCTAAATGTATTGTGAATTATCACAATAAGTTTTGCTAATACCCATCATCTCATATAGATAATAGAAAGGAAAAAATGTATTTTTTTTAAATAGTCATTTTGTTTTACATCTCTAGTGCTTATTTATCTTATAACTGGAAATTTGTACCTGTTGACCACTTTCTTCCAGTTCCCCCTACCCTCACCCCTACATCTAGTAACCACAGATCTGATCTCTTTTTCTACGAGTTTGGGCAGTAGAGGGGAGAGGTTAGATTTCACATATAAGTGAGATTGTACCATATTTGTCTTTGTCTGACTTATTTCAGGGACCATAATGCCCTAAAGTCCCACCCATGTTGTCAGAAATGAACGGATTTCCTTGTTTTTTATGGCTGAATGATAATACAATTGTGTATATATATACACATACATATACATACCACAACTTCTTTATTCATTCATTTGTCAGTGGACACTTCGGTTTTTTCTATGTCTTGGATATTACAAATAATGCTGCAGTGAACATGGGTTTATATATCTCTTCAACATAGTGTTTTTGTTTCCTTCAGATACAGTCTCAGAAGTGAGATTGTTGGATTATATGTAGTTCTATTTTTAATATTTGAGAGACCTCTATACTGTTTTCCTTACTAGCTGTACCAATTTACAGTACCACCAACAGTGCTCAAAGGTTCCCTTTTCTCCACACCCTCCCCAGCATTTGTTGTCTCTTCTCTTTTTGATGCTAGCCATTCTGATAGGTGTGAGGTGATATTATAGTTTTGATTTACAATTCCCTAATCGATTATTAGTGACACTGAGCATCACTTCATATAACTGTTAGACAAATGTCTATTTAGGTCCTTTGCCCATTTTTAAATTGGATTTATTTATTTATTTATTTATTTATTTATTTATTTATTTATTTTTGCTCTTGAGTTGTAGGAGTTCCTTGTATATTTTGGATACTAACCCCTTATCAGATCTATGGGTTTGCAAAAATATTTTTCCCATTCTGTACTTTCATTCATTTTGTTGATGGTTTCCTTTGCTATGCAGAAGCTTCTTAGCTCGATGTAGTCCCACTCATTTGTTCTTGATTTTGTTGTTTGTGCTTTTGGTGTCCAAAAAACTATTGCCAAGTCCCATGTCAAGGAGCTTTTTCCCTGTTGTTGTTGGGTGTGTGTGTGTGTGTGTGTGTGTGTGTGTGTGTGTGTGTGTGTGTTGGGGTTTTTTTTTTTTTTTTTGCCTAGAAGTCGTATAGTTTCAGGTTTTTAATCTATTTGAGTTAATTTTTGTGAGTGGTGTAAGATAGAGATCTAGTTTCATTCTTTTAAACACGAGATCTTTGTAGAAGCTTTAAATTGGAAAGTACGAAAGCTTGTTCATTATGACTAAGAAGCTTGGTATTATTTCTGAAGATTTGTGTAAAGTATTACTTTCTAATATTCTTTTACAGCATATCAACATATTCCTGCAAATATCTTAGCAGTGTGATAATGGCTGTTCCCCACCTGTAAGTAATAGGACTTCATTATGGGGAACCTATAAGTTATTTTATATATTCCAAAAGCCTTTCAGAAATCATGCACTATAACATGCATATATAGGCCAAAAACAATTATATGACTATATAAGCCATAAAATGACTGGTATATAGGCCAAAATGACAGATTACTTTTTGCTTTGGATTAGAAATAGCATTAAATCTTGGTTACACTGGTAATATTTCTCATTCAGATATAGCTGGAAGCCTTCCCAATCTACTCCCAAAGATCAGCTGTGACCCTTCCCTTTACATATTTCCTTCACTTCACTTTCCACATGATACTGACAGGATCTCCTTATAAGTCTCTCTGAAATATAAACAATGATCTTCCAACTTTTCTTGAAAGCTTCAAACTTATTCTTGCCCTCAGGATCTTTTTAATTTGCTATTTCTCATGTTTGGATTGCTCTTCCCCCAGAAATTCAAAAGGCTTGCTTCCTTCTTTTATTAAAGTCTCAGCTCGATAACACTTTCTCCCCTATCTTTTATCCTGGTTTATTTCCATCATGGCATATTATTCACATACATCTTTGTGTTTATTCATTGAAAGTTTGTCAGACTAGGGGCGCCTGGGTGGCTCAGTCGGTTGAGCGTCCGGCTTCGGCTCAGGTCATGATCTCATGGTTTGTGAGTTCGAGCCCCACGTCGGGCTCTGTGCTGACAGCTCAGAGCCTGGAGCCTGTTTCAGATTCTGTGTCTCCTTCTCTCTCTGCTCCTCCCCTGCTCGTGCTCTGTCTCCCTCTCTCTCAAAAATAAATAAACATTAAAAAAAAATTAAAAAAAAAAAAAAGTTTGTCAGACCAAAGTTATATGAGATCAGGGACATTGACTATCTTTTCTCTACTGTATTCCTAGTGTCTAGGAAAATCCTGGAACATAACAGGTGCATAATACTTGAAGGAATTTGTAAGTGTTTAACAACATTTATGATATGGAGGTTAAAGTAAATTAAGATGACCATTATACCCATCTTCAGATTCTATATTATAGTTATGTTTAATCAGGAGCCTAAACAAATCTGAAGTGATTTAAAACTACTATAGATTCAGGGCACCTGGGTGGCTCAGTCAGTTAAGTGTCTGACTTCGGCTCAGGTCAGGATCTTGCTGTTTGTGAGTTCAAACCCCATGTCGAATTCTATGCTGCCAGCTCGGAGCCTGCTTCAGATTCTGTGTCTCTCTCAAAAATAAATAAACATAAAAAATAGATATAAAAATAGATATACTTGTTATTTACTTTGATATATTTATTTGCTTTTAGTTATTTCTATGGGCATCATATAACAGTAACTCAAGGTAGTTAATTATTTAACCTACTTGTTAGACCTAGAAAGATTTTCATGATTATGATTCAGGTCCTGATTGAAGTAGATTCTTAGAAATGAAGTGAAATTTCTTCAAATCACACTTTATAAATGACAGGGTGGTATTCTGACCACTCTTCTGGCTCTAGATCTAGTGTTTTTTCTACCTATCAGATGACTTGAAAATACTCAAAAATCCTCTTTATTATAATAAGATTCTTTTTTGCTACATTGTTTCTCCATTTGAAAGCACCATCTATTGGCATATTCAGTGAGTCATTATACATAAACTGGCTTCTGATGGTTTAAAAGATTTTATCTTACCACAAAACTCTCTTTGGTTTGAATGTATAATTTTAATTATGAAATATGTCAAATATATGTAGAGTAACATAAAAGATTTCTGTGTATCCACCAATTAAGAATAAAAAGTTGCTAACATTAAAGAAAAAAAAAAAAAAGGCAGGTATGAACCCTGCCTTTGTGTTGTCCTTTTATCATAGAACAATGTAGCAAGATTGTCACATGATAGGTACTTCTAGTAAGTGTTGAACTTTTCATATGACAAAACAAAGCAAAAAACAATTTGGTAATGAGTTTGATGTCCTTTATTCCAGGGAAGACAATCCATGGATTAGGGGATTACGGTGCCTCACAAACTGTTAAACACCCTTCCCAAAAGATTTTGGACAAGAGCGTGTTCTAGAGAAGATTAGGAGAAGCAGCACAGAAATAGGACATGATTGGCCAGAAGGTTGAGGGATTTTCTTATAAAGCTAGCAGGCCATGTTTTCTAGATAAGATAAGTTAACTAAAAGCTGAGTTAGAAGATTGTGATTGGTGTAAATTAGGTTTCTTGAGGTAGGTGTTTCCCGTAGGTGCAGGCTGACTTAGGTTTAGATTTATGACTTGGGCCAGGCCACTAGAGCAGCCTCAGTTTTGTGTGTCCTGATACAAATTAACTTTAACAAATTAAGAGTCTGTAATTGGCAGTTACATGTGTTAGCTTCAAAGTGAGAAAATAAATTATCAGACATTTTTTATATTCACAAGTACACGCCAATGAGTGACATGCCATTAGTTGTAATTTGTAATTTTACTGAGGCTTACATGCAACCAACCTATCCCTTGTTTTTATAAGAACTAGTAGAAGGGACTTAGTGCATAAACCTAGCTAATTGCCTCTGCATCCAAATCTCAATAACTTTGTGTTCTAATCTCTCACAAATCACACTCTTGACTTCTTTATTGCATAGATGTATTAACGAACAAAAATATCCTGTAAGACCTCAGGTTTTAGCTTCAGGTGTTAGCCTCCAAAAATATTTAGGGGCAAGTAAAATATTTAACAATCATCTTAGAGTAAATGGCTCTGTCATTAAGGCATATTTATTCATGTGTTTAATACATTTATTGGACATTCACTATGTGACAGACATTTCCCTGAGTCTTAAACTGACTCAGAAAACTCAAAGGCTTTGGGAGGAGATACATGTCAACATAACAAATACAGTATATGTATCCTCTGTTGTCCAGCTGAGAAGAGGAAGCCCTAAGTCAGCTTGCAGAAGTTGTGTGAGGGAAGGAAGGCCCCACAGAGGATGGCAGATAAAATGAGGGAAGGCATTAATAATTTGTATAAAGGCACAGTGAAATGAAAGATTTTGTCAGGTTTGGGGAACTGCACGTGTTTGGATAAAATGGGTGAGTAGTTCAGATGAGGTTGAAAAATTAGACAATTTTTCATCGTCAAAGCTTCAAAATTATTTTAAGCAAGATAATATGTATGTAAATCAAGTTTTTCTGTAGAAATTTCAGATCATATACTTGAATATATTTAGGTACTATAAAGTGTGCTTTTAAAAAGTCAACTTGTGAAATAAAACGTGTTAAGCGCTAAAGTAAAACACTGAAATCTCTTTTCAAGGTTTTAGTGGCAACGCAAATTGGTTAAAAATGTAATGTTTCCAAAATGTATGTAAAGGTTTATAACTGTATAGTGATGGGGAGGAAAATTTGGTAACTAGCGAGGAAATTTCCGTAGTTAACTGGACAGATCTGTAGCTCTTCTGTGTGAAGAAATAAATATCGTGGTCATTTCTAATAAGAATAGTTGCTAAGGTGTGCAGTTTTTTGCAGAGGAGTGAATGGTTATTTTTTAAAGTTAATGCCTTCCGCTTCTTTCTTAAAAAGAAAAAAAAAAAGGTGGGGGTAGCGAAGAGGGATGACGACCTCCATTAGACCGCGGTGCCTCGCATTTTTCTGGCTGCGGACGAGGCTTGCTGGGCCTGCGCGAGGCGGGGTCGACGGTGACGCGCCCTTGCGCCGCAAGGCATTGTGGGGAGCTCGGGCCCGCGAGTGAGGTGGTTGGAAAGCGAGGTGGGGGCGGCCGTTTGTTTTCTCGTGGTCTCGAACTCGCGCGCTCTCGCCCTCCCCCCCCCACCCCCGACAAGCGGCGGGGTGGAGGAACGGCGGCGGTGGCAGCGGCGGCTGTAACATCGGACACACGTCTGTCTCCTCTCCGGCGAACCGGTTCCTCTTCCCCCTCCCTCTCACTGTTTGTTGTGTGTTTGATGTGTTAAAGCAGGAGCGAGAACGCGAGCAGCGCCATGAGCAACACTACCGTCGTCCCCAGTACTGCGGGCCCGGGCCCCAGCGGCGGGCCCGGTGGCGGCGGCGGTGGCGGCGGAGGCGGCGGCACCGAGGTAATCCAGGTGACTAATGTCTCCCCGAGCGCTAGCTCTGAGCAGATGCGGACCCTCTTCGGTTTCCTAGGCAAGATCGACGAACTGCGCCTCTTCCCGCCAGAGTGAGTATCGTCCACCATCACCGTTTTTACTAACTCCTCCCCGTTCGGGGCCTAACTACACCATTTCCTAGGCCCTTGTCGACGCTCCCTTGGACCAGGTTGCTTTAGTTGAGGCAGGCTGTTGATTTACTTGTGAAAGAAACTGCGTATTAGGCTTAACGCAAAGAAGGGAAGACAGTGTTTTGGGGATTAAAGAGGCACAGCCTTTTAAAATCTCAGGATTTGGGGTTTTTTCTTAAATTGTGCCAACGTGGTCGTTCTTTGAGCATAGAGGAAGGCAAACTAAATTTTATGAATTTTGTATATAGTTTTTTTTTTTTTTTTAAGTCAGATGTTTGAGTTCTTTGAAAAGTAACAAAATTATTCATTCCTATGTTAATAATGAAGTTTGTTGTCAGTTCACTTAACTGTTATGTATTGCCGTTAACTGATTCTGGCGCAGTGAATATATTTGAGTTAATATTCTTTGACAATTCAGTGAGCCTTAATACTTAATTTTTTTAATGACAAAAATGGGTTATAGCCGGAACGTAAGGTTTTCTTTTGTTTAAAAAACGTACACCTTTATGTTTCACAATTGTTCTTGAGAGGAATTTAATAGAATGTTAAATTTTTGAATTTCGATTGATGGCTTTTTGTTTTTATTCTGTTGTCTCATTGCGAAAATATTAAATGAGTGGATTGATTGCAAAGAAAAAATAAAGCTATGAAGTAAGCTACGTGATAAATACTAGAACCAACATTTGAAATAAAATGGTGTGCTCTTTGTGAAGAGTGAAAATTCAAATATTACTGTCTAATGAACGCAGGGTACCCGCTGTACATTGAGAGTTTTATGATGTCACTTAAGTACTAAACAGGAAATTGGAATCCTCAAGGAATCCACTGTTGTGGCTGTAATAAATCATTAAGTACATTTTTACTCTAAAATAACAGGTTGACTATACTGCAGTATTAAGTATTTTGCATGTTTCATCACTTTCTGCTTAAAATATTTTCAAATGATTTCTTAGTGTTTTCAGATTGGTGTGTTTAATTTTCGGGAAATATTCATGCAGAGAGATGCTTGATTTTCACAAAGTGTAGAATTCGGGGAACATTTTGTTATTTTGAATGGAAACTTGACTGCCTTTGGTAATGGAGGGCAAATAGCTTTAATAATATGAGCATACAAAAATATTTTATTCCATTTTCCCATGACATACCATTTATCAAGTTGTTAGTGAAATTAATAAACAGTAAAAAGGCAGAAAATGAGAATGACAGATGTGATTTTTGTAATCATGTTATTTCTTGAAGTATTTGACATACTGGATTGATTATGAAATAATTCTTTCCAGTCTGACAAGTTATTAAGAATATCGTTACAGTTGCTGACTTTAGAATGTTTTGTTAGTTTTGAAAATGCTGTTCTTATGATGCGTTTATAAACAGATGACAGAGGTATTGGCTGTTTACTGGTTCCTCTTTTACCTAATGAATGATCAACATCTTAGAATCATGATGGACCAGAGTCTGACTTCTTTGCTTTATTATCAAAGGAGTAGTTCCATCAGAAACAGAATAACTGATGTGCATCAGATAACATGATCTGGAGTGCTGTGCATTAAGAACTCTTTTCCCTGTTTTGGGAAGAGAGCAGATAAATATTGACACATTTTTGCTCTTTGATCCCTTCATATATATTTCTACATATAATTTTCTCATCTGAAACTGTAAGGTTACAATGTAGTAGATGCTAATATTACCTTAGTGGCCTTCGTGATTTGAATAGTATGGATGTAGATTCCTACTTATGTTGATTTAATGTTGTTAACGTAAGTCTCAGTTGCTAATCTGACCTGCATAATTTGGAAATACTTTATGGACAGTTTCTGTAAGCTTACTACAGTTTTCGGCGGTAGCTTGCCAGGGATAATGTGGTATGGAATCTGACATAGAACTCCAGAAAGGTTCATCATTCCAAAATATTCAAAAACTCTACTTTTTTACTTAGAGAATAATATTGAATGGTTCAGAATATATAAAATCTATTGTAAACACATTTGCCACTTTTTGAAGGAGGTAAATGTATTTTCTGTTTTCCTCAAAAGGCATTTATATTCACCTTGAATTCTTTTCACCTAGAGGTATACCTATGACATGCTTATTTCCTTTTGTTACTCAGATGTCACCTAATCAGAGAAACTTTCCCTGATCACCCTGTATAGAAATAAAACACTGCTGCTTCCTGCTTTCTCTGTTCAACTTAACTGCTTTGTTTTTCTCTAAAGCCCTAATTACCAACTGACAGGTTAGGTTTAGCTTCCTCCCTCTTTTAGAATATGTGGCCTCTTGTGTCACCAGCATCACCTGGGGAGCATGACAGCCCTAACCCACCACTGCTGACATGCTGATTTATAAATGCCTATTGGCAGGGGCTAGGGAGATTCTAGGACCTGGGATTATGCCAGACATTTCAGGGACAATCTCCTCAAGAAGGTTTCTCCCTTTGTTTCATTATTGAGTCCCCCTCTTGGTTCTTTTAAGAAAATCACCGGCCTATAATTTTACCCAGTGATAATAATGTTTCATAAAAAAATAATATTCTAACCCTTTCTTTGGTATGACAGCCATACTGCTATTTGAGAAGCTTCTGTCGGTGTTCTCTCACTCTCTTTTAAAGGAAAATAGTTAATTTGATTCTGTTTGTTCCTAAATTGCATATTGGAAACTCAACATTGTCTGAATGTCTAGTATATGCTAGATGCTTTCCTATTTTATCTGAGCCTGTTTTACGAAGAGTGAACTGAAATTCACATAGTTTGTTTTGCACTCCCAAACTACTTTACCAGTGTCAGAACTAGCATTTCAACCCCAGTGTTGTGATTGTCCTTCACTGCTTTGCTTGATAAGGATTTCCATTATTTAGCCAAGCAACATATGAGTGGAATCATTCTTTTACAGTTAGTAGGTATTCTTTAAATGTGTGGTTTTAGTGTATTTCAGAATGGAGAATATAACCAGAGAGTTCATTGGGTTAATGATCCCAGGGAAGCATGTGTCAAAGTTACACATTAAGTTGAAGGTTCACATCAGTAACTTAAATAACCAAAAATAGATTATTTTTCTATAGTTACCAAAAGACTTTATTTTCAAGTGAAGGCATAGCCAAGTAGACCCAGCTCCATAACTATAGCAGACTCTGATGTAGTATATATTTGATACTTCAAGTCGCTGAAAGTTAATTCACTATTCACAAACTCACATGGAACTCATTTGCTTATCCCAACTGGAGAACAAAAATAAAATTAGTTTTCTTTCACAGCAAAAAAAAACCATAATACATTAAATTTCTGAGGAAAAGTTTACAAACCTTGTAACAAAAAATATATTAGAAAAAATTAAAAGTATGGTACATGTCATGAATTTGAGTGTTATTGCACAGGGGCTATGCTAATCTTCTATCATTCCAATTTTAGTATATGTGCTGTGGAAATGAGCACCAAAAATAAGTATATCAGGGGTAATAAGTATAAGCAAGAGAATAGTTTCGTAACGTTATCTTTAAAAACTTTTTTTTTTAATTGAATGCAACATTTTACTGTATTTCTTTGTAACTAAATAAGGACACAAGGAGAGGGCATATTAGGGCAAGAGAGTCATATTTTCAGGTGAATGTTAACATTGTCACTGACCTGTTGTTTTGGGAGCCTAAGAGATGCCTTTGTTTATGATTGTATGCTCAAAATTTTCCACCCAGAAATGGTTTGGTTAACAGTATTAAAGTGGGAGTTGAAAAAGTGTTATCGGTGGCCTAAACTAGTTATCATACTTTAGTTGGCATGTATATTAACAGTGGATCTTATGAATCAAAGCCCTCCTACAAAAGGGATTCTCAGATTCATTAGGCTTGATGAAAAACAGAAATCTGAATTTTCTTTGTGCATCCCAAAAGATTTGGAAACAACCCTTAGAGGACACTTTAAAAAACAGTGGAAAAATACTACCACTCTGTACCTAAAGGCAAAAGCATCATACAGGGCTCAATTTTTCCTATCTTGCTTCTCAGTTCTTTCCAACAGCCCTGCTTCATCTATATTAATTCTTACACGATTATATTTTTGGAAGTGGTACTTGCACAAAATTCTAAGGTATGAAAATTAATTTCAGGGGCGCCTAGGTGGCTCAGTCAGTTAAGTGTTGGCTCACGTCATCTCGTGAGTTCAAGCTCTGCGTCGGGCTCTGCTGGCAGCTCAGACCCTGGAGCCCACTTCAGATTCTGTGTCTGTCTCTCTGCCCCTTCCCTGCTCATGCAACACACATGCTCTCTCTCTTTTTGTCTCAAACATAAAAAGAATTTAAAAAAATTAATTTCAGGCATCAGTCTGAAACTAACATGCTATCTTATTAGTATGTGTCATTTATTAATAAATTCTAAGTGAACATAGAAAAGTGTACCCGTGGGTCCAAATAGTAATGGTTTTAAAAAAGATCTTTTGAAGGGGGGGGAGATGAATTATTTGCCCTTCTGTGTTGTCTTACTGTGACTGTCTTTTCCATAGTATTTAATTATTCATGTTTTTAGCTTCCCACCACTTACAGGTTTGATATAGCTAAATAATAGCTGCAAGCAATAGCTGTAATATTGCAATGACATGAATGGATAGAAAAAATACGAAGCATTTTAATTGCTGAATTAATGGAAATACACTGTGAACACGTAGGCAGTATTTCCTAATTTTCTTATAAAAAGAACTGTTCACTGGGTTGATGTTTTTTAACAGCTTATTGTATAGTCATTTTCTCCTTTAGTCAGATGACAGTGTCAGAGAAATAGTAGAGATCACTTTTCCAGCAATTTAAGTGTCTACTACTTCCCAAGCCATCGTGGTAGGTGTTAAGAATGAAATGATAGCGTAATTTAAAGAACTTTTTAATTTTGTGCTAAAAAGGTGGATATGTAAGAAATACAAAGTGATACACTTTCTAAAAGTGATGCTATTTCTAAAATTGTTGAAAGGACATTCTTTCCACTACTATGGGTGCAGCATTGTTAAATTATAGACCAGTAGTGCTTCACATTAAAAAGATAAAACACTGTATCCTTTCAAAAACATTTGGCATTAAGCTACTGTAATAAGATAGCTTAAATTCCCTTTGGATGTACCTTATCAGCTGTGCTTTGAACCTAAATTTGGGTATGTGCTTAGTATATGGGCAGTGCCTTTCAGGAAACATTAAAAGTTCTAATGGGTTTGAGTTCTTGAGCTATTATATCTTCATGTTAGTGCTTAAATTATGAGGAAAATCCTTGCCACAACAAATGCTTATCTGAAATACCTAGTGTAGCCAAATCTGATGTAATTACATTTTTATGTACACACGAAAATCTAATTTACTAGAAAAGTTAGCAGCAAGCCCCATTCTAGTAGCATTCCAATATATTTTAGGATTTACTTTTTCATTATTGAGTCTTAAAATGCAATTGGCTGTTATAATAAAGCAGTCGTGCTTTACTCTGGGTGCATGTTAAAATCGTCACGGAGAATTAAAGAAGGAGGAGGCATTCAATACTTCAAAGATCTTGATTTAGGGGCGCCTGGGTGGCTCAGTCGGTTAAGTGGCCAACTTCGGCTCAGGTCATGATCTCACGGTCCGTGAGTTCGGGCCCCGCGTCGGGCTCTGTGCTGACAGCTCAGAGCCTGGAGCCTGTTTCAGATTCTGTGTCTCCCTCTCTCTCTGCCCCTCCCCTGTTCATGCTCTGTCTCTCTCTGTCTCAAAAATAAATAAACGTTAAAAAAAATTTTTTTTTTTTAAATAAAATTAAAAAAAAGATCTTGATTTAATTTGTGTAGAGTGGGGAACCTGGGTTGTTTTGTTTTGTTGTGTTTTACCCCACTGGTGATTACTACTGCTTTAGGGCATTGGTTCTCAAATAACTTTTGGTGTGGGGTTAAGAGAAAAATCCTCCTCTAATCTTTGTTACCCTGCCATAAGTTGCACTTCACTTGTTACACCTATAAAAACAATTAACTGAGGGAATTTTTGAATTATTTGTGTAATACTTGGCGTTGGAGTACTGTAGAAGTGTACACATTTTTTGTGTGTTTTTCTGAAGGTGGTCTGAGTAAGGCAGCCTTAATTATTTATAATGCCTAGGAGTTTTAACATGCTGTAGGTGAAAGAAGACGGCATTTAGTAGTCAGGTCAAGAAACTGATTGTCAAAAAGATGTACCTTCTTGCAATATTCTTTTATCCCTGAAGTGGAAATTTTTTTGTGTTTTTTACTCTGAAAAGTTACCAGTAATGAAAATTTTTCTAAACCAAAAGTAATTATTTTTACCTGTAATTAAAAAGTGGGTGGTATGGTATTAATGGAAAAGAATGTTGACAGTTTTGTGGTCTGCTCAGACTCTTGAGATTATAGTTACAAACTGTTTTTTAACTTGACACACTGTAAATTTAAATAGTGATTGTTTTTCTCTACATGCAATTTGCTAGGAGCTCAGTGGGCGGTACCTTATTTGAAACGTCATTTTCTTTTGAAGTGGTTAAATAAAGTAATACATACGGTGGTATGTATTTTTATCTGCCTATTTTACTTTTGGAGTGTTTGTGAGTCATACATTTGTGTTTTAGCTTATATTCTTTTTCTCTTTTTTTATGTTATTTGCTTATTTTTTAGTGATTCACCTTTGCCAGTCTCTTCCCGTGTCTGCTTTGTTAAGTTCCATGATCCGGATTCAGCAGTTGTGGCACAGCATCTGACAAACACTGTATTCGTTGACAGAGCTTTGATAGTCGTACCATATGCAGAAGGTTTGTGCTTTGTTTAACTACCTATGAGGGCATCCTATGATGACCATCTACCTCAGTATAGTTGTAGAGTGAGCGTTAGTAGCATGTTAGAAATTTAAGCTTTTAACATTTTGAAACCCTTGTTATACTGCAGTCTATATTTTTACTTGCAGATTTTTTTAATTCTAAAAATTAGAAATCAGGCCTGTTTTTATAAGATATTTAACTTTTTGCATTCTTTTAAAACATTTTAAGTTCATTAAAACCATATCCCTATTGTAATTCCTTAAGATATATCTACTTAGTTAATGTTGAGTTTTATGAAAAAGTCCTGAAGGTGAATGGTTCACTCCATGCACATTTATGTAGAAACCTTCAAATAAATGCATGATGTTATTTCTGTTTTGAATATGACTAGGTTAGTATTATTTATGTAGTACTTCTTCTCACAGATAACTTAAAAAAAAAAAAATCCCACATTGAATTCCAGTATACCAAGGGTTGCAATGATTTTGGTTTTTATGAAAGTTGAAGATTTCCTATAGCTTAGGTGCCAGCTGGGCACTGGGTGAATTGTTTTTATGCCAGATTTTCTTGTTCATTCTTGCTATATTTTCTAGATATCTCTAAATAATAAATTCTTCTCTCTGTTATTTGTGTGTGTGATTTTTGTAGTGGAGAAGGCAAATGCAAAACTCTTCCAGATGACTGAAAAACAGTGGGTCCTCTGCAGCTACAGGGGATTCTAGACATTAACTAAAGGCCAGCAAGCACTCAAGTCCCCCAAGTGTTTTCCTGGTGTAACCATTTGTTAACTACATTTTCTCTCTTTTTACATTTTAGGCTGTTAACGTAATTTGACAGAAAAATAATGAGCAGGGTTTTTGGATCTAAAAAAGCCACTGTGACAAGACAGCACTATTTTAATTCCATTTTGTAAAATTTTCTGAGACCTTTTATAATTAGTTTGTTCCCAATGTACTGCTACTTTATTTGCTTTTTGTTACTATAAATTTTGATCAAAGAAATCACTGAAATATGATAAAATTACTGGATTTTAGGCTAATAATTTAACATATATACTGACCAGAATTTAAATGCTTTCCCCTTAATGAACTGGTCAGTGGAAGCAGAATCTTGATATTGTTAACTTTAGATGCTATCTTAGATCTTGAATACCAGTGTGAACATTTACACCATACCTTGTAAAAGTTGTGAACTGTCTAGTCCTTAAAATTTAGAAGAATTGCCTTTGTGGTTTTCTAAAGAAATCAGATTGCATTCTTAGATGGATTAAGGCATGTTATGTAATAATAGTACATCTATCTCCATGATATTAAAGTGTGTGAACCCTATTTTAAGGTTTTAAATTATATATGTGCTGATAAACGTTTGAGTTTAGTGTGTTTTGATTAAGCAATTTCTCTTATATCAGTGTGCCTGTTGTAGGGTAAGACTTAACACCAAGAGAAAATTTCCAGAATTCAGATTTAGGATAAGTAAAATGCAGTTTTTGAAACAAGGTTCAAATCATGTGAGTAATGTGCAAAACTATAGTTAGGCTTTAAATTTAAAGAATTCTTATTGTCTAAGTATCATAGTTCCCAAGTCCTGAACATAATACAGTATATCATATAACTGGCTTTCTTAAATATTGTTAGGCCATAGTAAACTTTCTAGTGTCTGTTATGAAAATGAAATGTTTAGGAGTGTATATAGAATTACAGAAGTATTTAGTTCCAGTATCTGTTTTTGGTGTATTTAATTCTTGGTATGATATGCTGTATTAATGTTGCCACCGTTAAATAACTGATGTACTCAATCCCTTTGTCACCATTCACCCTAGTTTTAGCTCTTACACTTTGGTGTTGGCTCTTGGTCAGTGTTTCAAAACAATAGACACAAAGTCTACGGTAAGGAATAGTCTTAATTGGTAAAAACTGAGATAGCTGGATATGGAAGGAACTCTTAATAGTAATGGATTTGGGGGTTATTTAGGTTCCTTGGTTAATGTTTGTTTCTTTTGTCTGTTTCTTTTTCTTTCATTTCTACACATTCATGCAGTATTTCATGGTTCTATCAAAGCAGCAGTAAAAAAAATACTCTTGACGCATGAAAATTAACTGGTGAGGGGCCTCATTGCTATTTTTAAATTGTAGTTTTATTTTTAAATAGTCTTTTTTAAATCAGAGGATCAGATGCATGACTTTTTTTTTAATGGATGCAGATCTTCTATCAGGTGTCTCACAATATATTCAAGAGGATGTTAGTTTGCCAGAAATATGTTGCAAATGCACTAATTTGAGTAAGATGTTGATACTTAATATTATCCTCTTGAGACATAATTTTGCATGCAAAATTATCCCATAATCTTTGTAGGTTTGTTAATATTGATGCATTAATGCCCTATATCTAAATGATCTTCTCCCCCCACCCCTCCATAACTCTTGGTATCTAAATTGATGACAGCTCTGACACAAGCAAGATAACAGTGCTGTGTAGTATACATTTGTTTATATTATCGGCACTTCTCAGTATAGGTGGAAGGAACCATTACCTTTATTTAACAGTGGTTTTTCTTTTTTGTTGTTGTGTTTTACAGTTCTTTTCCCTGGTTCAGCCTGAACTATATACCAGGCCCTGCTGAAAATACCACCCAACAGTTTTCTTCTGCAGCTTATCCAGTTTCTCTTAAGTGCCCTGTACATATTGTATGTTTTATGATGAGATGCAGTTTCTTAATATGTATTACAGAAATACTACTGGTATTTGCAAATATGTAGTTTAATTGTATTATTGAACTCTCATTTTGGGGGCTTGGGCACATTAACAGATTAATCCATCTGTATAGGGCTTTTGCTGTTGGATAGAATTTAAATTGTCTACATAAATATTTGTCTTAGGACCCTTAGATTTTATCTGAATACACAGATTAGGCTTTAAAAACAGACATACATGTTGTTTTTGGCTTTAGGAGTTTGGCTAAGTTAGCTTTTGAACTGACACTCATGTAGCAGCATTTTTGGTATGGTTAGCATGGCACATGTTGGAACATAAAGCATTTTACTATACAGGTAAGGAATGTGCCATGTTGTTTTACCTATTCTCTCTCTCTCTTACTCACTTTCACACACATCCTGTGTGTATTCAGAGACCTTCAGAAACATTCATATTCATTTTCATGAGTCAGCAAAAGCCCTACGCTTGATTCCAACAGAATATTTCCTTTACATACTTTTCTTCTCTTAATTTTTACAAAATTTGTATGGTAGGTGTAAAAGAAAATCATAGTAACTGTACCATATTATTAACCCCTAAATCAAACTTTTTTTGTCTTGTGTATCTTGATTTTTCTGTGTGCTTTATAGTGAAGCAGCCGACACGAGTCGTTGTTCATAAAACAGCTTTTGAAAGTTGAGAGCACACCCCTGGAGAACCGACTGTGCTTGCTTACGTTTGGTTCATGACTTAAAAATCGAGTACAGGTGATGAAATCTTGGCAGTGTTAACAAAAAAGTAGTGTGTATTGTGCTATTTTTTTTTTACTCTAGAAACTTAACCATTTGTAGAGAAAAAGGAAACAAATTTTCACACATTGAAGTTTCATTCTGACATAAAATTAATGATAAATAATCATAGAAGTCAAGCTTTATATTTTAGCGAACATAAGTACTTTTCAACAAACTCAGGTGGTGTATCAGGGAGACATTTTCTGGGTGTTTTTGTGTGTTTTCTGTCTTGCAAAAGAGTGTGTTCTAATGCAAGGATGTTTCTCTGCAGGAGTTATTCCTGATGAGACTAAGGCTTTGTCTCTGTTGGCACCAGCTAATGCAGTGGCAGGTCTTCTGCCTGGTGGTGGACTCCTGCCTACCCCTAACCCACTTACCCAGGTACTAGTTTCATTGAATTCTTAAAGGATAGAAAGGAACACAGAATTGTGGATAAACCTAATCGTATTTGAGCTTTTTAAGTGCTGTTACGATCAGTGCACAGTATTGTAAAGCCTATAATGTAATCGTAGATACTAGGGAGAACATCTTGAAAATTTACATTTTAAGAACATTCTGAAAATCACAAATCTGTTATATTTGGTTTTGCCACTCTCAGAATAATTCATAAGGAACAGTTGGGGGTGGGGGGGGAACCTCATGAGGCATAAGACTTCTGTTGAACATGCTATTAAAAATAGTATGTTCATTTGGACCCAGAAGGAAAGGTGAAATTCAGACTATTTTTTTCTTTCTCAGTGCCCTTTTGATCTTTACTCTTATGGGGTTTGAATTAAGTACATGGCTTGAAATAAAGATGAATTCTTGATGGAGATTTTTAACATGGGGAAGATGAAATAAAGTTGGAGAAAATTTTTGGTAGGTAATGTTTCTCATCGTGATTGGATACTGTAAGAAGTATCTCATTTTAGGACTGAAAGCACTTCAAATTGCATGTGTCCTTATTCAGAGATTATAACTGGTCAGTGAGTGGTTTCACAGGTAATAGTGAACAGCGAGCTTCAACTAGAATTTTATAAATAATAGCATTTTTTCTGTTATTTTACCTGTCTAAAGAGTTCAGTTAACTATTAAGTGACTGGTATGGTACCAGAAAAGGATGACATTAGGAATTCCCATCTTTTTGAATATGACGTTGTCACTTAGCTCCTAATTTTTACTTACAAAATGAGGATCTGGGTAACTTGTAGGTAGATATCTTCGATATATAAAATCTGGTAATAACTAAGGCAGATATTTTTATAGTAATAGTAGCTATATTTTAATTGTTCTCTGTAAACAGTTAAAGTACAGACAGTTTGGTACCTTTTATTTATTAAATATTACTAGAAGCTAGGAGAGCTTTTTGCACAGTTCTTACAAAGAAAGTCATACTGCCTGTAGAGCTACAGGACTTTGCGTGGTTTGCATCTATTATTGATTAGAATCATGTCAGGCAAGAGAGAAAAGCACATAGTAATTTGAATAGGAGAAGTTTAATATAAAGAGTTACTAGTAACAGGAGATTACTTAGTGCAACCCCAATGAATACAGTAACCACAGGTTTAAGAAGCAACCGTTACTTCTAGAGCTGAGGAAGAAAGAACGCAAACACATTAGTTGAGGGTATTCTTATTCTCTCTTAAGGCTAAGTTTCACACCTCTTTCAGAAAGGATGCATAGCACAGAAATTCTCTGGGGTGCCCACAGAACTTATAAGAAGGTGCCCAAGAAGATGGCACCAAAACTCACTAAAAAGATGAAAACCAACCACTGGGCATCCCCCTGCGGTGACAATCAGAAAGGGGACATAGGAACTAGGAAGAGAAACCCCTTCCACAGTGTCTTTCTAGGTCCCCCTACAGGTAAAGCTTAACATCATGCCAGATGTCAAGAGAGAAATATTTATAAGCGTGCTACTTCCATTATCACAAAACAGGGCAAGGACAGTGGATTTGGAGCTGAGAAGCAGTAAATATTTAGAATTGTTAGCACAAGAATATATTACATTTTTTAAAATACTCTTCTAACTTCTGGCCATAGGGATAAATGTGCCGTAATAAGTGAAAATTGAGGCTACTGTATATTGTGGGGGTAGGCAAACTACAGCCTTTGGGCAAGGCCCCCATTTTTGTTAATTTTTATTGGAACACAACCATGCCCATTTGTTTAGTATTATCTTTGTTTTGAAGCTTCAGTGGCATAGCTGAGTAGTTGCAACAGAGCCCACATAGCTACGGACTTCAATTAGTTACTACATTGTCCTTTAAAAGAGGGGGGAAAAAGTTGACCCCTCGCATAAGATACAAAAATTAAATTTTAAATAAATAAAATTTGAAATTTTACAGATTGGCGCTGTTCCACTGGCTGCTTTGGGAGCTCCTACTCTTGATCCTGCCCTTGCTGCACTTGGGCTTCCTGGAGCAAACTTGAACTCGCAGGTACAACTTAAAAGCCTTCCAATTTTGAGCTCATTTTTATAATTAAAGAATTTGTTCCACTAACTGTTATGTTTGCATTTCCAGAACAGGAAAAAACTGATTGCTGTAGTATAGTATTACTGTCTTTTATATAAACTTGTGAATGAAAGGTTTAAAAGGTTACTGCACTAATAGCCGCTTAACCATTAGAGAATTTCTCGTTTTATATAGTTCAGAGTAGTTTCACAAGAAGCCAGTACATCATTATGTTACGGAGTCAGAGTAAATAGTCATGAAAGGATGGGAACATAGATTCATAATTCATGTTCTTGTTATCTACTCCTTTGGAAAGTTTGTTTTCTCTCACTTTAATTTGGCTAAACTTTTTTCTCAAGTCCTTATATTGTGGCAATCTTGCATTACACTGCCTAAGCACTTGGAGTTCTGTTTTACATTTTTCTTTGAAATGTTACCTCCTCAGAGTCTTAAAATAAGCAGGAAGTAATTGTTTTATAAAACCTAGACTGTTCAGCATTATGATATTCATATTTAACTTGGTAAAGCAGCTCAACTTAATGTGACATGTTTCACTGACATTATATTTCTGTTGGTTACCATTGATTGTGCCTAAAATAACGTTACTTTTTGGAGGTTGGCCAGAGCATTCTAAGACATTCAACATACTGAAAAAAAAAAAAGCAATCACTTATTTTATGTATTCTCACTGTTATATTTTTGTTTTTGCAGTCTCTTGCTGCAGATCAGTTGCTGAAGCTTATGAGCACTGTTGATCCCAAGTAAGGATTTTTTTCTGTATTTCCATTGGTGATAATGGATATAGTATGTGAATGTCTGGAGAAGTTACTTTTTGATAGTTAGAAAGTTATCTCAAGTTGTAGAATACATAATTCTGTTTTCTAGAAACAAGGAGAAAAATTCAGAAGTAAGCCCATCCGTAAAGGGTTTTGTGTTCATATAATTTGAGTCTTTCTGAACAATTGTAAATACTTTCTGCCAGGATGACCAGAAAGGAGCTACATGTTACCTTTAGTTAATTCTTTTGAAAGATGTATACTGAGTATCTGCTATAAGTCTGTACCTTCATAGCATTTATACTGTAGTCAGAAAGAGAGACATTTAAATATAGTAAAAGTATGTGCATCCAACAAGAGGAAGTACACAGGTGCTGTGGGGACTTATTACAAGGAGAACTTCATATTAAGATCAGAGAGGCTGAGCCTGGGGCATGAATAGTAGATAGGGAGACAGCAGTGAAGGAAACAGTATCCCAGAGCAGAAGAGTAGTGAATGTCACATAATGCCAACATCTTTTCTTAGGTGCTTTGCAAGTTCTCTTTGTGCTATAAGTGTACATTCTCTAGTTGATATGTGGCAAAGTCCTGAGGTATTTTAATGGATAATTTCTTATGTTAAATTGAACTTAATGCTTTTCCTACTTAGTGAATTTTCACTATCAGCAAGTGGGAGAGCATGGAGTGAGGGAGAACAGAATCATTTGACTAGGGTAGTTGCCTTTTTTCTTAAAACTTATTAGATAAAATCTTAGCATGTACCTACCACCCAGCTTATAACCAGTACTGTTGAAATTTCTTGTGTACCCATTCTTGTTTACATTTCCCTCTCTCCACAAATAATTACTACTGTCCTACATTTGTTTCTAATTTTTTTTCTCACGTGTGTGTAAACCCTTGAGGTCCCATCTTTCTGGTCAGCAATTCCATGAGTAACTTTGGTGTGCCATTGGCCTCTGCCTCATTTTCTGTCTATCCTCAACCTTACAAGTAATGCTCTTCCCCAGCAAAATTTTGCTGCTGTAGAAAGTTTTTAAATCATGAAAAATCGCAATCTTAATCTACAATCAAAAATCTACAGCATCTGCGTATTCCCATGTACTAGCATTTCTCAACATGTGCTTATGGAAAGTTAATGGGTGTTCAGCAAAATTAAGCAGGTATTTTTTCTTATTCCAGAGGTCTCTGAATCTTTAAAATGCAGATGCCATTGTCAGTATTGAAAAGGATACTATATTGTACGTGGTTTTACCAAAATTATTATGAAATTCTCTCCTCTTTTTCAAGTAGTATTTTCCTAGAATGATGATATATAAAACATTTGTACATTTATTTGAAATAACTGTTATGCATTTTAAAATCCTTCAGATCTCAATTCTTGGTTCTGTTTCAGGTTGAATCATGTAGCTGCTGGTCTTGTTTCACCAAGTCTGAAATCAGATACCTCTAGTAAAGAAATAGAGGAAGCCATGAAGAGAGTACGAGAAGCACAGTCCCTAATATCTGCTGCTATAGAACCAGGTAAAGTATTGTAGGCATTTGTGTTGAAAATATATGATTGTTTGTGAAACTGATTCTTGCATAAGCTTGGAAATTTATTGAGTAATACTATAGTCATTTTTTTTTTTTTTTTTAATTTTCCAAATTCTGATGAAAGATCATGTAATGGAGTGATCCTAGGCAAGGGGAGGGGACGTGTCACCTTGACATATTTGAGAATACCTGGGGATACCTAATTGTCATGCTGCTGGGTAGAGGGTCAGATTGTTACTAAACATCCTACAATCCTACATCCTGCCGGACAAGCACCATACCCCATCCCTCAAAGAATGATGCATTCTGAAATAATAGTGCCTAGATTTATGTTTGCCTGTGTTGGGATAGCCCAGTTGATTTTAGTCTTTAATTTGACCAAAAGAACCTACTAAAGATGCTTCTATTGTGACATTTGTTTAAAGAAAAGCAAATACCTAAAAATAGTACCTTATTCTTTGCAGATTGTCTTTTTGAGATGAAATGAATGGTTATCGTATTGTCTATTTATATAGACTGGATGTTTGGTCCTGATATTTTTTTCCCCCTTTAAGTAGCAATTTATTCATTTTTCACTCTTCTTAATGAAAGGTTTTACATGTGTACAGGATTAGGAAAATAGTTATAAGTATAATGTTGGGTAAATTAATACCAAGTGCTTTATGTCAGTTATTTAATCAACAGACTGTTAATTAATCCAAGGCCACAAGGCAAGCTGTAGACATAACTGGATCTATGACTACAAAGCTAGAATATCATGCTGTAACTTTCTGTGTTCATTGAAAATTAGTAACTAGAATTACTAAAAATAGTTTACTTATGAATCCCCCCAAGAATTTTGTTATTAATATTGACATTTGCAGTAAATTGAATTCTATTAATGAAATGGTCTAAGTGTGAAAGAAGTCTTCAGTCTCACTTTCATACAAACCATGTATGAAGAATGCAATAGCTTTATTTCTCTTAAGTCCCAAGTTAAAGGAATTGCTTATGTGTACTATTTAAAATCGAGGAAATGGGAGTCAAATCATTCTAGATCTGTCTCCTACACTTACACAGTTGAAAATTGGTGGCAAAGAGGAGGGATCAAACAGATTAAGACAGCTTGCTTACTAAAACCCAGTTCTATCTTGGAGTATAGTGAGAACAGTGAACGAATCATGACTTTTTGGAATCAAAGGCCAAATATTGAACCTGTTTATCAACCACTTTAACATAACTGTATAGGAAATTGTTTAGCAGAGGAGCTTAGGCCTAAGTGGTAAAGAAAGAAGGAATATCTTAATGGACTAAGAACTAAAAATGTTTCTATTTCTATTATAAATCTATTAAAAATATGTATCTTGTAGTTAAGTGCTGGTTGGGAGGTGTTGTTAATATATAACACGTGAAAATAATTTCAATCTGGGTGAATTATGGCTATATTTGGGAAAGTAAACCTAGGAATGGAAAAAGGGACTCCTCACTTAGAGGATGAGAAAGGATCCTCATATAAAGGATTCTCTATAAAGAATGAGAAGGTTTAATCCTTTTCATCAATTGCTAATGGACATTACATTCACAGCCTTCCAAGTCTGGTGAAAATGAAATAGTGAAAGGAACTTTTGGCTAGCCGAAAATCAGAAGCCTAATTTGTATCTACCAAAAGCCTGGATAAAATGATCACATAACATTTAAGGATGGTATATGAAATCTGAAAATTAATAAATTCTTAGAATAACTCACGAACGGAAATAATATTCCTATTTGATGATTTCTAAATACAGATTCCTTTTTTTAAAATGTAGATAAGAAAGAAGAAAAACGAAGGCACTCAAGATCAAGATCGCGCTCTAGAAGGAGGAGGACTCCCTCATCTTCTAGGCACAGGTTAGATTGTTTATGGTAGTTCACTGTACCACAGACAAAGATAATTTCTATACCTCACGTCCTTCTTCATTTACTACCTTTTAACTTACTTAGCTCTTTGTTAAAGTGTGTTTTAGTAACTTCACTTTAGTACAGTGTGTGAGTTCACATATGTGTACATGAAGAAAAGGTATGGGCTAAATAGATGATCGGTACTTTAAAACTCCAAAAAATCCAGGGATGGGAGGAAGGTACTGGGATTGGAGCACTGAATAGAGTTAGAACTATGGAAAAAACACTAGACTTGAAACTTTTGGCTTGAATTCTAGTTCTGATTTTTCACTAGACTCTTAACACTCATAAGTTGGAAGGTCATCACTCAACCTACAGATTGATTACCCATCTAATGCATGAATATTTGCAAATGATTTTCTATTCTTTTGGTAATAACCACCATACATCTCGTCTGAAAACCCTTTTAAGAATCTGTCATGTTCAGGGCGCCTGGGTGGCTCAATTGGTTGAGCGGCCGACTTCGGCTCAGGTCATGATCTCGCGGTCCGTGAGTTCCAGCCCCGCGTCGGGCTCTGTGCTGACAGCTCGGAGCCTGGAGCCTGTTTCAGATTCTGTGTCTCCTCTCTCTGACCCTCCCCCATTCATGCTCTGTCTCTCTCTGTCCCAAAAATAAATTAAAAAAAAAACTTTAAAAAAAAAAAAAAAAGAATCTGTCATGTTCACTGTAGTGGGTTCAAGTGTTCCAAAATTTCATTTTCTCTTGAAAGTTCAGATGTTGTCATCAGCGACAAGTTTGTTTTTCGTGAAATGATAGCCTTTGTTCATTTTTTCAAGAGAATGTCTGCCAGTACCTAGTCTGAACATAGTTTGTCAGACATATTCTTCCAGGTAAAGGTGATAGTTCAGGGGAAAAGCAGTTAGTTACGCTCACAACTCAGTCATGACAGTTTCTTTGATAACAGCCATTGGCCTTTTAATAAGTATGAGAAGTGATTTTTGCATTCATTGGACAGAACATTGCTTAAGGGACTAGATTTAATATTTAGTACTCAATACTATGTCACTAGTATTCAAGGAGCCACATTTTCTGTGTACCTCCACGTTTTTGCTCATAATGTTCCTTTCTGCCTAATGATCTTTACTACATCTTCACCTGCACCTGAGGAACTCGTTTTTGTTTGTTCAGGATCAACTAAAATTTTACTCTGACGTGAAATATTGGTCCTACTTATAATCCTCATCTTCCAGGACCATGCTATTCTAGCTTAGTTTACAGTAAAAAGGAGAACCTAAGTTTTTTTTCTTCTGTATATACCAAACTACATAGTAGCGTTCTCAGATTTTAATTTGAATTATTTTAATATGACCAGTGGGAAATATTTACAATGAAACATGTATTTCCTTGAACAGAGTGTTTTTGGACACTTGTAATAAACAACACCTCATAACAGAATTATTATGGGTTGTAGTATCTTAAGCATGTTGATCTGTAAAATGACCAGTTACTTTTAACAAACTTTTAATATGCTATGTATATTTTTGATTTCTTTTTTAAGAGCTCATATAAGATAGTGTGTTAAAGTGGCTCTACAGCACATCACTCTTAAAAAAAAATAGCTGTTTCAGGACCTTAGTAAATTTATGGGTGTGGTACCCCTGCTTATTAGAATTTTTTAAGATATTTTGTATTATTAATCACGTTTGTTTAGAAAGAAACTAAGAATGTGCTTATGATTTTTTCTACATCTGTAATTTTTCTGTATACATTAAAGGCAGGAAAAAGGAGTTAATAACTCAGTTTAGCTAAATGGTTATTGACCATTAAGTTTTCTGGCTTTAAGTTTTCTTAAAACCAGAGTCCTCAAAAGATGAGTAGTGCTTAATTCTAGTAACATCAATTTTTATTTTCCAGAATTTTTTTTAACCTTCAAGAAGAAAGTGATTATTCTGATATTTTGTATTCCATATCACCCAAAATATACTATTATTTCCCTTTACTGAAGTTAGGCAACATAGTAGTTGTTAAGAGTAGAGTGTTGAATAAGGTAGACATGTATATACTCTCCATTTTTATTAAGCTTACAGAAAGGTACATAAGTATTACATGAACATTTCCTAGGCTATAGACATGTATTGAGAAGGATTGTTCATAGTAGTTTCCAAATACAGTAAAAAAAAAAATGATTTTTTTTATCACAATTTTTAATTACAAAAATTTAAATCACAATTTAATTACAAAAATTTGAATTTGGTAAGACACTAGTGATAGGTTTTGAAACACCAGTTTGAGATAATGAGACAAAAGAAGCCATCTTAGCACATTAATAAGAGGAAAGAAGGCAGTCAGTATTTCTTACGTACACCTACACTAAGGCACTGAGCTGAATTTTATTTTTTATATTTTTTAAAATTTTTATCTTTAAGAGAGCGAGCACAAGCAGGAAAGGGGCAGAGAGAGACACACAGAATCCGAAGCAGGCTCTAGGCTCTGAGCTGTTAAGCAGAGATCCTGACGCAGGGCTTGAACTCACAAGCTGTGAGATCATGAACTGAGCCTAAGTTATAAGCTTAACTGACTGAACCACTCAAGTGCCCATGAATTCCTTTTTTTTACTTATTTTTTTTCTCTTAAGAGAGAGAGCATGTGAGTAGGGGAGGGGGGAGAGAGAGAATCTCAAGCAGGCTCCATGCCAGCACAGAGCCCAACACGGGGCTCAGTCCCATGGCCTTGGGATCATGACCTGAGCCAAAATCAAGAGTTGGACATACAACCCACTGAGCTACCAGGCAACCTGCCCCGCCGCAGAGCTGAACTTTTTAATTTCATTTTAAATGACAAGTACTTGTAATATAGGTGCTGTTGTTTTTCCATGTTCAAACAATGGGCTCAGAGAATGTTTTAGATGTGCTGCCTTAATAATTGAGATTTGAACACAAAAATCTTTTTCATTTCTAAAGTGTCTATCCTCTGGACAACTTGAAGAAGTGAATGCAAAAAGTTTATACTAGAAATTTTCCCTAGAAACAAGTTGAATGGTCCCTATAAGTTAAATGACAAAAGTCTTGGGGCGCCTGGGTGCTTCAGTCGATAAGGATCCAACTCTGAATCTCAGCTCAGGTCTTGATCTCAGGGTTGTGAGTTCAAGCCTCACATTGGGCTCTGTGCTAGGCATGAAGCCTACTTAAAAAAAAAAAGTCTTTAGCAAATGATACAATTTATTTTTAATTATTTGTAAAAGAGGATAAAATATAAGAAGGAGGATCATTGACAACATCAAAAAGTTAATTGTGCTTAAGTTCTGGAAGAGAAAGTATATAGGATTGGGGGTAAAGGAGGAGAGGACACAGAGAGAAATACTTCTGTTACAGGACTGGAAAGGGGTGATCACTTAGAGATAATGATCATGTTGACGGGAAATGGGAGTCAAAGAGACAGTTTGTGCTGAGTTGCATATTTTTATATAAATCTGCATTGCTCGGATATCTCTTAAGTTGTAAATCAAGTGAAATAATATCTCAGAGAACAATTAGAAATCATAGATGGCAAGAACACGTTAAGTGGATTACATTTAAAAAATGCAAATAAGAATGGTACCTACTCAACAAGCTTATTGTGAGAACGAGTATTTGTAAGGCACATGGTAAGAATATGTAAGTATTTGGTAATAGATACATAGATTTAACCTGCAGTAGTGAGGATTCACATAAGATACATTATAAAATTCTGTGTAGTTGTGGAAGATGATGCAAATGAGTCAGATAACTTTCTATTTTCCTTCATTGTCTAGCACTATTTTTAGGCTCAGACTTGTAGGGCATAGGAGGACTATTTTGACAGGTAAGGTGAGAAATTCCAGGTGTTAAAAAAAAAAGTATTAATTTCTAGTGTATCAAAGATGTTTTATTTATGGACTAAATGAATAGTATCAGCAACTGACAGAAAATTACTCATACTTATTGATGGTTAACCCATATGTCTGAATCATTTGATGCTAAATGAAACAGTCACAGAGCTAGTCTTTCTACGTTTATATACGTGTATTGGCTTTCTTTTTGCATTATTAGGCGATCAAGAAGCAGATCAAGAAGGAGATCACATTCTAAGTCAAGAAGTAGGCGACGATCCAAAAGTCCAAGACGGAGAAGATCTCATTCCAGAGAGAGAGGTAGAAGGTCAAGGAGCACATCAAAAACCAGGTACAGTAGACCATTGACATTGAGTGGGAAGACAAATTTTAGAGTTTCCAAGACTTAAATACAGTGCTACTTAATGACAAAAGAGGTGGTGAAAGGGGATAGGACTAGACTGGAGAAGAAACTCTTTAAAGTTTGAGGAGACTGACATTTGTTTTCTTGTGCCCTTTTGCAAACTTGAGGCTTCTCCTTATAGCTGAAAACCTAGATAATAATTTCTTTGTAATAAAATTTCTTAGCTATCCCACTGCCTTCTTTCATTTTCTTCTTTTCACTCAACCCTGCTAAGCATATAGTGCTACCAGCCATTCCTCTGGTCTGCTAAAGAGTTCATGGTAGACAGCCATGCCTTAATTCATCTTTACAAATGTCATTGTCAGCACCTTATAAATATTTTTTAAGAACTGCTGAACCATACTTAGAGTGTCTCATCCCAAGATTTGGAACCAGCAGAAGGCTAAAGTTGAAGGATTCATTAAACATCCTACCTTAACATTTTATTTGGACTTAAACAAGAATCCATTCAGTAGTCTTTTTCATTTAGGGCCAGACCCTTTTAAGTTAATATGTAGTCCTGAGTAACATCTACCAAATCATTGTTTTTGTTTTTTCATTTCAGCCACCTTTAAGGTGACAAGAGAACTACCACATTTTAAAAGTGACTAAATTTTTTCTTCTCAAATTTTAGTTGTCACATAGTTTCACAATGTTTTTTTAGCAACTTTTCTTATCACTTTCTATAATATTTGCCTAAATTTTTAGAAGCAGACCTTTTATTTTAGACTGTTATCCATTTGTATAGTTATGTAATTACAATAATAAAGACAACTGGTATCCAGAAGAATTTATTTTTGGTGAGCATATAACTCAACTGGGAAAGGAGGCTTTGTTACTATATTTTACAGAGTGAGTCATCTTAATGCAATCAATCAAACAAACTTGCGTAATGAAACCTTTATTATACAAAGAGGAATTGGGCATTCTTTTCCTCAAGCAACTTTTCTTATATAAGAGAGATTAATGTGATTACCAAGGAAGTATCATTGTTAGTCGTGTTAGAAGAGACTTGAGAAGTGACTGAGTATTGAATTCTGATAGATTTGACGGGCACCTGGGTGGCTCAGTCAGTTGGGCATCTAACTCTTGATTTAGGCTCAGATCATGATCCCAGGGTTGTGGGATCGAGTCCTATGTCACGGTCTACACTGAATGTAGAGCTTGCTTAGGATTCTCTCACTCCTTCTGCCTATTTCCCACGTTCTTATGCTCACTTTCTCTCTCTCTCTCTCTCTCTCTCTCTCTCTCTCTCAGATTAAAAAAAAAATCTGAAAGATTTGACAGGATTTAAGAACATGGTTTCAGGTATAGAACGTAGTTTACAAAGTTAGCATACATTCTTAGGAAAACAAGTATTTTGGTGTAGGGGAACTAGGAAATGAGGTCGGAAAAGTGTAAGGAGACAGGTGACACACGGAAGGCTGTGTTATTCACACTTAGACACACCTGATCCAGGAGGCAGTGTCTCCAGATGGAAAAGTTAATGGAATCAGGAGCTACTATTTTCAGATTTGTACTTTGAAAAGATTTCTGATAAAGGATCAGCTTGTGGAAACATGACTGGGTCTCCTTAAGGGACTGTTAGAGTAATTGGAAATTAGATGGTAAAGACTTGAATGAAGAGAGGAGGTAACTCAAGGAAGCAGGGTGACCAGAGAAGGAAAGGAGTGAAATAGAAACTGTAGCATAGGGCAATTAGCTTAGGGGGGAAAAAAAAGAGATACTTTAATGTCTAAAATTATAGAATAGTTGAGGATGGGTATGTATACGTTTATGGGGTTAAAGGACTTGTCATTCAACAAAGACATTGGTTACCTTTTGCCCAGAGTCTTGGAGAAGTTGAGGTATGGTTGTAGCAACAGTCCATTATGATGGGAATTATTTTGATAGCACTGAATAGCCCAGAATATGTAGCAGGAAACAAAAGTAGAAGGTTGGCTTGGTCCATGGTGAAATTAACTAACAACATAGAGTATGTGCTTTAGAATATTGGTAATGTTGACGATTAAATCCAGTGGCACATTGTGGGGTTTGGCTTGATAGTAGAGGACATAGAGCCATGGTGGGTTGGGAAACTGGTACTCAGCTGAGAGAAGAGGTTTGAAGAGCTTAGAAGCAGTTATTAAAACTATTGGTGTTTATTGCCAGAGTATATACCAAGAAGTTGGCCATCATCCTTTATTATTTTCTCATCATACAGTCTGTTTTGTTTGTTGGAGAGTTTTATGTGTAATACCAGGAAAATGGGATTTTTTAAAATTTATTTCCTACAAATATGCCACTTGAGCTATTATTCTCCTACTGTTTCTATAAGAATACCATTCATTTTTCAGGAATGAGATTAGATTTCATTGTGCTTTTTGTAATGCTATATTAATTTATATTAGCTGACTCTTCTTATGCATTCATAAATTGTGTTCATCTATTAGAGAAAAAAAGAAAGAAGATAAAGAAAAGAAACGTTCCAAAACACCACCAAAAAGTTATAGCACAGCCAGACGTTCCAGAAGTGCAAGCAGGTAAGGTGGCATTAAGAGTTCTTGGCACGTTTTAAAACTTTGTTTGCAAGAATAGTAGACTGTGAGCATTAAATGTTTTCTAGTACATCAGTACATACTTCAGCGTTGAAGTTTTTTTAAGGCAATTTTGAAGAGTAACCTAAAGTTCTGTTTACGTTTTATGGTGTTACATTTGAAATGACATGAAATTCAATTATAAAGGTCAGTTTTTATGTTTGCCGTATACATTTCACGTCCTGATTTGGTTTGCTTGTGTTCTTTTCCTAACAGTTAAGTTTTAATGTTCATATATGCTGAATTGCTACATTAAGTTCATTTTATTATAGTAAGTCATACTTAAAATATCCACATACATAGTGGTTTATTGATAAAATGAGAGGCCATATGATTTGTTCAGAAATCATAGAAAGGATGTACAGAAATACATGTGCAGAATCATAGAAAGTCAAATAACCAAATTTAAATTTGGCAAAGGATCTGAATTGACAATTCTCCAAAGAAGGTAAGCAGGTGTCCAGTAAGTGCATAAAGAGATGTTCAACATGAGCCATCAAGGAAATGCAAACTAAAAACACTTCACACCCACTAGGATAGTCATATTTTAAAAACCAGATGGTAACTAGTGGTTGGTGAGGATGTGGAGAAACTGGAACTCTGAACATTGCTGATATGAATGTAAAATGCACATGGGTGGTTCAGTTGGTTGAGCTTCTGACTTCAGCTCAGGTCATGATCTCACAGTTCATGAGTTCAAGTTCATGAGCCCACATCAGGCTCGCTGCTGTCAGCCTGTCAGCGCAGAGCCTGCTTCAGATCCTCCGTCCCCTCTCTGCCCCTCCCCGACTTGTACTCTCCTAAAAATAAATAAATATTTTTAAAATGGGGCAGATACTTTGGAAAACTGTTTGGCAATTCCTTAAAAAGTTTGAATTTCTTGACACAGCAGTTTCATTCCTAGGGATGTACCCAAAAGGAATGAAAACCTAATTTCCACACAAAAACTTTTGCATGAATATTTATAATAGCATTGTTCATAATAAGCCAAAAGTTAACCCCAGTGCCTATTAACTAACATGGGTAAACAAAATGGTATGTTCATACAATGGAATATTATTCAGCAGTAAAAAGAAAATGTACTGATAGATGTTACATTTTTGTTGCATACATACTATGTGACAAATACAAAACATCTGTCTAGGGTATTTGGAGTTGGGATTACACAGAGCGGTAGCAAAAGGAGTGAGATATACAGACTTGACAAGCTTAATAAATATTTGATGAATGAAAAGTTGTGTGTAATGTTTCTGGTGGTAGAGGTCCCAGGGCTGTAAGAGTCAAAAAGCTTTTTTTAAAAAAAGACAACCGAAAATGTGGGATTTTGATTATTTTTTGTGCCTAAATTATAATAACGGTCATCTTATAAGTCTTAAAAATTTTCAGAACAATGGCAGGCAGAATATTTAAAAAGAAAAGAAAAACCCACAGTTTTAAAGATGGGAAAGGCTATATATATCTTAAAAACAATTGCTCAAAGCAGGGTTGACGGCAACATGATTTGTTGGAATGTGGGGAGTTAGTTTGATCTCTGTTATTACTAACTCTACTCCTTGAATTTTACCTAAAAAAAAAAAATTGTCCTGGAGTTTATTAGCAATTGACTTTCATATCACAACATACTTTTATATACCTGTTCTAGCCACTGAATTTAAACCAGTTTCTGAACATTTACTTCAGACTTTTTCCTCACGCATTAGAACTTTTGTCTTTAAGAAAACTTAAGGTTTTCTTGAGGACATTAAAGGAAAAGCACACAGTTTGCAAAAACATTGCAGCTGTTTATTATTCGTTTGATTCTTCAGCTCAAAACAGTATTTGAAAATGGGTCTTTTGGAGGCGCCTGACTGGCTCAGTCTGTGGAGCATGCGACTCTTGAAGTTGGGGCTGTCAGTTTGAACCCCACATTGGGTATAGAGATTACTACAAAAAATCTTAAAAAAAAGAAAAAAAAAACTAAAAGAAAATAAATGGATTTTTCATTACCAGAAACTTGTAGGAGTTCATAGTGGAGCTCTCTCATGGGCACATCTGCTATGATGTGCCTGCATATTTTAGATAATACTGTATTTTAAAGTCTAGTTTGCACATTTGTGTTTCTAGAGAGAGACGACGACGACGAAGTAGGAGTGGCACAAGATCTCCTAAAAAGCCTAGGTCACCTAAAAGAAAATTGTCTCGCTCACCATCCCCTAGGAGGTAAGAATATTAGTCATAGGGATCTGTACTTCTCTATATTTCAGAAACTGTTTTTATTTTTAAAATTCTAGACTTTTCCTTCCTTTTCAGGAATTAAAGTGCTTAAGAACATGCTGATCTATTCATTCCCTCCATGCTTGAGACTGTGTTCTAATAAACAGTGTTTGGGAGTGAGCATTTAGACCTGTAACCCGCTTCCAGTCCTCTTGCCTATATTATTTGTGCACAGCTTGTATCCGGTATCTTGAAATTGGATCTTTGTTCTTCGTGTCGTATGAATTCGGGTCAGGCTCACCATCTGAAGAAGTTTAAACTTACTGCTACACTTAAGGGTGAAGCTTCTTGAGTGTTTCCTTTAAAGCATCTTTTTTGAGAATTTTTTGTTGTCATCCTAGACATAAAAAGGAGAAGAAGAAAGATAAAGACAAAGAAAGAAGCAGAGATGAAAGAGAACGTTCAACAAGCAAGAAGAAGAAAAGTAAAGATAAGGAAAAGGATCGGGAAAGAAAATCAGAGAGTGATAAAGATGTGAAAGTATGTTTCCAAACTAATTTACTTTGATACTTAGGGTAGTGCTGGTAATTTTAAGAAGTGGTTTTTCTGTGAAGACGTTTACTTTTTTTATTCTCCTTGGCAAAGCAGGTTACACGGGATTACGATGAAGAGGAACAAGGGTATGACAGCGAGAAAGAGAAAAAAGAGGAGAAGAAGCCAACAGAACCAAGTTCCCCTAAAACAAAAGAATGTTCTGTGGAAAAGGGAACTGGTGATTCACTAAGAGAATCCAAAGTGAATGGGGATGATCATCATGAAGAAGACATGGATATGAGTGACTGAATATGGCCTCCATGGGAATCCAACTGTATACATGCATCAGTGTCATTCCTTTGTGTGATTTCTTAATGCTGTATTTGTTCATCTCAAACCTTGATGTATACAGCTCTGAGTTACAAATGGTTATAAAGCTCCTGATATTGATATTAGTTATTTACATCCAAAAGCTTTTAGAAAATGACACATGAGTAACCAATTCTTGACATGGTGAAATCCGATTGAGTATCCAAGCAGTTTTACTATTCTGGTGCTGCTTCATAACAAAAATGAAAAGCTGCATGCATCTACAGCAGGCATGGATTGTTTATGTTGTATGATCTCCTTTATTATAAGTAAGTTCACTTATAGTATTTCTAGAATTTGATTCATTGCCGTAATAGAGCCATGTAGGGAATGCACTGATTGCATGTTATTGTGGCAGGAATATCCTAAATGTCATTAAAATCCTCCAACATGATGGATCTACTTATGGTCTTGTTTGTTGACATGACAAATTAACATTCTTACAGTTACACCTGAAAATGAACATTTGAAATAGATAATCCTTTAAGCCTTGCGGCTAAATTTTTGTGGCTTTTGTTTAACTTTGAAAGGTTATATATGCACTAACCTTTTTTGATGGCTGATTAGGCTTTAATTACAGAAACAAGATTTCAAATGAAACTGTCTTTGGCAGTGAGTAAATAGCATATTTTGAAGTAGAGTTGTATACTTTTTCATAAGGTGTTTGGGAATTTTTTTTTCCTGAAATAATTTATTCCACGTCTACATCAGTGAAAACTTCTGCCTATCCTGAGTCCATCTGTAAGAGAAAAGTTATCTCTTGTCCTGATTTTCAATTTTCCACTCTTATTAATTTGTTTTAATCTCAGTGTTGGAAAAAGAGGGTAGTGCATTTTAAATTGACCTTCATATGCTTTTAAAATAAGACAAATCTACTTGATAATGTACTTTTTATTTGATCTCAAGTTGTATAAAACCAATAAATTTGTGTTACTGTTACTGCAGTAGTAATCTTATGCACACAGTGATTCCATGTTAAATGCAAAGTAGTTAGGCAACTGTTTTCTTAGTTACAGGAGTTTCAAGCTTCACTTTTGTGCAGTAAAAACAAAAGTAGGCTACAGTCTGTGCCATGTTGATGTACAGTTTCTGAAATTGTTTTACAAGACTTTGATAATAAAACCCTTAAACTCATGTTCATGTTCCTGTAAAACTGTATTTGTATTTATTTACACTGTTGAATGTATGACATTTACCTCATTCATTTTACAAATCAAGTTCTTTCCCCTTTCAGTCCACATATTGAAATACAGTAATGAGATGAAATCCGTCAGTGTAGCGATTAGTTGCCATCAGAATTGTCAAAGTTGGTTTTATTTCTATCTAAAACAGTCTTAGTGTAATTTTATTTCTCATATTCTGGGCGTAGGAATGGGGTTGAGTAAAGCAGTTAACTTTAGGATAAATGATCCCACCTATATCTAGTAAATTTATATTTTCAGTGAAATATAAATATTTGCCTTTTCTGGAATAGTATAGAAACTGTCAATGGTATGTATCTACTGTAAAATACTAAATAGTATATTTATTCAGTTATGAAATGAGTAGTGTTTGGCTGGCATTAAGGAGAAAATGAGACTTGGAATTGTAGCTTTTTATGCAAGTTTGAGTATAATTTTTTTTAACTTTTAAAATGCCATATAGAAAAGCAGCATTGTTTTTACAGTTTGTAGTAAGTAACTTTTTAAAGATTTTATCAAAGGAATTTTGTCTATAGTGAGTAAAAAGTTCTAGTAATGGTCCCATTGCGTTTTTTAAACACAAAGTTGAAGACAAATGACATTTGTTTAAACTTTCGAAAACTTTTTTAGTAAGGGTTGAACCATATGACATTGCCATTTTTGTAAGTCAAAAAACAAGTAAAATATTGGCAGTTTCATGTGGTTAAACCTAATAGTAAAACCTGTTTCCTCACTTGTAATCTCTGAATAAAAACAAATATACTAACTTTTCAAAAGCAGTTAAGAAATTTTTGGCTTTAAAATAGTGCCATTGACTTAAGATTCTAACAGTGAAGGGAATCCACACTTCTAGGTTATTCTTCAGTGAACATTTTATGCACAAAGGTAGGGTTGCACTGGGGACACAACCCTTTACCACATAATCAGTTGAAATCAAGTGAATACTGCCTCCACGCTGAGTTATGTTCTGTATTTGGTAGTAAAAATGATTTAAAAATAAAGGTGGTTTTGTTAGAAAAATGTTTGTCCTATTTATTTACTTCAATCCTTCAGGAGTGAATGAGAAGTAGTAGGCTATATGAGAGTCCATTCTTACTTTGGTTTAATTCACCAGGTGGGAGACCTGTTTCTTACCTTCATTTTCCTGTCTAAAATGAGGGTTTTTGCCATTAATTTTGGTAGCTAGAAAAAAATACGCCTAGGTCAGTAAATGGTACCTGCCATTTGATTATGGAGCTTTTCAAAACTGTTCAATAATTAGTTTGGGATAATGTTTTAGCAGAAGCTCTAAGATAAATCGTGTGGAGATAAGGCTTTGAGAAGGCTATGTTTTTCTTTTTGTGACCGGATTTTGGATCACCTTCCTGGTAGCGATAACCTATTATCGAGGTAATAGGTAATAACCTATTACCTGGAGCATAGGAAAATGTTAGGTACTTGGGGAAATCAAACTAGGCTTTCACTGGAACAGTAAAAAACTAATTTTCTTTAACCTTGGTGTTGCATCTTAGAATTGACTAAGGTTCTGTGGTGAGTATCAGCAGGCACAAGCCAACTGTTCCTCTAGCAAAACCAATGCCAGTTTCTCCAGTTGGGCACCAGATTATGTACTTGGGATGTGGTGGGAGGGCATGCTGTTTGAAGATAGACCTTTCAAGCTGGAATTAAGATTTCTGTTCCTTTTGCCTCAAATCTAAGCTAATGAATTTCATCCCTGTTCTAAAATACTTCTCTGTGATCAGGTACAGTAATTGTGTTTATTTTAGCTAACTGTCAGTGTGACAAATGTTACTGGTACTTTTAAGAGTATGTCTATCACTAAGGCTTTATTGACACAAGCAGCTTTTCTAAATGAGACTAATCTGGAGTTGTAGATGTTTGAGATTGCTTTATTCAGTTTTATTTTGAATGCCGTTTTCATTTTATGTCGAAGTCTATGTGAAATACATTTAGACATTCTTTAGCAAAATAATTCATATGTGAACCATGCTAATTTACCAGTGGGAATATTCTAAAGAATATACTTAAAGTGTATTAGTAGATGTTATTGGTAATCAAAGAATTCACAGAGAAAGGATCTGATAGAACTAATTTTTTTTTTTAATTCTGTCCTTACAAAAATCGGGGAAGTGATGTTCACATTCTTTTAAAAGTCTTCTGTTGTGAAGGTTATTTTCCCAGGTCACGTCATTAAAATTAGTCCTTTTTTAAAGGATGTCCTTTTTTAAAAAGCTGGTTAGCTAATGTATGATTTGTACATAGAAATTAAAGGTCTAGGGTCACAAAGAATGGGATGATCCAAATGATGCTTAATATTACTTTTCAGTTAGGATACAATGCTATCAATATGCCAGGTGTAAAAACTGCCTGTTTTCATTCACTGTGAAAAGTTAAAATTTGCTTAAGTATCAAGTTTCAGAAGACAGGTATCATATAGGTTAAGAATGTTTTTCTTTTCAGTGTTCAGAGGAGCAGAATCCCTGGAAACAACCTTACAGAGATTTGACCTTAATTTTGAGGGCTGGTTAAGGAGTCTCAAAGGTGTTTGTTGTCTTTGCAATGCTGGAGATTGAAGCCCCACTGGCAGTCTACAGTGGAAGCTGGATAGTTGGGAGTAGGAGTAAGATGGAACCACACACAGGAGCCAGAGCCCACAAGGGTGGGCTGAAACTTAGGTCCATCAGGTCTTGTTTGCTTCCGACCTCAGTGGCAGGGGTGTCCTGCAGAAACTAGGACCCTTCACGGTCCTGGCTGATAGTCTGAGAAGCTGAAGGAGGATCTAGGGGAAGGTGAGGCAATTGTACGTCCAGCTACTGCCTCATCATCCCAAAGGGGCCAGCTGAGAAGCCACAATGTATATAAACTTCGAAATTTCTGCTTCTGTCCTGTCCTCTGAAATTCCCACGCCACCCACATTCATTATTTAAAATACTAAAGCCAGTCGTTAGCCACCATTAGTGACCAAGAACTCTATGAGAGGTACAGATGATAAAGTGATGGTTTGTTTTTACATTACACTCAGCTTCTACTTTGTTTTCACCTGCAAAGCATGATCAAATTCAGGAAGGATTGCCAAGTACCTTTCTTTAAAGCCCTTAGGAGACTTTATTTCAGTATTTATAGGTGCTGTGGCCAGCGTGAAATTCTAATTTTGTGTACCATAGGTGCCATTGTGGCTGAAAGCACTATTCTAAACTGAGCTGTAACAGTTTTAAAAGTTCATCATTGGAGGGAGGGATGGCTGGGTGGCTCGGTTGAGCCAACAGCTCTTGATTTCAGCTCAGGTCATGATCTCATGGTTCATGAGTTCAAGCTCCACCTTGGGCTCAGCACTGACAGCACGGAGCCTGCTTGGGATTCTCTTTCTTTCTGCACCTCCCCTGTTCTCGGTCTCAAAATAAACATTACACACACTCACACACGCACACACAGTTACAATGTGATACCCTTTAAAAAATTTTTTTTAAAGTTCATCACTGGATAGTACTGTAAGAATGATCACATGATCCGAAAAATATGTTAATACTTGAGATGGTTTGACTAGGACATACTATTGCCACAGATTTCTGACATAAAATGCTTTGCAAAGGTAGTTTCTGCTAATTCATAGTATACAAATGATGGGCTTTTACCAAGTTGAATTTTGTTGTCTTTACAAGTGGTTTAACACTTCCTGTCCAATTATCTCTGGGGTAAGTTTCACCATCAGTCGTCTTTGAAACTTCCTAATTTCAAATATAACAAGTTTGGTAAGGATGCATTTTGTTGATTCTGAAAACATGGTTAAGGTACCTTTTGCTAGAGTTAACAGTAGAGACATACTGTGCCCCATGCTACTCACTCTCAATTTGAAAGACTAGGCTCACAAAAACAATCATTTACCACCATCCCCCAAGGTGTGAATAACAAACTGTACATGAACACCACCAGGAAAACCCATTTTTGAGTGAGTGGGGGGCAACACCAGTTCTAAGCAGGAGAAAGAAACTATAGTTGACAAACAACATGGGTGTGAACTGTACCGCTGTACTTATATGCAGATTTTTTGATATAGTACAGTACTGTATATTTTCTCATAATTTTCTTAATGTTTTTCTCTAGCTTTGTTTCAAGAATATATAATATATATAATGAACAAAATATTTGTTAATCACCTCTTAGTAAGCCTTCCAGTCAACAGTAGGCTGTTAGTAATTAAATGTGGGGGGGGCGGGGGGGTATCAAAAGTTACATGGATTTTTGACTGCAGGGGTGGGGGGAGGTTGACACCACTAACCTCTGTGTGTTCAAGGGTCAGCCGTTGGTAGTTCTTTGGCTACAGCTGCTATCGGCTTCTTTGAAAATGCGTTCATTTCCAGACCACTGTATGGACCTGCCTCCCCATAATCACAGCATCTGCTTTATGCTTCCCTTTTGTGATGTGTGACAATCCTCTGTATACAAATGACTACACACAGAGGCAAACTGTCTCTAGGGAACAATTTTCTTGAAGACAAGAATCCTATCTCCTCTGATTCTGTACTAGGTGGCAGGAATATTTAGCACTTGTAAAGGGCCATGTCAGGTGACCATTTTACAGTCTCCCAAGTTTAAACAGTTTCTTCAGTCACAGTTGGAAGGCATACAGAATTTTATAGACTTAAAAAAACAAATCGACACAAAATCTAGATTTTCACGTGAGATTATCAAAATATATGGTTTTTTGATCTACTTACTTGAAACACAGCATACATAGCTTCATTAACTGGATTAAAAGGCACATTTTGAAAAGTCTAATATTGTGAAAAGTTTATTTGCATTAATTAACTCCTTGTTTTCACCATCATAAGAGATACATTTGCTTGCCCTCTGTGATCAGATAAAAGACATTTTGGTGGAGTAATACATAATACAGAAATGTAGGCTCGTATCCCACCCAGAATGGGAGATAGTAGGTTGCCCTTTTAAAACCTGGATCAACCCAGAGGGGCTGATCCCTGAAAGACTGGGGATTCTTAACAAAGACTGAAGAATTCTTAAACAAAGTCTTTCCTGATTGCTTCATTAAATTTGAACTTTTTAATTTTATTTTTATTTAAATTCATGTTAGTTAACATACAGTGTAGTATTGGTTTCAGAAGGAGAATTTAGTGATTTATCACATATATAACATCCAGTGTTCATCACAACAAGTGCTCTCCTTAATATGGGTGCCCATCACCCACTGAACTTTTAAATACGCTTCTATGAGAGAGTAAAAAAAAAAAAAATTTGGAATGGATAATCTATTCTTTATGAAAGAAGAAGATAAGAGTTAAAAACAAAATCCAAGTGCAAAAGTTTTCAGTAGTCTTCCTACCTCCAGTGTACCCCAGCAAAATATTCACAGCTTTTAGGAGCTTGATAAATCCCAAGCTGCAATTTACCATGTTTCTTATCCACTAAGTTGTCTGTACGTATGAAAAAATCTGCAGTCTACTCCTGAAGCATACCATATTCCCACAAAGCGAGGGAGCCTAAAAGCAACAGTGCCCACTGCTGTTCAGTGTCTCACACCTCATATAATCACCGACAGGATAATTCAATCTCCAAGTCACTTGATCAACAAGCATTCCCAAAATAATAGGGATCAACTTCTATTCAATAAACCTAATCTGGGTTTACCAACTTTTTCCACAAAATTCAACAGACCCACACAAGGTAGTAATTGGTCTTTGAATTTTTAACTATGATTACTTCATTATAAAATGTATTTAATAAAATGTCAACATATGCAATGTAGTATGTTTCAGCATGGAAGATGCAGCTTTAAAGATGTTTATTATAAAATTTTCTTATGGTTGATGCTTTGGGTTTTTAAATAAATCACCTCTTCAATAAAAGTCTCTAAATTCATTCAAATTAGTTAAAATCCTGGAAAAAGTTTAAACTATTTGGTCATTCTACAAAATTTGACAGATGCATTCTGACACATTTATCAGTACATATTTAAAAAACATTTCTTTAAGCTCTTTAATACAGCATAACATTTTATGACTGTAATACATTATTCTCCCTAATTTATTTTCATTCTTGGACCTTCAAACCATCTTGGAATAAATATGAAAAATTTTAAATGCAAAAATGAGTAACGCATGATTTCACTTCGGAGATTAATTAAAATCAATAAATATTTTCTTGTGACTTAAAAAAATAAACAGTAGGAATTGTCGATCCTGTGTACATTTCTGGAATTTAGCCTGTAACAAATATTGTTAGCATATAAAATGTTTTTACCTTACTTTGAAAGCATTAAATATGTAGGGACGTCCAAAATATGTGGGTTGTTTTTTTAAAACTGACACGAATGCATCCATGTTCCATTAAAAACAAAATAATCAGAATGATGTGCAGTTATTAGGAAGCAAGTTTAAAAATTTGTGGAGTATTTTTAAAGTGCTGAGATTTGGAAGAGGAGTATCTTTAAGCATGCTAACCACACCTTATCATGAACACAAAAAGGACTTTTAAACTCAAGTTTAGAAAAAAAAATTGAGGTTCTATGAAAGGAAGATTAGTAACAAACATTTTCCATTGAAGAAAGAATTCAGGTAAAAACAAATAGCACCACGATGAATTGCACTAAGGTGCTAAAGGAGGTACCTTATTCCCTGCAGAGTGAACGCTCCTTCTGAAATGTATTGCAACATATAAATGCAATTGTTTAATGGTTACCATTTGGTTCATTCATCTACAGAAAACTGCATTCCTTCTAGTTCATTATATTGAACAAACATTCAAATTACTGAACTATACATAATGTTACATAGTTTACATTTTATGAAAACAAAGCTTGAAGGAGTATTTATAAATATCACCTTGAATATAAGATGACAAGTTTAAAAGGGCTTCATATCTCTTAAGACATTTAATTTATGTTAATGGTCCAGGAGTGTTTTAGATATAGATATATTTATATGCATATATATTTCAACAAGAAGTGTAAAAATCTTTAAAAACAAATCACAGCACTTAGAGCTGTTTTACATAAGAAGTACTCAGGGTCATTAAGGTGTCAAACTATTACACTTATAATATGTATATTTTTAAAAAGACTGAAAATGGCACATCAGGAAACTTGCTGAAATTCTTTTTAAAGGCCCATTTCATCATATCATTTTACTGATGTGTTGATTCAATGTAATTCCCTTTTCTCCGCTGAATATTTGTCCCTTCTATTTGGATTCACTTCTGGGGTCTCTGTATTCTCCTGCTTTCCTTGGTCAGATGACATCATTTTCCATGTCAGTTAAAGATCAGGAAAACGGCTTGGGTCTTCCTTATAGTCATCAGGTATAGTAAAGATGGAGCCATCAAATTCATCATATCGAAACTCCTGAAAAGTCACAGTGGCTGTGATCGTAGGAAACACGGGAATATCTAGAGAGAACAATCAATGATAACATTGTAAAATAAAGTGATCATCTATTTATACACTGTAAATACTATTAGAGATATCCATACTCCTTCAAATGTAAAAAAAGCATTATTCAAGGAACTGATAAATCCTAAAATATGTCTAATAGTGAGTGTGTCTAGTTTGGAGAAGGGTTTCTATTGGTGAAAAGAGAAACACACCAAGGCATCAAGAATCACACCAAAAACACAAGTTCCCATTGCTTCCCAGTCTTAAAACTGTAATGCCAGACTCCACCGGTCTTTTTATCTTTTACTTGGGGCAAAGAGACAGAAACATTTGCACTTTTTGCATTCTGGCATCTTTTCTTCTTCTTATAGCATAGATGCTATTCTTAATCTGAGCTGATTTATTATCATTCTAATACAAAAGAAATACATTAGTCCCTTTTGTTTTAAAATACTGACTACAATCCATCATTTAAATATATGTGATAAAAAATCCCATCATAATTGGAATAATTGGGGTAAGAGTTCTGGACCTTTCACCAAAGCCCTGAGGTATGAACCATACAGTTAGTTGTCTAGAGGGGGAAAAAAATCCCAAGTAGAGGGAACAAGTCCAAAAGCCCTAAAAAAGAAAGTGTCTGGTGTATCCTGGGAACAGCTAAGAGACCAATGAAGGGAAGATAAGGAGGAGATGAGGTTAGAGGAGAAACAGGGACCTAGATCAAGTGGGTTTTAGGTCCAGAAAAAGTCTTTGGCTTTTACTCTCCATGAAATGGGAAACCAATGAAAGTTTGTCAGCAGAGTAGTAACGTGCTTTGGCTTATGTTTTAGCAGATGCAATGAGAATATAATGTAAGGTGACAAGAGTAAAAGGAGAAATGTGCTCCAGAAGCAGCAGCCAGACAGGCAGGAAGAAAATCAAGAGAGAATTCTATCAAGTCAGAGGAAATCTGAAGAAAAACTATCATTGATTCAGACAGGACTCTACAAAAATAGAACACTACAGATCCTGGAGAGATTAAGAAGGATAACGGAAAAGCATCCACTAGATATTTATATTTAACAATATAAATATCAATAATAAACATAGTAAGAGTGGAAGAGATAAAGAAAACCTGCAATGAGCTGCCGGGTTGTTTCTAGTTGGGGCTTTTACAATCAATTCAACCCGTAAGGAGTGATCCAGCTTTTCCACCTCTGCACAAACATTTGGTGTTGTCACATGTTTTATTTTAGCCATTCTGTTAGGTATGTAAAGTGATACTTAATTTTAATTTGCATTTCCCCAATGGCTAATAATACTGAACGTTGTTCATGCACTTGTTTTCCGTTCATATATCCTCTTGGATGAAATGTCTGTGTCTTTTGCCCTTTTGTAATTGGCTTGTTACTGATGAGTCTTAAAAGTTCTTGTGGGGGCGCCTGGGTGGCTCAGTCGGTTGGGCGGCCAACTTCGGCTCAGGTCATGATCTCGTGGTCCATGAGTTCGAGCCCCGTGTCGGGCTCTGTGCTGACAGCTCAGAGCCTGGAGCCTGTTTCAGATTCTGTGTCTCCCTCTCTCTGACCCTCCCCCATTCATGCTCTGTCTCTCTCTGTCTCAAAAAAATAAATAAACAAAAAAAATTTTAGAAAAAAAAAAAAGTTCTTGTGTTTTCTTTCTTTTAGCTGGGTATTTCACAGAGCAAACAGGCTTTACTTTTGATAAAGTCCAATTCATTGATTCTTCTTTCTATGGCTCATACTTGTGGTATGAAGTCTAAGAACTCTTTGTTTAAACCTATATCTGTAAGATGTTTTCTCTTTATTTCCCAGAAGTTTTACAGTTTTACATTTTACATTTTAATTCAATCTCTGGTCCATTTTCAGTTAATTTTTATATAACTACAGGACTCAGGTGGAGGTTTCCGTTTTTCCTTTGGATGTCGAATTGCTCCTGCATCATTTGTTGAGAAGGGTAGCTTTCCTCCATTGAACTGCTATTGCATCTTTATAAAAAATCAGTTGTGCATATTTATGAAGGTCTATCTCTGGATTCTTTGTTCTGTTAAGTTGATTTATATATTTATCCCTCAGCCAATACAACACAGTCTTGGTTACTATAGCTATATAATAAATATTGAAATTGAGTAGACTAATTACTCATACTTTATTCTTTTCAAAATTGCTTTGGCTATTGCTGTGCATTGAATTCTTTCCCCTCCAAAAATCTGTGTTCCAGTCCTAACTCCTACTATCTCAGAATGTGACCATTTTTGGAGACAAGGTCTACAATTTGCAGAAGTAATCAAGTTAAAAGTCATTAGAGTGGTCCCGAATCCAATATGGCAAGTGTCCTTACAACATGGGAAAGTGTGAAGACATACAGCAAGAACATTCGTGTGAAGATGAAGAAAAAGACTGAGGTGATTCTTCTCTTTGTATATGGCTTCTTCAGCCAGGTACTGATTATATATAACTAACTTATCATAGTCTCCTGGTGTCATCACTTTAGCAGTTCAAGTCAAGTAGAAAAACTTCGCCTCCCTTTATGTCCCTTCACCTTCTCCCATTTACAATATAACTATAAGTAGAAAGTAACCATGGAGATAAAAAGTAGACTTTCAAGTAGCCTGGCTATGAAAAGCAAAGATTAAAGGCAAGTGCTGGGTACGACAGAGTTCAAGGGTTTGTTTTATATTTTACTTAGTTGGTTGAAATTTTTTTTCTTTTCTTTTCTCTTTTCTGTTATTAATTTATTTTTGAGAGAGAGAAATGGCACAAATGAGCAAGGGGCAGAGAGAGAGAAAGAATCCCAAGCATGGAGCCTGAAGCTGGGCTCAAAGTGCTCACCCGATGTGGGACTCGAACTCACAAACCGTGAGATCATGACCTGAGCTGAAGTCCGATGCCTAACCTATTATGCCACCCAGGTGCCCCAGTTGGTTGAATCTTAAAAGGAGATAGATCTGAGCAAAGTCTAACAGCTGAGAGAGAAAAAGCAGTAAAGAAGAGAGTCTGAATATAAAAGAGAAATAGGGGGGATTGACAGAGCAAGCTTTTTAAAAGAGATGGGAGGAAAACAGATCCATAGTACAAATGGAGAGATTATTCAAGCTAAAAAGAGAGGCACCACTTCCACTGAGACAGGAAAGATAAAGGAAAAGATGGGACTTGCCGCAAAAAAAAAGTCTGTATGGGGAGTGGTGAGTAATAAGGAGGTATTGTTTCAGATCATCTTTTTTTGAAGCAAGCTTCTTTTTATTATTATTATTATTATTTTAGAGACAAAGAGAGAGAATGCGAGTCGGGGAGAGGGGCAGAGGGAGAGAGAATCTTAAGTAGGCTCCATGCTCAGTGTGGAGCCTGATGTGGGGCTCGATCTCACAATCCTGGGATCATGACGTGAATCGAAATCAAGAGTTGGATGCTCAATGGACTGAGCCACCCAGGTGCCCCCGTGATTGTCTTTTTTTGGAACAAAGGAAGCAAAAATCATCTGCTCAGACTGTGGGAGGAAATAGTGGAAGAAGAATGGAACTGGTGGAAAGAGGTTCAAATTTGGCCTTTGAGCAAAATGGAAGGAGAATAAAAAGAGATTTAAAGCTTTGGCTGATTTTGAAAACGTACAATTGTCTTAACAACAATTTCTAAATTTTTCATAATTTTCCCCCTCAATTGTATTTTTTAGACTGAACACAGAAACAGAAATGGTGGACCCAGACCCAGGACCAGAGTTTTATAGGATTAATGCAAAAGAGGGACAAAAAGACAAAAGAGAGAAAGGTAAACAAATTCCTGAAAACTTTAAGTATACAAGCAAAAGATTGTCAATTCCTTGTTAAGAATGTGGTTCTAAACAGAGAAATGCCTGCAAAGAAGTATTGCAGACTCTTTTTTCCTTTTCACACAATCAGATTTTTCTTTTGCATACAAGTCTATATTGTATTGTGGGCATTTGGGGTTTGGGACTTAAATAGATGTGAATGCAGGGATAGTTTGAAACTGTCATATATTCAATCCCTGCCCACTACTTTAGTTTGTCACTGTGCCTCTTTAAATACAGCACCTACAAGGGAGTCCATTGCTTCAACTATTTTCTGGCTATAGAAAATTACAGTGGGATTTTAAGCAGAAATGCTCACATAATGATCCCTACCCACAGCTCAAACACACATCTCTTGATCACTTTAATTTTCAAATCATTTCTGCCTAAGGTCTTATCACTGGTTTCTTCAAGTAGATACTGGGTTCCCAGTGATTTTTCATCACAAAGGGAATCATAATGACATTTTGAAAACATACTTTAAAATCCATTTTAACCCTCAAAATGCTTACTTCCAGGTTGGGAAAGTTGAGAAGGTTATGTTTAATTTTTAGGAATTAAAGCATTATTTCTGAGAGAAAAGCATTTTGGCCTAATTATTGTGAAATGTGGTTTCAGTAATGTTGAATAAAAAAATAAAATATATCTGAGGGATTATATAAAGGTTATATTTATTATATATTATTTTTCTCTCCCACTGGAATGCAAACACTAAGAGAGACTTTGCTGTCTCTAACCCCTAGAAAAGCATCTGGCACATAGCAAGCACTGATTAAATATCTGCTGGCATATTAATGCCATCCAAACATAAAATGGGTGCTATGAAAGGTTCTCCTGAAGCTTAATGCTAAATATAAGTCTAAACTCCTAAAGAAACTTTTAATAGTGTCTTGTTCCCAGTTTTCTGATATACTTGAGTAGTTAAATATGCACAAATGGGAGTTTACTATTTTTAAAGATCATGCTTAAGATGAAATTAAGTTTAAACATTAACACTGAAAAATGAGGATTACTTTACCCATGAATACCGACTGCTGATCCCAGAAACATCCCCACTGTTCAGAAACTCAAGAGTCTGCTAAAACTTAGGGCTAAAATCCAGTCTCCCTATTTCCACGTTAAAAACATTATCACAGTGCATTGTAAGTTTACCCACACCCCACTGTACAAAATACTCGCATATCCCTTATATGTAAGTTAAATCCAGTAGAATTAGAAATGCATTGGGCACTTTATATAGTTGAAAACATGAATCTCAATCCGTATAATCACAGAAAAACTATAAAAACATAAGCAACTAGGAAATCATTTTCCTTCAAAAGCACATTTCTTATTAAATGTTAGTAAACAGTTCCATGTTTCTAATAGGCAATGAAATTACCTATTAGGAAATGTAAATTTTTCTCTTACCTAGTTTTACAGGAAAGCCTGGAGGAAGCTTCATCTGAACAAATTCTCTAAGCTTGTTAAAGTGCTTGAAGGGAGCTATTACTTCCAAAACATTCAATAATCTGAAAAATGGAAGGAGAAAAAAATGTTATCATTTTTCAAATTGATTTGTGTCCTTATGTTGTTTTATAACTATATGCATCAAACTCAGACAGTATTAACTTCTACATGTTAAGGATGAGGAAATGTCACCTCCTTCATCCTCATGACTCTTTATTATTCTTTTTACTGTCAAAGTTCACAACTTTTACATTTGAATGTGAAGCCACAACTTCCACACTTATTTGACTTTAGATCTATACTTAAATGAACTCAAGGCTTACGCCCATGTTCTTTCTGAAGTCTACACTTTCCTGAGTTTTGTTCTTAGCCTCACTGTTTGAGTGGCTGTATTTCACTGTCAATTCTTTATGTGTGATGGGCTCTTATGTGCTTAGTATTCCTTGATTTCTTGCAGATTTCATAAATGAGTGTTCTGTTTTGCTAGAGGGCAATCTAGCTGGCATAAAATTTCAGCTTATGCTTCTTTCCCTCTGAATTACAATTTCATGATGTCTCCCAGGATTCAGTATTACACTAGTCATTAACCAGAACTTCTCCTTTCATCTTTTGGTTGGATGGATTTCATTTTTAAGTAGTAGTGTTTTCCTTTTTAAAAATTTGTTTAATGTTTATTTTTATTTTTGAGAGACAAACAGAGTGTGCGTGGGGGAGAGGCAGAGAGAGAGACACACAAAATCCAAACGAGGCTCCAGGCTCTGAGCTGTCAACACAGAGCCCAATGTGGGGCTTGAACTCACAAATGGTGAAATCATGACCTGAGCTGAAGTCGGATGCTTAACCAACTGACTGAGCCACCCAGGGGCCCCTAGTAATAGTGTTTTTCTTTCAAAGTGGACCCATGGCTGCTATATTTCCTGAATTGTTCTGTGTTTTCTTCAACTGCCTTGATATGTAAATGACATCTTAGCCAGATACACTACCTGATCACACTTTCTTTGTCTCTGAAATGCCAGAGATGTGAAAAAATGTAAAGCCAGGTTTTTAACCTCTTTTTTGGATTTGTCAACAACTGAAGTCCAATAGTCTAATTGGGATAATTATTGTTACAATCATTACTGATTTTTCTCATAAGAACATAATATTATGTTACAAACTCAGGGTTTCCTTACAGAAAAAACGTCTTTTATCCTATTTTGAATATTATTTTGTTTACATTTTGGAGGCTCTCTATATAAGTGGATCACCAATAATCCTTATGTTGAACCCTCTTTATCCTCCATAAACGCTACTTCTCCAATTCCTTTAATCTCTTTTCATAAATTCATTATGGACTATCGAATTTTATTTTCCAGCCACATCTATTGTGTTCACTGTTGTTTCTAATGTATTTATTTTGCAACAGTGTTATTAGTGCTTAATTTATTTCCTTAGCTTTATAGTCTTTTTATTTCATTCTATTATCATCTCATCTTAGAATGATCCATTTCACTGATTTCACATTCCTTTTACGTTTTTCTTTTTAATTTCTTTTATGTTTATTTATTTCTGAGACAGAGAGAGACAGAGCATGAGTGGGGGAGGGGCAGAGAGTGAGGGAGACATAGAATCAGAAGCAGGCTCCAGGCTCCGAGCTGTCAGCACAGAGCCCGATGTAGGGCTCAAACTCACAAACTGTGAGATCATGACCTGAACCGAAGTCGGTCGCTCAACCAACTGAGCCACCCAGGTACCTTTTACGTTTTTCTATAGCATTTACAAGGAATTTTCTTCTGTTCTTTGACCTATGTTATATTCTAGAATGAATTTTTTGTCTGGCTTTTATATGCTATATTTCTTTTTTTCAGAAGGAATGGTTATAATGACCACATTTTATAAATACTAATGTACCTGGTTTTTTTCACATATTAACAGTGAAATTGGGATAACTCCTAAAATTGACAGCATATTACAATTAGCCACATTTTCTTCCTTATTAGAACATCAAACTGGTGTATCCAGTTTTATGGGTCAACTGGATCCAAGACAGGATGAATTATGCAGATTTGTATGCATGGCTAATGCCCTTGCCACATCTGGGAACTATCAATCTCCCTCTCTGATCTATAGATTGAGGGCTATACATTGCTCATTCTATTTTTCTATATTTGGGTTATTGAGGAGTATGAGGCATGTATATCCTTGGTAAAAAAATATGACTCTTTCTTCTATGAGAATTATTTTTTAATATACTAGGCCAGTTTAGAAGGGGAAGGAAGTAAGAAGGAAAAAATAGCCTGTGGCTTCAACTTACCCCTTACTTTAGAGAGGAGGCTAAAGCTATAGTTGTCAGTCAGCTCTATCGACCCACCTCTCCCATTCCACCCATCTCTCCAAACTGATTTTTTTTAAAATGAGCATCTGATAAGTACAGGTTTGAAAGGACATAGTCAAGATGCTCATTGCAGTATTGTTTACAATGGTGAAAAACTACAATCAAAATGTTTATCAGCAGGGGTACAATAAAATAAAGGATAGTACATCAATACTGCAAAATACCAAGGAAAGAAGAAAAAGACATAAAAATGTAATTATTGTGCAAATACTGAGATACACTCATTTTTATTTATTATTTATTTAATATAATTCATTGTCAAGTTAGCTAACATACAGTGTATACAGTGTGCTCCTAGCTTTGGGAGTAGATTCCCATGATTCATCACTTGCATACAATACCCAGTGTTCATCACAATAAGTGCCCTCCTTAATGCCCATCTCCCACTTTCCCCGTTCCCCCAACCCCCTACCCCCATGAACCCTCAGTTTGTTCTCTGTATTTAAGAGCCTCTTATGGTTTGCCTCCCTCTTCGTTTGTAACTTATTTTTCCTTCCCTTCCCCTATGGTCTTCTGTTAAGTTTCTCAAATTCCACATATGAGTGAAAACATATATCTTTTTCTGACTGCCTTATTTCACTTAGTATAATACGCTCTAGTTTCATCCACATTGTTGTAAATGGCAAGATTTCATTCTTTTTCACCACCGAGTAGTGATCCATTGTGTGTGTGTGTGTGTGTGTGTGTGTGTGTGTGTGTGTATAGATATGTATGTGTACATATACCACATCTTCTTTACCCATTCATCAGTTTATGGACATCTGGCTCTTTCAAATTATTTGGCTATTGTTGATAGCACTGCTATAAACATTAGGGTGCCCCTATGAATCAGCACTCCTGTATCCTCTGGATAAATTCTAGTACTGCTATTGCTGGGTCATAGGGTAATTCTATTTTTAATTTTTTGAGGAATCTCCACGTTGTTTTCCAGAGTGGCTGCACCAGTTTGCATTCCTACCAACAGCGCAAGAGGGTTCCCGTTTCTCCACATCCTCGCCAACATCTGTTGTTTCCCGAGTCGTTAATTTTAGCCACTCTGACTGGTGTGAGATGGATCTCAAAGTGGTTGTGATTTGTATTTCCCTGATGATGCAGGATGTTGAGCATCTTTTCATGTGTCTGTTAGCCAACTGGGTATCTTCTTTGGAAAAGTGTCTATTCATGTCTTCTGCCCATTTCTTCACTGGATTATTTGTTTTTCAGGTGTTGAGACTGGTAGGTTCTGATACTAATCCTTTATCTGATATGTCATTTACAAATACCTTCTCCCATTCTGTTGGTTGCCTTTCAGTTGTGTTGATTCTTTCCTTTGCTGTGCAGAAGCTTTTTAACCTGATGAGGTCCCAATAGTTCATTTTTGCTTTTATTTCCCTTGCCTTTGGAGACATGTCAAGCAAGAAACTGCTACAGCTGAGGTCAGAGGCTGTTAGTCCGTTTTCTCCTCTAGGGTGTTGATGATTTCCTGTCTCACATTTAGGTCTTTCATCCATTTTGAGTTTACTTTTGTATATGATATAAGCAAGTGGTCCAGTTTCAATCTTCTGTGTGTTGCTGTCCAATTCTCCCAGCATCATTTGCTAAAGAGACCATCTTTTTTTCCATTGGACACTCCTTCCTGCTTTGTCAAAGATTAGTTGGCCATACATTTGTGGGTCCAATTCTGGGTTCTCTATTCTATTCCATTGGTCTGTGTGTCCGTTTTTGTGCCAATACCATACTGTCTTGATGATTACAGCTTTGTAGTAAGGAATGAATTGAAGCCCCAGGCTATTTTTTTTTTTCCTTCTTGGTTCCTTCCCCCTTCTAAACTTGCCTACTATACACTCATTTTTATTTTTTTTTCAACTTTTTTTTTTTTTTTTTTTTTTGGGGGGGACAGAGAGAGACAGAGCATGAACGGGGGAGGGGCAGAGAGAGAGGGAGACACAGAATCGGAAACAGGCTCCAGGCTCCGAGCCATCAGCCCAGAGCCTGACGCGGGGCTCGAACTCACGGACCGCGAGATCATGACCTGGCTGAAGTCGGACGCTTAACCGACTGCACCACCCAGGCGCCCCTGTACACTCATTTTTAAAAGAAAAAACAAGAGGTGCCTGGGAAGCTCAGTCTGTTAAGCCTCCGACTTTGGCCCAGGTCATGATCTCATGGATCATGGGTTTGAGCCCTGTGTTGGGCTCTGTGCTGACAGCTCAGAACCTGGAGCCTGCTTCTGATTCTGTCTCCCTCTCTCTGTTCCTCCCCTGCTTGCACTCTGTCTCTCTCTCTCTCTCAAAAATAAATACAAGATTTAAATAAAATAAACAAACAAACAAACAAAACTGGGGCGCCTGGGTGGCTCAATCGGTTAAGTGTCTGACTTTGGCTCAGGTCATGATCTCACACTTCATGAATTCAAACCCCACGTTGGGCTCTGTGCTGACAGCTCAGAGCCTGGAGCCTGCTTCTGATTCTGTGTCTCCCTCTCTCTCTGTGCCTCCCTCCCTCACACTCAGTCTCTCTCTCTCTCTCTCTTTCAAAACTAAATAAACATTAAAAAAATTTTTTAACAAGAAAAAAAGAAAAAATAAATTAAAAAGCAAAACTCACAGAACAAAATGTAAACTATCCCTCAAGCTTATAAAGAATGCAAAAACACGCAGAAAAATCTAGACAAAAATACTCTAGTTATTCACCCATTAACTATTAGTGAAGTAGAAGTAAACTGTTATTTTTTATTCTATAAACTTCCATGCTATTCGATATTTTACAATAAACATATATTCATTTGCTACTTTTATAATTTAAAAACAATTTGAAAATGTATCTGGTTAAAGTAGTAAAAATGTTAATAATTTGTGAACCAGAAAATGTATATAAGGGTGACATAGTATCAAAGCAATGGCTATTTGCTTTTTCATTTCAAAGGCATCAAATGCAACACTCAGATGCAAATATCATTACAATCTTTAGGGTTTCACAGTTTCTTTCATAAACGTTTATAGTTTGTAACACACTTACGACTCAATTCCCAAGGGAAATTCCTGGCTCATGGCTATTGTAGCTTTAAACGTTTTCTTACTCTCTTTGCACACCAGTTCTCTACCCAGATGAGGAGCTCTAAAATGGGGGAAAAAAAATTAGGAAAACCTTTTCTACATGTTATCATCTTTCTATAAAGAATCTGTCATCTTCTAAGGACATCATTAATATTTTAATTTTTCTTACTCTGTGTAGAAATCAATTTAAATTATGTTAAAAGGACTTAAGACATATACAAGAAATGAGACAAGGGTAAAAAAAAAAAAGAAGAAACTAGCATAGTGAAAAGTTCAGAAAAATGATCAAACTCAACAAATTTCATATTGAATATAATTTCAATAACCACTATTTTTAGGAATAAATCAAATCACTAGAAAAAATAAACTTTAAAAATATTGTGTATCTCTAAAATCACTTATCCAATTGAATCTCTTTTACTGTGTACACTTCTTAGCACTGACCAATAAGAAGAAAAAAATAAAAAATTTTATATTAACTATAGACTATTATAAGATGGAAACATTTTGGAGAAGTTAGAAAAGTATAATAAAAAACCCTAAATAGAAAAAAAAAATAGTCATGACAACTTCTTCCTAATCGTGGAAGTAGGCAATATTTTATTTTCTCCACCAAAGGAATAATATTTTCTATAAACAACTGTACCTTCTTTGACACAGTTGGCCAGAAAAAAAAATCTTTTTACTTATTCATTTAAAATAAACCACTTTAGGGCACCTGGGTGGCAGTTAAGCATCCGACTCTTGATTTCAGCTTAGTTCACAATTTCACGGTTCCTGAGATAGATCCCCAAGTCAGGCTCCATGCCGACAGCAGCTGACAGCAAAGGGCCTCCTTGAGATTCTCTCTCTCCTTCTCTCTCTGCCCCTCCCCAGCTTGCATGCTCTCTCTCTCTCTCAAAATAAACTTTAAAAAAAAATAAAATCACTTATTCACTCATCATCCTTTTATTCAATAAATATCTACTATATACAAACCATGTAATTGGTATTCTAGTAAGGATCAGTAATATAACATTTTGTAAATAATTTTCTTTAATGTTTATTTTATTTTTGAGAGAGAGAGAGAAAGTGAGCACAGGCAGGGGAGGGGCAGAGGCAGAGGGTACAGAGGATCCGAAGTGGGAGCCCAATGTGGAACTCGAACTGGCGAACCACAAGATGAAGACCTGAGCCAAAGTCGGGTGGTCAACCGACTTAGCCACCCAGGTGCCCCAGGATCAGTAACAAAACATTAAGCAAAGTCTTTTGTAAGGATGATGAGAAGAAGTCTGGCACAGGCTAAAACAAAGAGATAAATGATAGGAGATGAGCTTAGAAAGGTAAAAAGTAGAGAAGCAGTGCATGGCTTTTCCCACCATGTAAAGTCTCAGCACAGTAACAGAATATAAAAGTTCACACATAATAGAAACACTCAAATAAGCAACTGCAGTGGGAAATTCCTCACATTATATTTTCTTTGAATGGCATCAGAAAGATGTGGGACAAAAGGAAACAGTGTTTGAGCATCAGGCAATATGAAAAACAACAATTCCATTCTGATCACACTTAATCGTATTTTTAAAAGAAAAAAGAATTGCTTCAGACAAAACCATAATAGTAATTCTTTCTAAGATAATTTTACACCTGGATATTCATGTTTTTCCAAATTGTTCTTTCTAAAAACCAATGAACAGAATAAAACCAAAAGAAAATAAAACAACAACAACAACCCTTACTTTCCAAAATAAAATTAAAAAAACTTACTTTCCATTTTCAGCAGATATATATTCTTCCCATGTAATAGTGTTCTGAGGAGGAGGGGTAAGGGACTGTCTTCGAACCGGCTGCCAAAAAATAAAAAGAAACAAAGAAAGAAGAGACAAAGAGAGGGAGAGAGGAAAGAAAAATGTCTTATTTTTAAAAATATAAAATAAAAACATAAAATAAACTATTTAAATTGCTAACGTACTTAAATTAAATCTCTTCAATATAATGCTTTAGGAAGTACTTCTGAGATAGTTCCATGGTGATTTAAGCTCCATCAGTAAGATTATTTTTTTTCCTAAATCTCAAATAAGACAAGAATCAAAGTAATAAAATCCATTCATTCAATGTTTTAATCATCTAAAATATTCCTGATATTATGCCAGATGTTGAACATGGGAACAAAAGAGAAATATAAAAACTAACCCTGACTTCAAGGAATTTACAATTCAGAGTTGGAAAGAAAAAAAAAAAAAACAAACATACAGACATAACAGTTAGTCAGAATTATAAAATATTACATGATTAAAGGCCAAATGAACTTACAAAAAACTGAGTAGTACTGAAGTTCAGAAAAAAGAACAACCTTCTATGGACAATAAATTGAGACTAGGAGATGGACGCTCATTTAAATGAAAACAAAATAAAAAGTATATTTTAGACAAGAAGAATTAATGGTAAAAAAAAAATGTAGTTGATGTATTTGAACTGAAAAGGGAAGTTCAGAAGAGAGCGTAACAATAGTGATAAAGATCATATCAGTTTTTAAAACTTACATGCTGTCTTTGTTAAATATCAATTTGTATTACCACAGGATGGATTTGCAATAAGGACTAAGGGAGTGGCCTCAGAAATTGAAAACAGCCAAGACAAACTCATGGAGCAAAGGGCAATCAATGAAAGACTGATATAAATAACAAGATAAAGAGTTGACACTGGGAGAGGGCCCCATTCAGAGAAGTACCTTTCTTTCTGGATATTATGAGCATTAGATGTTAATAGGTAGGATATTAGAGCTGTTAAAATCAAGAATTTTGAAAACAGCAAACTGGGTTGGAATCCCAGCTCCACTGGTAGTTGTAGAGATTTGGGCAAGTTACATTCTCTTATGTCAATTTAACTCCCCTGCAAAATGGGAGATGACCACCTATCTTATAGTTAAGAATTCAAGGAGTTAATGTACATAGAAAGAGCATACTGCCTAGAACAGAATAAAGTATTCAGTAAATAACAGTAACAGTTATATCCAGGGAAGTTTCTAGAGGGAAGTTACAAAAAGAAAAGGGAAGAAATCAGAGTTAAAGATATGGGAATTCTCTGACTAGATTAAAAAAAAAAAAAAAAAAAAAAAAAAAAAATATATATATATATATATATATATATATATATGTAAAAAAAAAAAAAAAATATATATATATATATATATATATATATATATATATGTGAGAAAACAGAGGGTTGATGACTAAGTCCTAAAAATAACATGCATTGGTGGTTTTGGGGGTGGTGGGAGAGACAGAAAGAAGCCAAATATTAATCAATACAGAAAAAAGAAAAATCAGAGCATCAACTTGTCAGAGAGGCCAAAAGACTGTTAAATACAATGATACAAAGACTTTTAAAGAGAAAGAAGCCTGAAAAGGGGCCATACATTTTGTTGGTCAGAAGTCATTGAGATCTCTGAATAGCATCAAAGGATGTCGTTAAAAAGGAAACTAACAGTGTCTGAACATAGGCAGTATGAAAGCTTTTCCATCTGTGAAAAGCTTACAAGAGACACACAGAAAGTAGGTTATCATCCAGAATAATGGGGGCTATGATTTAGGGATCTAAAGGAGGACATAAACTCACAGAGGTGTTTCTGACTCAGACTGGAGTGGCCAAAGGTAAGTGCCAGCAATCATGGTTCCTGAGCAGTTGAGTCGAAAAGAAAGAGAACAAAATCACCAGTTGAAGGAGACTGAGGAAAGCACAATGGTGAGAAAAATGCGGTGTACTGGAAAACTGCAAGTGTAGTGTGTGTACTTAGTGGGAGTAGAGTATGTGAAGAGAAACTAGTAAGAAACAGGGATAAGGGAGCAAGACAGAAATGAGAAAAAGTAGTTTGTAAGGGTTTTGTGCACTGAGTAGATCTGTATTTTTCTCAGGAAGCAACAGACAAATATTTTGAACAATATAATGTGTTTTTTTTTTTTTTTTTTAAACACACACATTTTGGAGCCAGACTGATTAAACCCTGTCTTCACCAATTACCAACTGAGTTTGGACAAATTATTCAACCTCTTTTGTCTCAGTTTAGTCAACTATATAACCTCACAAGGTTGTTGTGAGGATAGAAAAGGCTGGTTAAATATAAAGTACTTAAAACAGTACCTGACACGTAGTAATTACTCTATACACTTTAGCTATTGAGCACAGGCATTACAAAGTTCAATCTATTTCAGGCAGAGCACTCTGGGAGCTGTGTGTAAGTTACAAATGGAAATGGAAGGAGAAAAATAGATTCAAGAAATCTTCAACATTTTGTATTGATCAGACACAAGGGTAAGGAAAGCTAAAAGAAGTCTAAGGACAAATTTCATGTTGCTGGCTTGGGTAATGGTAGTGATAATGGTGCCATCACTCAAGACAGAGAAGACAGGCAGGAGGAACAAAATTGTTTGATCAGATTTAAATATACTAAATTTTAGATACTTATGTTTATCCAAATGGAGTTGATGGAAAGCACTAAAGATCTGGTGATTAGGAGAAAAGTCACAGTCCAAAGTATATTTTGGGTGAGAGTTACCAGTGTTTAAATGATAACAGAAGCATCATCAGATATGTATCCAACCAATGAGACATTAGAGACCACTAGTTGTCTACCTCGTGTCTATTCTCCCATTCTTTATTGTAAAATAAATAAATAAATACATACATAAATTAAATATATAAACAAACAAAACTCCCATTCAAATTTTTCACTACACATATGACTTACTAGATTAAAGACTTATTTTTCTAGCCATCCTAGCCAAGTGTTACCATGTTACTAAGTTCTAACCAATGGGATGTGAGCAGAGTGATGTGTGCAACTTCTGATTGGGTCCTCAAACAAAACAGGCAAGTCCTCTCCTTCCAAACTATTCCAAACTATTATTAGGAATTACTACTATTCCTGCTAGCTGCAATACTAAATACATAATAAATAATCTTAAACCATGTGGATGAGAGTCACATCTAAGAATAGCAAAGAAATAAGACAAAAAAAGAGTAGGTCTGAGATTAACCCACAGAGCAGAGAAACCACACAAACTCAGATTTTTACAGAAGAAAAAAGTAATCAATACCAATTTAATACATGAAGTAGGACACTACACACAAAGCTGTGGTATGTGGCAATGGCTTAGTACAATGACAAGCAGGCTTAAAAGGTAGTTAATGACCCTCCTAAATATTGTGATACGAGGTAAAATAGTATCTTGTAGCATTGCAAAAGACAGACAGATATATGTTAACTAACAGAACCTGTAATTCTGGGGGAAAAGGCTGGAAAAACTTAAGACTGCTGCTCCAACACAGAAAAACAGCAAAGGCTAATCTCACCTCCATCTAAATCTCTAACTAAGTAGGCTATAATCAACTTCTCTTTGAACACTGCTTCAAATTTGTCTACTCTTGCTTCCAGTCTGGTTAATACTTATGTATATTTGACTATAACTGGTTTTATATTTGTATATATACATGTATTATCATACATACATACATATTATCATAATAAAGACTCATTTGCCAGGCATGATTAGATAATGTGGCATGTCACTTAAGTATATTTTTTCAGGTAATAAACTTCTCTAGGCAGTTCCTACTGTTTCTAATAAAATTCTTCCTAAACTGTACATTACCATCTTATACATGTATACATGTATACATTACCATCTTATAAAGAGACTGTAATAAATCTAATTTAACCTTTTATTCAGTACTTTACCTCATCATGATATCAATTATTATATTTTAATAAGGTCTTTCCTACTTTGTTTATTCTAATTGATCCCTTGTGACAAACTGACACTTGTAGCTACATCCTTTAGTGTTCCCTCAGCACTGCTACCATAGCTATCTAATGAAACAGGAAGACATGAAGGCTGCCACAGAATACCAGATGGTTTTCTAATGTTATTTCCCCAGGTCAGCAGGTTCTGTAACTGAAATGTTATCAAACCTTTCTTCATGATTAAATGCAAAAATTCAAATGCCTGTTTTCCTTGAAGCATATAAAAAATATTTTTAAATTTATTGCTAGGTTTGCCACCATTCTATTATATAGCAAAGGCTTCTGGAAGTTTAAGACATTCATTTATTTTATATCTATGTATTCCTATTTAGATTTTATACACTTAAAAAATACATAAATAGTAATAGACTTTAACTCAATATTATATTTCTATTTTAAATATTTATATATTTAAATATATAATATATAAATTATATACACACACATAATATATACATAGTTTGTATACAATAAATGCTTTTACCAATGACTCTGTATCTAAGGTATAAATGGAGAATTGTTCCCTCCTCCAACAATAACTGGTTAGAACAAAAAGGGAAAAAAGCACCAAAAACATAGGAGCAAGTACCCATGACTTAAGAATTTCTGAGCACTTAAGTTTTCCTATAAAAAATATTGTCAAGGAGCGCCTGCCTGGGTGGCTCAGTCGGTTAAGTGTCCGACTCTGAATCAGGTTATGATCTCGCAGTTCATGAGTTCGAGCCCTGCATCAGGCTGTCTGCAGTCAACAGAGAGCCCACTTCAGATCCTCTGTGTATCAAAAATATACACTAAATATGAAAAACATATCTGGAAAGGAGGGAGAGGAAGAAGAGGCATGGCAAACTAGTTAAATGGCAAACAATTCCTCCTAAATGCTATCTATAAGTTATTTCTTACGGAAATTAGAAAAAATATTTGCCTAAAAAAAAGAAGAAACTCAAAGCTATTCATTTACAACAAAGAATATAAATTTATTCTGAAAAAAATTAGACATTTATTTTTAAAAATGGAATTTCTATTAAAATGTGGCTTAAAAATATTACTTTCATGTTTTTTAAAACAATAATAATTATATTTATTTTCTAGGTTCTTGAAATTTTCAATAATGCTCCAAAGCCAAACATATTTTTTACTAATACGCCTTTTATGAACATAATTTTTTAAATACCACAATACTGATTTTTTTTTACTACATTTACCAACAGCATCTCTCCAGGATGGTATCTTAAGGTTCTGCCACTCCTCTCCCAACTTCAGCTTCCCAATATTTTGAAAGAAATTCTAAGACATGTTAAACATCTGAATATACAGAAAGAAGCAACTACAACCAAGGCAGACTGGAAAGGAATATACTTAAAGCAAGAACAGCCTGGGTTAAGGGTCCTATGTTTTTTTAAACTCCTGTATATGTTTTTTTAAACTGTGTTAAGATTATAAACATAGTTCATCATTAAAACTCAACAGATCCCTCCCTTTACTCTTTTTTAACCCAAATTTTTAAACTTTTGCATGTTAATTTATACATACCTTTCCTAAAAAGCTCATGTAGGTTTAAAAGAACTATATTCCTAAAATTACCTACAAAATGCATTCAAATATTTCTCTCCTCCTTTAATTCCCACTATTGAATATAATTAAACTGGTATCAATTTCATGCTGCTTTTCATGTGTTAGCAAATTCTATCTAAGAAAATACACGCACACACAAAAACACACACACACACAAACACACATACACACACAAACACAGCTTTTTGTATCTTTTATAATTAGACCTATCAATACTATTTTGATGTTCTTGCATCCTGTACCTTACCTGATTCAGCCAAATCAAATTATATGTATAGATGAGTATCTGATAGAATTACTATTTTCTTTAAATTTCTTCTAAATATTTATAATTGAACTCCAAAAAATTCTCAAATGTAATTCTTCAGTTCTTCCCTATCAAAAGTCCAAACTACATATGAGATGCATACTTCCTCATTCTAAAACAATTAAAAATATAATCTTATAAGGATTATAGAGCTAACAAATAACAATATAGTCATGGCTCTTAGTAATTCTTAATAAATTACTTCTGCCAGATTGCAAATTAGTATAATGATTTTTTAAAATTCACACTGATATAAAAAAATCCCTTCTAAGGTCAGGTAAAAGGCATGGCATCTGCTCTCAGGACTTTTATTCAACATTATATTGTAGTGTTACTTCCCAGGTACTTCCCAGTATAATAAAGTAAGAAAAACAAACAAAGGCAAAAAGATTACCAAGGAAAAAGTAAACCTTTATTACCTGATGATATGGTCATCTGTAGAAAACCCTAAGGAATCTATAAAAACGATATAACTAATATATAAATATCATATATATTCCTATATACTATCAAGGAACGACTGGAAAATGAAATCCAAACACATTGCCATACTAAATGCTTGACAGATAAATTTAGTAAAATAATGTGTAAGACTTGTATACTAAAAACTACAAAACACTTCTGAGATAAACTATAAAAGACCTAAATAAATGGAGAGACATACCATGTTCATGAAATACAAGATTCAATATTTTTAAGATATCAAGTCTCCAGACTTTAATTTACAGATTCAACAGTACCTCAATAAAAATTCCAGCAGGTTATTCAATGGAGGAAGCATAGCTCTTTTTATTTTAATGGTGTTAAATCAACTGGACATCAAAGGCAAATAAAATATGGAAGGAAGGAAGGAAGGAAGGAAGGAAGGAAGGAAGGAAGGAGAAGAAAGAAAAGAAGAAAGAAGTAAAAAGACATTACACCTTATACAAAATTAACTAATTCATGGACTTAAATGTAAAATGTAGAAATATAAGACTTTATCAAAAACATATAGGAGAAAATCTTAGGGGCTTGCAGATAAGCATAGAGTTTTTAGACTTGGTGGAAGCAATAAAACAAAAACTGATAAACTGGTCCTCATCAAAATTAAAAACTTTTCCTTTCAAAAGACCCATTTAATAGGATGAAAAGATAAGCTACAGAGTAGGAAAAAAATACCTGTACACACATATGACAAAGAACTAGTACCTAGAATATATAAAGAACTTTGAAAACTCAACAGTAAAGAAACAATCCAATTAGACAATGGGAAGACATGAAGAGACATTTTATCAAAGAGGATATAAATCTGTATATTTTATAGCAAATAAGTACATGAAAAGACATTCAACGACCACAAAACCCAGCAATTGCACCTGGACCTGACTGTAGTCTTTGTGTGTGTGTGGAGGGGAGGAATATGAACTCTTCACTATGGAGGGAGTTTTGAATGGACCAGACCAAGAACAAGATCTGGGCATTCTAGAGATAAGTATTGAGAGAGGACTTCAAATACTTCCATTCAACCTCCGTCTATACTTTCTAATTGATTAAGTTCTTCTTTCCAGTTATCTTTTAACTTGGGCAAAAACCCTACATGCAAAGCATCCCTTGATAGAAACTCAAACTATTCCTTTCAGCAATAAAAACTGCCAAGACACCAGCAAGACCCTGTGTGACTGACCTCAAGACAATGATCAACCTGACCTTTACTGTCCAGCTGCACGTACGCACTGACCTCTGTCCCACATTTTCCTTGCATAAACCCAGAAGTACTGTCAGCACTTTGGATAGTCTTTGAGACATCAGTTAGCCGTGTTCCCAGTGTTGGACTCACTGAAATAAATTCCTTTCTTGTTTCACCACCACTTGTCTCTCTGCCTTTGGATTTTGTCAGTGGCAAGTGGCCTAACCTACTCTGTTTGGGATCATCAGAGCCAAGTGCTCTTGCACCTATGGGCCCCAGTTACAGTATGAACAGTACACAGAGTAGATACATCAAACAACTAGCATGAACCATTGTCCAGAGCCATCAGGGCAGTGGGGCACACAGAGTCCTAGGGCCCACTCCTTAAGGGTCCCCCTTGCCCATTTACCCCTCATGCACACACACAAACAGCCAGCTTCATGCATTCCCAAAGAGACCATTTAGAACATTTATTTACCAAAGAAATAAAGACTTATGTCCACACAAAAACCTATATGTGAATGTTTATGACAGCTTTACTCATAAATGGCCCCAAACTGGAAACCCAAATGTCCTTCAACAGGTGAATAGTTAAGCAAACTATGGTACATTCATACCATGGACTACTACTCAGTAGTAAAAGGAACAAACTACTGATATACACACCTGGAAAAACTACCAGGGAATTAAGCCTAGTGAAGGAGGAAAAAAGCCAGTATCAAAAGGTTACATACAACATCCTTGAAATGACAAAATTTTAAAAATGGAGAAACAGATTAATGGTTGCCAGGGATAAGGGACAGGGAAGGGGCAAAGGGGCAAAAAGGTAGGTGTGCCTATACAAGGGGAAGGAGGGATCTTGTGGTGATGGCCATGTTCTATATCTTGCCTATAAATGCTAATACCCTGCTTGTGATGATATTACTGGTTTGCAAGATGTTAACACTGGAGGAAACTGGGTGAGGCATATATAGAACCTCTCTGTATTATTTCTTACAACTGTGTATGTGAACCTACAATTATCTCAAAATGAAAAGTCAAATTAAGAAAAATCAAGCAGGCATTTATGTAAAAATTGATTGATCTACAGATTCAACATCATCCTATCAAAATCCCATCAAGTTTTTTTCTTTTATACAAATTGAAAAACTGAATCTAAATATTCATCAAGAACTATACAGTTCAAGGGGCTATGACTCACACAGGAAGTGTTTCCTTTGATTTCTGACCAGAAGTCAAAAGCTAATTAATTAATTTATTTCATATTATTTTGTTCTATTATATACCTATTCAGAATTTTTAACAAGTCCAATAAAATTTAAATCACAGGGCAAGTCCAAAGAAATGGCCTTTTATCTGGTCAATAATGGGAGAGGGTAGCAGCTTTGTTAAAGATGGAGCTCAGCATTCCCTCTCTCAGTTCATCTTCTCCATATCTATTTCCTAAGCATAACCTACTGCTCAAGAGATCAGTAAGTACCCGAAGGCTTCCAGAAAATGAAACCCTGTGAGGCTCTATCCCATGGCCCAAAGAAAGTAAGTACAAGAGGATCTGGCAGAAAGGGGACAGGACCACACTACACTGGCATAATCACAACTTTAACATTTAATGAGGATTGTTAAATACTTCATATCCTGTACTTATTTAACTAAACTATGGCTGATTCACTTAAACACATGAACTTTCTAAACATTAAAATATTTTCCTGGCATGCACAGCATTACCATGAATTAGCTGGAAACTGGCATACTAATCTGAAATGGTTATCTATTGCTAAAACATAATCTGACACCATAGGAGAGACTAAATGTTCAAGGAATCCAAGCCTCCTCAAAATAGCCTTTAAACTTTTTGCTATTGTGACACATTTTACACTTCAAACCAGCATTCACACATATACATATTTACAAACACATACACCCCTGAAACTTGGTTTCATAAAGAAATAATGACCTATACTACATGTGATGTCCTCTGGTTTAACTATAACATCATTATTTAGACTCTAGTTTTTTTCTCTTTTAAAAAGGGTGGTCACAGCCTACTAAATTGATTTCATAAACTACTAAGTGGTCCCTATGGTGCCTTCGATTTGAAAAACACTGCTATACAAATGTAGTAAAATGTTAACATTTGGGGAATCTTGATGAAGAGCATCCAGGAATTCTTTGTACTGTTTTAGTTGGTTTTTGTAAATCTAAAATTGTCAAAATGAAAAATAAATTTAGGAACCCATCCAATTCATCTGATTAGGTAATAAGATTGCAGAGGCAATGATGATGTCCCATGTACCTTAGTATTTCCTAATTTCCCCTCCCCTTTCCTTACTGGCACACAATTCTTTACAGAAAGCATGCTCTCAATATACATATGCTGAATAAAAAATTATGGGAAAGTATAGATTAGAAATGACTTCATTAAGGAGCTGGGCCTTCAGAGCAACAGATTTCAGTTGATGAAGTAGGAAAAACATATGCAAAGGGACACAGATTAAAAATTAACACTGGGTTTCATGCTTATAAAATGAGTTTAATCTGTTAATGAAGACTTGAAGACCAAGAATAAATTCACCAAAAAGTCACCAAAGGCCCTATCACAGAAAAATAAAAGGTGATACATAGTAACAAACAAACAAACAAATCTATGAATGTTCTTCTATAAACTCACTGAGCGCCAGGAATGAAGTCTACCCCTTCTCTCTTTAGAAAATTGTAAATTAGAAATATTATACCTCAAAATTCTGTTCCATTATGTTTCCACCTTTACTCAAACTCTCCATAATGGCCTTATTTCGAAGAATATCTTCTTCACTAAGATGTTCTCTTCTTTTTCTTGATTCTAAAACAAGTCCATTCACCAGATAAAAGTCTGCCAAAAAGTTTCCTACTCTTTCCTAAAACAAAATTAAATAATCAAAATAATAAAACATTCAAATATTTCAGAATAATAAAACAAATTAAGTTTATCTTAGATCAAAAAGAAAGTTTCAAAGTAATACACAATGTTTTTCCATAAACATGTAACATTTAGGTGAAAATAAATATTCACTTGGTACTTGAACTTAACAAATTATTTTATACATTTTATTAAATTTAAGAATATATATACAATTACACATTTAAAATTTGTAAAGGAAAATTTAAAACACCCAAGATGTATGGTAGTTAATCTGCAAATGAATTAAATCTAAATAGAAATACCACATAGTATTCCTTTAAAATCTACTCCCAAGTAGCACAAAGCTATCTGAAACTTTATTTAGCTGATAGTCAAACACCATGAGTAACAAGGAGGGGTCAGGGATAATTACTGTTCCCATTTTATAGATAGAAAAAAAAAGTGGAATAAAAAGAAATAATCTAAATTACATAAGAATCTCTAGCATAACTAGAATTAATTACCTGTTCCAATACTCTATTCTCTAACAGGATCAAACTTCAAGTTACAGCTGCTTGGTGCTTTCAATAAAGAAGAGAGAACAACAGAATAGTTTTGCTCACCAATACAATTACAATTAAGTGCTTACATTATGGATTAGGGATAGGGAAACTCAAGTGATATAAATGATATCAAGAAAAGAATTATTTCCTTTCAATGAAGTCCTTCTTCAACATTAACCTTCACCTTTTGCAGACCCATGGGTGGTCAGTTTCAAACAGCTTACTACAAAAAACATGATCAATAACTTACTGAAAACAAGCTTCTCATTTCTACCTGCATGCAAATCACTTGGTCTCCATCTTCTGATGTTTCCTGGCATTCCAAAACTATGTGTTTAGAGTTATTTCCATGTCTACCTTGTTTTTGGTGGCCTCCTTACCAGTCACCAAAAAGTAAGGCATTCTGCACCTGTTTCTACCTACAAAATGGGAACCATAAGTATTACTGACTCCCTCCTTACCTGTCAAAGATTTAAGAAGATCACCTAGACGCTGTTCAAGAGCTTTGAGCTGCTTAGCAGTAGTACTAGATGAATAGCAGCTTCAATTTTTATCTTCTCTTGAGGTGATCCTCTAATGCTGTCCAGAAGAACAGAGTACAAACAAATAAGACTTCAAGCCAACAAAGGGATTGCAGTGTAGGAGCTCACAACTAGGAATCCTATAATACTATTTGTTGCCAAACAGGCTTAGAGAAGAAAGTTGAGGAGCCTATATCTAAAAGTGAGAATTTTTCTGTGGCTGAGAAATACTCAGGTGATAATTCTCACTTTTTGAAATCTTCTAATGAGAAAGAATTTATTAAAAGTAAATTATCATATCAATAAAAATTTTAAGTGTATATTCTTCATAATCCAGCCATTCCATTTCTTGCTGTCTATAATAGACAATGAAAGGGCATGTAAATGGATGATAAACATGACATCATTTATAATGGCAGAAAACTGGACACAAATGTGTGTTATTCATCAAAATGTCCATAAATAAGAGACTGGATAAATAAACTACAATCCATACTATGGAATACTATGCAGTTGTTAAAAAGAATGAAGTGGCACTACTGATAAGAAAAAGCTTCTAAACAAACTAAAGAGTGGGAAAAAAAGGTGCAAACCAATAGATATAACACTAGAAAAAAATAAAGAAATATCAACATCTAAAGCTACATATTACTAGGGATACATATTTGTGAATGCAGAACATAAAAAAAAGTTGAGTATACTAATGGATAATCCTTTACAAAGGGCTCTGGGGACTGAGTACTCGTAAAGGGGTACTTTATAACTTTATGTATAAGGTTGTATGGTGATTAATTTTGTATCAACTTGGCTAGACTATGGTGCCCAGCTGTCTGGCTTAACATGTCTCAATGTTGCTATGGAGGTATTTTTTAGATGTAATTAAGAGTTAAATCACTAGACTTAGAATAAAGTAGATTACCCTCCACAATGTGGGTAGGCTTCATTCAAACAACTGCCAACCTTAAGAGCAAAGACTAAAATTTCCCAAAGGAAAAGAAATTCTGCCCCAAGGCTGTGACACAGAAACCCTGCCAAAGATTATAGCCTGTAGATTTTAGACTCAAGACCACATCAACTCTTACCTGAATTTCTGACCTGCTAGAGTGCTCTACAGATTTCAGAGTGGCCATCACCTATATTCACATAAGTCAATTCCCTTAAATAAATCAATCTCTTCTATACTCCTCCCTCCTTCTCTCTCTATATCCATATATTTATATAGAGATATACATATATCTAGATAGAGATACAGACAGAGATCTACTGATTTCCTCAGAGAACTCTAATACAAGCTGTTTTTATTTTTCCAGGAAGAATATATTCATTTCTACCATGTGTAATAAAACATAATTTTAAATACATAATTTTTAAAAGCAATAAATCTTGGCCTTCACCTATATGATGATTTATTCTTAACTTTAAAACTTTACCAAATGCTTCTTCATATGTCTAATTAAACATTTTTAACATATTTTGAATAGTCTTATATAACCTCTTGCTGGCAGATGAAATGGGAATTATGGAAAGAATTTACAATTCACTAATGAGGGAATCTCCATGGAAATTTAATTTAATGACAGTGTTATAGAAATATAAGCTTATTTAATTTTAGTCATATATATGGACTACTGAGAAACAGATTCTGAGTGAGTAAATAGTTTTGAAGTCAATGTGGAAACAATAAAAAGGTCCAGGGAAATGAATTCAAAAGTGTATCCCTCTTAATGGTCTTCTTAAGGAATAAAAGCATTAGAAATATAATAGAACCATGTGAAGACACTGTTCCCTGTAAATAACAAGGCAGTTGACATCAAGAATCTTTCCCAACATAAAATTCAAATGAGCTAAACTTTCTCTCCTGGCTTCTGTAAAAATAACTTCCAACTCTGTAAACAACCATTATAATTCCCTATCTTTGATTCAAGGAGGAGAGAATAAACTACTGGAAAATAAGTCAGTAAGCTTCCTACACCTCCACCACATTATTTTGGCAACATTAAAAAATAAACAATTTTTTAAACTGAAAAATCAAGATTGGCACATACTGTTTTATCTTCCCGAAAAAGCCATCCTGTTTGGGCACGTGTGAAAGAAATTGATTTGGTTGATAAAGTTGCAGAGTAAATATCACTACTCATTAAGATGTCAACCTCTTCTTCTGTTTCCATCTCTGATTCCTGCAGTGGGAACAAAAGTTAAATATAAAAATCTATGTTTTCAAAGGTTATTAGTACTACATATGAAAATAATCAACAATTAAAATGTTAGATTTCAAAAAACAAAAGGTCAGATTCTAAAAAATGTGAAGTACTACTTATCCTAAAAACCAATTACAGAAGTTTAAATTCCATATATCTAACTAAGTTAGAATTATGATTAATTATAAGTCTATATATACAGGGTACATGAAATACAATACTTTGTGTTCGAAATATGTCATGGAAACAATACTGACTTATCCATTACAGAAATATAGAGTATGTAGAGCGATTTTAAAAGATTAAGAATTAAGTTGACAGGTCTGAGACAAAATTCCCATATAAAGGTTTTTTTTTAATACAGATGAATCTTACTTTAATTCTTTTTTCATCCAAAGACCCACCACTATCATTTGAGCCTTTCTTTCCTAATAGCTATAAAATGGAAGGAAAGGGGAGATGAGGAGAGAAGGAGAGAATAAAGGAAGGAAACTTTCTCTATATTCCTTATAGAAAGAAATGGAATCTGAAAATATCAACCCATGGTTTCTAAACTTAGTAAGTAGTCTTATTTCAAGTTTATTCTCTACATATTCCCCAGGGCTGGCATATAATAACTGATTATTATTTTTTTTATTTTTTATTTTTGAGAGAGAGAGACAGAGCATTAGCTGGGGAGGGGCAGAGAGAAAGGGAAAAAACAGAATCCAAAGCAGGCTCCATCCAGGCTCCGAGCTGTCAGCCCAGAGCCTGAAATAGGGCTTGAACTCATTAACAGAGATCATGACCTGAGCCGAAGTCAGACACTTAACTGACTGAGCCACCCAGGCACCCCTGATTATTACTGTTTTAAATGAGAAAACAAAGATTTGTGCTTGCTTCAGAGGCAGAAGACTTACTGATCAGGTATGGGACAGTAAATGAGTAGGTATAAAATGAGGTTCTGTCCTGTAACAGGCCAAGAGAGAGAATCTCTGATACTTTAAGACTACAGTGTCCTAAGGGGGGGGGGGGGGGGGGGGGGGAGAGAGAAAAAGCAGAAACTGGGGAATGAGAATTGTCCATAGGATTTACATCCTGATTTCTAACTTCCTGAGAGGTCTGTTTTCTATTCTTCCCCACCAAACTTCACCCAGATTTAGTCCATTTCTGAATCTATGGAACTACAGAAAAAAACAGCAATACCTTGGGACTGCAACAGTACCATTTCCTGCACACTTACAAGAGAAAAATGAAAAATCTTGATATTAATGCTAAAGCTAAAGAGGTAAAAAACGTAGTCCCAGTGAACAAACTAATTCTGAACACAATTTTCTAAAGAAAAACTTTGGCTGTCATAGGTTGCATAGAACTAACTGTTAAACATTGTTTCAAATGTGTTATGAATCAATTAGGATTTTATGTATTAGCCTGTGAACAACACTTTAGATAAATAACACTATCTATGAAGAAACGTGCCTTAACTTTTGAAAACCCTCTTTTCAAATAAACTTTTGGAACAGAACTCTTCTATAAAATCATAGACTGACCATCTCCTAACCACATCATTGAAAAAGACCAATTGTTGATTCATTCATTCAACAAACATTTATTGAACAGCTATTATTTATGTATATTAGTATAAACAACTACTCCCTGTTTGAGGATTAATGTTTAAAATCTAGCTTTGCTGTATTTTTTTAGGCATAAAACACACACACGCATACCCTAAATACCAATCCTTTAGTGATCTCATTGATACTATAACATTAGCTAATACTTATATAAATAGCCTTAATCTCTGGCTTCTATTTCAATACCATGCTTCTAGCTCATTTGTTGCCTAGTTAGCTATCCTGTTGTCTTTAATATGCAAGAGCTCAAATTATTTAACAAGTTATCCGAGAGTCTAGAATAAAGGCTGGTAAACTACGGCCAGTAGGGCAAATCCAGTGTACCACCTGTTTCTATAAATAAAATTTTATCGGAGTATAGCTATACTCATTCATTTAAATACTGTCAATAGTTGTGACAGAGACCATCTGGTCCAAAAATATATCTAAATATCTGAAACATTTACTGTTTTTCCCTTTACAGAAAGAGTTTGCCAAACTCTAGCCTAGAATGCACTGATGCAAAATACTAGGAACCAGAGAATACAGCTAAAAGAACCACAGGGAACAGAGGAAGAAAGACATATAAATGAATATAGCATTAGAAGCTCTATGATACCAGATTTAGTGGGAGCATAAAGAATATAATGGTCTCCTGGCAAGGGAAGAAGTGACACTAAGTAGGTGTCCCACAAGTGTGGAAGTGGTGCAAGAAGAGCATTCCAGGAAGCAGAAACTGTGAACAATGGAATGAAGTACTATATAGCCTGGCACATCTGAAAAACTGTAAACAGCTCAGTAATAAGGGTATCTAAGATAGCAAGGTAAAAACAGGGCAGAAAAGTGAGCAAAAGCCACATCACAGAAGGTTCCATGCCATGCCATGCCAAGGAATTTGGATTTCATTCTTTAGGAAATAAAGACCTTTTATTTTTTTTATTTTTTAAGATTTTTTGTAGAAGTTTACTTATTTGGGGGTCGGGGGCAAAGAGAGAGAGAGAGAATCCAAGCAGAATCCACACTGTCAGCACAGAGCTTGATCTGGGGTTCAATCCCACAAACTGAGAGATCATGACCTGAGTCAAAATCAAGAGTTGGATGCTTAACCAACTGAGCCACCCAGGTGCCCCAAAATAGAGATCTTTTAAAGTACCTTTAAGGAAGGCAGATTTCATGAATTTGCTTTCAATGTTCAATCTATCTCCAATATGTGAAATAATTTAGAAGCAGACAAGAAGGGGGACAGGAAGATCATGTAGGAGACTTTTGCAATGGTCCAGTTGAGAAATAATAAATATCATCCGGATTGTGTCAATAATGGTATGATTAAAAAGAGGTAATAATAAGACATTAGGGAGACAGAAAGGACCACACGTGTTCTCTAATTAGAACATGGAATATAAGAAAATATTTCAAAAATAACTCAGTTTTCTGGTTGAATAGAAAATGATATCATTCACCAAAACAAGGACAATGGGAGAAAGAGCAGGTTTGGAGTTTGGAGAGGAAAAAAGGAATTTACTTTTAGATGAGCTGAATTTTGAGGTACCTGGGAGACCTACAAGATATCCATGAGGAATTTAAGTAGACAGATCTCCATTTAGAGATCTACCTGGTAGAAATATATATTTGTGAATCATTACTTATAGCAGGGAATGAGAACCATATTGAGGATGCAAGAGGTGGCAGAGAAAAGGGAATAGGAAAAAAGAATAAGAAGAGAAGGGAAAAGAACCACTGACCAAAGTCAAATCCTAAGAAAATGAAAATTTTAAGAACTGAGTTACCAATAATAGCAAATACTTCAAAGAAGTTCGATAGACGGTTTGAAGCAAGTACACTGATTAGAGCAAACAAACATTATGTAAAACCCCAAACCTATTTCCATTTCCAGATCTCCTAATTCTAACCTTGGCACCACCATGATTCTACTCTTCAAGATAGAAGCACTACACTCACCCTTAAATCTTTCCAATTCTTAATTCACTACACTCAAACTACTAGCAAGTCATAGTCTTTCATTCTGGGAAATGTACGTCATAATCTCTTTGTCTTAAGTATTCACTGTACCATCCTGGTCAAGATCCTTACTACTTCTCACCTGTAGAACTGTAAAAATGTCTCCCATAAATTCCCTGCCTCCAATGTCTCCCTTTTCCAATCCATCTTACATACTAGTTGTATGATCTTGGAAATGTCATTTAACATCTATAAATCTTAATTTTCTAATCTGTAAAATGGGGAAAATAAAACCATTTGCTCTGATAGGTTATTTTAAACATTTAATGAGTAAAGCTGCAAAGCACTTAAATTACTTGTGGATCAAATCAACAAATATGACTCTGGGGGCTCCTGGGTGGCTCAGTCAGTTAAGGATCCGGCTTCAGCTCAGGTCATGATCTCAGGGCTTGTGAGTTCGAACCCCGCATCAGGCTCTGTGCTGGAAGTTCAGAGCCTGGAGCCTCTTCAGATTCTGTGTCTCCCTCTCTCTCTGCCCCTCCCCCACTCATTCTCTGTCTTTCTCTCTCTCAAAAATAAACATTAAAAAATATATATGTGGGGTGACTAGGTGGCTCAGTCGGTTAAGCATCCGACTTCGGCTCAGATCATGATCTCACGGTTTATGACTTGGCCCCGCATCAGGCTCTGCGCTGACAGCTCGGAGCCTGCAGCCTGCTTCGAATTCTGTGTCTCCCTCTCTCTCTGCCCCCCCCCCCCAACCACTCCCCACAGCTCACACTCTGTCTCTCAAAAATAAATAAATGTTAAAAAAACATATATATGACTCTCTGGGGTTGCCTGGATGGCTCAGTTGGTCAAGCATCTGACTCTTGGTTTCTGCTCAGGTCATGACCTCACAGTTAGTGATTTCGAGCCCCGCATCAGGCTCCATGTTGGCAGTGCAGAGCCTGCTTGAAATTCTATCTCCTTATCTTTATGACCCTCCCACACTCTGTCTCTCAAAATAAATAATAAATAATTTTTTTTTAATCTTAAAAAAAAAAGAATATGACTCTCTGTTGCCAACTACAGCAGATCCTAGTATGTGGCTTTTAAAGCGTTTCATAAACCACATTCCCATGCTCAATAAGAGATCTTCACCGCAGTCAGATCTCTTTCCTCAAACAGACCATTCTCATTCCCATTTCCCTGAATTTATTCATCCCTTTTCTTCTATAAGGAATACCTCCTTTTTCTTCCCTCTACCAATCTAAATTTTCATTGCTCACTGCCAGGAAACTATGTCAGTATTGAATAATAATATTTAATATAAATGCATATAAGATAATTAAGGTCTCATGAATACATATGGTAGTAGGAAGGTCTAATCTAAGAGATATTAAGAAAGGAGCCACAGGATATGATGAATCACAACATGGGGAAATGAAGTGTTGAAAAATAAAAACAAAAGAAAAGCAACAGTAGCAAAATAAGATGTTGACTTAAAAACATTTTTAAGGCTATCAATGATAAAAAGATACAGGAAAAGCTTTTTCTTGGTTTATAGTAGGGAAATGGCCATCCAGGGAACAAAGGATAAAAATAATGTATATATGTTTTTCAACGGTGGTTGTGGAAACAATACCAACAGGGAAATATGATGTGACAGAAGGAAGATAATTTTGTATTCTAAGAAAAGATAGAGAAAAGTAGCCAAAGAGTTAGGGATAGTAAAAGAGTACAAAAAGAGTGACAGACAGCCAAAAGAGGTGTTGCTATTAAGGAAACAGAGATTGTCAGCAAAATTAAAAGAAGCTAAGGTAGCAAGATAATAAATGGTAAAAGGGCCAGCACAAGTTCAACAAATGAGAGCTACAAATGAGAACTAAGAGAAGTTGGAGATCCTTTAACCAGGAGATCATCAGTGAATTATGAAGAAACAATCTCATTGGAATGCTCAGGATGAAGAACAGAAAATTAAAAAAAAAAAAAAAAAAAAAAATTTAAAGCTAGTAGTAAAGAAATGAAAGCTTTGGGAATGAACCATCTCACCTATACTTTATGCCTTTTAAAACAATTACACTGAGGCTTGGTTGCATACATACATTTTTACAAAAGCATTTAAAGGAACACTGATAAGACAACATGCTCACCTCATGGTGTATTCGCTGATAAACTTTTTGTTCATTGTCTAATACTACAAAAGATTCAGAGGGTGCCGCATCCCCATTGAAAATGAAGCTTAAATCCCCTCGTTGGCACTTCATGTCAGTAAAGTCTATGAGAGTAGTGTCAAGCCTGTGAAAGACGGGTAGATGAGAAATCCTGACAAATAAAATTTTGATAAAACTCCATAATAATTAAACAAGCCTCATTGCTTCTACCAAGGTACTAATACCATACTTCAAAGTCAAATTTACTGTTAAGGCTAAAGTATTTTATTTAAAAACAGTGAAAGAATACTTAAATAATATTCCATTTTTCCTATAGTTCATTTTCTGAATAAATCCTTCATTAATCCAGCAAAAAAAAATATACATATATATATATATATATATATATATATATATATATATATATATATATAGTTTCCGTATTGTTCAAGTATTTCCCTAACTATACCCTTGTTCCGTACCATTTCCCTTACTGCAGCTACTCCATAAAAGTTACTTCAACTGTGAAGGGCATAAAAGGAAAGTAAACTTGCCTAACATTCTTTGATCCCAATAAGACCATACTGCTAGCTCAGCAGAGTATATAGAAAGGGTACAGAAATGGATGGACCACATTCTTAGATTAAGGACTGTGTTTCCAATCTTGCTCTTTTGATCTACTACATCTATGCCTTATGCTGAGCCATCTGATACCAAACCTTGCTTCATTTCAACTAGATAAATCATTTAACTTACTCCAAATTCTTGTCCTGTTTGACTTCTCTGATTCAGATTACCATTCTTTCCCAACATCTCCACAGCCTAAAAATTTATGGATCATTACTGTATCAAAGATTCACGGACTTAACATACTTGTATATTTATCATAGTCTTTAATAACCAAGACCTGGCATGGTCTAGCTCAATGGATTGGTCTCAAGTAAATTCCACAAACCACTGTTTGCTGAAATTAGGGAGAATACTAGAATGGAAAACTTCACAAGTACCCTAAAATGTTTCAATCTTGTACCAAGCTTTGTAGGAGATCCCATTAGGATCTCTCTTACTGGTTGCTCAAAATATAGTCCTTAATCGAAAAAATGGGTTGACAAAGCAGTTAAGAGATGCTGATCACACCCTGGCTGCTGAGTTTCTAAGAATTCATTACCTTGTAAGTTATTCAATTCTCATGCTAGACTAGGCAAAGTGAATGAGCATTCTTGGTTTCCCTACACAGAAAAATATCTGAGAACTGGAACATATCTTATATGCTGCATCAAAAAGAGTAACTGGGGTCATATATAATTTATCAACAAACTAGTACCTTTTAAAAGTGAAGGTGATACCATTAATAATTTTGCCAGGACAATAGCGATGAATCAACAGCAAACAAGGAAGTATGGTTATCTTATGTATAAGGGCCTCCTTTCTGAGCCATATAAAATATATACACCCCTCAGAATGAAATCAAGAAGCCCTAAAAAAAGCAAGTCACCAACTCCTGTAGAAGTGAATCCTGCCTGCTGCTTTATAGCTGAATTCTAGCTCCTGGTTCACCTCCAGGGGCCAGCCTGTACTACTGAACACATCCTGTTACTACTTGTACATGTGGCGTAAGAAAATAATGCCAGTAAAAGAGGCTCATCCCCTACCTCTGTAAGATGTGGGCTACTGAATATCAAAAAGGAACAGATAATTTTATATCAGTCATCTATGTGGACTTCAAGCTGCAGCTACCAGAAAACTCTATACCTCACATAAAAGACGAAATGAAACAGAACAATCTTCTGCATCCATTTCCTTCTTCCCCATCCTGGATGAGAGTGGTAGTGGGTTGGTAGTGGATGTAAGCGTAGTGAAGGGAAAGATACACAGAGACAGAGACAGAAAGACAAAGACAGACTGACATGGTGACATTTGAAACCTTAGATCTAGCTAGACCTAAAATGAGTCATAGTCAATTTTTATTTCATTTGTTTTTATAATTTGCAACTGAAAGAAGACTAATGCATCTTCTACAATATCCCTGACATATTAGATGATCTACTAAGCTTTATTACACATGCCTTATAATGACATAACTTGTCATGATGGTATTTTAAATTATTAACTAGTCCTTGCTTTAAGCCTATGAGTCTAAATATATTCTATTTTTACCATGTAATTAGCCATTAAAAATATATAATTATACAAATGCAAAGACTGGAACTAAAAATGTTCCAAAAAATCAATAGAAAATGTTGTTTTTAAGATAAAAGCTTGGAGAATGCCAAATAACACTGCAAAAGGACATAACAGAGGTTTGCCTTGAGACAAGAAAAGCCTGAAATGAGGCAAAGTTTGCAAACTTTGCTCTGATCATTTCAGTCAGCGCTCATAAGATTACCTCATAATTATTAATAGTGAAAATGTTAATATTCTCAACAATAAAGTTGCTCATACTTTCCTACTTCCACTAAAGTATTAATTTCTCCTTGGTATCAGAAAAGGTATTTTAAATGATCACATGGCTGTCATGAAATAAAAGTAAACTTTAAAGATTTCTGTGAACATACTTTAAAATTCAGTTTCATTTGAAGTGATGTTTAAAAAAAACTAATCGGGCGTGCCTCGGTGGCTCAGTTGGTTTAAGCATCTGACTTCAGCGCAGGTCATAATCTCAGAGTTCAGGGGTTCAAGCCCTGCATCGGGCTCTGTGCTTCCAGCTCAGAGGCTGGAGCCTGCTTCAGATTCTGTGTCTCCTTCTCTCTCTGCCCCTACCCTGCTCATGCTCTGTCTCGCTCAAAAATAAACATTAAAAAAAATTATAAATAAATAAAAACTAATCATCTCATGATGTTTACATTTGAAGGTTTTTATTTAATGTTAATGGATTATTTTTCATTAGATTCTTCTCATCTATGCAAAAAACTTTTGCAATATGTCCTAAAAGCCAGCCTCTCCATTAACCTGGTAAACTTCAGTAATGACAGCTTTAGAATTTATCACATCTCTCCTTTATCCTCAGCTGCTTTAAGTCCCAGGTCTGAGTATCTTGCTAAATTATAGGAGCTTCCTCTTTTCTTTCTACGTTTATTTATTTATTTTGAGAGAGGAAGAGAGACAGACAGACAGACAGACAGTACTAGTGGAGGAGGGGCAGAGAAAGAGGGAGAGATAATCCAAAGCAGATTCCATGCTGTCAGCACAGAGGCTGGCGCGGGGATTGAATTTACCAACTGTGAGAACATGAAATCAAGATTCAGATGCTTAACTGACTGAGCCACCCAGGCACCCCTAAATTATAGTAACTTCCTTTTAATCTATATTCTCTGACACAATTATTCTCCCTCAGGCTTTTATTCTTATGTCTCTATTTTAACCATTTGCAGCTTTACTACCTGTATTTATTATGTAATATGCATCATATCATTTACTTTTAAAAGTCATATATAAATGTGAAATAATTTTTTAAAGCCTCCTTTTTTTCTAGGAATCAAATAGAACTAACACTAACCTTTTTTAAAGTAGCACAAGGAATATAATAATATTCTCCCAAATTATCTGCTACCTTTGGCAAGCACCTATAGTAAACATTTTTAAATTGATGAGTAATTTTTGATGAAATCATATATATTGTTAACAGGTTGCTTAAGTAAATCTACATAATTATCAAATCCTTTCCTACTTTTTTTTTTCATGTTTTTCTGCATTTTGCAAGGTTTCTAATAATGACCATGAATTTAATGTACATAAGCACTTTCATAATTAGAAACATCATTAGAGGTTATTTTTTAAAAACAAAAACCTGAAACTTCTACCTTACTCAAATTCTATTTCTTGAGAACAAATACCCTAGAACTTACTTTCAACTAAAGATTATCTCTTCACTAAAATTCAATATATCTCATAATAAATCTCAGAGTTGACTCTAAAATTTCTGCCTTGTGACATGGTAAGAACAGACATGAAGTCAGAGGTCCTGGCCCAGCCATTAATTTGCCATATGCTCCTATAAAAATCACATCACCTCTCTGAATTTTCTCATCTATAAAATAAAGAGTTTATATGAAATAATCTTTCAAGATACTTCCAGTTCTAGACCCTTACATGTCCAAATTAATATTCTAGAGATATGCAAAATTACATAGATATACAAAATTATATATATATAATTTATAAATATACTAAAATATGTATATATATATATATATATATATAAGTTGGCATATTTGCCAGTTTTATATATTTACATATGTACAATTTATAAACATACCTGTATTAATATAAAGACATAAAGAATGATAAAAGTAAATTCTGAAATGAGTAAAATAAATAATTTCCCATTAGATCGAAAAGTCAATATTAATTTTAAAAGGAAGAAAATTAAAATTAGCCTTCAAGTTTTTACTAGAAGGAACAGATGATTAGATGAATGGATGGATACAGGAGGGAAGGGTATGAGAGGGTTGGAAAAAAAAGGACAAGAGTTGTGTCTTCCTTATGGGTCACTTATTCTTTAAAAAAAGGATCAGAAAGATAACCACCTTAAATCTTCTCAGTATTATACCATGATCTTCACTGTTTCCTTGCTAGATAGTCTGTAGTTGAATTAGAATTAATACCTTTGTTTTAGTCAAGATTTTATGTCTTTGGTTCCTTATCTGTAGGATGTCTCAAATAAGATAAAATAGTGTAAATATATAACAGCATGTTTAAGTTATAAAATACTACATTCAAATGTAACCTATTACTACAGAAAGAAAAGCTTCCTATAAATCTCAATTTTCTGTTACTCAGAAAAAAATCAAATCACCTTACCTGATATTGATACCTTGTTTGTATATCTTACATGCATCAGAAGGCAGAATTCGGGAAAGTAAAGGCACTGTATTTTTAAAAAGAAAAGATAAAAAATAACTACCTGAAGTTCTGAGACACTACAAATTTCTTAATTAGAAAAAGAGTAACGTAAATATTCTACTAATTCACTAAAATTGTAACAATTTTCCTTTAAAATCGCTTTTTCCATTTAAAATAGCATATAAGGCAATTTTGAGCAACTTCAAATATCTACTATTCAATTGTAATTGCTGTGTAGTTCACCATTCTGCCCACTCATCCACCCACCAACACACACAAGTAGCAGAGTCAATACAATGCCACTTTGGGGTACATATTGTAGGAACATTATTATAGATGAGAAAACAGTGCCCTATGGCAACTAAACCATCAGGAATGGTAACCTGATGGACCTGGATCCTATCTACTCCTATAAATACAATTTCATTAAATAGCAGGAGAGCAATAGAGCAATTTGCATTTTCCAATTCTACGATGACTTTTCCTCCCTCATGTAAACTGAACAATCAAGTTCTCTATATCTTAAATTATCACAGCATAGTCTGAGAGTTTAACACAGCACTCCAAAAGTAGCATAAATCACTGAACTTAACAATGAACAGTCTGTATATTTTAATTTTGGTTTTGCTGTCATTTACTCCTTGGTCTTAAGAAAAGTTTCTAAACCTAAAGTTTTCCATTTATAATATACAAATAACAGTCTCAAAAATGGATATTTTGTAGATTATGAGATAAAGAAACTTTAAAAACTACTAGTTTTTCTGTTGAAATGTGCTATATACGTGATGCTAAACTTGAAGTCATGATTATGATACTATAAATTACTTAACGCTTTTACAGTATATAAAGGACTTCCTTCAAAAAATAATTTCATTTCATCCACACATAAACAAAATTTGTAATATCTGGGGCAGTTATTATTCCCATGTAAAAATGAAGAAACTGAAGGGGTCCCTGAGTGGCTCAGTCAATGAAGCATGACTCGGTTTCAGCTCAGGTCATGATCTCACAGTTGTGAGATCAACCCCTGTATCAGGCTCCTTGCCCAATAGCATGGAGCCTGCTTAGGATTCTCTCTCTGCCCCTTCCCCACTCAAGCTTGTGAGCGTGCGCGTGCTCTCTCTCAATCTCTCTCTCAAAATAGATAAATAAACTTAAAATAAAATAAAGAAACTGAGGCCCATGAAAGACATGTGATTTGCCACATCAAATAGGACCCATGACTTCTGATTCCAATTTAAAGGTTTTCTATATCTAAAAACCTAAGGTGGTTGGAAACCAATTTGACAGTAAATTTCATATATTAATAAATAAATAAATAAATAAATAAATAAATAAATAAAAAGAAAAAAAAAACAACAAAATAATGTGAAAGTACTACAGCCTAAATGAAAAAAAATAAATAAATAAAAAATAAATAAAAAACCTAAGGTGGAATAGTTTAGTTGCCTTCAGATTTGCTGTTAACCAAGTCTGAGGCTATTTTCAGCCAAACACTAAAAACAACAGTATGAGAAAGCGTGTGCATGCTCCACTACCTCTAAATTAAACCTAATCCTGGAGCTCAATATTTCTTAACTTCCTCTTATTTCTGGGCTGCCTTTTTTTTTTTTTTTTTTTTTTAGTATTAGGGTTTAAAAAAAAAAAACTGTCATGTTTATTTAGCATTTTATGTTTGAAAGGGGAATTTATAACTTCTCCCTTCTTCATTTTTTTTTTTTTTTTTTAAGTAGGCTCCACGCCCAGTGTGGGGCTTGAACTCACAACCCTGAAATTAAGAGTCACATGCTCTACCAATCAAGCCAGCCACACACCTTGATATTAGGAGTTTTGACAATGGAAAGAATCATGCCTAAACTCTAGAAAAAAGCTTACTAATCAAATCTAACAATAGGGATTATTCAGAGTTTTTTAATCCCAAGTGTCTAAATTAAATGTAGCCAATGAGTTTAGTTTTTAGAATTATACATGCCATCTAACCATTAGGTGCTAATAGTTTTGACATGAAAGCAGTAAAATCTTTTATCAACAATGAAACAGATGTGCTGACTTTTTTCTATCAATCCTCAAAGAAGCAGTACTTTTAACAAATACCTCAATGGTTACATCATGAATTTGATTACGCAACATTTATAAATATATTTATAACTACAGATATTTGCACAATTTCAGCAGTGATTACATCCATTTCCATTGCTTCATATAACTGAAATGTTACTTTTAAAATATTTTAAAACAGGGGTGCCTGGGTGGCTCAGTTGGTTAAGTGTCTGATTCTTGATTTCTGCTCAGGGCATGATCTCACAGTTTCATGAGTTTGAGCCCCATGTCGGGCTCTGCACAGAGCCTGCTTGGGATTCTCTCCCTTTACTCCTCCCCTGCTTGCACTGTCTCTCTCAAAATAAATATATAAACTTAAAAAAAGTATTAAAATATTTTAAAACATTTGCTCAGCAAGATAAATTGACTATTTTAAATTTACACCACTAACAGTTTCTAAGAGAATCAGTTAAAAAGCCAATATACTCAAGGGACAACCTTGAATATAAGCTCACCAAGCAGGACTAGGGTTTCTAAAGATGTTAAAAAAAAAGAAAAAAAAAACTGGCTAAAAAAACAGTAATCAGGCTTTTTTTTTTTTTTTTTTTTTAATTTTTTTTTTTCAACATTTTTTATTTATTTTTGGGACAGAGAGAGACAGAGCATGAACGGGGGAGGGGCAGAGAGAGAGGGAGACACAGAATCGGAAACAGGCTCCAGGCTCCGAGCCATCAGCCCAGAGCCTGACGCGGGGCTCGAACTCACGGACCGCGAGATCGTGACCTGGCTGAAGTCGGACGCTTAACCGACTGCGCCACCCAGGCGCCCCAGTAATCAGGCTTTAAACCAATCTAACTTGGAGTTCTTTTATTATACAAAGCCACTACAAACGTTTTTCCCTCAGTGTTCTAAGACACCTGGGCTTCTGAATGATATATAAAGCATAAAGGCAAGGTAGGCCTACAAAGTAACAAAATCATGTGTTGGTTTTGATAGAGCCCAAACTAACCTGATTTGCTAGAGTTGTAACAATGTTGGAAAGAACTGATTATTTCACAAATCAAAACTTTACATTTAGAGAATAAACACACTAGGAAAACTTTAATCATTCATTCTATATACATTATTATGCAACGGTTGAAGTACTTCGTCATGAACTAATATGGAATTAATGCCTAATGATACATTAAGTAAAAATGACAAATTGCATAATGATATAATGGCATGATCCCATAAAAAAAAAAAAAAAACTAATTCTGAGGATATATACACACATATATATGTATTCACACATATGCTGTGTAAACTTTGAAAAGGATGTGAAAGCATTCTCGTGAAACATTAACAGTGATTTTTATAGTTGTCAAATCTGATTAGTTTTATAATTATCACTGAGCATTCAAATATCTTTATATCACAAAAATTAATGCAGATGCTTAAAAAAAACACAGGTAAGCTCATTATATTCAAATCTATATACAGATTACATTGGTTTTAAATCTTCAAGAAAAAAAACCTAAATTTAGTTGCTTTAGTAGTTGTTTAATTAGTAAAGGTCACTAGGATAAAACTTCCTATTTAGACATGAAGGTTTTCTCCCTAAATGGACTCAGGTTTTTTTTTTTTTTTTTTTTTTTTTTTTTTTATTTATTTTTGGGACAGAGAGAGACAGAGCATGAACGGGGGAGGGGCAGAGAGAGAGGGAGACACAGAATCGGAAACAAGCTCCAGGCTCCAAGCCATCAGCCCAGAGCCTGACGCGGGGCTCGAACTCACAGACCGCGAGATCGTGACCTGGCTGAAGTCGGACGCTTAACCGACTGCGCCACCCAGGCGCCCCTGGACTCAGGTTTAAAATGGGGAGGAGAGAAACTTACCTTGCCAAGATAAACCATTAAATGACTGCAAAATATCTAGGGATTAAGGTTTTATAAATAATTGAAAAATTGAAACAGTGCACAACCAAAAAATATGTTAACAGAGTAGCTATAAAGTACACAATAAAAATGGTAAAAATTATTGAAAGTTGACAACATATACAAAATCAAATAATGTTAACCAAATTCTTCTCATTCAGGATCTGAGTACTATATTTCAAACTTCCTTAAATTCAGTAATCTAATAATCCCATAATTATTACTCTCTTCTCCTTGAGAATTGCTTATACTTAATTAATATAATATTTAATTTCATTTGGCTAAAAAAAAGATAATTTTCAATCTTAAAAATAAGAATCTTAAAAGTTACTAATCAAGTTCGGATAACTATTACTACAGGGGTTTATAACTATTACATTCAATGTGATGAGAAATATTTAATTTTCCTTAGGGCCAGTAACAAATTTGTTGTGTTAACATTTCCATATAGTAGCTATTTTTGCACTTGCATTTTTGCAAGTGCACATATTTTATAGTAAAACATAGTACACTCTTACCCCAGCTTTGAAAATCCCAGTGAAGTTCCAGATAAAAGTCACCTAGCTGAGAAACAAAATACAAATAATTACTGAATGCACCTTAATAAGCAGTCCTTCTATTTACTGAATATTTTACTTAAAAAAAAAAATCTACCATCATTAAAGATCTATAGACAGAAATAGAAAGTAGTTTAAAAGTTTGCAGTTAAAGAACAAAAACATATGATTAAATTACTTAAAACATTACAATAGCACATATTATTATACTTAACTACAAAGGAAAATATGCACCAACTATGGATTTTACAAGACCATTTTAACCACACAGGAATATCTGAAACTGACAGGCATTTAAATTTGCATCAATAAACAGTCAATTTTCCCAGCATAGCCAAAATAACAGTAACTATCGTTGTAAAAATAGCTCATAACTTTAGATGTGTTAAAAAATACAACTTCCAAAATGACTATTTGTGCAGCCTCATAATGGATTACGAAAATGACACACTGAAATAGAAACTTTTTTCTATAAAATGGTAACACAAGTTTACTAAATCTGAAATAATATGTCATCTTATGAGATGTATAGTAAAAGTCTGAATTTTACAAAGTAGAAGTTAAAAAGCAAAGCCTATAACTGTTAAGGAAACTACTGTGATCAAATATTCCCAAAAAAAATCTATCGCTTGAGATTAAAAAAAAAAAAGGCATACTTAAGAGGAAACAGTTATCATAATAGGTCTATCTTTCTCCCACAGTTATTTCAGACATCAAAACTACAGTGTAAGAGAATAAGAGAAAACAAAGCTCTCTTCCTTTTTTGAGCCAACACACCCAGCTCCTACCATCGTGAAGATAATAAGAGTTTTGTTAGATAAAGAAGATGCTGTTCCCGCTAGCAGGTAGTGGCTTCAGCTCTTAGGGAATCTTTTATTGCCATTAATTATGGCTTACCCCCTTATTCTTAGATATCTTATCTAATTTGCTGAAAACAGTAATTCTTTATCTACCTTCCTAGTTCAAAGTAAATGGTACTTCCCTAAAATTAAATTTACACCTTATAATCAGAGTATTTTGTTTTATCATTATTGCTTAATTCAAACAGGATTTTGACAAACCATTTCTTAACTCTTAATAATCAGTAAGCATTAGACTGCATTTTTAAAAATGCCTTAAAGTACACTTACAATTACTCTTTAGGTACAAGATCAGCAAAGAGATATAGCCTACCTCTTTCAGGGCTTTTAATAATCGAGGTCGTTTTTCTTCAACACTTTCCCTGGATTGCTGCTTAAGCTTCCTTAAAAGAGCTGTAACTAAAATTTAAAAAGTTTCAATTTAAAATAACTTTCACCATGCTAGACTGTTAATTATAGCCCAATTAAAAAGACTTATAAAAAAAAAATTTATCATGCTAGAAAACATCACTTATTTATTATACAAAGATATATATAGATATAAATACTATGTTAATAAGTTTAATAAAACTGTTATGAACCCCAAGGAAAATTGAGAAGAGACACCTCAACATGAACTTATATTCACACTAGTTTTCCTAGTTTTTAATTATCAGTAAGGATTTACATGAGTGAGCCAAGATTTATCAATCTCAGTCAGATGATACAATGTCCTATTATAACACTGATCTAAAAGAAGATCTCAAAGATCCCATTGGATATCACTTATATAAAAATGTAATTATTTGTAATTGTTACTGGGTGTATCTGTTCTTTTCTCACTAGAGACTGTACTCTCACACATCCCCACATAACAGAAAAAAATATAAAAATGGATCCTATTTTATCTGTGAAAAGCGTTTCCGAATCTAATAAAACCTGAAGCCCTCCATAGTATTTTCTTAATAGTTCAGATTGAGATTTAGCTACAATGCTGAAGTGCAACTCCAGCTTCACTACTTATTAGCTATATGTAAATGTGAACAAGTTACTTAATTTTCCATAATTTTCGTTTTTTTTTTTCACTTGTTAATTAAAAATAAAATAAAATCTCTGTGGAATTTATATAAAGGCTCAATATAAATTGGTTACTACTATGCCTGTAATTAAGTAAATATAATTTTTAGCTACTAGAATGAAGGTCTAAAACTGACTTGCAAAAACCAATCAACCCCTAACATGTATTGAAATAAGGGAAAATATTATACTTAAATGAAATAAACCTTACAAAAGATGAGAAGATGGAAAATATGCACTGAGGAAAAAAAATGTATATATCACTACATGCTGATTTCCTCCTAGTCCTGACATATTTTCATACATTATGTATATACATATGTATATGTACATGTATACATTCATATACATTAAAAAATGTTAGTTTTTACTATTTTATAGTATGTATTCTTATAAGCTACTTAAACCTTTATGTGGAATACAGAAGCAAAAGTTTAAAAAAAAAAAAGTAAAAAGGGTGGCTCAGTCGCTTAAGCATCCAACTTCGGCTCAGGTCAGGATTTCAGAGATCGTGGGTTCAAGCCCCACATCAGGTTCTGAGCTGACAGCTCAGAGCTTGGAGCCTACTTCAGATTCTGTGTCTCCCTCTCTCTGCCCCTCCCCAGCACTCGGTTGCTCTCTCTCTCTCTCTCTCTCAAAAATAAACATTGAAAAATTTTTTTTTTTTTTTTTTTTTTTTTTTTTTTTTTAAGTAAAAGGAAAGAAGACAGCAGTGAAAGCTTGGACGAGATTTGTTCTGTCCACACTGGCCAAATTAGGAAAAGCCCAGAGAAGAATCTGAAAATTAGTGTAATCTATTCTTACTTTTAACCACAGGTCTAACCAGAACCCCACTGTATTCAAAAAGCCAAAAATCAAAGAGCACATTTCAATTACTCAAGGTCTTTTGGAACAAGAGAAGAGGCTGGGACCTAGAAGCCAAGGAACACAGGACCTCATCTCAGTTATACACTAGCTCTGTGACCTAGGTTAGTAGTTTCCAAATACAAGTCTACATTTCAGTGCCAAACTCTCAACTTTCCAGTGATGTGCAGCAAAATGAAAAAGACTTGGAATCAGGTTGGTGTTTCTTCTTTATTTATAAGTTATATACTTTTTTTTCAATTTAAGGACTATTCTTTATACCATTTTTTGTTTCAAAATGTCTTTTTTAAATGAAATGGTGATCACAGAAGAAAGTAATTCTCTTTTTTAAAGCTCTTAGATGCTAGCGGTGGCTAGGTGACTCAGCCAGTTGAGCATCCAACTTTGGCTCAGGTCATGATTTCTAATTCCTGAGTTGGAGTCCCATGCCAGGCTCACTGCTGTCAGCGCAGAGTCCCCCATGGGGCAGGATCTCACCAACCAAGAGATCATGACCTGAGCCGAAATCAAGAGTCTGATGCCTAACCGACTGAGCCACCCAAACACCCCTAGTAGAATTCTTTTTATAATTCTTCTCCACTCAAATACTTTAATACTTTAATACTAAGCTCATATACTTTAATCTTCCTTGCCTTCAAGGAAGGCAATTTGCCTTCAAATTCAAACAAACCTCTGTGAATGTAAAAAATGGAAAGAATTCAATTTGTAGATAGAAAAGATAGCTTAATGAAAAGCAGAAGCCACATATTTTTCACCAGGTAAATATACTGAACTGACTAAAGGCATGCACTAAATAATAATTAGATTAAAATGCCCAAACATTATCAAAAAGATAGTGACAAAGAGATTCTTGTTCTATGAAACTTCACACTAAAAAATAACACTGTGGTGGCGCCTGTGTGGCTCAGTTGGTTAAACATCTGACTCTTCATTTCGGCTCAGGTCACGATCTCAAGATTCATGGTTTCGAGCCCTGATTCGGGCTGTACTCTAGCAGCATGCTGCCTGCTTAGGATTCTCTCTTCCTCTCTCTCTCTCTCAAAATAAATAAATAAATTTTAAAAAATAAAATAAAACAAAATAAAATATCAATTCAAACCTTCTTAGAAACATACATTCAAAATGCAATTATAAAAAATGACCAATCTTTCGGGGGGAATCATTATGTGTACTCCCATATTAGAAGAATCTCATTAGTGATGACTGATAATAAAGATAAAATTAGTTTCAGAGGATTTAAATGGTATTAGAATTCACACAAAGACTCCAATGAAGAACTCCAATAAACTACAACTTATCTTTCTCTTTCCTTCTTTTCCCATATAAAGTATTTTTTAAGTATTCAGTACACCTAAATCTGGATCTTTCTGCCCTCTACTGCTTTCTATGCTCCAGAATAATTATTTCCCATTTCTTAGTTCTACCTAGATATACCACAGATAACTCAAACTCAACAAATCTAACATCAAATTAATTAAATCCCAGACTGATCTGTAATACTGGCCTGCACTGATCACTGTTCACCATGCAACCAGCATAAAGCAGGAAAGCAACATAATCCTAAATTAATTTTAAAATAAAATAATTCCTTTTTTAAATTTTTTTTTTTTTTTTTTTTTTTTTTTTTTTAGTAATCACTACACCCAACATGGGGTTTGAACTCATGACCCTGAGATCAAGAGTTGCATGCTCTTCTGACTAAGCCAGCTAGGTGCCCCTCAAGTGAAATAATTCTAAAAAGTCTTAGATGAATAGTTTAGCATTATCTCACTGTTCTATAGCACAAAAACTTTAGCAGAAATCAGACCAAAAAAGAAACAGGTCACAGTTTTTTCTAATAATGTATAATATTAGATTATATTTTGCTAATTAGATATTTCAGTAATAATTTATAATATTAGATTATCTCTGATTTTTCAAATAATGTAACTTTCTATGCCCAGAATGTTTTAATGTAACACAAGCTATCAAAAACTTAAATCATAATACTTAAAACAATCTCAAAGACCAATTTAACACCATTATAAACATATTCATATTTTTATATTAATATTTCTAAGTACTTAAGAGTTACATATTAATATTTCTAAATACTTAAGAGTAGCATAAGAGTTGTTAGCTTTATTATCCTTTAAGTTAGCAGTTAAATATTTCCATTTCATGTGATGGGAAATGATTTTTTAAAACCACTGAAGAATTATGGATATGTAATGATTCAATGATTGACAATGGAATACTATTCAGAATGTGTATCCAAGCCATCACTCTATAGAAGAAAATCACTTTAAAAGCAAACCTCAACTACTATGGGGCTCAATCTTTTAAATTAAAATCCAGTAACTGATTTTCCAGGAAAACTATTTCTTGGGCTACCCAATAGTCTATAATTCCTCAAGAGCAGAGACCATGTTTTCATTCTCTACATCTTACTCTATATACATGCTTTATAGTAAGGACTCAGTAAAAATTCACTGACTCTAAATAAAAGTTATTGGGATGCCTGAGTGGCTTGATTTCAGTTCAGGTCATGACCTCACGGTTCATGAGATGAAGCCCTTCAATGGGCTCTATGGTGACAGCACGGAGTCTGCTTAGGATCCTCTCTCTCCTCTCCCTCTTTGGCCCCTCCCCCGCTCACTCACATGTTCACTTGCTCTCTCTCTCTCAAAATAAATAAATACAAACATTAAAAAAAAGTTATCACTTCTCAGCCTTTTGGCTAAGATCAAGTGCAAAACAAAAAAGTTATGTGAAAGCCACAAAAGTCTCAGTGTAAGTCAGAAGCCCAGGAATCTATCTGGTTTCCTCTCCATTCTGCTAATGGCTTAGAAACATCAGAGAAAGTTTCTTCAGACTGGTTGCTGCAACTTTGACTTTATTCTTAGTTTATTAGATCTGTATATTTTCATCTTTTCCCTGACATAATTCTAGAATTAGTATGGTTTCTTACTTTCATAAGGGTTTCTTGATGTTTGTCCAGAAAGGACAATAAATAACAAAAAATATATATACTATATAATTGTTAAATCATCACTATTCTATCTCATTAAATCTTAAGCCCAAATGTAACTTCACCATTAAAAGTTGCTCAAAGTGTTCAGAAAGTCCACAAACATGTACTATGTGGATTACATAAAAGCTAAAGCATAAGAGCCCAAAATGTAGCATCAAATAGAACTAAATCCATGATAACATTCTGAGAGTGTTCAATGTTATACACTTCTTTTAATAAACTGCCCAATTTTTTTTACCGTTCCTTCCACAAGGCTAGATTTAATTATTTTCAGCCTCAAATTATAAAAAGATATTACCAGAAAAATAATATTCTTATTCATCCAGATTGAAATTTTATAGAATTTTCAACTATTGAGATGTGCTTGACATAAATAAGACCTGTATAAGTTGAAAAAAGAAAACTTAGGAATAGGGGAGGTAGAGTAACTGAACACTCCGTATACTGTGAGAAAATACGTGACTTTTTTTTAATTCTCAAAGACTAAAACAAAGAGATTTGCTTCTCACTTTCAGCACAGCCTATACCCAGCGATTAAAGCAAAAAGATAACTGTTATAACACACTGTGATTATTTTCAGTTCCAATTAATGTTCCCATATAACATAGTTGCCAAAAAGGACAGTTGGGTCTCAGTGTTTTTAAAAATACTTCATACTGAATAAGTAAAACAATGGAAAAATATCAAGAGCAGAATACTGTAAAAGAAGAAAAAATAATAACATACTTTTAAACACGATTCCTCAATTCTTTTTGTGTACTACCCAATATTCAAGTTCCTAAGTCATGAACAATTCACATACAAGTTTACAAATAACTACAAACCTTTCATACTATGGAAAGTTACCCTAAATGAAAATTATGTCAAATGAAATCACTTCATATTTTTAGCATATATATCAACAACATAATTTATGTTGCTTACTCATCTGTCTATCTCCATAGCTGATGGCTTCCGCCAGCGGGCTCCATCCCTGAGCATTTTTCACCTTTACTGGAGCATTATGAGCCAAAAGTAAATGAGCACATTCTGAAACATAAAGTGGTAATAATATCAAAAATCATGCAATTTTTAGAATCTCTAAATATAAAAATCATTTAGGAATTTAAGAAACAAATTTAAGGGGCGCGTGGGTGGCTCAGTTGGTTGGGCATACAACTTCGGCTCAGGTCATGATCTCATGGTTTGTGAGTTCAAGCCCCACATTGGACTCTGTACTGACAGCTCAGAGCCTGAAGCCTACTTGGGATTCTGTGTCTCCCTCTCTCTCTGCCCCTCCCACTCACGCTCTGTCTCTGTCTCTCTCTCAAAGAAAGAAACAAACAAATTTTAGCATAAATAGATCTATAAAATAAACACTGTATTATGGAGAAAAATAATTTTTAAAAGCCCAAAATATCTAAACAAGATTATTTCAAAACCTTAGATCTCAGATTCAAGGAGTCTCCATGCTATTACTTAAAAATAAATTGGATCTCTCTACAAGGAAGTATTATGTTCCTTAATAATTGTTCCCAAGAATATTCTAAAAATATTTTCATAGCCTAAAGATAACAAGATCCCCAAAAGTAATTTAAATCAAATTATCTATTAATCAAGATCAAAAGAGGACGTGTATGTATGGAATGTCAAATGGAAACTTCCTAATTTATTTCAGAAAAAAATGTGCTTTCAAAAAGGACCAGTAATGTTTCCATAAACACTTGTTTTCAAATGTTACGATTCTTTTACTTCAAGAATAAAACCCAAAAGAGGAAAACATCTGTTTATGATTACAAGAACAAATCTGGACAGTCTTTTTTTTTTTTTTTTAATGTTTATATATTTTTGAGAGAAAGAGACAGAGAATCTGAAGCAGGTTCCACACTATCAGTGCAAAGCCTGACCTGGGACTCGAACTCACGAACCCTGAGATCATGACCTGAGCTGAAGTCTGACATTTAACCAACTGAGCCACCCAGGTACCCCTGGACAGTCCTTCCAGTAGTCAAAGTAAGTCTAAGGTATAATCCTTTCTATAGGTTGAGGATATTCTTCTTAAAAAGTAGAAATAAGAAGTACATTAACAGGCAAAAAATTCAAAACTAAGGCTCATGGGAAATTTAGGATGGCTATCCATTCTAAATTTCCTAAATGAACGATTCATTCATTCAATCCATCATTCAGCAAATATTAACTAAGTCCCCGTTATATGCCATTTCTAAGCACTAAGTCCTGGATATAAGCAGTGAGAAAAAAGATAAGGATTTGCTATCAGAAAGCTTACACCTTGGGGTGCCTGGGTGGTTTAGTCAGTTGAGCGTTCAACTCAATTTTGGCTTGTGTCATGATCTCATGGTTTTGTGAATTCGAGCTTTGCGTTGGGCTCTGTGTTGGCAGAGTGGTACCTGCTTGAAATTCTCCTTCTCTCTCTCTGCCCCTCTCCTGCTAGTACTCTGTCTCTCTCAAAATAAATAAATAAATTTTAAAAAGTGAGAGACCGCTTACATCCTTTGTTAGAAGAAAATAAGTAAACTATTAAGAAATATATATATATATATATCAGTTAATGGTAAGTGCTCTGAAGGAAATGAGTGTTATGATAGTGTGATGTAGGTTAACTGAGGTGGAAGAAGAATGTGATTCCTAGTCATAGAAGGAATAACTATATTAGCACACAGCACTAGGAATAACTATACTAAATTTTATTAAGATAAAGTAAAATAGAAATTTCACAGAGGTATTTAGGAGCATCTGTAGCAGTGTATAAGAATACATGGATAAGAATGTTTATTTTAGCAGTTTATAATGGAAAATACACTGGAAACTAAGTGAATATCCATCATGTGAGAATGACTGATTCATAGGATGCATCTACACCACTAGAGTAATATACAGCCATTTTTTTTTTTTATTGTCCATTTGGGCTTTATTGGTTCACATAAGGAGACAACTAACAGTTGCTGGTGTTTACTGAACACCTACAGCATGCCAGCTACTAAGCGCTTTATTTCCATTAATTCATTAATCTTTATTAACCCTATGAAGTAAGTACCATCGTTATCCCTGTTTTACAGTTGGGGAAACTGAGGTCTGGAATCTTTTTTTTTTTTTTCAATATATGAAATTTATTGTTAAATTGGTTTCCATACAACACCCAGTGCTCATCCCAAAAGGTGCCCTCCTCAATACCCATCACCCACCCTCCCCTCCCTCCCACCCCCATCAACCCTCAGTTTGTTCTCAGTTTTTAACAGTCTCTTATGCTTTGGCTCTCTCCCACTCTAACCTCTTTTTTTTTTTTCCCCCCTTCCCCTCCCCCATGGGTTTCTGTTAAGTTTCTCAGGATCCACATAAAAGTGAAACCATATGGTATCTGTCTTTCTCTGTATGGCTTATTTCACTTAGCATCACACTCTCCAGTTCCATCCATGTTGCTACAAAGGGCCATATTTCACTCTTTCTCATTGTCACGTAGTACTCCATTGTGTATATAAACCACAATTTCTTTATCCATTCATCAGTTGATGGACATTTAGGCTCTTTCCATAATCTGGCTATTGTTGAGAGTTATACAGCCATTTTTTAAGAACAGTGTCATATTAAAGGACAAAGCAACCAGGTTTGTGTTTCTAATGTGATTCAATATAGAGTTCAAAATGTCACCTATGTAGTAGTTTGTCCAGAAATGTTTAACTTGAATCTAATCAAATCTTGATAGCTAATTTTCAATTTGAAGAAAGATACAAGGAATAAGTTAAATCACATCATGAGAAAATAATCAGGCAAATCTGAGATGAAGGACATTCTACAAATTGACTGGGCATGCAATTCAAAAAGTAAGGTATAAAGGAAGAAAAAAAAGTAGGCAAACTTTTCTATATTAAAATAATGTGATATAACAACCAAACGCAATGACTAAACCTCAATTAATTGAGTTTTGACTCAATATAAAGGACATATAAAGGACATTTTTGGAACAACTGGAAAAATTTAAATATGGATTAGATATTAGAGATTATAATAATATTAATTTTCTTAAGTGATAAGAATATTGTGGTTATGAAAGAGAACGTCCTTATTCTTAGAGATGCATGCTAAGGTATTTGGAGGTAAAATGTCATGATGTCTATGTGAAACTTTCAAACGAAACAGAAAAAATAATATATATAACACTAAGAGAAAGACAAAGCAAATCTGACAAAATGTTATCAAACACTGAACCTAGGTACAGAGTATCTGAATGTTCATTGTGATCATATTTCTGTTTTTCTGAATATATGCAATTTTTCATAATGAAGCACTGAAAGAAAAAAGAATGGAAACAAGACATTTTTATTTTGTTTAACTTTTTAAGTAAGCTTTACACCCAACGTAAGGCTTGAACTCATGACCCTGAGATCAGAAGTCACATGCTCTACTAAATGAGCCAGCCAGGTACCCCAAAAGACACATGTTCAAAAAGAATGAATTTAAGCCATCCCAACAGATATAAAAGAATGTCCACGTTGTACTGCTGAATGATATCATGAATCTGCTCACGCAGAAGTGTATTATGATCCCATTTTTTAGAAAATAACTTAATTACCTTTGTAACTATGTGTTTAGATTCACATACACTTTTATATGTAATAATAAACATGGGGAAAAGTATGGAAGAATATCCAGCAGATTGCTAACATGTTTACTGAAAGAAGAGAGGTAAGAGGGGCAGAAGCTAAGATGGCGGTATAGTGGGAGGAACTTAGGTTTGCCTCGTCCCTCAAACACAACTAGATAACTATCAAATCATTCTAAATACCCAAGAAATTTACCTGAGGACTGAAAGAAAACACTGCACAACTGGGGGAGGGGGGGCATACTGAGGAAGGTAGGAAGCCCAGAGAAGTGGTTTGGGGTTGAAAAGGACTGCAGGTGCTGGGGAAGGGAGGGAGCCCTGGTCATAGAGAAAGACAAGAGAGTGGAGTGAACAGGAATAAGCACAAGGAGAATACTTCCCCAAAGCCATTGGCTGGGAAAACAAAAGGGGCTGATTTTCATGAGTTTTTGCAAACAGCAGGGCTCAAAGACTGGAGTTTTGGAGCCCTGTGGGCTTGGCTGGGATAGAGACCTGAGGGCACTGCCCTACTTCTGGAGAGAAGTCAGGCAAGCAACCACAGGGCAGACAGTGCAATCTGAGGATTGCCTAGAGCACATGGAGGGAGACTGTTCCCTCTTCTTGGAGGTATCTGTGACAGGTGCCATTGCCTCTCTGTGAACAAAGGAGTTAGTGAGTGTCATTTCACTCCTCCATCCCTCAGCATAAGTGCAGAGGCACCTACTGAGGGTGGCTAACTGGGAAAATGGCTCTTTAGCCTGCTTCAGTCCAAATCCCATGCCGCTGCATGCTGTCGTGACTACCCTTCTGGGTCAAACCTGCATCTGTCCCAGCACAGTGAGACCCTCACCCGGAAGACCAATACAGGCCCTGCCACACCAGGTACCTAAAGTCTGGAGTTTTAAAAGTCATTAAGTTTGGCTGTGATAGAGCCCAAAGTGCACAGCACTGTTCCAGACAAGCAAGCAAGCAACCTGGAGACAGTGTGAAAACAGCAATCTGAAAAACACCTAGGATGCATGAGGGGAAATAATGCACTCTACTGGGAGGGCTATCCTGAGGACAGCAAGCATGGGATCCCCTCTCTGGGGAAAAAGGTGCTGGCTGGTGCCATTCCCCCCCACCCCCCTCCCCACCCCTCAGCATAAACCAACTTCAGTAAATAGCACAGTGTCAACACTGTCTGCTTAACCTGATACAACAGGTCCCCAGCCCCTGTGTTCTGCTGGTGCTGCTTTTCTTGGGCAAATGTGCCTAAGGACCACAGCAGCAGGCCCCTTCCCCACAAGACCAGCACAAACCCTTGCATGCACTTCATCTATTGACCAAAGAGTTCCACAAAGCTTCAGTTCTAGTGGAAATAGCATCAGGTCTCATTTAACAGGCAGACCACAACACACCTATTAAAACTCTGGCCAAGACCCAAACACTGTTTATTGCAGGCAAGGAGAGCCTCTGCAGATGACTGACCTAAGGGAGAGAGCAGCCAAAATACAGCAGCAGAGTGCACACAGCAAACACCAGAGACACTTCCTGAAGCACCAGGCCCTGGACATTAAATGAGCTCTTCTTCATAAAGCCATTAAACACAGGAACAGGAAACACAACAGGATTTTCTAACACAGAGAGAAGACAGAGACCAAGACAAAATGCCAAGCCAGAGGAATTCATCCCAAAAGAAAGAACAAGAAAAGGTCATAGCCAAAGATTAAATTGAAACACATATCATATGCCTGATGCAAAATTTAAAGCAACAGTCATAACGATACTAACTGGACTTGAGAAAAGCATGGAAGACATCAGGGACATGACTTACCACAGACATAAAAGAGCTAAAAAACAAGTAGGCAAAAATGAAAAAAATGCAGTATCTGAGATTCAAAACTAATTGGTTGTAATGACCACAAGGATAAAAGCAGCACAGGAATGAACAAGTGATACAGAAATGGAATCATGTAAAATAATGAAGCTCAACAAAAGAGAAAGAAGAATGATGTATCACAGGAATAGACTTAGGGAACTCAGTGACTCCATCAAACTTAGTAACATTCTTATCATAGGAGTCCCAGAAAAAGAAGAGAATGAAAAGGGAGCAGGTTTACTGGAGGAAATAACAGCTGAAAACTTATTAATCTGGGGGGGAAAACAGGCATCCAAATCCAGGAGGTAGAGAGAACTCCCATCAAAATCAATAAAAAGCAGGCTAACACAAAAACATATTATAGTTAAATCTGCAAAATCTAGTGATAAAGAAAAAATCCTAAAAGCATCCAGACAAAGGAAATCCCTAACTCACAAGGTAAGACCCATAAGGTTAGTAGCATATCTCTCCACAGATACTTGGCAAGCCAGAAGGGAGTGGCATAATATATTCAACATGCTAAATGAGAAAAATCTGCAAAGAAGAATACTCATTCAGATCAGAAGGAGAGATAAAGAGTTTCCCATACAAACAAAAACCAAAGGAGTTCATGAACACTAAATCAGCCCTACAAGAAATGTTAAAGGGGATTCTTTGAGTGGGATGGAAAGACCAAAAGTCACACAAGACTAGAAAGGAACAGAGAAAATCTCCAGGAATCATGACAAAACAGGTAATAAATCAGCACTAACACATATCAATAATTACTCTGAAATTAATGGACTAAATGCTCCAATCAAAAGACCCAGGGTGTCAAAATGGATAAAAAAAAATAAAAAGCAACCATCTATATGCTGCCTACAAGAGAATCATTTTAGACCTAAAGACACCTGCAGATCAAAAATGAGAGGATAAATATTTATCATGCAAATGGTTGTCAAAAGAAAGCAAGAGTTACAATACTTATATCGAACTACATTTTTTTAATGTTTTATTTATTTTGAGAGAGACAGAGTGAGACAGAAAGAGAGAAAGAGAGAAAGAGAGAATGTGGGTGAGGGGCAGAGAGAGGGAGAGAGAATTACAAGCAGGATCTGTGCTCCCAGCACAGAGCTCAAAGCAGGGCTCAAATTCATGAACATGAGATCATGACTTGATCTGAAATCAGGAGTTGGAAGCTCAACTGACTGAGTCACACAGGTACTCCCAGACAAGCTACATTCTAAAACAAAGACTGTAACAAGAGATGAAGAAGGGCACTATATCATAATAAAGGGGACTATCCAACAAAAAGATGTAACAATTCAAATATTTATGCCCTCAAATTGGCAACACCCAAACAGATAAAACAATAACAAACAAAAGAGGTGCTTGGGTGGTTCAAGTGGTTAAGTGACCAACCCTTGATTTCAGCTCAGGTCATGATCTCACAGTTCCAAGGTTTGAGCCCCAAGTCAGACTATGCACTGACAGTGTGGAATTGCTTGGGATTCTTTCTCTCTTTCTCTCTGCCCCTCCCCAGCTCACACGTCTGCTGTCTCTCTCAAAATACATAAACTTAAAAAAATAAATAAATAAATAAAAGAACTCATTGATAATAATACAATAATAGTAAGCAACTTTAATACCCCACTTACATCAATGGACAGATCATCTTAAACAGAAAAACAAGGAAATACTAGTTTTAAATGAAAAACTAGCTTTAAATGATACTCATTCTTTTCAAATGCACATGGACCATTCTCCAGAAAAGATCACATACTGGGTCACAAATCAGACCTCAATAAATACAAAAAAATTGAGATCATACCATGTATCTTTTCTGACAACAAAGCTATGAAACTTGAAGTCAACCACAAGAAAAAAGTGGAAAGACCACAACTACATGGAGGTTAAAGAACATGCTACTAAAGAATGAAGGGTCAACCAGAAAATTAAAGAAGAAATTAAAAAATACATGTAAACTCATAAAAATGAAAACACAGTCATCTAAAACCTTTGGGATATAGTAAAACAGTCATAAGAGAGAACCTATATATAGCAATACAAGTCTATGTCAAAAAGCAAGAAAAATCTCAAACAACCTAACCTTACTAACAGAGCTATAAAAAGAACAACAAACAAAACCTACCAGCAGAAAAAGGGAAATAATAAAAATTAGAGCAGAAATAAATGATATAGAAACAAACAAAAAAGCAGAACAAATCAATTAAACCAGGAGCTGGTTCTTTAAAAAAATTAATAAAATTAATAAAAATATTAATAAAAATTAATAAATCTTGCCAGACTTATCAAAAAGAAAAGTAAAAGGACCCAAATGAATAAAATAATAAAAGAGAGAAGAGAAATAACAACCAACACCACAGTAATACAATTATAAGAGAATATTATGAAAAATTATATGCCAACAAATCAGACTATCTGGAAGAAATGGAAAGTCTTAGAAACATATAAAATACTAAAACTAAAACAGGAAGAAATAGAAAATTTGAACAAACTGATAAAAAGGAAAGAAATTGAATCAGTAATCAAAAATCACCCAACAAACCAAAGTCTAGGGCCAGAAGGAATTCACAGGGGAATACTACCAAACATTTAAAGAGTTAATACCTATTCTTCTCAAACTATTCCAAAAAACAGAAATGGAAGGAAAACTTCCAAACTCATTTGATGAGGCCAGAATTACCCTGATTCCAAAACCAAAGCCTCCACTAAAAAAAGAACTACAGGCCAATATCCCTGATGAACATGGATGCAAAAATTCTCAAAAAGATACCAGCAAATCATATCCAACAGTACATTAAAAGAATCAGTCACCATGATCAAGTGGGATTTATTCCTGGCCTGTAAGAGTAGCTCAATTTTCACAAATCAATCACTGTGATACATTAATAAAAGTAAGGATAAGAAACATATGATCCTCTCATTAGATGTAGAAAAAGCATTTAACAAAGTACAATATCCATTCATGATAAAAACCTTCAGCAAAGTAGAGATAAAGGGAACATATCTCAACATAGTAAAAGCCATATATGAAAATCCCATAGCTAGTATCAGCCTCAATGGGGAAAACCTGAGAGCTCTCCTTCTAGGGCCGGGAACAAGACAGGGAGGCCCACTCTCACCACTGTTATTTAACATAATACTGGAAGTACTCACCTCAGCAATCAGACAACAAAAAGAAATAAAAGGCATCTAAATTGGCAAGGAAGAAGTCAAACTTTCACTGTTTGCTGATGACATGATACTCTATATAGAAAACCCAAAAGACTCCACCAAAAATCGCTAGAACTGACACATGAATTCAGTAAAGTCACAGGATACAAAATCAACATAGAGAAATCTGTCCCATTTCTGTATACCAATAATGAAGCAGCACAAAGAGAAATCAAGGAATCAATCCCATTTACAATTGCACCAAAAACCGGAAGATATCTAGGAATAAACATTACCAAAATGGTAAAAGATCTGTACTCTGAAATCTATAAAACACTGATGAAAGAAATTGAAAATAACACAAAGAAATGGAAAGACATTCCATGCTCACGGACAGGAAGAACAAATATTGTTAAATTGTCTATACCACCCAAAGCAACCTACACATTTATTGCAACCCCTATCAAACTACCACCAGCATTTTTCACAGAGCTAGAACAAACAATCCTAAAATTTGTATGGAACCACAAAAGACCTCAAAGAGTCAAAGCAATTTGAAAAAGAAAAGCAAAGCTGGAGGCATCACAATTCTAGACCTCAAGTTATGTTACAAAGCTGCAGTAATCAAGACAGTATGGTACTGGCACAAAAACAGACACATGGATCAATGGAATGAACAGAAACCCCGTAAAAAGACCCACAACTATATGGTCAACTAATCTTTGACAAAGCAGGAAAAAATACCCAATGGAAAAAAGACAGTCTCTTTAAGAAATGGTGTTGGGAAAACTGGACAGCAATATGCAAAAGAATGAAACTAGACTACTTACTTACACCATACACAAAAATAAATTCAAAATAGATGGAAGAACCAAATGTGACACAAGGAACCATCAAAATTCTAGAGAAGAATGCAGGCAGAAACCTCTTTGACATCAGCCACAGCAACATCTTACTAGACATGTCTCCAGAAGCAAGGGAAACAAAAGCAAAAATGAACTACTGGGACCTCATCAAGATAAGATGCTTCTGCACAGCAAAGGAATCAATCAGGAAAATTATAGAATAGGAGAAGATATCTATAAATGTCATATCTTATAAAGGGTTATATCCAAAAATCTATAAAGAACTTATTAAACTCAACACCCAAAAAACAAACAATCCAGTTAAGAAACAGGCAAGAGACATGAATAGACATTTTTCCAAAGAAGACATCCAGATGGCCAACAGACACATGAAAAGATGCTCAACATCACTCATCATTAGGAAAATACAAATCAAAACTATGATGAGATACTACTTCACACCTGTCAGAATGGCTAAAATTAACAGCACAGGAAACAACGGATGTTGACGAGGATGTGGAAAACAGGGAACCCTCCTACACCGTAGGTGAGAATGCAAATTGGTGCAGCCACTGTGGAAAACAATATGGAGTTTCGTCAAAAAGTTAAAACTAGAACTACCCTATGATCCAGCAATTGCAAGACTAGATATTTACTCAAAGGATACAAAAATACTAATTCAAAGGTATACATGCACATCAATGTTTATAGCAGCATTATCAATAATCAAATTCTGGAAAAAAACCCAAATGCCCATCAACTGATAAATGGATAAAGGAGATGTGGTGTGTAATTATGTGTATGTATACACACACACACACACACAATGGGAATATTAGTCATCAGAAAGAATTTAATCTTGCCATTTGCAATGATAGGGATAGAGCCAGAGACTATTACGATAAATGACATAAGTCAGTCAGAGAAAGACAAATACCATATGATTTCACTCATATATGGAATTTAAGAAACAAAAGAGATGAACAATAGGGGGAAAACAAGAGAGAGGCAAATCACAAAACAGACTCTCAACCAAGGAGAACAAACACACACATGTGTGTATATATATATATGTGTATATATATATATATATATATATATACACACACACATATATATATATATATATATTTTTTTTTTTTAAGTTTATTTATCTTAAGAGAGACAGAGACAATGAGAGTTGGAGAGGGCAGGGCAGAGCAACAGGGAGGCAGAGAATCCCAAGCTGGTTCTGTACCATCAGCACAGAATCAGCACAGAGCCTGACACCGGACTTGAACTCACAAAACCATGAGATCATGACCTGAGCAAAACCAAGAGCTGGACTTAACCAACTGAACCACCCAGGCACCCTTATATATTTTTTTAATGTTTATTTTTGAGAGAGAGAGAGAGAGAGAGAGAGAATGAGTGGGGGAGGGCAGAGAGAGTGGGCGACAGAGGATCCAAAGCAGGTGCTGTGCTGACAGCAGAGAGCCTGATGTGGGGCTCAAAGTCATGAACCATGAGATCATGACCCGAGCTGAAGTAAGATGCTTAACCAAGTGAGCCACCCAGGTACCCCAATAAGGTAGATGTTTTATCTTCCACTACACGTTTCAATAACACTCCTGTGTAATCAAATCTCAAAAATGTTTAAAGGTCGTAAAGAAAAAAGCAAAAAAGAACATACAAGTAAAAAACGTAAATGGGGGGTGCCTGGGTGGCTCAGGCAGTTAAGCATCTGACTTTGGCTCAGGTCATGATCACACAGCTCGGCTCAGGTCATGATCACACAGCTCGTGAGTTCAAGCTCTGTGTCAGGCTCTGTGCTGACAGCTCAGAGCCTAGAGCCTGCTTTGGATTCTGTGTCTCTGTCTCTCTCTACCCCTCCCCCACTCATGCTCTGTCTCTCTTTCTCTCAAAAATAAACAAACATTAAAAAAATTGTTTTAATGTAAAATGGATCAGTATTATTAATGGTTGGACCTACCTTATATGAAAAGGACTCAGAAAAAGCAAATATTGACATTATGTGCAGATCCTGAATCACTTAACCAAATGTTTCCCCAAAATACCTTCCACAGAACTCTAATCTCTCAGGATACATGTGGAAAAAAATCAGATAACTTTGGGGAATAATGACTCTATATCCAACACCTGCCCCAACTCAGAAGGTCACAGTGCATATAAGCATATCAAAGTTCTAAGAAAGTCCATAATAAAGAAAACTGCTTAATAGTTATTAAACCCACTATTTTCCAAATCGATTTGACCTGGAAATATTATTTTCCCCTAAATATTATTAGTATGCCATAAAACTAATGTTCTGTGAAACATAATTTAGACATGCTAATATAAACCTATGATAGGGGCACCTGGGTGGTTCAGTCGGTTGAGCGTCTGACTTTGGCTCTGGTCATGATCTCGCAGTTTGAGAGTTCAAGCCCCGTGTCAGGCTCTGTACTGACAGCTCAGAGCCTGGAGCCTGCTTCCGATTCTGTGTCTCCCTCTCTCTCTGCCCCTTCCCCGCTCATGCTCTGTCTCTCAAAAATGAATAAATGTCAACAACAAAAAAAATTTAAACCTATGATAAAGCATAACAATACCATTTCTGTTTCTCTTTCAATACTATAAAAAATTTCAAACATACAGAAAAACAGATGATCTCAATGAACATTTAAATTCTCTCTACCTAGGTTCAATAGTTGTTAACATTTTATCATATTTGCTTTGTCTCCTCTTAGTGTTATAAATATTATATCTATAATTTACATATACATAAAGAACAGCAGACACACCAGAAGAGATAGACAGATGGTAGGTAAGTAGGTAGACAGACAGAGTGGGGGGAGAATGGCTGATTTCCCAAATGATCTCAGTTACTTCTCTTCCTGAGACATAGGTAGTCCCCATTTTTTGAGTTTCTACAATATGTAGCCTCTTAATAAATCTTAACTTTGAAGTTACTCATATTTCTTGCAAGAAGGTAAAAAAAAAAAAGCATAAAATAAATTTAAAAATGAAAACAAAATACGAGTCACCAATTTATACAGAATTAAAGTCAATATTAAATTATCCTACAGATCATGTGCTTAGGCATATAAACTTAAAAGCCAAACTGACAAAAAAATTTTGTTTTTCAACAAAGTAAGTACTGATAACACCCCTGGGATCTGCATACATTCAGATCAAATGTTTACACTAACTGTATGATACTTTGTATCAATAATAGTTGTCCCAAAATGATACTTCTAGGTTATCAGAAAGAAAAAATGTTAACAAAAATTCATTAGCCTGTTTAAAAATTTAAGATTATGTTTTTAAAAGGTTTTTATCAAACACATCTAAAATTTAAAAATCCAGCACTCAAAATGTTACTAATCAGCTATCTGAAATCCTCACTCTCCAGGATTATTGGGAAGCCAGATAACTAAGATTTTATCACTTCTAGGAATAACCTTAAAAAGTAAATATTTCAGGGGCGACTGGCTGGCTCAGTTGGTTAAGCGTCTGACTTCAGATCAGGTCATAATCTCACCGTTCGTGAGTTCAAGCCCCCCCATCAGGCTCTGTGCTGACAGCTCAGAGCCCAGAGCCTATTTCCGATTCTGTGTCTCCCCTTTCTCTCTGCCCCTATCCTGCTCACAGTCTGTCTTACTCTCTCTCAAAGTAAATCTTTTAAATCATCTATGAAGTTTTTGTTTTAAAGAATAAGTAAATATTAAGATTTTACAAACATCTAACATACAAAAGGTGTAGACTTCTGAGTTTAGATATACAAAACAGTCCATATTAAAGAATCTTATAAAACTCTCTGAATATTAAAAGTATTATAAAAGTTAACATATCTTAACATTTGGAAATTATAAATACTTCCTTGATAAAATAACCAAATAAGAAAAAACACGCAGTTTCAAAAAGCATAAAGTTAGTACAGGATTTCCACTAACTCTTGAGGTGAACTACAGAAAATGAGAAAATGTTATTATTTTTAATATATTGATTCTTAACTCAATTAGCAAATAAAATAATCAGGTTAATTTTGAAAAACTCAAAAGACAAAATTCATCTTAAAAAGCTTTATATAAATGTGAAAATACATGAATGAAGTTAAACATAAGAAAGGAAATATTTACTAACCTTTATTTCCTAACATCACAGCAAGGTGTAAAGGAGTGTTTCCTAAAATTAAACAAAAATTAAATTAGTGTAAAAACATAGAAAATTGTTATTTAAAAGTGGTTTTAGCTCCTTCAGAAATTTCACTGACAGATTTAAGTAAAATGTGACTGCAAAATGACCCTGTTTATATGGCAAATTCAAAGTCAGAGGATGCCATGATTTCTAAACACAACGTATTCTAAACCAACCCCCACCAAAAAAAAGGATACCCAGTTTGCTTTTGAGATTTCTTCTCTCAAGAGATTTCACAGATTCCTTTCCTGCTAATTTCTCTATCATATCATTCTTTGTTCATTCAGCAAACAATTCAAATACCTACTATATACTCATCTTTGGGGACAGATATCAAAAATACCCAATCCCTCAAGTGGTTCAGAAGTCTTCTGTTAGAGACTGATAGGAAAGTAAATAATTGCTATTATTTATTAGAATAAAAGAGAGTATAGCATGATAATGGAATAAAGAACAGAGCTCCTAATTTTGTCTGTGCAAACAATTAACTATTAAAGAGGGACCATGTTGAAATAAGTCTTGAATGGGTTAAAAATTTATAGGCAAATGAAGCAACTCACTATTATACTGTGTTAAAAACAATTTAAAAATTAAAAACAATTCCCCCAAATTACATTCAAATGCAAGAACAGTTCATACTTCGCAAACAACAAAAACAACAAAAAATGTTTATGGCCAGTGGGGGTAAAGAGAATAGTAAATAATGAAATTGGTAAGATAAGCAAAAGGCTACACTATGAAGTTTGTATATATCCTTTTAGTTGATGTTATACAATGACTAATTTAATTTCAAAATGATACCCTAAGCCACACTAGTAGCCTAAAAACCTCTTGATTATTAAAGAAAGAAAACCTATAGTAATATTTGCAAATAAAGTTACTAAATAAAATTTGTGTATACTAATTTTCAGATTCAGTATTAGCATTTTTACAGAAGGCACCACATGAACAATTTTTGCCTATAAAATGAGCTGCACACTTATCAAGAAATCATATACAGCATAAAACAAGATTTAACTACTTGTTCTAAAAACCTTATATATGATCTAAAGCACCTGGGTGGCTCAGTAGGTTAGGTGTCTGACTCTTGATTTTGGCTCAGGTCATGATCTCATAGTAATGAGATGGAGCACCAGGGATGGGCTCCACACTGGGTGTGGAACCTGCCTGAGATTCTCTCTCCTACTCCCTCTGCCCCTCCCCTGCTTGACCATCACGCACGCACACATGTGCTCTCTCTCTATCCAAAAGAAAAAATCTTTCTTATTTATTTTGAGAGACAGAGAGAATACACACACGCACAAGCAGGGGAGAGGCAGAGGAGAGAGAGTGAGAGGGAACCCTAAGCAGGCTCCGTGCTGCCAGCACAGAGCCCAATGCGGGGCCCTATCCTACAAACCAGGAGATCATGACCTGAGCCAAAATCAAAAGTTGGATGTTCAACCAAGTGAGCCACCCAGGCGCCCCCCCAAAAAATTTTAAAACCTTGTATATGATCTATCCCATTCTCTTAGTTTGACACAACCTGTCCAGATGGTTAAGACACAGACACACACAGACACACACACACAATCTTTTGCTGAATAAAAGCACAGTGGAATAAGAACTGTCTGTAAAGATAGCCAGATAGTATTTTGCGCAAAATTTAGAAGTTTAATAAATTCAATAAACTTAAATTTTCTCTATAAGTAATTTTACAAAACAAAAACCTGGACTACAGTAAATTTCTTAGTCTTCACTGTTAGGAACAACAACAACAAAAAGACAGATTTGGGGACATAATTCACATTATATTTTCCCAAAATAAAATTTCCACTAGCAACTAGGCAATCTACTCCCCAGTTTTCATACCTCATAACTAATTTTACTTGAGATATGGAAACCTCTATAATACACGTTGTTTTGTTTTGTTTTGTTTTTAAGTTTATTTATTTCAAAAGAGAGTGAGTCAGGGAGGGGCAGAGGGAAGGAGAGAGAATCCCAAGCAGGCTCTGTCTGCACTGTCAGAACAGAGCCCAATGTGGGGCTTGAACCAAACAACCATGGGATCACAACCTGAGCCGAAGTCAGATGCCCAACCTACTGAGCCACCCAGGTGCCCCACATTGTTAATAATCATACACTGAAGCATGTCCCCAGATAAGAAGTTTTGCTCACAACACTATTTAAGAAGTAAACATTATGAGTTGCCAAGTTACTGGCATAGGCTATTTTCCAAAAAAACAAACCAGTTCTCCAAAAATTCCAGACCTTTTAGGGAGCTAGCAATCTTCTTTTATGCTATTATCTAGTCCTATGAGGTTTTATTTTTATCTTATAGAGTCAATATTCATTTAGATTTACTTACCATTTTTGCTGCTCTTCATTCCTTCCTTCATCTCCAACCTTCCATTAGAATTTTTCTTCTACTCAAAACATATCCTTCAGGATTACCTTTAGTGATAGTTTGATAAGTGATTTCCCTCAGGTTTTTGTTTGTAAATGTATATTCAACTTCAATCTTAAAAGGATATTATACTGAGTATATAATTATTGATTGGATGCTATTTTTTCCTCACATTCTACGTGGTCTTATGGTTTCCTTTTTTGTTGAGAAGCCAGCCATAGAACTTTCTACTGCTCCTTTGAAAGTAATGTGACGTTTCTGGCTGCACTTATGTGTATGTTTTGTTTTGTTTTTCAAATTAATCAGCCTTTTCACTCCAGTGTGGATTCCTTTGTTTATTCTACTTGGGTTGGACTTGTTGAATACCTGAATCTGTGTCTTTCACAAACTTTGTAAAATTCTTAGCAAGTATCTTTCCAAATATTGCTTTAGTTCCATTTCCTCTCTTCTCTCTTGGGTTCAATTAATGTAAAACTTCTTACCCTTTCTATTTAAAAAAAAATTTTTTTTTAATGTTTCTATTTATTTTTGAGACAGAGAGAGACAGAGCATGAGCAGGGGAGGGGCAGAGAGAGGGGGAGACACAGAACCCGAAGCGGGCTCCAGGCTCTGAGCTGTCAGTACAGAGCCCGACGGGAGACTCAAACCCACAAACTGTGAGATCATGACCTGAGCCGAAGTCAGACACTCAACTGACTGAGCCACCCAGGCACCCCTTACCCTTTCTATTTTTTTTAAAAACTTCTTTCCCTTTCCATTTTTCATTAAAGATATTTTCTTCTAACCTATTTCCAACATCACGAATTCTTTTTCAGGGTCTAAAACTGTTAGTAAGCCTATTTATTTAGTTTTAAATTCCAGTTATTACATTTTTCCATTTGAGAATTTTTATTTAGCTCATTTTCTTTCTTTTTTAATTTTTTTATTGTTTATGTTTGAGAGAGAGAGAAAGACAGAGAGCAAGCAGGAACGGGCAGAAAGAGAGGGAGACACAGAATCAGAAGCAGGCTCCAGGCTCTGAGCTCTCAGGACAGAGCCTGATGCAGGGCTAGAACTCACAGACCGCGAGATCATGACCTGAGCTGTAGTCAGCTGCCCAACCAACTGAGCCACCCAGGCGCCACTGGCTCATTTTCAAATATGTGATTTCAATTTTTATAGTTTCCAGTTCTCTGCTAAAATATTCAAACTGATCTCTTATCCCCCAAGAACATAATAAATGTTGTTATTTAAAGCCTCTAATAATACTTACAATAAATGAAGTTCTGATGGGCTTCTTTTAATTCCTCCCCCCGAAACCCCAGTTTTCATCATGTTGTTCAGTTTCCTTATAATGTTGGTCATCTTTAATTATAAATGATTTTAATTTTTTATTTTTTTATTTTAGAGAGAGCATGAGTGGGAGAGAGGGGCAGAGAGAAACAGAGACACACAGAGAGAGAGAGAGAGAGAGAGAGAGAGAGAGAGAGAGAAAGAATCCTAAGAGGGCTCCACACTCAGCATGGAGCCCAACGCAGGCATTGATCCCACAAGCTTGGGATCATGACCTGAGCTGAAATCAAGAGTTTGAAGCTCAACCAACTGAGCCACCCAGGCATCTCTAATAATATACTGGATATAGTATTTAATGAGCTCTCTCTATAAAAATTCGAAGCATAAGAAACAAACCACCCAGATACTTTCATTTGCTTTTCACATGTGTCCGGAACTACTAGACTTCATTAATCCAGGGACTGACATTTTTTCTGGCCCTCATAATGACACAAAGTTGTGCTTCAGCCTCCATCAGAGTTGATTTACTTTCAGTTCACCCTTATTCCTAAGGTGCAGTTCTTCAAGTTACATGCTAAAAGAGCAGAGTACTAAAGAGATATTCACACTTAGTAGGCACTGGCCTCCACCTCTGGTCCTCTTACCTCAGTGAGGCCATCAAAAGTGCTGCTCAGCCTCTTAACTACTTCTTTTGGCTTTACAAAAGCTACTGGGGCAAAATAACCTAAAATGGGAGGCTTAAATCTTTGGATTTCCATCTTCTGCCAGAACTTGGCCCAGTAATTACTTCCTACCTTGTTAGATTTCCAATAACCTTAAGTTAAATATTTGATTCTTATTTGTTTCTAAGGAAGACTAATCCTAATCTAGTCCATCATTACTAGAGGCAGAAATGATACTTGAATTTTATTTCTTAACTTTTCTCCATATCTTTAATACTATGCCTTCTATTCTTTGGTACTATTAATGCATAAAAATGAGATAACTTTATGAGCACTAATGATCATAACTTCAATCAAAATATAATTATTCTTAGTACTTTTAAATCATTCTTATCTCAAGTTCAATTTTATCAGTAACTAATCTTTCCATTCATAATCTTTGCCATTGACTCAGCCATAAATTTTCCATTTTTTCCAATCTCCTTTAGATGTGTCTGTAAAAGTCTTTTCCCTTCCTTTTAGTAGATGCCATAGCTACTATTTTTAGACCCAGCTAGAATACTATTTCAGGGAAAGGCACAATTCCCACCTGGGACTGACTGACTTTCTTTCTTTTCTTTCTTTCTTTCTTTCTTTCTTTCTTTCTTTCTTTCTTTCTTTCTTTCTTTCTGTACTAGAAAATTATTTTCTGCATTTTTATTTTGGTGCTAGAACTGGTTGGGAAGACTGTCTTTTGCTGCTGGAACCACAATGTTTTAAGGTGGTTCTCATATTGTCTACCACCTCAGTTACTGGTTCTAAATCAGGGACAATTTTGTGCCAAGGGAACAGTTGGCAATGTCTGGCACATTTCTTGTCAAAACTGAGGAGTGAGGGTGCTAATGGCATCTAGAAAGTAGAGGCCAAGGATACTGCTAAATACCTTACAATGCACTGGACAATTTCATCCCACAAATAATTCTCTGGCACAAAATGTCAAGAGCAGAGGCTAAAAAACTGAAATAGATAAAGCCCAACTGCAAAAGGAAAAAAATGGAGCTTTACCTAATAGCAAAGCTAAGAGATTATTAGAAAAAGAAAAAAAATTTTAAAAAGTCCTCACAACACTGCAGGAGATCCGGATACATACAAACCCAAGATTAGCTCTTACTCTATCACTTTCAGTTATACGAATCAAGAAATACCTTTGGGCTTAATCTAGTTTGCAGTGAGTTTCACTTGCAATGGCAAAAACCATTACTAATACAATAAAAGAATACAAAGCCTTATTTGACATAATCACAGTTTGGGAAATTTCTATTTTTTAAAAGTGCTTTTGCTTTTTATTCTGTCTTTATCTGGGCTTTTAAAATGGGGGGCGCCTGGGTGGCTCAGTCAGTTGAGCATTCGACTTTGGCTCAGGTCATGATATCGTGGTTTATGAGTTCAAGCCCCATGTTGGGCTCTTGTGCTGACGTCTCAGAGCCTGGAGCTGCTTCAGATTCTGTGTCTCCCTCTCTCACTCACGCTCTCTCTCTCTCTCAAAAATAGAAACACATTAAAAAATAAATAAATAAAATGGCATTTATTTTCTTCAAGTAACACAGAATATAGACAGATTTTAAATTCTATTTGCAGTAAAATTTACACCTTTTTAGAAAATACTTTTAAACTTAACATTTATCTAACAGTCAAAAAATAGACCATACATTTGATTCCCTTTTACAAAAAATGAAGAAATTAATGCTTTTATTTCTCATCTCCATTTTTGTTTCACTAATTTAATCAATAGTTATAAACCTTTTTCTTACCCTTTATAGAATATATGTCTTAAATTTTGAAGCAAAAGATTTTTATTTTTTTTTTGGCAATTTGCTGTCAAGATTGTAATCATATTTACTATGATTATTAGATTTCATCTATGGTACATTTAAGTGGTTTCAATGTTCACTATCAACGCTTTTCTGACACAACTCCTCCTTTCTTGGGTTAATCATGTAAATTCATCTCTTATGATTTGGGATATTTCTTTGAATAATACTTTTCAGGAATGATAGCATGGTGGTTAATCTATTTTCTAGAATGTTATTGTTGCTTTCACAAATGAATACCTGACTAGAAAGAATTCTACAGTTAGAGGATGTTACAGCAAGTATGATCTAATATTGCAGAGGTCTGAGGCCAAACTGACATTCATTTGTTCAATAGCAATCTGTGCTCTTTACTTATATATGTATAGAATTCTTCATTAAAATTTAAAATATCACCAAGATATACAGAATCTCTTTTCATTAATTTTCTATGAGTTGTAACTTTGGAGTCTGAACCAATTTTAGATCAAAAGATGTTTTTCTTCTTTACTTATAGCTTTCAGTATTGCCTCTGTTCTAGTTATTATTTTATTATCTGAAAATACATATTACTCATCAAATGAAATCTACAGAGGTATAACTCTGTATTTATAACTTATCCCTCATTAATTTTTCTTTTTCCTCTACAGTCTGTTTTCAAATTATTTTTTTTTTACATCATTCATTTAATTTTCTATACTGTCAAGCCTTTACTTAACAGTATCTTCAGGATACTTTGATGACACTTCTTTTAAATGAGTATTTTTCAAAGACTATCAAATGACTTTTTTTTCCTGCTCATCCATCCTGGAATGAAGATTTATTCAAATCTAGTATGGGAAAAAGACAATCAGACTTCCCCCACTTTCCTCTCAGTTCATTCAAAAAATGAACCAAAGTAAAAAACCCTTTCTAAACTCTGAAGCTAAAAGAACAAGCTGATATCTAAGCACTTTCCTGTGACACTCTAATACTCTAGATAAAATGAAGAGTATCAGATAGTTGAGAGACAGAGGAGTTGTTACATAGAAATCAAAGATAAAAATAACAGTGCAAGACATATTCCTAAAACCATAAAATTATCGATGAAAGAAATTAAATAATACCTAAATAAGCAGAAAGACATCCTGAAGTCATGGATTTAAATACTGGTAAAATGACAATACTCCCCAAATTGGTCTATAATTTTAAAACGATCTCCATCAAAATCCCAACTGGCTTTTTTGAAGAAACTGACAAGCTGATCCTAAAGTTCATATAAAAATTCAGAGTACCCAGAATATATAAAACAATAAAACCAAAACAGTATGTACTTGCATAAAGACACTCCTAAATATCAACAGATCAATCATACCATACACAAAAATTAATTCAAAATAGATCATGGACAGGCGGCACCTGGGTGCCAGTCAGTTAAGCGTCCGACTCATGATTTAGGCTCAGGTCATGATCTCATGGTTCATTAGTTTGAGCGCTATGTAGGGCTCCACAAGACAGCACAAAGCCTGCTTAGGATTCTCTTTCTCCTTCTCTCTCTGCCCCTCCCCTGCATGCATTTCTCTGTCTCTCTCTCTCTCTCAAAAATAAATTTAGGGGCACCTGGGTGGCTCAGTTGGTTAAGCGTCCAACTCTTGGTTTTGGCTCAGGTCATGATCTCCTGGTTAGTGAGTTTGAGCCCCATGTTGAGTTCTGTGTTGACATCAAGGAGCCTGCTTGGTATTCTGTCTCTCTCTCTCTCTCTCTCTCTCTCTCTCTCTGCCTCTCCTCTACTCTCTCTCTCTCTCTCTCTCTCTCTCCCAAAAATAAATAAATAAACATTTTTTTTAAATAAATTAAAAAAAATAGATCATGGACCTAACTATAAGAGCTAAAACTATTAAAACCCTTGGAAAACAAAACAAAACAAAGGAGTAAATCTTTGTGACCTTGAATTAGGTAATGACTTCTCAGATACATCAAAAGCACAGCACAAAAGCAAAAATAAATTGGCTTTCATCAAAATTAAAATGATTTTTGCTCCAAAGAATGGCATCAAGAAAGTGAAAAGAGAACCTAGGGAGGAAAATATTTTGCAAATTATAAGTTTGATAGTATCCAGATATATAAAGAACTCTTACAACTAAATAATTTAAAAACCCCAATTTAAAAACAGGAAAGGATCTGAATAGCTGTTTCTCTAAAGAAGATACACAAATGGCCAATAAGCACACGAAAAGATGCTCAAAATCATTAGCCATTAAAATGAGATACAACTTTACATTCACTAGGATGGTTATAATCAAAAAGACATAACACAAGTATTGGCAAGGAGAAGAAATTGAAATAAATCCTCATACAAAGTAAAATACTTTGAAAAACACAGTTACCACATGGCCCAGCCAAAGGTATATATCCAAGAAAATGAAAACATGTTCACACAAAAGATTCCATACAAATGTTGATAGCGGTGTTATTCATAATAGTCAAAAAGTAGAAACAACTCAAATGTCCATTAACTATAAATAAAATAAGGTACATCTATGCAATGGAATATTATTTGGCAACAGAAAGGAATAAAGTTCTGATACATGCTGTAATATGGATGAACCTTGAAAACAATGTGCTAAGTGAAAGAAGCCAGTCATAAAGACCATATATTGTGATTCCATTTATATGAAATGTCTAGAATAATCAAATCTATAGAGAATGCAGATTAGTGGCTATCTAGGGCTGAGGCAAATGGTGGGGGGGGGAGGAGGAAGTAAAAGGTCAAGTGTACAGGACTTCTTCTTAGGGAATGAAAATGTTCTCAAATTGTGGTGATGGCTACAGAACTTTGAATGCAACAAAAACCATTTAACTGTACAATTTAAATGGTTCAAATGTATGGTATGTGAATAATATTACAATATGCTGCTTAAAAATAAATAGAAGATAAATGGGGGATAAGTAAGGTTGCTAGAATTGCAGCAAATATTTATTCATGTCCCTAACGATTTTAAAAGCAAAAGTCTTCCTTACAAAAGCCTTTGTACTGGACATCTTATTTTACCTAAAGAATCATCACCCAGGTATGTCGCCTGACTAAAATAAGCTTACTTGCCCACTTGCTTCTTTGATGTGAATATTTCTAAGATACTAGAAATAGCTTTATTATTTTTCTCCTGCTATAATCCTAAGGATAGCAATAAATGAAGGCAAAAAGAAGGGGTAGGCTTATTGTAGGGCACAAACTTGCCATCTGTTTCCCATATAGATACATTCTCATCCTCTAATTCAGGGATATGACATAAAGTTTTATTAGAATATAACCACCTGCTGATTGTTTATGAATTGTTGATAGCTACTCTTCTTTAAATTAAAAAAAATTAATATAATTTATTATCAAGTTATTGTCAATGTATACATACACCATATACAGTGTGCTCTCGGCTTCAGGAGTAGATTCCCGTGGTTCATCGTTTACGTACAACACCCAGTGCTCATCCCAACAAGTTCCCTCCTCAATATCCATCACCCATTTTCTCCTCTCCCTCACCCCCCTCCATCAACCCTCAGTTTGTTCTCTGTATTTAAGAATCTCTTCTGATTTGCCTCCCTCTCTGTTTGAAACTATTTTTTCCCCTTCCCTTACCCCATGGTCTTCTGCTAAGTTTTTCAAATTCCACATATGAGTGAAAACATATGATATCTATCTTTCTCTGACTAACTTATTTCATGTAGCATAATACTCTCCAGTTCCATCCATGTTGTTGCAAATGGCAAGATTTCATTCTTTCTCATTGTTGATGGCTACTTTCACACAACAGATGGTAAGGCCTGCAAGCCTATATTTACTATCTTGCACTTTTAAAAAAAAATTTTAATGGAAGTATAGTTCACACACAATGTTTCAAGTATATAACAGAGTGATTCAACAACTGTATAACTATCTTGCCCTTTAATTATGTATGCAGACCCCTGCTCTGATCAGCAAGGGTTTCATGTCATATTGCATTGCTTCCACGATAGAACACCTGTCAGTCAATATAATTTCTATATATAATCACATATTACTATTATTAAAATTTTTTCTCATAATCTAGTTTACTTAATTCTAGAGTCATTATTATATTTTAATGTAAATTAGAAGTTCAAAGGTTCTGTTATTTTTCCCAACATTTTACCCAGAGACAAAATCCATTCATCTTCACTTAAGATTTACTGAGCATTACTATGTTCTAGGCATAGTGCTAGATATTAAAGAGTCAACCATTAGGATTAGAAATAATTCTTGCACTCAAGGAGCTTATGTTAACAAAAGAGAGCAGAAAAACAGAAAATGAGACAAAACAGATTATGATAGGTGTTCAGAAAAATAACAAAGAGCTAAGACAAAAATTAATAAAGGGATACATAACTTTCTGATTCTTCAGGCAGGAAAACCTCTCTAATGAGATAATGTTTAAAATGAGATCTTAAAGAGGAGTAGAAACTAAGAAATCAAAGAATAAGAAGAAAAGCATTACAGTCAGAGACCAGGAATAACCTGGCATATTCAAGGAACTAAAAGAAAACAAGTATTGCCAGAAAAGAAAAAAAAAAGAGACATTTGTACAAAAGATTATATCAGAGAAGCAGGCAAGGGCCAGATCATGTGAGGCTCTATAACTATGGTAAGAAATATGAACTTACTTTTTAGTGGAGAAGGCACTAAAGAATCTTGAACAGGGACATGACATGATACAAATGACATTCCAAGATCACTCTTGTTACCATACAGAGAAAGGAAGGAAGGGGGACATGGGACCAGATATGAGTCCAGTGTAGCATTCCAAGTGAAAAAAAATAAAAATTGTGTTCAAAATGGTGGCAATGGAGACAGAAAGTAGAATGATGCAAAATAACCTGTTAATTAGATATGCGTGGATAGGAGGAGGAGGTGAGATAAAGAATGATCCCAATAATTGAGGCTTGAGCAACCAGATAATTAATGATGTGATTTAATAAAGGACTGGATGGCCAGGTAGGAGGGGATAAGGTGGAAAATAATAATAATAACATTTTGACAAATGAATTTTGAAGTATCTCTGAGATTCCCAAGTGGAGATAATTATAAAATATGGGAACTCCAAGAAGTCTAGATTGGAGGTATATGCAAATTTGACAGTAAAAAAAGAGACATTTAAAATCAAACATAGAAATTTGTGAATATCCACTTTTGCCCTAATAGTATAAAAGGTAATAATAGTTATCTTTCTTCACTTCTCTATCTTCCAGGAGAAAAAAAAAAGGACCATGTTCTAAATGGTGACAAGAAGAAAACAAGGCACTGATAACACCAGTTGCTATTAAGAAGGGTAACTGAGTGGGTAAAGATGAGTGGGAGGCAAACTATTTTTACAATGTATCTTTTACATCTTTTTATAATTTTGTAGCATGTGAATGTAATAACTATTCAAAAAACTACACAAATTAAGGAGAACTTACCAGAGTCTAGACAGAGCACCTAGGTAAAGAAAGCAGGCCTTTATGCACCTACATTATTACTCTATTTTCTTAAGCTTTCAAGGAAAATAAAGGTGAAAGGGCAAAAGCATCAGTACCTACTGATGTTTACAAACTAAAATTACTGTAACAAGTTTAAATTAATCACATTTTTAGAAGATTTATGAACTAGAAATGACTTTGCATTCAACTATCCAATCCCTCTCATTTTATAGGTAAATACATAATCAGAAATAATATATTCTAATTAAAGATACCAAACATCATGCTTTGACTTCAATATTTTAAAAGCAAATCATCATCATTTTTTCATCATACTCCTTCTCTAGCCAACACTGGATTTGCTTTATTGGCCAAGTATGCCATGAAACTAAGTGCTCAAATGTCCTAGTTAAGCTTCATCGACTATCCTTTCAGTTTTCTAAGACCTCAACCTGCTGCTTAAGCTAATTTGTTACATAAAAGATACTAAAAACTTAAAATAACCTTCTGCCAATTTTCCACAATGTAGTTTTTAAATCTGAAATCCGATGCTGTGGTTCTAACTTGGTAAATAAACTGAATTCTGTTCTGTCAAATGTATAAAAAATATTCCAGTAACATTAAGACCACAGCAGTGCTAAAGTATGCAAATTATCAACCAAAAGGCTAGATTTACAGGGCATCTATTGTATGTGCCCAGTACTGTACTATATATACTTCATAAACCTTATCTTACCCCAATACCCTGTGAGACAAATATTATTCCTATTTTGCAGGTAAGAAGAATAAAGCTAACAGTAGTTAATTTCCTAAAATTATATATCTAGAAATTGTATGAGTCATGACTCTGAAATCTGTATGCTAATTTTTTACTAAACCAACAGTTTTCAAACTTTTTGTCTCAAGATCCCATTTATACTCTTAAAGATCTTGGGGCACCTGGGTGGCTCAGTCAGTTAAGCATCCTACTCTTGATTTCAGTTCAGGTGATGGTGTCATGGTTCGTGAGTTCAAGCCCCGCATGGGGCTCTGCACTGACAGTGTGGATCTTGCTTGGGGTTCTCTCTCTTTCCCTCTCTCTGCCCCTCCCTTGCTCGCTCACTCTCTCTCAAAATAAATAACTTAAAATGAAATCTTATTAAAAAAAAGAATTATTAAAGATCTTTTTTTTAAAAAAAAAGATCTTTTATGTGGATTATTTATATGGACAAAACTATCGATATTTACCATATTAGTAAATTAAAATTAAATGTAGAATTTTATTAATTTTAAAATTACAATCACTCTATTACAAACTAATAAAATTTTTTATGAGAAAAATAATTGCATTTTCCAAAACAAAAAAAAAAATAAATGACAGGAATGGTGCTATTTTAAACTCTTTAATTAAAAATTAAAATCAATTTCTTTAATGTCTGGCTTAATAGAAGACACTAGATTTTTATAATTATTTCTGTATTCAATAATGTGTAAATTTTGCTTTGGTCTGAAGAAAACCTACGTTCAGAAGCTACGCAGTTGAAAAAAAGGAGGGGTATTTTAATAGCCTTTTTAAATAATTGGAGGTGCTCTTTGCTACTATACCAAAACTCAGTGGTCATTTCTTTTTTTTTTTTTTTTTTTTTTAATATTTATTTATTTTTGAGAGAGATAGAGAGACAGAGCAAGAGCAGGGGAGGGACAGAGAGATAGGGAGACACAGAATCCAAAACAGGCTCCAGGCTCTGAGCTGTCAGCACAGAGCCCAATGCGGGCCTCAAACTCACAAACTGTGAGATCATGACCTAAGCCAAAGTCGGATGCTTTACCAACTGAGCCACCCAGACACCCCAGTAAGTAGTCATGTCCTAAAGGTTAGCTGCAATGTGAAATCTAAAACTGTATCAATAAACTTTTTGCATTGAGTTATACTGAAACCCATTGGTTTCTCTTGTACTTTAAATGGATCTTTTACATGATTTTGAAACATCATGCTCTGATCATCTGAAAAATACCAGTTGATTGAGTTATGCAGATCTTCCAAATATCAACATATTTCATTATACAAAGAAAAAAAAATCAAAATACCATCAATCCAACCAAAAAAGTCTTTGGATCCTGGAAAACTGTCAAACTTAAAGTGACAAAGACAAGTTTCCCAAATTGTAATTTTTGATCCAAAGTCTGAATTTCTTCATTGGCAATAAATACTACCAATTGTCTTCTGTGAAGTCACAGGCTAACTTCATTCACTTTCCAGAAAAGTGTCTGCCAAGTATCTAAATTGGAAAAACCATAGTTTGTCTGGAAGCTGTTCTTTCAAGTAAAAATGGTGTTCTATGACAAAAGCTGCTAGTTTGGCTTACAACTCAAAGAACTATACAAATGTTTTCCCTTATTTTCTCTTCAGTATGCAGAAGAGCATCATGAAAAATCTGTATTATGTCACAAAGAATATCAAAAAGATATGTACTCAAGATTAAGACTTGATTAATCATTTCTACAGCTTCAACAAAGACATTAAGTGAAACCGGCTTTTTTTTTTTTTAACTCGAATATGTGGCATACGCATTATGTGACTACACAGTAAATACCAGCAAGTTTGGTCTTTGATTCATACTCAGGTTCTGATAACTTTACCCACCACTGCTTTTGTGACATCAGCAAAAGTGTCAGCACAGTGAAAAAGGCAGCAATGACTTGGTATTATTACAAAAATAGTTTTGATTTCACCCACTCCCTAATTAGGGAGAAAACAGGAAGCTCCAGCTTCTAGACACCTTCAAATCCCATCCGAGCAAGCATTAAAAAGGGGGAATTCCTGTATTTTCTCTCATAAACAGTACTATACTACTAAAACTCACACACACATAATATTAGACTCCAAACCAGGTCTACTTTTTCCTTATTTCCACAGCTACCCCTAGTTACAATAGCATGTTAAATTGACCCTTGCCCATCCAAGTTTTGCTTCATATAGCAGCAGATGGAGCCTTTTAAAATCAGATTGTGTTACTTCTCTGCTCAAAATCCTCACTTCCTATTTACTCAGAGTAAAAGCCAAAATCCTTTTGGTCTACAAAAGCTCCACAGGCTTAACCCCCTCTACTACCTCTCAAGTCTCCTATCTCCTACCACTCTCCCCTGTACCAGTCACAGTTGGCCTTCCTTCTACCCCTTTGAACATGGGGCTTTTATGTTTGTTATTCTCGATCTGAAACTGTTCTGCCAGATATCTGCCCCCTAATTTTCTTTAGGTACTGCTGCAACCCCTGCACCTAAAATACTGTCACATAGTAGGAGCTCAGTATGTATCTGTTAAATGAAGGAAAGAATGAACAAAGAGAAGAAAAAATAAATAATTATAAAGAATCATTAGAATGGTGCTAAAATCGGAGCGCCTGGGTGGCTCAGTCAGTTGGGCATCCAACTTCAGCTCAGGTCATGATCTCACAGCTTGTGAGTCGAGCCCCATGTCGGGCTCTGTGCTGATAGCTCAGAGCCTGGAGCCTGCTTCAATTCTGTGTTTCCCTCTCTCTCTGCCCCTACCCTGCTTGTGCTCTCTGTCTCTCATAAATGAATAAACGTTAAAAATTAAAAAAAAAAAAAAAAGAATGGTGTTAAAATCTGGTTTTAACTTTCCAAAAAGCATTCAATCACAGAACAATGCAGGTTTCCACATGATTCTCTATGAAAGCCAATCAAAGGATATATGTGCTAAAGAGGATATTCAACACAGCATATAGGTGTTTTTACAGAATTCAGTATAGTACTGAGTAAGAGAGCACATGCATTAACATGCCTGATAAATACTTACAGCCAAGAATCAAAACACACTACACCAGTAGATCAAAGATGACTTCTATGAGAGTCAAATAAACGTAACCCTTTAGAAGACTGACAGTATAAATTCAAGTATCAGATAAAAACCTCAACTGAAGTACTATCTAAACCTCAGGAACAAGAATGTCTTCTGCTGGAAGACACTTAACATGAAAACCGAGAGTAAGATATTGGTATCAATGGGTATTACTATTAAATGAGCCTTCAGAGTTAAAAACAGTTTCAAATGCAGTCTCCCATTCAAGACTACAATACCCCACCCAAGGGGTAGATATTATTATATCTTCTTATTTCAGTAGTCAAGCAAATAGAATTTCATAAAAACCTCTTTGTAGAGAAGTGTGGCCTCAAACTAAGATCTAATTCCAAATATAGAGATGGCCTCCTAGTTTTGCAGATCATCTTTGAGGTTTCAACAAGAGTAGCAGGCTCAAGAACAGATGAAATTCAACCAAGCCATACAGTTAAACCTAATATATCCTGATAACAAACACCATTCATAATCTTCAAACAGAAAGAAGACCTTTTTTCTTTTTCCTACCCTCAGCAATATCAGTCTTGCTCTAATAAAACTAAGGTTCCATCTGTCCCCCAATGAAATAAATAGTATATGAACAGGAACATGTTGTTTGACTACCCAGCCCTCACTCAATTTTTGAAGAACTATGTTCATTTTCTAGAATCCAAAGCATCCTGACAATTATATTATACTCCACATTAGATTTCTATGACTTAAGAATGACATTAACTTGCGACAGACTGCCTAGAATTCAATTCTTCAAGGACTCCTCCAGAATTCTCCTACCTTATTGAGGATGCAAAGGACACAACATGAAATAACTGCTCATTTCTGCTTCCTTTTTTTTTGCCAAAGCTGAAAGATCAGGGATTCCTGCTCCTATTATAGTTCAGTACAGGAAAGGGGAGAAGAGGACTCGTTCTTCCCTCTTATGAGGTAGCTCTGCAGATGTGTTCACATAACAATTCTAAGTATCAAGTCACATTCTAATACTTATAACAATGCCATCAACAAACATAGCCACTTAACCCAAGGACAGTCCTACGCTGTTGGGAGATGCATATGGGGGAAGAGAGGTAAGAGGAAGGTCATATTCACATAGACATGAAGATCAACTGAATCAACCCTGACAGATCAGTGAAATGACAGATTTCACTGCCACTCCACCTTCATGCCAAGTGAAGGTACATGACGCTTTAATGGATTATCTTGGGCCTCCAAAAAGTACTTCACTTTTTTTTTCTAAGAGACACTGAGGTTTGCCTTTCAAAAACAAAGTCCAGAAAACACCACAAAACACAGGAGAAAAATACAAAGTTATTGCTGTTCTTTTAAAGATGTGCCAGCATTTTAACCTTCTTGGCTAAAACTGTTCATCTAACACTTAATTCTAAAATTTTTTTGAAAGCCAAGTGTAGCTTTATAGTCACCTCTTCTCAAACAGACATAAAATGCAATATTTTCTTGCATCACCCATCATAAAGATTTTAGTGACAAAAACAAAGCAGAGAAAATAATATCAAAATGAAATTTAAAGATTTATATAGAATAAACCAAAACAAACACACCATACAGGCATCAAATTATCCTATTGCCTCAATTCCCAAACATATGTTTTTAATCTTTCTGATGTTTTAAATTCCCTGTCTGATGAATAGACACTTCTCCAAAGAAGACATCCAGATGGCCAACCGACACATGAAAAAATGCTCAACGTGTCTACAAGAGACTCATTTTAGATCTGAGGACACCTTTAGATTGAGAGTGAGGGGATGGAGAACTATTTATCATGCTCCTGGAAGCCAAAAGAAAGCTGGAGTAGCCATACTTATATCAGACAAACTAGACTTTAAATTAAACGCTGTAACAAGAGATGAAGAAGGGCATTATATAATAATTACAGGGTCTATCCATCAGGAAGAGCTAACAATTATAAATGTCTATGCGCCGAATACCGGAGCCCCCAGATACATAAAACAATTACTCATAAACATAAGCAACCTTATTGATAAGAATGTGGTCATTGCAGGGGACTTTAACACCCCACTTACAGAAATGGATAGATCATCTAGACACACAGTCAATAAAGAAACAAGGGCCCTGAATGATACATTGGATCAGATGGACTTGACAGATATATTTAGAACTCTGCATCCCAAAGCAACAGAATATACTTTCTTCTCGAGTGCACATGGAACATTCTCCAAGATAGATCATATACTGGGTCACAAAACAGCCCTTCATAAGTTTACAAGAATTGAAATTATACCATGCATACTTTCAGACCACAATGCTATGAAGCTTGAAATCAACCACAGGAAAAAGTCTGGAAAACCTCCAAAAGCATGGAGGTTAAAGAACACCCTACTAACGAATGAGTGGGTCAACCAGGCAATTAGAGAAGAAATTAAAAAATATATGGAAACAAACGAAAATGAAAATACAACAATCCAAACGCTTTGGGACACAGCAAAGGCAGTCCTGAGAGGAAAATACATTGCAATCCAGGCCTATCTCAAGAAACAAGAAAAATCCCAAATACAAAATCTAACAGCACACCTAAAGGAAATAGAAGCAGAACAGCAAAGGCAGCCTAAACCCAGCAGAAGAAGAGAAATAATAAAGATCAGAGCAGAAATAAACAATATAGAATCTAAAAAAACGGTAGAGCAGATCAACGAATCCAAGAGTTGGTTTTTTGAAAAAATAAACAAAATTGACAAACCTCTAGCCAGGCTTCTCAAAAAGAAAAGGGAGATGACCCAAATAGATAAAATCATGAATGAAAATGGGATTATTACAACCAATCCCTCAGAGATACAAACAATTATCAGGGAATACTATGAAAAATTATATGCCAACAAATTGGACAACCTGGAAGAAATGGACAAATTCCTAAACACCCACACTCTTCCAAAACTCAATCAGGAGGAAATAGAAAGCTTGAACAGACCCATAACCAGCGAAGAAATTGAATCGGTTATCAAAAATCTCCCAACAAATAAGAGTCCAGGACCAGATGGCTTCCCAGGGGAGTTCTACCAGACGTTTAAAGCAGAGATAATACCTATCCTTCTCAAGCTATTCCAAGAAATAGAAAGGGAAGGAAAACTTCCAGACTCATTCTATGAAGCCAGTATTACTTTGATTCCTAAACCAGACAGAGACCCAGTAAAAAAAGAGAACTACAGGCCAATATCCCTGATGAATATGGATGCAAAAATTCTCAATAAGATACTAGCAAATCGAATTCAACGGCATATAAAAAGAATTATTCACCATGATCAAGTGGGATTCATTCCTGGGATGCAGGGCTGGTTCAACATTCGCAAATCGATCAACGTGATACATCACATTAACAAAAAAAAAGAGAAGAACCATATGATCCTGTCAATCGATGCAGAAAAGGCCTTTGACAAAATCCAGCACTCTTTCTTAATAAAAACCCTTGAGAAAGTCAGGATAGAAGGAACATACTTAAAGATCATAAAAGCTATTTATGAAAAGCCCACAGCTAACATCATCCTCAACGGGGAAAAACTGAGAGCTTTTTCCCTGAGATCAAGAACACGACAGGGATGTCCACTCTCACCGCTGTTGTTTAACATAGTGCTGGAAGTTCTAGCATCAGCAATCAGACAACAAAAGGAAATCAAAGGCATCAAAATTGGCAAAGATGAAGTCAAGCTTTCGCTTTTTGCAGATGACATGATATTATACATGGAAAATCCGAAAGACTCCACCAAAAGTCTGCTAGAACTGATACATGAATTCAGCAAAGTTGCAGGATACAAAATCAATGTACAGAAATCAGTTGCATTCTTATACACTAACAATGAAGCAACAGAAAGACAAATAAAGAAACTGATCCCATTCACAATTGCACCAAGAAGCATAAAATACCTAGGAATAAATCTAACCAAAGATGTAAAAGATCTGTATGCTGAAAACTATAGAAAGCTTATGCAGGTAATTGAAGAAGATATAAAGAAATGGAAAGACATTCCCTGCTCATGGATTGGAAGAATAAATATTGTCAAAATGTCAATACTACCCAAAGCTATCTACACATTCAATGCAATCCCAATCAAAATTGCACCAGCATTCTTCTCGAAACTAGAACAAGCAATCCTAAAATTCATATGGAACCACAAAAGGCCCCGAATAGCCAAAGTAATTTTGAAGAAGACCAAAGCAGGAGGCATCACAATCCCAGACTTTAGCCTCTACTACAAAGCTGTAATCATCAAGACAGCATGGTATTGGCATAAAAACAGACACATAGACCAATGGAATAGAATAGAAACCCCAGAACTAGACCCACAAACGTATGGCCAACTCATCTTTGACAAAGCAGGAAAGAACATCCAATGGAAAAAAGACAGTCTCTTTAACAAATGGTGCTGGGACAACTGGACAGCAACATGCAGAAGGTTGAAACTAGACCACTTTCTCACACCATTCACAAAAAAAAAAAAAACTCAAAATGGATAAAGGACCTGAATGTGAGACAGGAAACCATCAAAACCTTAGAGGAGAAAGCAGGAAAAGACCTCTCTGACCTCAGCCGTAGCAATCTCTTACTCGGCACATCCCCAAAGGCAAGGGAATTAAAAGCAAAAGTGAATTACTGGGACTTTATGAAGATAAAAAGCTTCTGCACAGCAAAGGAAACAACCAACAAAACTAAAAGGCAACCAACGGAATGGGAAAAGATATTTGCAAATGACATATCAGACAAAGGGCTAGTATCCAAAATCTATAAAGAGCTCACCAAACTCCACACCCGAAAAACAAATAACCCAGTGAAGAAATGGGCAGAAAACATGAATAGACACTTCTCTAAAGAAGACATCCGGATGGCCAACAGGCACCTGAAAAGATGTTCAACGTCGCTCCTTATCAGGGAAATACAAATCAAAACCACACTCAGATATCACCTCACGCCAGTCAGAGTGGCCAAAATGAAGAAATCAGGAGACTATAGATGCTGGAGAGGATGTGGAGAAACGGGAACCCTCTTGCACTGTTGGTGGGAATGCAAATTGGTGCAGCCGCTCTGGAAAGCAGTGTGGAGGTTCCTCAGAAAATTAAAAATAGACCTACCCTATGACCCAGCAATAGCACTGCTAGGAATTTATCCAAGGGATACGGGAGTACTGATGCATAGGGGCACTTGTACCCCAATGTTTATAGCAGCACTCTCAACAATAGCCAAATTATGGAAAGAGCCTAAATGTCCATCAACTGATGAATGGATAAAGAAATTGTGGTTTATATACACAATGGAATACTACGTGGCAATGAGAAAGAATGAAATATGGCCTTTTGTAGCAACATGGATGGAACTGGAGACTGTGATGCTAAGTGAAATAAGCCATACAGAGAAAGACAGATACCATATGGTTTCACTCTTATGTGGATCCTGAGAAACGTAACAGAAACCCATGGGGGAGGGGAAGGAAAAAAAAAAAAAAAAAGAGGTTAGAGTGGGAGAGAGCCAAAGCATAAGAGAGTGTTAAAAACTGAGAACAAACTGAGGGTTGATGGGGGATGGGAGGGAGGGTAGGGTGGGTGATGGGTATTGAGGAGGGCACCTTTTGGGAAGAGCACTGGGTGTTGTATGGAAACCAATTTGACAGTAAATTTCATATATTAAAAAATAAATTAAAAAAATTAAAAAATTAAAAAATTAAAAAAAAAAAAGAAAAAATGCTCAACGTCACTCATCATCAGGGAAATACAAATCAAAACCACAGTGAGCTACCACCTCACACCTGTCAGAATGGCTAACATTAACAACTCAGGCAACAACAGATGTTGGCGAGGATGCGGAGAAAGAGGATCTCTTTTGCATTGTTGGTGGGAATGCAAGCTGGTGCAGCCACTCTGGAAAACAGTATGGAGGTTCCTCAAAAAGCTAAAAGTAGAACTACCCTACAACCCAGCAATTGCACTACTAGGCATTTATCCACGGGATACAGGTGGGCTGTTTCAAAGGGACACATGCACCTCCATGTTTATAGCAGCACTAATCAACAATCTTTCAACTATCAACTACTTTCCAAAGTATGGAAAGAACCCAAATGTCCATCGATGGATGAATAGATAAAGAAGTGGTATATATATACAATGGAGTATTACTCGGCAATCAAAAAGAATGAAATGTTGCCATTTGCAACTACGTGGATGGAACTGGAGGGTATTATGCTAAGTGAAATTAGTCAGAGAAAGACAAAAATCATATGACTTTATTCACATGAGGACTTTAAGAGACAAAACAGATGAACATAAGGGAAGGGAAAGAAAAATAATATAAAAACAGGGAGGGGGACAAAACAGAAGAGACTCATCAATATGGAGAACAGAGGGTTACTGGAGGGGTTGTGGGAGGGGGGATGGGCTAAATGGATAAGGGGTATTAAGGAATCTACTCCTGAAATCATTGTTTCACTATATGCTAATTTGGATGTAAATTTTAAAAAATAAAAAATAAAATTTAAAAAAAAGAAGTAAAAATATAAATAAATAAAACCCTGTCTGAAGAAATCTGCCAGCCACTGGGCAGAGAGGTTACACATGTTAACCATTTCATTACCATTCCCTTGAGTTTCCAGCATTGGCAGCAATACTCTCAGTTGAGATTTAACTTACATTTGAAATCTCCAATCACTGTGTGTAATAGCTACACAAAGATTACATTACAACTCATTAAAAATGAAAATTAAGGGGCGCCTGGGTGGCTCAGTCGGTTGAGCAGCCGACTTCGGCTCAGGTCACGATCTCGCGGTCCATGAGTTTGAGCCCCGCGTCGGGCTCTTGCTGACAGCTCGGAGCCTGGAGCCTGTTTCAGATTCTGTTTCTCCCTCTCTCTGACCCTCCCCCGTTCATGTTCTGTCTCTGTCTCAAAAATAAATAAACGTTAAAAAAAATTTTTTTTTTTTAAATGAAAATTAACTGTATATAGAAGATGGCTTGTCACATGCCAGGCAATGTAATTACAGGCAGCAGAAACTGCCAAATTTCTCAGAATATATCAGGAATTTTTCACATCTAGGAAAAGCTGGTTTAATCAATTCGTATATCAAGGATTTCAATCACTCTGGTACCTAAGAGCTTCTGATTAATGTCCAAAGGAAAATAATTTACCTCTGAGGATATTTAACTCAAGGGAAAAAACAAAATTACAAGTTTAACAAATGAGAAGTGCAGTCAAAATCAAGAAAGTCTTCTATATGCTTCATAAGCATTCTCAATTCTGAAAGTGCTAAAGAAGTAAAAATCATTACCATCAACTAAAAAATAGCATTTCACCATGATGCTTTAACTACCAATGTCAAAAAGTAATTCAGAAAATTTTTTACAATGTGAAGAGAGGCTTAGACTTAAACTTTATTCCATACTAAAGAAAAAATAGTTTATAACTAAAGATATACTAAGGATATAAAGTTTAATAAATTTGTGTATATTAGGGGCGCCTGGATGGCTCAGTCAGTTAAGTGTCCAACTCTTGATTTCGGCTCAGGTCATGATCTCATGGTTTGTGAGATCAAGCGCCACATTGGGCTCTGCACTGACAGCACAGAGCCTGCTTGGGATTCTTACATTCGTCTCTCTCTGCCCGTCTCCCACTTGCACTTTCTCTCTCTCTCAAAATAAATATATAAACTTAAAAAAAAATTAATAAAAATAAATTTGTGAACATTTAATGTAGTGTATCTTTTTTCCCACCCTCCCAAAACTTTACTAAATATACAATGAGTCACAATCATTTGGCATATGTGAACACAGTATACTCACGATGTTATAGCTATTACTGTATTTAACTTGTATTTCCAAAGATTTGTTTGGATCCAAAGACAGTATTCCTCAAGATAACTGATGACTCAGAAAAAGCAACTCATACTCAACGAACATTTTACCACAAAAGAAAAAGTTCAATCCTTGCTCCTATTCAAGTCAGTAATTTGTAAATACACAAAAATACACAAAAACACATTTTAAAAAGTTTATCGAATAAGACATCACTGGAAACTGAAAGAGCTAATGAACAGTGAGCTAAATGACCAGATTAGGGCACAGTAAGCTTTCCAGCTAGATAGAATAAAGGATCAAAACGAACAAAGTATGATTTAATAAATGTAAAGTCCTATTTTAGGTTAAAAAAGAAAAAACTGTAAGAAGGGACAGCATGGAGAGACAGCCAATCACTTGAGAAAAAGCAATATTAAAAAATTAACATACTCTTGCACTGCATTACTTAATGTGTGCTTTTTAGTACACACTGGCACACTGTTCAGCTCTAAACATACATTGCTTAAAGCAACAAATATGCTCTCCTTTTTGTCTTTGCTTATGAGGCTACTATAGCTCTAACACTGAGGTTAGTTCTTAGCACCATCCTCAAAGGGAAGAATTAACAAACTGAGTTTCACCAAAAGACAATGATTAAGATTTTCATTTACTTATTTAACACACATATCTAGTATTTAATGTTTCAGGGACCATCTAAGCACTTTATAATCCTTGCCAAATGAAGAATGGATGCAGAAGTTAGGAATGTTTAACTTAAAGATAAGAACATGACAGCTCTTGTCAAAGATCTAAAGGGCTATCATGTGGATGAGGTAGCCCATTTATTTGTGCCATTACATAAAAAGGAAACAGAACAAACAAGAGTGACCGGTTTGGGCTCTATAGCAACTCTGAAATTTGTCCAATGGCAAAATCTCTCCAGAAGTCTACTATAAGGACTAAATGAGAAAATACATATTAAAGAACTTTGTTGTAAATTTCCACATTACACATTACTAGAATTTACTTCTGTACAGTATAGTGGGTCCTGACTAACAGAAATATTTACCGAGGCTGACCATGGACTTTGGAGTCCTAGCTATTAGTTCAGTTCCCAGCTTTGCAATTTATACCAAGTATGCAACTTTAGCAAAGTTTCCTTGTATCTCTAGGCTTCACTTTTTTCACCTTTAAAATAAGGATAAAAGAATCTGCTTTGCAAGGTTATTGTGCAAATTAAATGTGATAACATAGGTAACATTTAGCATAGTGCTGACACACTCAGTAAATTGTATCTATGATGAGGATCATCATCATCATCATCATCATCATCATCATCATCATGTTGTAGAAGGTATCTCTCTGGTGAATATAAAACTAACTATGTGGTATGATGTGGTATGACTGCATGGCTCTGCTATGCACCTGCATGAGTGTATGAATCTGCTATGCACTTATCATGTTACAACAATCCAAATATAATATACAGCTTGCATTTGTTTGGTGATTTTAAAAGTGTTTATCTTTTGTAATATGAAGGAAAAAATATACTTAAAATCTAAATAAATATCCAGGTTAGTAAAATATCAGGAATAAAAGTCATGTAATGTAATGGGGAAATTATGCAGCTACAGAAAGAAAAGGGACTAAAGAAGTAGCACATTAAATATAAGCTACTCTTCCTAATTGACTTCATGGTGAGAGATGAAAATATATATTGAAGGGGGAAAAATTACACTTTCTATAGATATGTGAACCACTGGTTACAGTCATCAGAAATACCAACAATACAAGGGCAGCTAAGTTCAATGCAAACATTTGGTACATCAAAGCAATGTAAAAAGAGAAGTTCAGTAGACTAAGGACAAGAGTGTTTAGGATTCTAATTACTTCATTACCATCAACAAACAATATTATGCTTGTTGCAATAACAGTAAAATGATTGAATAAATGTAGGAATGAAAAACTGGGTGCAGCTTTCAGGTACTTTTTTGAGGATTTGAATTATGATCAATGACAGTGATATTATTACAATATTGGAAATTCAGGGGCGCCTGGGTGGCTCAGTTGGTGATGCATCCGACTTCGGCTCAGGTCATGATGTCGCAGTTCATGAGTTCAAGCCCCAAATCCGGCTCTGTAATGACAGCTCAGAGCCTGGAGCCTACTTCGGGTTCTGTGTCTCCCTCTCTCTCTGCCTCTGCCTCTGCCTCTGCCTCCCGCCCCGCACTCTGTCTCTCTCTCAAAAATAAACATTTTAAAAAAGGCAACTATTTTTAAAAAACAATACTGGAAATTCAGATACAAGTGCAATTGTTAGAGAATTATACAACCAATAGAAATCTTATTTTTTTTTTTCTAAATTTTTGCCCTAATTTCACATACGAAGCCTAGAGTCCACTGGAATTAAGGGAGCTTATTCCTCAGGCAAGCATTTCATTAATGTGTTATATATTATTTTAAACAGAGTTGAGTGTGTCTTAAATGAATGTATACAATAGTCATGTTCAGTTAAAAGCAAAGCTATAAATGGTATTTGTCAACTACTCAATTTAAAATGGCTTATTAAATGTTGAAAATGTCAGTGTTGACGTGTTTTCATTAATAAATGTATTGCTGCTTGGAAGTCAACTCAATTACATCACATTTTTCAAATTAAAAAAACAAAAAGTTCAGCTGATGAGTTACGACAGAAAGTAGAAATACAGTCCTTGAATAATAAATGATACTCTATTTTGCCATATAGGTTATGATGAAGTTACTATGAAAACCTGTAGTACTATTTTTAGTCACAGTCATCAAGATGAAACATTATTAGCAATTATGTAAAACAAGCAAAACACTCAAAACTCTACTCCAAAATTTTAGCTACTTAAGTCACTTTACTTACTCTAGGTATCAAATGCCAACAACTTTCTACATTTTGGCTGTTAGAAACCAAAGCATTCTATATCCCATCTTAAATGCAAAGTGTAGACACTTTGTATCAAACTAAGTTTCCTGAAAGCAGAGAAAAAGAAACAGACAACCTGGGGGCAGGTAGAAATCACAACCAGTTGCAGTCAAGTTGGGATCTGTACCTGAATAATGAAAGGGAGGTGGGCCATTTTATATGTACAAAATTCGAGATCCCCAGGTGAGAAGGGGAGAGAAAGAAAAGAAACACAGTTACATAAACATAGGAAGGCCAGGTTGGACATGGGGCAATTTTCAATTTCTTTGTAAAAAATCAATACATTGAAGGCCTGTCTCAAAAATAGACAAAACAGCTTCTCAGAGGAAACTTTGAAGTGGGCAAGGAGGAAACATTCCTTTGCACCCACAAGCATCAATCCCCTGACCACTGGCATGCTATTACTGAAACGGTCATGATTTACAGGCATTTGGCCCGGATGACGAGCAAAGGAGAGGAAAGAAAGGTCTGTTGGAGAGGAGCCTAGGATTCCAGAGGCCTGGGAAGGCACACCCTACGTTCGGGAAAGGAGAGGTGGAGAGGGACGAGCACTCCTCACCGTGATTATCTTTCTGCCCGATATTGTGCGTGCGGATGAGAGAGGACAGTCTCCTCACATCCCCCTTGAAGACGCACTCGTGTACCGGGTAGTGTGCGGGACAACTGCCTCCATCTGCGACGACAGCAATGGGGTTGGTGCCCGCTAGAAGAGCCGGGGACTGGGAGGTGGTAGTCACGGAGGAACCGTGCAGCGGCAGGGCCGGGACGCCAGAGGGGTTGGAGGAGGCCGGAGCTGTCTTCAGCTGCAGCCGGCGGTGATGGTTACTGAAGATCTTATGACAGGCTTTGCCGCCCTTGCCGCCGCCGCCTGTCCCAAGCCTGCCTCCCGTAAAGGTGCCGCCTAGGGTAGCCGCCGCTTCCTCATCCCCGGGTTCCAGCAGGTCCCCCTCTTCTTTGCTGGGCTTGTGGTCTCTCCGCAGTGAGCGGATCTTCTCCCCGGTCATCGCCGCCAGGGGCAGAGAGGGGATCCGGGAGGCTCACCGCCCGCGACGGAGCTGGCGCTGCGGCGGCGCAAGGCGATTAGAGCGGTGGCCAGGATCCTCCAGCGCAGCATGAACTCTCAGGGTGCCCCCGAGCCCGGGACAAACGCATCTCCTGGAGGGAGAAGAGCCGGCTCTCGCCTAGGCACGAAGGGACGCGCGCTCGCTGGGGGGAGCTAGAGCTCAGGTGCCCACGACACCAGGATCCCTGTCCCCGCTGCCGCAGCCGCCGCCACTACCTCACGCCGGAAAACAGGGCACGGCCATCTTACCCTGACTTCTCTCGCGAGAGCTCCCGCGGGAGGAGGGAGGAAACACCGCGATAAGTGAGCTGGCTGCTCCCTCCCTCGCACCGTCTAGTCCCGGAGAGTAACCGAGCTCCGCCCCTAGTTTAGGACCTGACAATTGGCGCTTCTGATGGGCGGTGTAAAACCTTAACTTGTGTTTGAGATATTCGATGCAGTTTGTAAACAATGACTGAAACCCTCAGACCTCTGGGTCTCCAGCAGAGTAATGCAAACTGACGCCACTGCACACAGGATGTGATGTCAGTAAGATGTTGCACAAGATACTCAATCAACATTTACTAAGCATCTACTTTGTATCGTACACTGAGCTACTAGATTTCTAAGACGCCACTCCTGGCTCCAAAGAGATCAACGCGGGGGGAGGGGGGGGACGATAAACAATTGGGAGCTGGGTTGAAAACAAAAAACTAAACTAAACAAATAAAATAAATAAGAGAAAAATTTCCGCGTTGGGGTGTCAGAAAAGACAACAGTTTAGGGCCTGACCTTGGAAAACAGGCTATTCGGCAAACGGGGTGAAGGGAAGTCAGATTTTTGTTAGATAAATGAGTTACAAACAGGTGTCAGAGTTTCAAGCAAGGAATGGACGCTAAAGGATGGCAAATAATAATTGTGTAAATGGAATATCCTTGGACTAGTTCATGGCCAAACTCGACCCATCGTCAAATTCTGAAGAAACGTAAATCTGAAGTCTGGACCAAATAACTAAAGTTGTGGGGAACTTGAAGTGGGGTAGTTAGCAAAAACATCCTTTAAGTCTTCCTTAACTCGTTTTATCTTTTCGAAGTCCCGTTTACACTGACAGCTGCTTCTCTCAAATCTCTTCTTTCTTAAACTTTATTGCCACCTCCATTCCTCGGCAAATAAATAAATAACTGTGGGAACTGGGGTCTCTTTATCCTTCCCTGCCATTCAGGTTTTCACCTCCCATCTTCTTCCAAATCTATTCAAATCGATTTATTTCTACCCTGCTTTCTTTTCTTTTTTTAGCGGGGGGGGGGGGGGGGGGGAAGGGGGAGGGGGATGAAGGTTGTTCCAATTATCTTCAACCATTACCTAATCAACATCTCAAAGGATCCTATCCTACTCATAAAGCAAGAGATACTGAACACATACATACAAAAACACTTTGTTCTTCCACAATAGCCAATATTTATTAACTCTAAGGCAGCCAATACGCTTGCCACTTTATATGCTGTTATCTCCTTGTGATATTATTTTTAATCTTCACTGGACAGTTGAAAAAACTTGCCCAATGCTTCAAAGCTGGAATGCAGCACAATGCGGCCTGATTCTAGAGCTAGAGAGTTAGGAAGGAGCCAGATCATGCAGGATTTTGTATGTCTTCTTCAAAGTTTAGACTTTAGCCCACAGGAAATGGACAGCCCTTTGGAGACATTGAATAGGGGAATAGGATGATGAGATTTGCCTTTTAGAAGAGCCATTCACTCACTCATACTTTAGAAAAACATGTATCAAAAAAGACTACAAGGAGGCTACTCTAGAGACAAAGAAACTGACAGACTACTGCATAAATCAAAAAATAAATGTGTTAGTAAATGCATGTAGAAGTATGGCAGAATATACCTATCATACAGAATGAACAGTGGTTAGCTTTGGAAGATGGGATTGCCAAAGCACATATTTCCTACATTGCTTGAATGTTTATTTACAAAGGGAAAGGATTAGTTTTTATTTCAGAAAAAATTAATTAATTTTTAAAGAAGTTTGCAGTAATTCAGATGGTAAGAAATTATGAGAGCATGAACCAAGTTAGTAAGAGTGATGCTAGAGAAGGTGCAAGAGTTAAAAAAAAAATTTTTGTTCACCTTTGGCATATTGAATTGAAGCTTCTTGTTGCTCAACCAGAAGAAGTAAGATGGTTTACATTTTGGATATTTTGAAATTACCCTAGAAGACAAAGATCGGGGTTAAGATTCAGGAGTTATCATTACACAGTAATTGATGCCACAGAAGTCTTTGAATTCCCCCAAGGAACAGTGTGTAGTGCATAGTGTGAGAAATTAAGGTCCAGTCTAGAATAAAATACCAATATGTAAAGCTTGTGTATAAAAAGAATGGCCAATATCCTATTGTAATCAAAAACCTACACCAAATAGTCTACCATTATAGCTAAGAAGTATCTTATCACTAGATCTAGAATTTAAAAGTACCTTATTAGTGACTGCCACTTGTAGATAGAAATGAAAATTCCTGTGTCCCTCTAGTAAAATCAAACACTGCAGACATCAAAAGTAATATTCAGCCCTTATTTTTAAGGGTTCAACAATATAATAGTGAAAAGTGGTGTAGAAATATAAGATTGCAACACATTGTGAAAAATACAAGAAATTATATGAGATCCTGATATAATACAGAAGTTATTAATTCTATTTGAAGGAAATGAAAGTCAAGTGATTAGCAAGTCTTTCTGAAGGAGATAATAGTCTGAATTAGGTTTTAAAGAATGTATAGAGTTGGCCAACTGGGCAAGGGGAAAAAGATAGGTAATAACAATAATTATAATAATAACAGCTATCATTTACTGAGAGCTTACCATGTATTAGGCATTGTTCCAAGCAAGTTTCAATAACTGTTCGATTTAATCACACAACAACTCTATGAGGTACTTACTGTCCCCGTTTTACAGATGAGGCAACTGAGGCACAGGAAATGATCATCCAGCTGATTAGTAGAGGTGAAAAAATAGTAGGTATAAATGCAGCATTATATTTTAGAACCATTGGAGCATAGTATGTGACAGGAAATGTGGTCGTAAATAAGACTAGAAAAAAAAAGCAGGAGATAGGTTATAAAGAGCAACCATAAGACACTTGGACGGCATATACTAGGCAGTGGAGAGTTTGCAAAAGATTTCAAACACAGTAAAGACAGGATCACATGTAATCACCATAATGTATAATCAACCCATCTTCCAAAAATAGGAGGTTCTGCCAAACTTTCCAGCTTCGCCTCCTCCCACATTTCCAGATTCATTCCTCATTCTAACCAAAACAATCTGCTGACAGTCCCTGATCCTCTCTCATGTTTCCATGCCTTTGCACATGCCGTTCCATATGTCCTAAACCCATTTCTATTTCATTCACCTAGATACCTCCTTCAGTCTGTCAAAATTAGTTTAAATTTTCTCTCTTCTTAGCACAAGGGTTTTTTTTTTTTAACTTGGCATAGAATTCAGGGGTCCAGGAAATTACATTGAACTAAACCTCTAAATAAAATTCATTTTAGCATGGCTTTCTATTATGAATGTAGGTCACAAACCACAATAGTATTGGCAGTACTTGTGCCTTTGCAATCACAAGAAAACACATTTTTGGGCCACATTACGGTTGTTACAGATATCCCAAAATACCATTTACGCTCATCACTATCTCAAACTTACATTAATTAATATGTCCACTCCTTGATCTTGTTTTTTAATGAGTTAATAAAGCACATTAATTACTATATCAAATTTTTATTTGATTTCAGTAGCTATTTGATTTGTTTTATTTTGATTTGATTTGTTTTATTTCATTAGCTATTTCCTTTTGTAACCCAAAGTATTTTATGCATTTAAAAACATTGTTCTGAAAATGGCTCTCTAGGCTTCACCATACTGCCAAAGAGGTTCTTGGCACGAAAACAAAAGTTAGTGCAAACTTCCAGTTATAAAATAAATAAGTCAGAGAGATGAAAAGCACAGCCTGGGAATATAGTCAATAACATAATAGCGCTGCATGACGAATGATGACTACACTTACTATGGTGAACCCTGAGTAATGCATGGGACTGTTGCATCACTACATTGTACACCTGAAACTAGTATAACATTGCATGTCATCTACACTTAAATAATAAAAAAAAAAATTTTTAAGTAACTCCTTTTTAGGAGTCTCTAATGACACCTCCTCTCTCCTTCTCTCCTATCCAGCGTGCCACCATTCTGAATTAGGTGTCCTTCCTTTGCCTTCTTTCTGATTTCCCATTTTAATTTTTGCAAGTTATATCTTGTCTGCTTCCTCAACTAGTCCTTTGAGCTCTCTGAGTACCAGAACTATGTTTATCATTTCTGTATGCACAGTGCCTTTCAGATAGTGAAATAGTGAATGCTTAATATTAATAATTAACAGTTGTTGGATTAACCAATCAATTAGAACATAAAACCACAAAGTATCTACAATGTACCAAGACAATTGTAAACTAAGTGATGAGATGCTAAATAAACAAATAATCCCAGTCTGACTACATTGAAGTTGACTACTACTCTCTTGGATTCTTATGTGAGACCCAAGAGAAAATATTTCATCTTGGATTGTTTTTTAATTTACAAATAACAACAAATTCAATGAAAACTGGCTTAAATTAAGTTGATTTATCAACTTATACTACAGAAAGGGGCAAAGATATGTCTTCAAGAGGGGCCTGATCCAAACTACATGTCAGTTTCTAGGTGACTCTTAGTATGCCTCTCCCTGTTTGGAGTGTCCCCCCTGAAAGGCCAGTTTCCCTCAGGGAAGAAGATGCCTGCCAGCAGTTAACAGGGGCCATGTGTTCCCTCCTTCAGTTCCTGAAACAGGGCCCATGACCATAGAAGTGTGGTGCTTGACATTCATAAAAGGACCCTGTCCAATCCCTGTAGCTAGGAGAGTGCTGATTGGCTCAGGCCTGGGTTACCTAAACAACTCCCTGTGGGGGAGGTGGTTACCGTGATTAGTTTTGCCAATCAGCACTCATTTCTGAACTGGGCAAGTTGGGGATAAACCCTCACAAACTATAAAAACTATTTCATAATGGGAAATAGGTGGGAAAGATGAAAAGGAGACAAAGACAAGAGCAGTCAGCAAAAGTACTACATTCAGATGTAAAATGAGATTTTACTTAGAAAAAAAAAACTTGTGTCTTGAATTCAATATGATGAAATACATTGTGATTATCAATTACATAAACAGGTGAATAACTACACCATCCCACAACAAATTTACTTTTTATTCAAATATTACCAAGACAGAATTCAATACAACAGTGAACTGTGTAACTCAACTATTGAGCTTACTAGGTAATACTCTAGTCCTTAATCTCCCCCCTGGTGTAGCTAAGAATCCATATTTCTGATTTTTTTTTTGGAAATGTATGTATCTGTTTTAGCTTTAGACGAAGCACCTAATCCCCATCCTGGTGTCTTGGTTTAATGAGAGCAATCGTATCACAGTCTGAAACACAGAATGTACTGTACACATTAATAATATCTCACTTGGGGCACCTGGGTGGCTCAGTCGGTTGAGCAGCCGACTTCGGCTCAGGTCACAATCTCGCAGTCCGTGAGTTCGAGCCCCTCATCAGGCTTTGTGCTGACAGCTCGGAGCCTGGAGCCTGTTTCGGATTCTGTGTCTCCCTCTCTCTGACCCTCCCCCGTTCATGCTCTGTCTCTCTCTGTCTCAAAAATAAATAAACGTTAAAAAAAATAATATCTCACTGGTTATATTTTATAAATACATCAAGAGACCTACAATTAAAATTGGTAGTTACTAATCTTACTCAAGAAACACATTTCTAATAGAAAAATTAAAGCAAGTTCAGTTTACATCTTTTTTTCCTCTTTCTCTAAAAGCTTGTATTTCATATTTTCACAATAATCTGAAATATTATTTCCTGCACTCCATATTGGTTGAGCTAGGTCTAGGAGAATTTTGTTTGGATAGATGATACAGCTGCCTGACTAATGAGGTTATCGTCTTGAGCATCCCCTGACAATATTCCTAACAGTGCACTGAAAATGAAAATAACAACCCATGTAGATCAATACCTTCATCACACATTTTACATCCATCTCTCTAGGTCTCAGTATTTTCCTGTTTCCTCTCAATCTTCCCAATTCCTTTCTCTGAGGCAATGTTGAGCACTTTCCTTTTTTTCTACTATTTCTGATCAGTGACTATCAGTGATTTAGTCAGATTTCTTTTAAATAATCAGAAAAAAATCAGAGAGGCAGAGGTTGCCAAGGAAACCAGAGCCAATAGCTGTGGAAGTTCCAGAACGAGGGAAGGAATTCCTCTGAGACAGATAAAACACACAGATTTATGCAGGGGAGAGAGAGGAAAGATGCCAGGAGCATAATGAGAAAACAAGCCAATATGAGATGAATATGAAAAGATACATTGCAACATTTATAAGTGAAATTATTTTTAGATTACCAACAAAGACTTGGAACAAGAGATAGAATAGGGATATGAGTGGATTTTTCAGTGAAAGAGGTTAAGATACAGTAAGTAGATATGTAAGAGATTAAGTGGAATTGATGGATAAGGGTCAGTTATTTGTGTCCATGGCTTCCTGGTTGTGTTTTATTGCCTAAAGTACATTCGACTACATGCTGTATTAATTAACCTAAATGTTCCTCAAGAGAACAACCAACTCCAACATGTTCAAAGTAGAGCTGATTTCCATCAGCAATCCCACTGGCCAAAATTGTGTATAATTTCCACTATCCTAAATTCCTCCCTGTCTCTCAGCCCCACATTCAAGCAGTTACCAAATCTTGACCTTTATACTTTTCATATAGCTCTAAAGTTGAACCATTTCTCTTGATTTTACAATGGCCATCCTTGAGTTCAGGCAGCTACCACTTGAAACTGCCTCCAAATTGCTGTGTCTCCAGCTTCCGTTTCCCACTTGTACATGCATATGCAGAAGCCTACATCCATTTACCCCTTGGAGTGCCAGATTTACCAAGTAAAATTACAAGACGTCCAGTTAAATTTGAATTTCAGGTAAACTATTTTTGGTATAAGTATGTCCCACATATTGCATTGGACAACATTGCAAGTATTGAAAATATTCATTCAATATTTGAAACATACTTATACTCAAAGATTATTTATTGTTTATCTGAAACTCACATTTAACTAATCTTGTATTTTATCTGGCAAACTTACCCACCTCTCAACCATTTGTGCTATTTAGAGTTACATATGTAGTTAAAATACAAATCCAAAAGTGTAGGAATAACAACACCAAATTCAAGATAGTGGTTTCTGTGGAGCATGAAGGGAAAATGTGCCATTTCCATATGGAAATTCCATCATAAGTGTATTTGTGCTAAGCATGTATATCTAATTTTTGTTTTGGGGGTTTTATTCCTTTTTTAAAGAGTATTTATGATTCATTTCTTAAGCTTAGTAGTGTATACACAGATTTTTTATATTACTATGCTTTTTGTGTGTGTCAAATACATAAAATACATTTTAAAAATCTTTAGCAGCCCTCTAGATGAAGTCCAAAGAACTGAACATGGTTTACAAACATCACCATGGTTTCACTGACTCTGTTTACCTCTCTAATCTTGGCACTTCCAGTTCTTTACACAACAGTCTGTTTGTCCTGAACAATTTTCCTCGAAAGATCATCCACTCTATTCCCTCTTTCAAGAACTTAGCCCCACCCTTCTTGCTCTTGTCCCCAAATCTTAAGTTAGTTATTAGTACTTCACTGGCACCTCATCTCTATCTGGCTTAGGTACTTCTATGTTCTTCCAGGGAAACCAGCACTCTTACCACCGCTTCCCATTTATTTTCACCAAGTGTAAATGCTGACTTATTTCTCTGTATCTCCCATTAGAATATAAACTCTAAAAATACAGTGACTGTTGAACTCATCCTAACATCTATGGCCCCCACCCAGTGCCTGGCACTAATGGATCATCGATAAATATTTTCTTTAGGAATGAATTAGTTAGTTAACATTCATGGCTGGTTTATTTAACATTCTTGAGGTGTGTTATAATTTTACTTTAATATGAACCCCATTTTATAATCAGTATCTAGATGTAAACATAAAGGTTGCCACCTCACAGTATGTGGGTTCGAAGTCATTACCTGGAATAAAGTTCTCTTCTGTCATTTATATTGCAAAGTTTGGTTTCAATAGCACCTGTCACCTAAACTAGGTCTTGCTTTTGTTGTTTAGAATAAACCCATAGCAAGTGTTCCTCAGGTTATACAAACCACACTTAGACTTATATATTAAGTTTCTGAAGAGTGCTTTGTGTATCTATAAATCCAAATTTGGTCAATATAGTAGGTATTATTACATTATACAATAGGTATTATGCATTGATACTTTCCACTTGCATTTATGGACTCTATTAAAAATTTCATTGTTACCTGTATTTTCTTCTCAGTCTGCTCTTTTCCCTTAAATTCCCTTCATTTCCCTTAAAGTCCATGTGCTACCTAAATATTGTGATGTACTAACAGCTCCTAATCCCATGTGTAAACATCAATGCATTGCTACCTTACTAAAAGAATAAAACTTTCCTTTACTTCCTTGGGTTTGCTTCCTCAAGCTTTCTCCTTCTTGTTCATCAGTTTTCTAGACACCATTATTAACTTTACAACACTTCCTTCAAATAGCAGAGGAACTTTACCTGACTTTAAGATGCTTCTTAGAATCCTTGCTCCTTAACATTCCCTCATTCTCATTAACGGAAGAAAAGACAGATACTGGTGAAGAGTCTGGAACATGCTGAACAGGATAAAACAATATGTGAAACTGGTGTCATAAGTACAGTATCATAAGGATGCCATCTTTACTCCAACGGCACCCTGTTTATTTCCATTTCTCAGGCTTTCTAATTCTAGCACTCTAATTCCAGTTACTCAGGTAACTCCTATCCTCACATTCTACCTTTGTGGCTTCCAAAATAACATTACCTGGGTCATTTGGGGACAAAATCAAGAATAGAAAAAAATAAGAAAAATAAACTAAGCAATCATATAATTACTGAGGACCCCTGTTGCTAAAATTTAAACCTACTGTGGTTCCTTGACTGTTAGAAACGTTTGGCCCAGGGAATGCAAAGAGCTATTGTTTGCAGAATATTGGCTAAGAGTCAAGAGCATTCTTTAGTTGCACTTACTATGTTGGATTCACCACAGTCTGTGAGCTTGTCTTCAGGGTGACAAGTAAAGAAATTTAATTTTGTCAGCTCTCTGAGAGTGAGTCCATTTTCTAGGGATGGAATTGAGATCACCAAGGATAACAGACTAATGTATCAGAATTCTAATCTAAAATTAATCATTGAGTACACTAGAATTATCCATCAGCACACCCCCCTGTAGACAAACTGCATACAAAGCCAAATAAGCAGAAGGCTGCTTAGTGAGCATGGAATCAGAATAAGAGGGGTCAGGTATTTGATTCTAATTTTTCATGGCATTGCATTCTGAAAGCCTGATGTGCACACTTCCACAAGAATGAAATTCAGTCTGTGAGGCATATGGACACTCACAAGACCTAAGAAGAAATAATCCACTCCTCACCAGCATAACATGCTTTGATGGCCAGGGCCAACTTGTGCCTCTGTGACTCATTTTTCTTACTAACACTTCCATCCCCCAATCTCATATGCATCTACATGTTGCTTCTTTTTTCTTTAGACATATTAAAACATTCCATGAGACCTCAAACCATAAAACTCCTAGAAGAAAACATAGGCAGTAATCTCTTTGACATGGGCCTTAGCAACATATTTCTTGATATGGTTCCTAAGGCAAGGAAAACAGAAGCAAAATTAAACTATTGGGACTACACCAAAATAAAAAGCTTTTGTACAGCAAAAAGAAACCGCTAACAAAACAGAAGGCAACCTACTGAATTGGAGAAGGTATTTGCAAATGATATATTCAATGAGAGGTTAATGTCCAAAATATACAAAGAATTTATACAACTCAAAACCAAACCAAACCAAACCAAAACAAAACAATTTGATTTTTAAAAAATGAGCAGAGAACCTGATTAGACATGTTTCTAAAGAAGACATACAGATGGCCAAACAGGGATATGAAAAGATGCACAACATTACTAATCATCAGGAAAATGCAAATCAAAACCACAATGAGATGCCAGCTTACACCTGTCAGGATAGCTAGTATCAAAAAGACAATAAATAACAAGTCTTTGGAGAGGATGTGAGGGAATCTATGTATACTATTGGTGGGAATATAAATTAGTGCAGCCACTGTAGAAAATAGGATGGAGGTGCCTCAAAATATTAAAAATGGAAATACCATACTATCCAGTAATTCCACTGCTGGGTGTTCAAAGAAAACAAAAACACTAATTTTAAAAGATATGTGCACCTCTACATTTATTGTAGTATTACTATAATAGCTAAGATATAGAAGCAACCTGTGCCCATCAATAAATGAATGTTTAAAAATGTGGTGCACACACACACATACACACACACACACACACACACACACACACACACACACACATTGGAATATTACTCAGCCATATAAAAGAGTGAGGTCTTACCATTTGCAATAACATGGATGGACCTAGAGGGTATTGTGCTAAGTGTAATATCTTAGAGAAAGACAAATACATTATGATTTCACTTACATGTGGAATCTAAAAAACAAAACAAATGAACAAACAAACAAAAAAAGCAGAAACAGACCCATAATTACAGAGAACTCCCTGGTGGTTGCTAGAGGGGATGGAGTAAGTAGGGGTATAGGCAAAATGAGTGAAAGGGAGTGGGAGATACAGGCTTTCAAGTATGGAATGACTAAATCGCCAGAAAGAAAGGAACAGCACAGAAAATATAGTAAATGATAGTGTAATAACATTGTACAGTTATAGATGGTAGCTACGCTTGGGGTGAGGATAGCACAAGGTTTAGAGTTGTCAAATCGGGACACCTGGGTGGCTCATTTGGTTGAGCATCAGTGTTGATTTTGGTTCAGGTCATGATCCAATGGTCGTGGAATTGAGCCCTGTGCTGGGCTCTGTGCTGAGAGTGGAGCCTGTTTAAGATTCTGCCGTTCTCTCCTTCCACCCCTCTGCCCCTCTCCCCTAGTTGCATGCTCACTCTCTCTCTCTCTAAAATAAAAAACAAGAGAGTTTTCAAATCACTGTGTTGTACACCTGAAACTAATATAACATTCTGTGTCAACTATACTTCAATAGAGAAACAAACACAAAAACAAACAAACATTCCCTGTGATTATTGTCCAGTCCAATCCAGAAAGCCGTTATATTTCTATAGATGACTTTGCACATCTCTACTCATATGTATTATGTGATGATTCCATTTTTTTTTACTTTAGATAATTATATTTAATTGTATCTTTTAATAAGGTATTTATTTTTATTGAAGCATAGTTGAGACACAATGTTACCCTATTTTCAGCATACAACATAGTGATTCAACAGGTCTATATATTATGCTGTGATCATTTCAAGTTTTAATTCAAGTAACTATTTATTCCCTTATTTTTATGTTTTGGGGAGGCTTTTCAATGTTGTGTCCATATACTGTTAACACATAAAATAAAAAGCAAAAATATTTTTAATATTTCATCTCAGGAAGTAGGAATTAGGAAAATTACTAACAAATGTGATGTACTAATTGAAATATTTGTTAAACTTTTTAAACAAGCCTTTTACATGTACACGGGTACCTGTGTGCAAAACACACACACACACACACACACACACACACACACACACACACACAAAATACAGGACAATTATTCTTATTTCTCAAAGCTTTTCTAATTAGTTCTTAAATAACCATGAAAAATATAAAGAGGAAGAGGGGGGAGGGGGAGGGGAAGTGGAAGGAAAAAAAGAAGAAACATATTCAGATTAATTTTAAACAAAACATATTAGGACATATGTACAGCTTCATTTTGATAAATCAATCTCTAATTTTTAAACATCCAAGTGCCCTTTCATAATGCAGGCATTTCCTATCATTCTCTTTCCTGAATTTTCAACAAGTCCTACATATATGCTTTTGTTCCTTTCAATGTTCTACTATTCATTATACAAAATTAATTCATTTTGAATTTTTAAAAAAATTTTTAATGTTTATTTTTGACAGAGAGAAAGAGACAGAGACAGAGACAGAGCATGAGTGGGGGAGGAGCAGAGAGAGGGAGACACAGAATCTGAAACAGGCTCCAGGCTCTGAGCTGTCCGCACAGAGCCTTATGCGGGGCTTGAACTCACAGACAACGAGGTCATGACCTGAGCCAAACCGACTCAGGACGCTCAACTGACTAAGCTACCCAGGTACCCCTTGAATTTTGAATATAATTTCAGTTTGTTTGATGCCATGGCTGTTCATCATACATGTTGTTTTGCTATACCTGTATTTTTTTCATATCCAAGATATGTTACTTCAGCATTTCTTTCTTTTTTCCCCAAGATCCTTTACTCACAGATCTTATCAAGCACATATATTCTCTGAATGACCCCTTTGTAATTAAAACCTGTTGATTGGGTATATTTCATTCATACAATTATAATAATTTTTTATTGTTATTATAACACATTTGCTAATTAGTAATTAAGGCATTCCGTATACACGGTATACAGTATGTTAAAAAAATTAAAATATATACCTATTCTTCTCAAACTATTCCAAAACAGAAACAGGAAGAAAAATTCCTAATTCATTCTATGAGGCCAGCAATATCCTGATACTAAAACTGGATAAAGACTCCACTGAAAAACAGAACAACAGGCCAATATCTCTGATGAACATGGATGAAAAAAATCTCAATACAATACCAGCAAACCAAGTGCAAAAATACATTAAAAATTCATTCACCATGATCAAGTGGGATTTATTCTGGGGTTGCAAGGGTAGTTCAATATTCACAAATCAATCAATGTGATACACCACATTAATAAAAGAAAAGATAAGAACCATATGATCCTCTCAATATATGTAGAAAAAGCATTTGGCAAAGTAGAATATCCATTCTTGATAAAAACCCTCTTTAATGGGAAAAACTGAGACCTCTTTCTCTATGGTCAAGAACAGGACAGAGAAGTCCTCTCACCACTGTTATTTAACATAGTACTAGAAGCCTTAGCCTCAGCAATCAAACAACAAAAAGAAATAATGGGCATTCAAATCAGCATTGAAGAAATGAACTGTCACTATTTGCTGATGACATGATACTTCATGTAGAAAATCCAAGACTCCACAAAAAAACAAAACAAAACTGCTAGAACTAATACACAGATTCCCTAAAGTCTCAAGATACAAAATCAACATACAGAAATCTGTTGCCTTTTATACACAAATAATGAAGCAGCAGAAAGAGAAATCAATCCCATTTATAATTGCATCAAAACCCATAAAATACCTAGGAAGAAACCCAACCAAACAGGTGAAAGACTTGTACTCTAAAAACTATAATACACTGATGAAAGAAATTGAAGATGACACAAAGAAATGGAAAAGCACTCCATGCTCATGGTTAGGAAGAACAAATATTGTTAAAATGCCTATACCATTCAAAGCAATCTACACATTTAATGCAATCCCTATCAAAATAACACCAGCATTCTTCACAGAGCTAGAACAAGCAATTCTAAAATTTGTATGGGATCCAGAAAAAGACTCCCAAATAGCCAAAGTAATGTTGAGAAAGAAGACCAAAGCTGGAGGCATCACAATTCTGGACCTGGGTCCAGAATCCCTGGTGGCTGGGAATCCCTTTAGGGTGGCTCTTTTGTCCTTAAACACTGTGTCTGACATTCTTAAATTTATATGTACACATATAAAAGTTAATCACTTTTTAATATACCAGTAATTAACAAATGGAACTGGAAATTGAAAACATAACACCATTTCCTCAAAAAATTAAAAATAGAACTACCTTATGACCCAGCAGTTACACTACTGGGTGTTTATCCAAAGGATACAAAAATGCTTATTTGAAGGGGCACATGGATCCCAGTGTTTATAACAGCACTATCAACAATAGCCAAATTACCAAAAGACTCCAAATGTCCACCAGCTGATGAATGGATAGAGAAGATAGGGTATATACATGATGAAATATTACTTGGCAATCAAAAAGAATGAAATCTTGCCATTTGCAACAATGTGGATGTAACTACAATGTATTATGCTAAGTGAAATAAGTCAGCCAGAGAAAGATAAATGTCATATGATTTCACTTACATGTAGAATTTAAGAAATAAGACAGATGAACACAGGGGAAGGGAAGGAAAAATAAAATAAAAAATAAGATAAAAAATAAGATTAAATACAGAGAAGAAACTGAGGGTTGCTGAAAGGGTGTTGGATGGGGGGATGGGTTAAATGGGTGATGGTCATTAAGGAGGGCACTTGTTGGGATGAGCACTGGGTGTTATATGTAAGTGATAAATCACTAAATTCTATTCCTGAAACCATTATTACACTATATGTTAACTAACTTGGATTAAAAAAAAAAAAAAGATTCTCTCTCCCTCTCTCTCTGCTCCTCCCCTATTCCCTTGTTCTTTAAATTAATTAATTAATTAATTAATTAATTAAATGAATAAATAAATAAATAGAATTTAAAAGCAAGCAAGCAAGCAAGAAAAAGAAAGAAAGAAAGAAAACACAACATCATTTATGGAAGCATACCCAAAAATGAAATACTTAGGTTGGGATTGTATTAAATCTATAGATCAAGTTGGGAGGAACTTCTATCTTAACAATATTTAGTCTTCCTAGCCTTTAACATGGAATCTCTGCTTTTATCTCATTGTTCTTTGATATCTTTCATCAGAGTTTTAGTTTTCCTTTTATAGATCTTGTACATATTTTGTTAAATTTATACTTAAGTATACTTTGCTATTTGTCTTTTTAATGTATATATTCTCTCTCCCTTATTGATTTCAGATATCTTATTGGCAGGAATTATTTTTTGTATAACTTTTGTATCATCTTTATTTGAAACTACTAGTCTAGTGCTGTGACCATACAAATGTTTATGATGATGAAAATGCTAAACTTGGAATGATAACAATAAGTTTGGGATGATGATTAATTCAAGATGTTGGGGTTATGCCATACCTTATGTATCATATATATGCCACTACAACCCTCACAATCTGCAATATTATGCAATAAAAATAACAACATTGGGTTGAAGCAGACCACTCAAAACCTATGCAACCCTATGGCCAGAATGGTATCAAGAAAATAGTTGGTGCTTCAGAAGAAACTTTGAACAACCCAGTCAGGCAGCCCAATGTGTTTGGAGGCTACTTTAGGGAATAATAAATATGCCAAAAAGCAATAGAGTAAAAATGCTGGTGTGAAGACAATGTAAATGAAGAATTGCTTTGATTTAACAAGATTGCTGTTTCTCCAAGATGGAGAAAAACCTCCTAACAGGGAAACCTTTGAAGGGCATACCAACGGCTTTAAAAATTACACTTATACTCAGTTGACCATTAGTATTGGAATTAGGGGTGGCAGTTTGTTATCCACTGAGTCAGAACTGGAATTTGTTGGATAAGGTGTTGTATTTTTTTTTTTAACCAAATACTATGCAGGGTTGCAATAACCATACCACATTCCTCCTTCCTCCTGACATTGCCAAAATCTCCTTCCTCAAAAATCGCCAGTTGGGAGTCACATGATTTAGGTTGTTAATGAATTGATTCTTGGTCAGGAGATGGAATTTCATTGTATAATTCAAGGGAACTCATGCCCAAAGCCTGATTATTAGGCTGAAGCTCTTTTAAAAAACAAAGTTTCATGTGTCACCTTAATGGAACTTGCACATATGCATCTTTCATACAGATTTGAGTTTTTTGCAAAATGGGTTTTCCCCTTCAGAAATTATAATTAACACCTACTGAATAATTATTTGCAAGGCACTGTTCTAAGTGTTTCACATGCATTCACTCCTTAATACTCATAATAACCATTGAGATATAAACTATTATAACCCTTATTTTATAAATAAGGAAATTGAAGCATAGAAAGGGATCAAATAATTTGCCTAAAGTGCATTATCGTGAGCCCATGCAGACTGGCTTCAGTGTTCCGGTTCATAATCAATAAACCACCCTACTTTTTGAGATGACGTCATGTGATATTACTGGATCTGGTCTAATACAAATATTGGTTACTTTGTAAGTCATATCAGAATCTTGTTTATAATTCACTGAGTAGCGTCATCTAAAGTACTTCTAAAGGTCTTATTTATCAGAAGATGAGGGATCAGGGGCACTTGGGTGGCTCAGTAGGTTAAGCATCTGACTCTTGGTCTCAGCTCAGGTCATGATCTTACAGTTCACAAGATTGAGCCCCGAGTCAGGCTCTGTGCTGACAGCACGGAGCCTACTTGGGGTTCCCTCTTACCCTCTCTCCCCTTCCCCTGCTTGTGCTCTTTCTCTCTCTCAAAATAAATTAACTTAAAAAAAGAAAGAGGGATCAAGTTTTCATTTAATTTTTATATTTGAGATAGTTGTTTATTTTATTATTGTGGAACACATTGTTGAATCCTCCTTAAAGGGATTATTATAGAGAAAGAAAAATATCACATGATTTGAGTCATATGTGGAAGAATTTAAGAAACAAAACAGATGAACATAGGGGAAGGAAAGGAAAAATAAGATAAAAACAAGGCAGGAGGCAAACCAGAGGAGACTTTGTTTGTTTCTTTGTTTATTCAAATTTTATTTTATTTTTTAAATTTACATTCAAATTAGTTAACATATAGTGCAATAATGATTTCAGAAATAGATTCCTTAGTGTCCCTTACCCATTTAGCCCATCCCCCCTCCCACAACCCCTCCAGTAACCCTCTGTTTGTTCTCCATATTTATGAGTCTCTTCTGTTTTGTCCCTCTCCCTGTGTTTATATTATTTTTGCTTCCCTTCCCTTATGTTCATCTATTTTGTCTCTTAAAGTCCTCATATGAGTGATGTCATATGATATTTGTCTTTCTCTGACTGACTAATTTCACTTAGCATAATACCCTCTAGTTCCATCCACGTAGTTGCAAATGGCAACATTTCATTCTTTTTTGATTGCCGAGTAATACTCCATTGTATATATATACCACTTCTTCTTTATCCATTTATCCATCGATGGACATTTGGGCTATTTCCATACTCTGGCTACTATTGATAGTGCTGCTATAAACATGGGGGTGCATGTGTCCCTTCGAAACAGCACACCTGTATTCCGTGGATAAATGCCTAGTAGTGCAATTGCTGGGTTGTAGGGTAGTTCTATTTTTAGTTTTTTGAGGAACCTCCATACTGTTTTCCAGAGTGGCTGCACCAGCTTGCATTCCCACCAACAATGCGAAAGAGATCCTCTTTCTCAGCATCCTCACCAACATCTGCTGTTGCCTGAGTTGTTAATTAGCCAACTGATCTTTGACAAAAGAGCAAAGGCAATACAATGAAGCAAAGATTATCTTTCCAACAAATAGTAGGGAGCAACCCAACATCCACATGCAAAAAAAAAAAAAAAAAAAAAATTCTAGACACAGATCTTATACCCTTTACAAAAACTAACTGAAAATAAATCATAGACCTAAACATAAAACACAAAAATTACAAAACTCCTAGGAAATAACATATGGGAAAACCTAGATGATCCCGCATATGACAATGACTATTTAGTTGCTACACCAAAGGCAGAATCCATGAAATAAATTATTGATAAGCTGGACTTTACTAAAATTTAAAACTTTTGTTCTGTGAAAGACAATATCAATCAGAAGACAAACCACAGACTGAAAGAAAATATTTGCAAACAACACATTTGATAAGGGACTATTATCCAAAATATACAAAGAACTCTTAAAACTCAAACCAAGAATACAATCTAATTTAAAAATAGGCCAAGATCTCAACAGACATTTCACAAAGGAGATATACAGATGACAAATAAGAATACAAAAAGATGCTGCACATCATATGTTACCAGAAAATTGCAAAATAAAACAATGAGATACACTTACATACCTATTAGAATGGCCAAAATCCAGAACATTGACAACACCAAATGATGATAAAAATTCGGAGTAACAGGGATTTTCAATCATTGCTTGTGGGAATGTAAAACGGTGCAGTCACTTTGGAAAACAGTTTGACAGTGTCTTACAAAAAGAAACATACTCCGGGCGCCTGGGTGGTTCAGTCAGTTAAGCCTCTGACTTCGGCTCAGGTTATGATCTCACAGTTTGTGAGTTCAAGCCCCGTGTCGAGCTCTGTGCTGACAGCCTGGACCCTGGGACCCACTTCCAGTTCTGTGTCTCCCTCTCTGTCTGCCCCTCCACTGCTCATGCTCTGTCTCTCTCTTAAAAATAAATAAACATTAAAAAAATAATAAAAAGAAACATACTATGAAAGCCTGCAATCTCTGTCCTTGGTATTTATCCAAAGGAGTTGTAATCTTATGTTCACATAAAAACCTGTATGTGGATATTTACAGCAGTTTTATCAATAATCCCAAAACCTGTAAGCAACCATGATGTCCTTCAGTAGGTGACTGGATAAACTGTGGACATGCAGACAATGCAATATATTATTCAGTGTTAAAAAGAAATGAGCTACCAAGCCATGAAAAGACATGATAGAAACTTAAAATGCATATTACTAAGTAAAAGAAATCAATTGGAAAAGGATAAACTCTGTATAATTCAAACTATATGACATTCTGGAAAAGGCAAAAGCCATGGAGACGGTAAAAAGATCAGTGGTTGCCAGGAGTTAGGGGAAGGGACAGATGAATAGGTGAAGCACAGAGAATCTTCAGGGAAGCAAAGCTACTCTAGGATACTACCGTGAGTACACATCATTATACATTTGTTCAAGCCCAAAATACGTACAATAGCAGGAGTGAAACTTAAACTGTGAACTTTGGTTGATTTTGATGTGTCAGTGCAGATTCCTCAAATGTAAAAATGTGACATTCTGGTGAGGGATGTTGATAATGGGTGAGGCAATGCATAAACGAGGGCAAGGGCTATGTGGAAATCTCTAGAACTTCAACTCAGTTTTGCTGTAAACCTAAAACCGCTCTAAAAAATAAAGTCTATTAAAAATATGTAGGCATATATGAACATAATTTTATGTAAATGCAATTGTAAAATACTTTCATCAGGTCATCTAAAAATTCCTTTTTACTTGACTCCTCCCATTTCTCAATAATAATAATAATAATAATAATAATAAATAACCTCTAGTGAGAACTCACTATGTGTTGGGCACTATCTATTTACTTTATGTACATTAACTGGTTTATTCATCCTAACAATTGTATGATGTCTATACTGGAATCATCTCCATTTTGTAGATAAAGAAACTTAGGAACTAAGAAGTTAAGTGAGTGACTTGTCTAAAGTAACATAGTCATTAAGTGGTGCATCTCACGTCTGAACCTGTAAAGTTTGACTCTAAACTGAAGCTCCTAACCATTATTTTATGACTGTTTATAGTTTTCTTTAGTTCTTTATTTTTCTCCAGGCTTCTGTAATTCTATCATACACACACACACACACACACACACACACACACACACACACACACACAATTTTTGGTCAATTTTATAAGTGTGGGATTATATGTACAATTATTTTCATCTTGCTTTTTTCATTCAGTAATACCTTAAAGAAAATTTTTAGTCAATTTAGTTTACTTCATTCTTTTTTGTTGTGATCATAGTATTCCATTCTCTGGATATCTCATCATTTAATTCATCATTCCCCATTTCTTATACATTTATTTTTATGTGCTGGTTGTTTTACTTATATGGGCTAGATTCCCAGGTTTGGAATTATAGGTTCAATAGCCATACACACACACACACACACACACACACACACACACACACACATACATACATATATATACTTTTAATGGATGTTGTCAGATGGTTTTCCAAAAGGCTGTCATCATATCATCAGTAATGTGTGGGGTACACTTTCCCACACTCCAGAGAGATAAAATAGTGTAGTGGGAAGCAGGGTTCATACTGGGGTTAGCTGCTAAAGTGTGAGTCTTTCCTCTGCTATTTACTACCCGGATAAACAATGTCAATTTCTTCCACTTCTCTGCGGCTAGGTTGTCTTATTCTTAAGGATAATACTAATACTTTCATCATAGGGTTGTAGGATTACATGAGCCAATTCATACAAATTATATAGAGTAGGGCCTAAATAAAATAAGTAGTCAATATCCACAGCAGTTATCTCTTGTCAGTTTTTAAAAAAAATTTTTTTTAATGTTTATTTATTTTTGAGACAGAGAGAGACAGAGCATGAGCGGAGGAGGGGTAGAGACAGAGGGAGACACAGAATGCTAAGCAAGCTCCAGGCTCTGAGCTGTCAGCACAGAGCCCCATGAGGAGCTTGAACCCACGTACTGTGAGATCATGACCTGAGACAATGTCAGACACTTAATCTACTGAGTCACCCAGGCACCCCAGGGTTTCTTTGGTCATACCAAAATCTTTTATTTTTTATAGAATCAAACATGGTTTTTGTTTCTGAGTTTCAAGGTTATCAGTGGCGAGCTCTCTAACTCCAAGCCTGTCCTTGCAGTTTCCTAGATTATTCTCCAGCAAAATTTACTAAGTGATCCACCGTTTTACCATGGATCTAATTTTTTTTTCTCACTTCTGCTCACTGTTCCTTTTACTCCTATTCTAGTACCATATCTATGAAATCATGAAAGCAGTTAATTGAAAGAACAAGAATTAATAGGGTACAAGCAGAAGCAACATTATTCTCATTTCTGTACATTTATTTTTTTATTTTTATTTTATGGTATTTTTATTTAATTTATTTTTTTAATCTACGTCCAATTTAGTTAGCATATATTGCAACAATGATTTCAGGAGTAGATTCCTTAATGCCCTTACCCATTTAGCCCATCCCGCCTCCCACAACCCCTCCAGCAACCCTCTGTTTGTTCTCTATATTTAAGAGTCTCTTCTGTTTTGTCCCCCTCCCTGTGTTTATATTATTTTTGCTTCCCTTCCCTTATGTTCATCTGTTTTGTCTCTTAAAGTCCTCATATGAGTGAAGTCATATGATATTTGTCTTTCTCTGACTGACTAATTCCGCTTAGCATAATACCCTCTAGTTCCATTCACGTAGTTGCATCATCTCTGTACCTTTAAACCCATTATGTCAAATGGTTTTTCTGCCTCTCACCTCCATGTCCATGAAATCTCAGTCAGATGCAATAGAGCCAGATTATTTTGTCATTTTCATTCAAATATTGATAAATAACCTTGCTTATCCCAAGCTTATGCCTAACTCAAGCTTGGAACTGAGAAGGTAGAGAGGCAGCATGGTTGGTCTTTACCATTGTTCCTCTGGGTCCTGCACTTGTTTCCCTTTCACTTGCTACTTCCCATTGTAGAAGTATTGCAATCCTGCCATAGATGGGCAAAGGTAATTATCTCTCAGAGCATGATGTGGTCCTCACAGAAAAAACTATAATAAGAAAACTACCCAAGAAATCTATCTGGAGGGATGAGAGAGAGTCTATGTGCCAGGTGTATCACCAGAAACCATTAGACTCAGAAGTTACAAGTTACAAGTCTGTATCAGGGACCTATAAGGGATAATCCTTAATGATGTGTGTTAGAGGTGGTCATGAAAGGTCCCCACAAGAGAGTTAGCATTTGGACGACTACCAAGACTAAGTACATTTGACAGCCAAGAAAGAACTAAAGATGGCATCAGTTCTCTTTCACTGCATGTTTATCCTCTTTGACCAGATTGATCTCACTCTCTTTAGCTCCCAGGCTAAAGTTGGGTGGATGCCATGGTGTGCCACTCAGATCTCCCTACAGAACACACTCATTCTCCCAGCTGCTTTGAATGTTGGTGACCAATGAGTCACTACTGAATCTCCCTCAAGGAATTGCCCACAGCTGAAGAGAGTCACCTCACCCAACAATGTACCCCTTCCCTGGGGACAGTCTATATCTAGCCACTAGTACATGAGGGGGCAAGTCCATCCACCTTGCCTCAAGGCAGGACAACGTTGAAGGGCTATTCCAGGTGCTGAGTGCCCAATAGTTACTACTGGAGCCTCTGTTGCAATGGCACAGCAGTTCAACTTTTCCTTCTGCACAGTTTTCTCTTACATCACAGCTGTTGCTACCTGGAATCTTCGCTACCCCTCCCCCCACCCCAACACATGAATCTTAGAGTTGCAGAAACCGTTTCTAGGGGAAACTGGTATACCATGGTCCCTTGAATGAACTGTATTTTCCTTTGTCAGCTTTGAGTTTTAAGTCTGGTTGTAATGGTAGCTGAGATATGATAGTACTGCAGGTGGACGAAGGCAATTCTATCCTTCCCTGCATGGGCTGGTGGTTATCTGCCAGTCCCTCATGAGGCTTTGCTGCCTCTATGTGCCCTTATCTCCCCATACTCTCCCAGCCACAGGAAGGTCATGAGGACCAGGCACTCCCACTCTTACTAGGGCACTGATGTTGATTCCTGTCTGCTTCAAGCTTCCTATAGGCCCTATGTCATCATTTGGCAAGGAAGAAGCATAAGGATGGAAATTACGTGTAGAGGTCAAGAAACCTCATTCAGGGCAGCAGATTTCCAACATCCTACTCTTTTATTTATTTATTTATTTATTTATTTATTTGCTTATTTACTTATTTACTTATTTATTTAAAAAATTAAAAAAAAATTTTTTTTAACGTTTATTTATTTTTGAGACAGAGGGAGACAGAGCGTGAACAGGGGAGGGGCAGAGAGAGGGGGAGACACAGAATCCGAAACAGGCTCCAGGCTCTGAGCTGTCAACACAGAGCCCGACGCGGGGCTCGAACTCACAGACCGTGAGATCATGACCTGAGCCGAAGTTGGACGCTTAACCGACCAAGCCACCCAGGCTCCCCTAAAAAATTTTTTTTAATATTTATTTATTTTTGAAAGAGACAGAGAGACAGAGTGTGAGCAGGGGAAGGGCAGAAAGAGGGAGACACAAAATCTGAACCAGGCTCCGTGCTCCGAGCAGTCAGCACAGAGCCTGACGTGAGGTTTGAACTCAAAAACTGTGAGGAGAGGCGTCTGGGTGGCTCAGTCAGTTAGGCATCTGACTTGGGCTCAGGTCATGATCTCACAGCTTGTGGGTTTGAGCCCCACGTCGGGCTCTGTGCTGACAGCTAAGAGTCTGGACCCTGCTTCAGATTCAGTGTCTCCCTCTCTCTCTCTGCCCCTCCCCCACTCACACTCTGTCTCTCTCTCTCTCTCTCTCTCTTTCTCTCTCAAAAACTAAATAAACATTAAAAATTAAAAAAAAAAAAAAAAAAAAAGCAAAACTGTGAGGAGATCATGACCTGAGCCGAAGTCAGACACTTAACTGACTGAGCCACCCAGGCGCCTCTCCAAGATCTTACTGTTTTGTTTTATTTTATTTTATTTTATTTTATTTTATTTTATTACTTTATTTTATTTTCTTAAAGTAAACTCTATTACCAACGTGGAGCTTGAACTCACAACCCCAAAATCAAGAGCTGCATGCTCTATTTACTGATTGGGTCTGCCAGGTGCCCCTATTCTTTTAATTTTTAAAATCCTTTTAATACAAATAATCAAAAATTTCCAGATTTCAGATATTTTAATGAAATTGTATCTTTTAATTCGATTATCAAAATTTCTTATAGAAGTTCACTGAAATTCAAAAGAGAAGGGCAAAAGATATATGGGAGGAGGGGAGGTGAAATAAGTATTTGGAAACTAATTTTTTTTTTAAACATGCATGTACTTATTATTGTAGTTTTTGTTTTGTCATTGTTAAACTGCTGTTCTAGCATGTTAAGATTTCTAGGACCTCTCCCTAAGGATCTGTGGCGAAATTAGAAGCCAAATATGAAACTGATAATAACTTATAAACATAGGGCAAAGTATAGTGCTCTGTATATAGTAGGTACTCAATAAATATTTTTGTCTTGATTTGGTTTTAAAAATCAGAGTGAATCAACACATGAGATTTCTTCACAACACTTTTACTGGACTTGTTAGCATTTTTCTACCTCTTTGGGAGTACATTTTTTGGCAAACAGATTATGCATGATTATAATAGATAACATTTATTGAGCATTTACTGTGTGCCAGTTACTGTTCTAGAAACTTTACTTGTGGGGTGTCTGGGTGGCTCAGTCAGTTGAGCATCCAACTCTTGATTTTGGCTCAGGTCATGATCCTGGGTCATAGGCTCAAGTCCCATGTGATGCTCAGCTCTGAGCGCGGAGCCTGCTTAAGATTCTCTCTCTCTCTCTCTCTCCACCTCCTCCACTTGCACTTTCTCTCTCTCTCTCAAATAAAATAAATAAACAATAATTAAAAAAGAAAAATGTTACTGCATTAATTCACTTAATATCCTCCAAAACTAGACGAAGAAGCTGAGTGTTCCATGTCACATATTCCAGTTGTTAAAAATGCATACATTTTGCAATTTTAAATAAGTTTTCATTTTCTTTATACTTTTTACTCAGTGCCAACAAAAGTAATCCCTGTATTTGGCCTTTAAAAATGCAAGGCATCCTAGTGAACAACCATAAGTGAAAGGAATTTATAGAGGTAAAGAAAAGGAAATTGTTCTTTTTGAGGCTGCAGAGTGTAGACAGAATTCTGAACAGTGAATCTAGTTTAAGCTGCTTATAAAGGCATCAACTTGAGAACATCTCAAGAATACCTGTCTTTGCCTAATATATAGACACAATAGAGAATTTATACTTATAATCATCCTGTTCACTTTTCTGTTACTTTAAAAATACCCTTTTGATATTAGCAGGAAAATAAGTTATTTAATATACATAAGCTTCAAAGATTATATGAAATGCATATGAAATGCATCCTTTATTCTCTAAAGAGCTTTGCTTGTTGTATTGCCTGTTTCACTTGTTAACTGGTTGTCTCCAGTAATAGTACTCAGATGAACACCTCTGATTTCTAAAGGTATAAAAATTGATCAGCTTGGTCTTTTAGACAGAAGGGCCTTAGAATTTATTCTTTTCCTTTTGTCCATAAAGGTGAAGCAAATCTATTGCTTTGATGAGTTCTTTATTTTAAATCGATATGTAAGAGTGTTTGTTATAGTACCTCTTGTGTCAAGATAAGTAATAATAGTGTTTGTAAGATATATTTGATGTTATTCCCAACATCTCAGAACTCTCACGGAGTAGAACTAGAATTTTAATTCAAGCATGTTAATTCCAGACCTCCAGTAACTGGATTTTATACATCCAGCCTCCTTAGGGCAAGATTCCTACCACCCCCCACAAACAACCATACAATGAGTGCAATTATTATAAACTGAAATTATCTCTCTGCATCCTATGAGCATCTCCAAAACTTAGCTACTCTGACTTCTGTGCTCATATGGTATCCTCTATTGTGATACTTAACCTGACAAAATGAAATTATGTGTTTCTCCCACTAGTGTGTATATGAATACTTGCATGGAAAGAACCTGGTTCTATTCATCTTCACCTTCTACTTTGAGTGTCTAAGTCATGACTTATGCTTAATAAATTTGTCTGAATCAATACACAAGTAAAAAGTAGTCTGCCTTTTTTGTAACTGGAATGCAGTAGTTTTTCTATGTTTATTTATTCAATAAATAGTTATAGCATACCTAGTATCTACCAGACACTGTACTAGCTGCTGATATATGTGAGTAAACAAGATAAAAAGTATTGTCCCAAAGATTTTAATTCTAGTGAGGAGAAAGATAATATCTAATAAACATAATAAATAAGGAATTTATGTAGTCTGCTAGAAGCCAACAAATGCTATGGTAAATTTAGGGCAAAATAAGGGAGATCAGAGTTGGGGGAGAAAATGGTTGAGATTTTAAATAGTATAGTCAGGGGCACCTGGGTGGCTCAGTAGATTAAGCGTCTGGCTTTGGCTCAGGTCATGATCTCACGGTTCATGGGTTCAAGCCCTGCATCAGGCTCTGTGCTGACAGCTCAGAGCCTGGAGCCTGCTTTGGATTCTGTCTTCCTCTCTGTCTGCTCTTCCCCCAATCATGCTCTGTCTTTCAAAAATAAATAAACATTAAAAAAATTTTTAAACACTAAATAAATAGTGTGGTCAGGGTAATCTTACTGAGGATAAGGTGGCATTTGAGCAAAGACCTGAAGATGGTAAAGTTATCATCCATGGACTATTTGGAGGAAGGGTCCTTTAGGTACACCGAATGAGGGAACAGTTGGTGCAGAGGCCCTAAGGCAGGAGCATGTCTGGCTTGTTCAAAGAACAACAAGAAGACCACTGTGAATGGAGGGCAGAAGAGTAGGAGATGAGAGCAATTTAAGGTCTTGTAGGACAATTTAAGAACTTTGGCTTTTACCCTGAGTGTTAAGAGTAAAAGTATTAAGGAGGAAGGACGTGTTTTGGCTTATATATTGAAATGATCACTCAGGCTGCTGTGTTGTATGGAGTGTAAGCTGGAAAAGGGAGGCCAAGACAGTAATCCATCAGAGACACAGTGGTGAAAGCCAGTGGAAATACTTGTGTCTTTAATGGTTAAAATGGAAGGATCGTTCATAATATCAGTTGGGTGATGACATAACAAGTAAGAATGTCTTTTAAAAATGACTTTCTGTGTTAAGAAACATGTTAAGATTATTTGTTTGGTCTTTGAGGTTGGGGACTACGTGTATTCTGCTTATCACTGATTCTATATGTACCCAGCATCTTGCACAGTACTTGGCACATAGTTTGAATTCAATAAATAATGTTCATTGAATGACTGGATGGTGATATTATCAACCCTAATAGTTGTGACTCAATCTTTTGCTTAAGTTTCTGTTAATAAGTGAACACTTAGCACAAATAAATGGACTTAGAATTTCTGTTTATGGTATCTCAGGGAATATATCTTGTCATGAAAAATTTTCTGCAAAGGTTAAAGGAATTTTTTAATAAATAACCATGGATTTATAAATGAAGGAACATGACTTTCTGCCCATTTAGAATAAACACTACGGTATGAGGAATTCAACAGTGCTCCAATGTTATTGCATAAAATTACCCAATGGTCTTTCAGGTTGAATAATTTGTTTTGTTGATGATTAGATAAAAGTCATGTAGAAGACAAAGTATATGAGTGATAACTTGATGGCAGAAGACCTAAGAGCAACAGCAAATATTATGCTTATCTTTTCTCCTCCTTTTTCTTGAACTACAACCATCGGAAGAACAGTTTAATCTGCTAGCTTACTTTTTTCCTATTCTCCCATTTTCCACTGCTTCTTAACAACTCTCCCTATATTTTCACATTAATTTCTTTCTATGGTCAGATTTGTACTTCAGAAAAATCACTCGTACAGACAACCAAAGATCTATGGATATATCTACAGCTGTCTTATAATCAGCTCTTTATAATTCACTTGGGAACAAAGTTCCTTTATAGAGAAGTTAGTTTTATTTAAAACAAGTAAAACACAGTAAATAGTGTGGCAATACTGGTGTGCTTCCACTATTTACTTTTTAGACTTTTTCTGGACAAAGACTACGTGCTGGTATTCCTTTGATTGCCTAGTGTTTATTCTGTCATTTAATAAAAGTTTACTGAACATTTTTTTATGCCAGAAACAGATGTAGGTGCTGGTGATACTAAGACAAAATATTGCTCCCTTCCTTCCAGGAATATATAATTTAGCAAAAGACATTTAGACAAGAAATTTCAATTAAAAACACTAAGAACTGTTATGGAACCCACGTCTGTGGGAAGGAATTAACTCTAGGGATAGCAGCTTCAGATAAATTTTGCCAGAAGAGGAAAAGCTTGACCTGAGATATATATGAGTTAGTTCACCTGGTGAAGAAGGGGGAAGAAAATCCCAGGATAACAATATAGACCCATAATCATGAAAGGACATTGGCATATTCAAATAGGTATAGCTTGGTGTGGCTGGAGAAGAGTAGGGATGTGTTGGTTTGCAACCTTCTAAGAATCTTCTCTGTTGTAATCTGAAACTTGACCCTATATTCAGAGGACAGGGAGAGACCAGAAGAAAGAGGCAGGCCACTAGAGGTTGGTAGTGGCAATTTTAATAAGCAGAGAGAACTTACATATGAGGCTTGTCTCGGGAAGCGACAAGACAAATAGATCCCTGGACCCACCCACCAAATCTTTAAAAGTTTATAGAGGCCCTAACTGGGTTTAGTCACATATACTGTGTAGGTGTTCTCAACACCACATCTCTAGCTCAAGGCTGTGTTCTTGGAGCAGGCTCTGGGAGTGGGAAGGACAAGCAGAACCCACATTCTGGGAGTGTGGGCAGGGCAGGGAGTAAGGAGCCTGCAAGTGCTGGGATCCAACTCACAACTCAACTGTCAGTCATGTCTTTTCAATGACATTCCCCAACAAGATGGGCAAGATAACCAAGGTTCTGGGACACCAGATAAAGGAATTTAAACTTTTTCTAGGCAGGACAGACCATGAAGTTTTGTGCCTTAACTTTTAATGTTCTTTCTGGTTGAATGGAAGCATTACAAATAGTCCAGGTGACAGGTAAAAGACGTAAGACAAGACAAAGCATTGTGATTGCACATAATTGGCATTGAATAGTTGTTTATTGAATGAATAAATTAATGAAGAATGAATATAGGTTAATGTTGGTAGTTGCCAAACATGCATATATAGCTCTAGGGATAAAGTCCTTTTTTTTTTTTTTTTTTAAGTTTATTTATTTATTTATTTATTTAGAGAGCATGGGCAGGGGAGGAGCAGAGAGAGAGTGAGAGAAAGAGAGAGAGAGAGAGAGAGAGGGAGAAGGAGAGACAGAGAATCCCAGGTAGGCTCCCTGCCATCAGCGTGTAGCCCAATAAGGGTCTTGATCTCACAAACTGTGAGATCATGACCAAAGCAAAAATCGAGAGTCAAACTCTTAACTGATTGAGTCACCCAGGCGCCCCACAAAGTCCTTTCTTAGGAGGAGGGACTCAAGAGTGCTGACATGGTCAAAACTGTACTTTAGAAAAATGATTCTGCCCATAATGTGCAATGTCAACTGAAAAGGGAACAGAGTGAAGTACACAGTAGAACCTGATCAAGAATGCTGCAATGGGCACAAAAAACATTTAAAACACAAAAATATTTAAAAGATGCATTGATTATGAAAAGGTTAAGGGAATTAGGGTTGTTGCTAGAGAAGGATGAAGAGATTCAGGATTTTTTTTTTTTTTTTTTTTTTAAACAGGAGGAGTTTGAGCATGGTTGCACCCTGAGGGTAAGGAGTTGGATGGAAGAATATAATAAAATGTAGGAGAAGAAGGTAAGGATAGGATCTGGAGTCTTAGAATCTTCATCCACTGACTCTATGACTGGAGCTAGTTATATAACCTCTTTGAACTTCAGTTTACTCATTTATAAAATTGAGGTAATTTCCACCCTCTGAAACTGTTCTAAGAATTAGAAATTATAGCTGGTCCTTGAACAACATGTGTTTGAACTGCATGGGTCCACGTACATGTGGCTTTCTTTTTTTTAAGTTTACTTATTTTTGAGAGGGAGAGAGAGTATGCATAGGGAAGGGGCAGAAAGAAAGGGAGAGAGAGAGAGAATCCCAAGCAGGCTCTGCAATGCCAGCATAGAGCCCCATGTGGTGCCCTAACTCACCAACCTGAGCCAATCATGACCTGAGCCAAAGTGGTTCGCTTAACCAACGGAGCCACCCAGGTGCCCCTATATGTGGTTTTTGTAATGTGCCCCTATATGTGGTTTTGTAATGTAAATGCATCTTCTTTTCTACGATTTTCTTGATAACATTTTCTTTTCTCTAGCTTACTTTATTGTAGGAATACAATATATAGTCCATATAATGTACAAAATACGTGTTAATCGACTTTATCTTATCAGCAAGGCTTCTAGTCAACAGTAGGCTATTAGTAGTTCAGTTTTGGGGGAGTCAAAAGTTATATGCAGATTTCTGACAGCATGGAGTAGGGAGTATCAGCCACCCTAAAATTTGCATTGCTCAAAGTTCAACTGTAATTATGCAGAGCCCTTAGAATAAGCAAGGCATTCAACAAAAGGTAGTTATTATAACTATTATTATTATAAGAGTGTGACTTTCAGATAAGACAAGTACAATAAAGGGGTGATAAAAGCGGGGGCACAGAAAGGAAATTTAAGTGAGCTCACACTTAACTTTTCTGTGAAGGTATGAAGAAGAGAAGAAGGAAGAGAGTCCTGGGGTAGGGGTTTGAAAAAGAGTGGTGAAAGCCTACTGTAGCTGTAGTGGCCATTCAGAAAATAAACTAACCAATTGTGGACATCCCAGGGAATTTGTGATTGGTTTAAAGGATCAGAGGAAAGAATCTTAAAATACTACATTCCTTTTGCATTAAAAAAAAATAGTGGAAGAGTTGGAGTTCCTCTACTACTTTCTTGACTTCTTTTCTCTTAAAGAAAAATTATTTTTAATGTTTATTTATTTTTGAGGGAGAAAGAGAGAGAGAGAGAGAGAGAGAGAGAGAGAGAGAGAGAGAAAGATGGAGATTGAGTGGGGGAGAGGCAGAGAGAGGGAGACACAGAATATGAAGTAGGCTCCAGGCTCTGAGCTGTCAGCACAGAGCCTGACACGGGGCTCAAACCCACAAACTGTTAGATCATGACCTGAGCTGAAGTCGGATGCTTAACAAACTGAGCCACAGAGGTGCCCCTTGATCTGTCTTCTTTTACACTAGAATTATTTTATACTTTTTCTTAAATATTTTAAAAACTGCAGAGAAGCTCATTTTAAATTGCTAACCGAACACAGTTACAGCAGAAATGGGAAAGGGGCCATAGGAAGAGTACATCTTAAGAGGCATATGGAAAAAAAGAGTTTTTAAATATTTCTTACTTGGTTTCCTGCTCTTACACTTCTCTGACCTTTTGTCATGCCAATAGCAGGCATTAGGAATCTAAACATGGCTGATTACGTGGTGTTTTCCAAATGCGTTTGGCCACAGAACCGTTTGTGTTGTACAGATATTCCTAGAGGCACAGTTCTCCATTTTATCCATTACCAATCCACTTTGTTTGTTGGAAAGACTAACTTCAGAGCAGTCTTTTAGTTCCAAGCGCCATGGTTCTCAGCTGGTGTTGGTGAAATAACGTGGGGGTGTGCCACTGGCCACCAGGAAGGTTAACTGCTCTGCGGTAAGCCAGACATTCCTGAAACATGGAGAATTTAAATGTTTTCCCTTTCTCTCTTCCTTTAAAATGTTTTCTCTGTGATATAAAATTGTCAGCAAGAAAGTCAAGAGCTTTTCAATTGTTGTGTCACCAGTTGAATAAGACTTCTGCATGTCTGGATAGTTCAAGTCACCTTATCTTATGTCTTATATTTTATCTCTGTGATGGCTTATGAGCTGTGCAAAAAGACCTCGCCCACTTTCTCTGTCGGACCACATGGCCTAAGAATAGTATTCTTTTGCAAAGATATTGAAATATTAAAAATATAAAAAAGTGGCTTTCTGACCTATGTGCTATTCACTCAGTCTATTTGCCCTTACCCTATCTCTGCCCTGCCGTGAGCTTCTAAGGACCTTTTTTTTTTTTTTTTTTTTTTTTGAGAACTGTCAAGTATTAATATTTTCCTCATTTTACAGAGGAGGAAACTGAGGAGAAATCTAATGATTTCTGTGTTTTTTTTTCTTCTTATCCCAATGAAGTTCTGTTCTATTCTCAGATTAGATATTCACTGTATATGTTAGCATGAGCATGTCACTTCTGTTTTCTGCATCTCATCATTCAAACAAAGCAACTGTGTTAGAAACTCACTGTCCAATGTCTCTCTTGATATTACATTTAGTAATCCCATCAACAGTATTAAATCTTTCATTCTCAAGATACGTCACTTTCAGTTATGTCATGTCAAAACCAGACTGCTTCTTTTTGATGTTATTTTTAAAAGCTGTTCTCACCAGCAAGTGAAAGTGGGTGTCACCTGGAGGGCTTTGGCCGGCTGCAGTGATCTACAAACCCACAAATTAAGGACTTGTGCACTGTTCCTCAGGATTTCTCCCCATGCCCTAAATTCCCTTCTAATAATTTCATTGGCAAAAGCCTAAGGAAGAGCAAAACTTTTCTTCCTTTGAGGTAAAACAAAATAGATCTAATCATTTCCCATATGTAAACTGACAATAATAACGTAGTATGTGAACATCCCTCCAGGGTCCTTACTGTGCTGTTTTTGCTATTCAGTCACAGTATTTTATTTACAGCCTGCCTTTAATGAGAGTAGTTGAGGTCTCTGTGTATATATGCAAGAAGCACAGTGACATTTTCATAGTTTTTACAAAGTATATATATAAAAGTAATAATGAACTTTGTGTTACATAAAACGATTAAAGAGTGAAAACATATAAACAATGAGAAGTCTCCCATTTCCTCTAAAATATATGCCCATGCTGAATCTCAGTCTCAGGAGGAATTAATAGTATTTCAGTAGGTATGCTGATGCTATTTTGCTGTTTACAAGCTAATTTACATGAAAAATTAGCATACACCCCAAACTATGTAGCATTTACTATAAAGCAGCTACCTTTTATATTTATTTAAAAACTTTTTTGCTAAATAACTTGCTTAACTACAATTTCAAACTTAGGACTTTTGGTATTACTATTGTTGAAAAGGTAAAATATGCCCATGGCATAAAACTTGAACACCAAAGCAAATAAAACGTAAAGAACGTTCTCTTTCTACTACAGATCCATGGTCTCTACTACCAGAACGATTTTTATACACATTAAATCATATATATCTGTCTAAAAATAATGCAGCACGTTATATACTCTTTTGACAAAAGTGGAAGCATAACATATACTTTGCTTTGCTGTCTCAGAAATTAGAGATCACATCATACCACCTCATCTCATCTCCTCCTGTTTCTCTGCCAAACTGTACCTATCACAGAACTATGCCATAACTGACTGACCAGTCTCCTATGGTTGGAAGCTAAGCTATTTTCTATTCTTTTGATATTAAAAATGGCAAAAAACAGGTATATAGAACGTCCTGGCTCATCTTCACACACATGTAGGAATACATATGAAAGATAAATTCCTACAATTCATGAGTCATAAGAATCCCTAATACAGAATACTAAGCGATCATCGAAGAAAGTCTCCTCAATTTATTTATTAAACAATTTTTTAATTTTATTTTTTTAATGTTTACTTATTTTTGAGAGAGAGAGACAGAGCTTGAGTAGGAGAGGGGCAGAGAGAGGGAGACACAGAATCCAAAGCGGGCTCCAGGCTCTGAGCTGTCAGCACAGTGCCAGACGCGGGGCTCCAACTTGTGGGGCTCGAACCTGAAAGATCATGACTTGAACCAAAGTTGGACGCTTAACTGACTGAGCCGCTCCAGGCACCCCCAATCTCCTCAGTTTATAAGAGTAAAAGAAGGCATAACATAGAACATTTATATTGGTGCTATCTTTTAAAGAATCTTTTCTTACAGTAACACTAAAAAAAAAAAAAAATCCATATTTATACAATTCAGGTTTTGCTCATAAATATTAGGAGGTAAACTAATGAGGACTATTTAGAACCTCCCGGTCCCTAAGCATATCACATAAAAACATACCCATGTATAGTTACATATACCTCTTGAGTTGACATGCTATATTTTAAATAGAAAATATTAATTAAATAGATATTAATATCTATTAGTGTTTTGGAGTCCATCCATTTTTTTTCTCCCAGGCATACACATTTTGGTAGGCCTCTAAAAGTTTTCAGACCCTCTCACACTGCTCCTCTAGTGTTTAATGGCTGAGTGTCCCTGAAGCTAATTTGAAAAGCAAATTGCCTTGGTCTTTCCAGTAAAATTTTAAGAACTGTTTATTCTGTAATCTCTTCTTTCTTGATGGCTTAATAAAGTTTTCAGATCTTTAGGTAATATTTTGTGGGAACAGAAATATTCCAAAATTCCCCAATCCTAGAAAACAGTCACAATAGTAAGTAGGTCAAATCTGTATTGTTTAGGGAACAAGGAGATTTTTGTTGTTTCTTTTAAATAAGTGATCCTTGAGAGTAGGACTCTGGGTGCAGGTGAGTAGTAAATCGCCACAGGGGATTGCTTCCTTTTTCCTACCAGGATGTGGCTGTCAGTTGTGCAACAGTGAAGTCATTTTGTGTAAGGATTTCAGGCTCCAATAAGTTTTTTGAAGCCACACACTCTTTTTCATCAGGGAGAGTTTCTCCGGGTCTTGAAAAGAAGAAAATGATGCTCGAAAAAAACTCAAATTCGGCTTTTAAGCTTTTAATTTTAAGCTCAAATTAAGCTGCCAAAGTTCTGATTAGAGATCCTCACTACAGCAGCTTTGCCCTTAAGAAAAATATGACCCTCACTCATGTTTCCATCATTGCAAGTACTGGGTCATTACGAAGTTCAGTGTACTTTAAAAGGCAGGCTGCCGAAGTTAATGAGAATCCAAGCTGCAGATATGGCAGATTGCGCGGCGGTTTTCGTTGGAATCTCCATTTGGTTGCTAGCGTCAGGTCAGATCGCCCTAGGGCAAAGGGGGTTGGGGATGGGGTCAGGGACACTGGCTACACAGTAAGGGGAAGCTATTTGTGTGGCCTGTTTACAGGTTACTCGGTTTCAAACTGAGCCAGCCTTTCTCCCAGTCTCCGGCGAACCTCTGCCCTGAGGTCACACAGACGCCTCAGTGGCTCTCTGGAGCCAGTATGGCAGCCTCCCGCAGGGCCGGACTCAGGAATTTCGCCCGCAGGGACTAACACCACGTGGACACACTGACTCCCGCTTCACTCCACTTTCAGCACGGGGAAGGGCGGTCCCAACGACGCTCCAGGCAACGCCTCCGCTTCCGGCCAATGAGGAACAGGGGTCGCGTCGGGGCCTTAGCTCATTGGGTCTCTCTGGTTCCGCCTGCGGTGAACGCAAAGCTCCCGGCCGGCTACTAAAGTGTCAGGCACTGAATCGGGGAGCCCGGTTTTTGTGCGCTCGCGGTGGTTCACCCGCCGTTTCTTTGGCTCTCGTTCGTCTAGTCTTGTGTCTCTTTCAGGCCCGTCGTACCAGTTGTCTAGTTTTATCTTCCTCGCCTTCTTTCTCTTTCCCTCCCGCGCAGCTCAGGATGCAGGAAAAAGACGCCTCCCTGTACGGTTTCCAGCCTCGCTTCCAACATTTCGCCACGCAGGCCATCCATGTGGGCCAGGAACCCGAGCAATGGACCTCCCATGCTGTGGTGCCCCCCATTTCACTGTCCACCACGTTCAAGCAAGAGGCTCCCGGCCATCACTCGGTGAGCTGGGTCTGGCTGGGGAGGTGGGTGGATGGGGTCAAGGGTTGGGCGGGAAATGAGAGATGGCTTATACATAAAAAGGCATGTAAATAATTTATAAGATGGCTTATACAAATTAAAAAAAATATTGTGTGTAGCCACTTTGCATCCCCAAAAGATGTTTACTACACCTGTAATCTTCCTTGCATTAAATCTTTGTATTTGATGGTCAAGTGATCACATTTCTTTTGATAAAGCAGGACTGGAAGGAACAGTATGTCCAACTTGCCATGTAGATTTAAACTGAAATTCATGTAATTTTGGGAAATTTGCACTTCAAAACTGAGGGTCATAACTTTGTTGAATTACTTTCAGCAGCAGAAATTATAAAGACATACTAGGGAGTCAACCAAAAAAAAACCCCAAAAAACTCGGGATCTGATAACTCACCTAGAATCAAGATCATGCCCAATGGCTGTATTGTTATTAATAGTTATTGAGTACTTGCTATGGGCTAGATACAGACTTACACATAGTATATCATATGTATTTCAGGTATGCTCTGGGATAATTCTCACAACAGCCCTAGTGTGAACTAGGTATTCATTTTTCTCAGGAAGAAACATTTAAAAGTGTTAAGTAACTATTGCCCAAGGCCACATGGCTAGTAAGTGGTGGAGCTAGGATTCCAACTCTGCTCTAGAACCCTGCTTTTAGACATTAGGCTACACTCTGCTCTACTCCAATAATACTAGTAATAATCTAACCCATTGCATCATTTATGCAGTGAGGCTTAGTGATTAAGAGCACAAATCACCTGGTCAGAGGAGCTAGGTTTGAATTCTAACACCACTTCTTCTGATCTGGGTGACCTTGAGCAAGTTGCTTAACCTATCCAAGCCTCAGGTTGATCCTGAGTAAATGGGTTAATAATAGTATTCACCACATGAATTGTTGATACATATGTTAAGCTTTATCGTACATTATAATTGTTCAGTAGGTGGGTATTTCACGGTGTTCACATTCACACTTCCCCCAGGTCAGAGGGCAGGACAGGTATTATACAAGTTTTATACAGAAGGAACTGACCCAGAGTTAGAGATAAATGACTTACAAGGCTCTGAAGGAGGATTCTTTTTGTTACTCCCTTTTGATAACACATTGACGGGATCTTGAAGTTTTTTTTTGTTTTTTTTTTTTTTTTTTTAATTTATTTTTTGGGACAGAGAGAGACAGAGCATGAACGGGGGAGGGTCAGAGAGAGAGGGAGACACAGAATCGGAAACAGGCTCCAGGCTCCGAGCCATCAGCCCAGAGCCCGACGCGGGGCTCGAACTCACGGACCGCGAGATCGTGACCTGGCTGAAGTCGGACGCTTAACCGACTGCGCCACCCAGGCGCCCCAACTTGAAGTATTTAAAATTGCTGAGCTTTTAAGGAAATTGATTAAATAAACCTTGTTAGGTCCAAAGCCTTGATTATATTTCAAAAACCTCTTTATTGTGTTATGTTATATAAATCTAGAAAAATTATTTTAAACTTAACTCTTTGTTTTGTGAGGTAGAATTCCTTTCAAAAAAACCTTTTTTTTTTTTTTAAAGTTTATTTATTTTTGAGAGAGAGTGAAGAGTGTGAGAAGGAGGCTCTAGGCCCGGAGCTGTCAGCACAGAGCCCAAAGGAGGGCTCAAACCCAGGAACCCTGAGATCATGATCTGAGGCGAAGTTGGACACTTAACCTACTGAGCCACTGAGAGACTGAGCCACTGAGGCGAAGTTGGACACTTAACCTACTGAGCCCCTGTGAGATAGAATTCAAAGAGCATTTCTACAGTTGGTTTAGGATACTTCTAGCTACTGTATTTTGGAATCAAAATGTGTTATACAATCTGTTTTCCAAGCATGCAGTCTGTTGCTGATGTAGGATTTTGTGAATGTGTGGCTGCCCAATCTTGAGCTCTTGGTGGAAAATTAACCATTTAACTAGATATTAATAATTAAGTATTTTCAGAGAGCCAGCAGGGATGGTAAAATCCAGGTAAAATCCTGTTAATACCTTTAAAAACTCAGTTGAGAGCGCTAAAGACAATCTGAGGAGCTGAATGAGAAGCATCTATTTCTCCTGTTCCATTTGGAAAGCCATAGAATGGGTGAGAGGGTGGGAATTTGCCACTGAGATATACTTCTCCTTCCCTCCCCCCCGCAAAAAAAGTTAAATCTCTGCAGTGAATAATTATGGAAACATGGGGTGCCTTTCTGTGGCAGTGGCCACATGAATCCAAACATTTTTTTGTCTGGGGAGTACAGCTGCAGGTGACATCAAGGAGGTGATGGGAGGGAGGGTGGAGGATATCTTGGAACCCTATAAAATAGGTCAACTCAGTTTGTCAAAAACAAGGAAACAGACAAAGCAACAGAACTTAAAAAAAAAAAAAAAATATATATATATATATATATATATATATATATATATTATTAATACCTGGGCTCCCAAATCAGAAACAATGTGTTTTGTTATGTGGTATATGAGGCATGGGGAGAAAATTATATTTTTAGTCAATGTTTACATCCTGGGTTTGAATACTGGCTCTGATGTTCTCCATGGTCTTTGGCTTCACTTTTGTAAAAGCAGAGCACGAGGATTAAGTGAAATGACTAGATGAACATAGCTAGTACGGTGCATGTAAAAGGAGCGAATTAAAAAAATTGTGTGTAGTCACTTTGCCAAGAATTACTCTCCATATTTTCGAGTTGCTCTGGAGAGCCAAGATCTGAACTTTGAGCATTTGTGGTATCTGTTGATAGTTTCTTGTAGGTTGCTAAACAGGACTTGTACCACTGATTTCTTAGAAAATGAAATATAGGGTAGAAGTAAGTTTAGTCTGTTTGCTCTGGTGATTCCCTTTTCCTGATGCCCCCAGGTGAACGGGTAAAGGTGAGTCTAACATAGTAATACTACTACTAATAAAAACAACCACTTTTCTAGTAGTTAGCATGTGCCAGTCACCATGGAGCAAATGTATTATACATTACATAGTTTTATCATCACAACAGTTTTACGAATTATTTTTCTGTGTTTTATTCCCATTTCATAGGTACTGAGTTCACTCTAGGAAACGTTAAGTAACTTACCTATTTGGCATACAGCTCATAAGCGGCAGATACCTAATTCTAATCACACTGGCTGCAGCCACAGTATTGTTCCTGTTTAATGGCAAGACATGTCATAACTAAATAATAGAAATTCATTATGGTAGGATGAACCTGTAGTTGTGGAGGTGGCTGTGTTAGGACACTGATAACTAAACTTAAATCTCTTAGGATTAACTCTCATTTCTTTTCTTCAGGGTTTTGAATATAGTCGTTCTGGAAACCCCACCAGGAATTGCTTGGAAAAAGCAGTGGCAGCATTAGATGGGGCCAAGTACAGTAAGTGATTTCCATTTCAAAGTTTGTGAAGCCTAGAACCCAGTCTTCTCTGTGTAGACAAAATCATAGAGACACAGAATTTTAAATTGGAAAGAAGTAAGGATTAGCTACTTAAAAACTTTTATTTAACTAAGACATTGAATTTTTTTGTCTAAGTTCCCACAGATGGCGTGATATGCGTATGTGTAATTATTAGGTAAAAATAAATATGATTAGAGGCAAAATGGCAGAATTTGCCATCTAGTATTCGTGTAAATACACTCTCCATCTGGAGCTGTCAGTGTAAATAGATAAATATTAACTGAGTTTTATAACACTGCCTCTGAGAATATAAACTTTCTTATACTCTGGTTCAGTCACCTGATAATATGCTTGAGAATAACATCGGGGAACATTTGCAATACCCAGGTACCCTTGATAATGTGACCTCAGAGATGAGGGATTAACTCCTTGAATCTTTTTTTTTTTCATGAGAGGAGTGGATTACCATTAAATCATCTTTGTACTTTTTATATACATGTTACTAAATGAGGGCAGAATAGTGAATAGAAAATAAGAGTCTTCTGAGTTTTCTCATTGCAAGAGTGTAGGGGTTAGAAATCTTAATATGGGCTGTTGGGATTTTTTGGGGGGGGTTTCCTTTTGTTTTGGACGAGGGGAGGTTTTTTTTATTATTAATTTTTTAAATTTACATCCAGGTTAGCTAGCGTATAGTGCAATAATTTCAGGAGTAGATTCCAGTGATTAATCCCCAATGTATAACAGCCAGTGGTCATTCCGAGTCTCTTCCTTAATGCCCCTTACCCATTTAGCCCATCTCCCCCACCCACAAAGCCTCCAGCAACCCTTAGTTTTGTCCTCTGTATTTAAAAGTCTTATGGTTTGTCCCGCTCCCTGTCTTTATAGTATTTTTGCTTCCCTTCCCTATGTTCATCTGTTTTGTATCTTAAATTCCACATATGAGTGAAGTCATATGATATTTGTTTTTCTCTGACTTATTTCGCTTAGCATAGTATACTCTAGTTCCATCCATGTTGTTGCAAATGGCGAGATTTCATTCTTTTTGATCACCAAGTAGTATTCTATTCTCTCTCTCTCTATATATATACCACATCTTCTTTATCCATTCATCAGTTGATGACATTTGGGCTCTTTCCATACTTTGGCTATTGTCGACACACTGTTATAAACATTGAGGTGCATGTGCCCCTTCGAAACAACACTCCTATATCTTTTGGTTAAATACCTAGTAGTGCAGTTGCTGGGGTGTAGAGTAGTTCTTTCTAATTTTGATTTTTTGAGGAACCTCCAGACTGTTTTCCAGAGTGGCTGCACTAGTTTGCATTAGGGGAGTTCTTTTTAAACACTAAACTTGTACTATAATTTAGTACTGTATGGGGAGCATTATTTCCTCCTGTGGGAGGTATAAAGACTGAGTATTTATATATGTTTTGCCAACAGGTTTTTCAAGTGGGATATAGAAAACATGGTAGTTTTTAACTGGGCTTAAAGTTTAGGCTTCTATATGAATTCATTGTTGGATCACAGGTCTGCTGAGAAGAGAACTGTAATCCCAACCTAAACACTTCTGAGAAGATTTTATAATAATTACATTTTTCAAGTTATTGAATTATCCTTTCTACCATATAGTGATTTTTATCATCACAGTGATGTATTGACATTTTGTCAGGATATTTTCTTTTACAGTGTTTAATGTATACAATGCCAGGTTTTGTTTTTAAGTTGTTTTCATTATTTTTGTTCTATATGAGATTTCAGGATCATATTTGTTTAAAAGAGATTCCACATTAAAAAATCTTCAAAAACTCAAATTTTTAGAATTTACCAGATACATCTCAAGTCTGATTTTGAGATATCCATATAGTTAATGAGTGATCCTATCTTAGCTCTGTTCTTCAGGCTTGAAATTTTTTTAGAGTTTGTTATTTTTAAATTGTAACTTAATTGGCAATTGGCCTTTAATCTCAGAATTTTGTAAAGAATTATTTCTTTGAAATGTTTAAATTTTATAATGAAAGCAGAATTATACATTTTTATGTTAAAGATATTTTATCTTTGGAGCACCTCGGTGGCTCAATTGGCTAAGCATCCAGTGTTTGATTTTGGCTCAGGTCCTGATCTCATGGTTCATGGGATGGAGCCCTGAGTTGGACTCTGGTTCCATGCTGACAGTGTGGAACCTGCTTGGGATTCTCTCTCTCTGCCCTTCTCTCTGTCTCTCTTTCTCTCTCTCTCCGTCTCTCTCAAAAGAAATAAATAAACTTAAAAAAAAAAAAGATACTTTATCCTAAACAGCAAGGGAATTTGGCAATTTTATTAACTGGAGGACTTCTGGTGACTCAGTAGTAATGGCTGTCCTTAACAGCAGAGAGAGGTACATAAAGTAAAGCAAGTAAATACTCTAGGTGTTTTTCAGCTTTTAGGTTTAACTTTTTGGCTTACTCTAACTTGGCTTTTATTTTAGGTTTGGCCTTTGCTTCAGGTTTAGCAGCCACTGTGACTATTACCCATCTCTTAAAAGCAGGAGACCAAATTATTTGTATGGATGATGTATATGGAGGTAGGTGACCTCTCTCATTCATGTTGTGTCAACTGATATGTTAAAGACAATAAAGTAGGTCCAGAATTATATTAACAATGTTACCAGGCTTATTGATTATTTATTATCTTTTAAAGGTGTGAGGGACACCTCCATGCTGGCCCAGACCTGGTAAAGGAAGAGTATAAACATTTAGGATCCATGCTCTGGAACTGCTTATAAGAGAGATTGCTTAATAATAATTTTATTTAAACTGCTAGAATGAGGATGTTGGACCTGATTTACCTTCTACATATATTCTACTACAGAGAAGATAGTGTTTAAAGAGAGAGTATTCTAGTGTTATTTAGAATTTTTACCTGTAATGAGAATGAGCTATAACCCAGGTCACTCTCAAGAGTTTACCTCTACCCACCCCTGTATCCCTGCCACACACTTAACCTTTTAAGAATCTATCGAAAACTATGGGCCCCTTTCCCCCCAAAAAGTGTACTTAAGATTACACCCAATGTTTATCATTTTAAGTTTAGGGTCAAGAAGTCTTACCTCTTGAAGTCCATCATGGATCCAAATTTAAGAACTTCAAATTTTAAACAATTTCAATGCGAGTAACTTAAAAATAAATAAATAAATGCAAGTTATTTAAAGTGGTGGACAAGAAGGTAAAGGAGACAGGTTGCCCTGTAAGCAAGACTGATTTTGTGTTCAAAACAATAGCAAAAATGTTGTAAATATATATATATATATATTCCACATGCTTCCAGATAATTAAAATGAAACTTCTAGAATATTATTTTATCTATCTCCTATTAACAAAAAGTTAAATCTTACTTTTAGTAATCATTTAACCCTCCTAGAAATTTGCCAACTGCTTGGTATTTATGGTTGTTCCCTATGATAGTTTGTTGAATAGAAATTATAAAAATAGCAAACCCTTAGTTGCTTTTATAATGCATTATAAAAACCTCTTGGCACACTTAGGTATAAAATCTTGAAAATTGCTGTTGATTTTTAACAATTCTTTACATTCTTTTTCAATCTTACGTTACTTAGGGTTGGTCTTTATAACATCAAAGTTCAGTATATCTTTGGTCATAGAGTATTTTTTTTTTGCTTGACTAGCAATAATAGAAATATTTCCTTTAAATTTGCATATGTAAAAATCAAATCCAGAACAGTGTTTATGAAAGAAATTATTCTAGGTTGAATGACTTCTCTCTTTCACTGTAAAACTATAAGCTAGTAGTTTGATTTTTTTGCCTCATTTATCATTAAAGCTTTTAGAACCACATAACAAAAAGATTGAGAAAGTACAAAGAATAATAACCTGTTTTTTTCTATTATCAAAGCATAATCAGACTGAAAATTTATTTTGAACGTTTTACTGGCAGTGGTTCAGTCATTTTAAATTTGATTACTATGAAAAAATTGTTAAAAAGATACTGATGCATGCATGCCACTTAATGTTTAAAGAACAGAGATTGTATGCTTTCAGAAATATTTTCTGCTTCACTTCATGTTCTTGGTGCAGATATCAAGTGTGTTTAATTTGACCCTTTAACTCTTAGTTTAAAATCCAAGCCTTATCTTCTTTATTATACAAGATAGCTAAATTATTTGACCAAAGTAGAATTGTTGTTGATTTTGTTTTTATTGGTGATTGACACTTCCTTATATTTTTAAAGTATTTATGCCTATAAGGAATAAATATTTCTCAGTACAGTGTCTTTTCCATTTTGTCTGATTCTCTCCTGCCTCAGGTACAAACAGGTACTTCAGGCAGGTGGCAGCTGAATTTGGATTAAAGATTTCTTTTGTTGATTGTTCCAAGACCAAGTTGCTAGAGGCAGCCCTTACACCCGAAACCAAGGTAACTTAGTTTTCAGTTTTGTCTGTTTTCTGTGTGATGTTGTGTTTTTATAATTTTGTTTACTAGAGGACATAATTTAAATATGCACAACAAATTTTATTAGAAGCCATTGGAAACCATCAACAAGATTAAGATAGGTCTGGCTTCTCATGATGTTCAGGAACATGAATTCCATAGCAAGGTTCAAGTTCTAACTCTGTATCATAGTTGGTGTATTATCAGGGGCAAATTATTTAACCTAAGTCTCAATTTCTTCATTTCCAAAATGGGGATAATTGCACCTGCTTTATAGAAAGGTGGTTGTGTAAAGTAGATGAAGTAAGGCTTATGAAATGCTTAGGATTGTATCTAACACATAAAAACTGTTAAAAAGATTTGTTAGCAGAAGCATACAATTCTGTACTGCATTATCAAGCTGGTACTGGTAACAGTCATCACAGAGATTGGATTGCAGAAAAGGAAGCTTGCCAGACCCAAACCCTCAGCATACTGGCTTTTTAAGAATTCTAAGTGATACTTCAGCAAAATAATAGTTACAAGTAGAGAATAGGCCACAAACAATCTTCAGCCTCCGTCCTGGGAATCTTGTATGCCACCGGAAGGTGTTTTGTGCCTGAGTGAATGGCATATGTGATATTCTTTTTTGGGGCCTCATTTAAATTCTGCATGGGTAAAAGAAGGACCAGTGTCTTTTATAAGTCAGCCTTTTCCAACTTTTTGCTAATGATTAAAAGGTTTCAATTGTATCTAAGATTATGTTGTGGTGAATGCTAAAAAACGAAAACCTTTTCTCACACAAATTATTACTTTGAAGATTAACACAGGGGTGAGCTTTGAGTGATTAAGGTTTGTTTTCAAAGGAACTTGTTTTTTATCTTGCTTAGGAGAAAAGATACTTATTAAAATAGCTGGTCTGAGTCTTTCTAAGGGAGGAAAGCAAATTGTGAGTATGTTAATTCTTGTCAACAGAACTTTATGTAGTGGCTCTTTACTGACTTGAATTAATACATTTTCCCCCCTGAAATATCTGCCTCGTCATATGAAGTAGATTTTTCAAGTCCCTGTAAAATCAACTTGGTATTTATTTACTTATTTTTATTTTAACTAATTTTTTATTGTGAATGGGAGTAATAAATTCTTACCCAAAGTATTTTTTTATTTTTAAAATAATTCAATTCTTATAGGATATGCATTAACTCCCTTATCTTTTCCATGGTAAAACTCTTGAGTCAGAAGAATACTGAACTAGATATCTTGCTCATTTACATAGTAATAAAGAATCATTAACCCCTTTAAAAAGAAACCTATAGGTAATGTCATTTAATGCAATGGCATCTTGTTTAATAAACAGAATTCTTTTCTTTGGTCTTTTCAATCACTATCAAGCATCTACTATTCAGTGCCTGAATTGCCCTAAGTTTTGGGGTATGATACTGTCTCTTAAATGAGCTGTGAGCAGGTTTTCTGTTGTGTGTAACTTCTCTCCTTTACTTTAAAACCCATGCTGTTCAAGTTCTGGATACTTATTTTACAGTTTCTAATGCATATGGCACTTTTTAAGTTAATATTTAGAATATGTTTGATAGCTTAGGGGTAGTTCTCCTTAATGAAAATTCTAGGCTGTAATAATCTTAGTGTTCTGTGTTATTTACCTTTGAGAACAAAATTCCTAGACACTGAACTATGTCTTTGAAATTCATCCTCTTTATCATGGAAAGTAATTACAATAATTAACTTGAGCACTTTTCTGCTTCTATGTAACATCTCATTTGATCTTTATAACAACTCCATAAGATAAATATTATCAACCCCATTGTACAGATGTAAAATTTGAGGAATATGGAGGGTAAGTTACTTAGCTATGACTTTTCAGAAATTAATGGGGCCTAGGATTCAGATTCAAACCTTGCAACTTCATCACCTACACTCTTCCACTGTAGTCTGCCAGATGGTTACAATATATGAGATGTATGTTTGTGCAGTGGATTGTTATAAACTATTGTCATTTATTGAATTGTTTTAGCTTGTTTGGATTGAAACCCCCACAAACCCTAACTTGAAGATGATTGACATTGAAGCCTGTGCACATACTGTCCATAAACACGGTGACATAATTTTGGTCGTGGATAACACTTTCATGTCGGCATATTTCCAGGTAAATGAAAATAACTTTTTGGCATTATTAGTAGACCACACAGATACCTGTAACTAGGAAAGGAAAGACTTGCTTACATTAAAATCGTTATCAAACTCATGGAATATAATCATAGTTCTTGATTACACAAAAAATTAAAATTGGACCCTTCTAGGGGCGCCTGGGTGGCTCAGTCGGTTGAGCGTCCGACTTCGTCCCAGGTCATGATCTCATGGTTCGTGAGTTTGAGCCCCGTGTCGGGGTCTGTGCTGACAGCTCAGAGCCTGGAGCCTACTTCGGATTCTGTGTCTCCCTCTCTCTGCTCCTCCCCTGCTCACACTCTGTCTCTCTCTCAAAAATGAAGATTAAAAAAAATTTTTTTTTAATGGGACCCTTCTGCCGTTAGTTAATATCTTTTGAACCCGAGGTTAATATGTGGTATGGGACTTTGTGTGTTTTAAATGTCTTAATTAAAGCTTTTAAGTTCTTGGGGTGCCTGGGTGGCTCAGTCGGTTAAGCGTCTGACTTCGGCTCAGGTCATGATCTCACAGTCCATTAGTTCGAGCCCCGCGTCGGGCTCTGTGCTGACAGCTCAGAGCCTGGAGCCTGCTTCCGATTCTGTGTCTCCCTCTCTCTCTGCCCCTCCCCTGTTCATGCTCTGTCTCTCTCTGTCTCAAAAATAAATAAACATTAAAAAAAAATTTAAAAAAAAAAAAAAGCTTTTAAGTTCTCTTAGGATGTGTAGACTCTGAAGAGCTGACCTTATGTCATTTTATCTGTCAGTGCTTTATAAATAGTAGGGACTTCAATGTTTATGTGCTGGCAAGTCAGTTATATTATTTTTTATATATATGGTGTGACTGAAAAACAGATATGTTATATATTTAATGTATGTATTATGTGTTTATTTTTTATTATTAAAATATATAATTAAATCTTAAGCTATATAATTAATGTATATTTAAATGTACTACATTTTATATATATATATATATATATATATATATATATATATAATGCATTATATAATTAAACCTGGCTAACCTTCCAAATAAATGGAAAACACAGGCTATACTCCACGACATCTCAGTGTATGTCACACATATTATTTCTCCACTTTCCTCCTTTCTAGTTTCTCTTCTTTCAGTGCCTCAGTGTCCAGCTCTTTATAGCTTTACCTTATTTATATTATGAATTTCTTTATTTTTTTAAATTAATTTTTTTTTTTTTTTTTGGAGAGAGGGAGAGTGTGTGTATGTACACACATGAGCAAGTGAGGGGCAGAGAGAGAGAGAGAGAGAGAGAGAGAGAGAGAACCCCAAGGAGGCCCTACACCCAGCACTGAGCCTGACTTAGGGTTTAATCTCATGAACTATGAGATCATGACCTAAGCCAAAATCAAGAGTTAGACACTTAACTGACTGAGCCAGCCAGGCACCCCAGCAGTGCTCCTTTTAAGCTATCTCTTTTCCTAACCCACCCCCCTCAAGCCCTCCCATTCACCCTCCATTCCTTTTCTTTTTCTTCCTACTTTTTTCCATATTCTTCTTTCTGTTTTGCTCCTTTTGGTAGATCATCTAGGGATTTCCTTATAATTGACTAGTTGTCTGCCCTTTTCCCACATGTTCTCTCTCTTTCCTTGGAGTAGCCCAATCTGTTTCCTTTCCTTATTAGGAGCTTACCTTCTCCTTGCTCTTTCCTTCCTCCTTGTACCTTATGCTCATTCTCAAAGCACTTCCTGCAGAGTTTCTGAAAGCCCAGCTCATTTTCTGCTACTCTTAAATTAGGCAGATGTTTATAGCCAATTGTTTATACTTGCCCCCTTTTTTCTGGGTCCCTGAAGTTGGCGCAGGCTGCTGCCTTCATGTGACTGGCCGATTTCCTGGGAGTTTATATAAACCTGTTCTTCACCTTCTTCTGTTTTAGTGAGAAGGCACTACCATATTTTCTTTTCTTTTCCTCAAACATGTTTCCTGGCTACATTGATTGGATAGCTTCATGGGCCACCTACATTTGGCTCACGATATATCTTTAGCTTCTTCTTGTATCAGGTAAAACAGTCTGTTTCCAAGTGAAAAGCTCCTGGAGGTCTCTATTTGTCCCAGGGGATTTTCACTCTTGGATTCTTTATCCCAACTTCTTACCCCATATACTACTTACACTAGGCCAGTTAACACAGCATAGCATTGCTCTAGCTGAGTCACACTAAGTCCTGTATATTCCCATGGAGACTACATGAATTGTTTTAGCCTGGGCCTGCCCAGATTACTCATCACGCCTGGCCCTTTTTTTCGCTATTACTGTCACTAAAATAGGTCCAGTCTTTGTACCTTTCTGAAGCCCACATCACATTTCCTCATGCCAGGGACTGCAGTTTGCTCCATTTCAACCTGGATTCATTCCAGTTGAGTTAATCAGAATCATTGTTGTCCATAAAGAACTGCATGTATTAATTCCATAAATCACATCTTCTGAAGAGGTCCTCTCATTATTTTACCTTCCTGAAAACTGGATACATTCTCCTTCTTCCCTACTTTTTGTCTTCTGGATCTTCTATAAATGTCACAAAAGGCAAAATGGACATACCAGCATAAAGTTTCAGTGTTTCAGGATAGAACCTCTAGATTCATGTAGTCGGGGTGTGAGTGCCAGCTCTCCCAGCTTTTTAATCTGAGTGATCTATTTTGTTTTTCTTAGTCCTTTTTCCTCATCTGTACAATTAGAATCTTAAGGTACTGATTTTATTGAGCCGGGTAAAATATTTTGTACTGTGCTTCCCTGGGATAGGTAAAGTATTAACATGGTTCTTAGCACATATTAAGCTCAACAGGTGTTAGTTATTGGTCTTCATTTTTCCTTTTCTTTTGACCAGAGTTTACAGAATGTTAGCATTGGAAGAGACCCTCATCTAGTTTGACTCCATCACTTTGACGATGAGCAAACACCTATGTAGAGAGTGCTTTGAGTAATACCAGATTTAAAATATCCTGTTTTTGAAATACCTCAAATGAAAAAGCCCTATAGCCCCGTTATAGTAACACCTTCCAAAGACTAAACAACTGGTGAGGTTAATTAATACACACACACACACACACACACGCACATACATGCCCACACACGCCCACACTTTCTTTTACAGAAAATGTAAATGTGAATAGGCTTCTGGCTGGCTGAGTCAGTAGAGCATGTGACTCTTGATGTCAGGGTTGTGAGCTCAAGGCCCACAGTGGGCATAGAGCTTACTTTAAAAAAAAAAAAAGAGAGAATGTATAAATGGAAAGATGCTGATAATATATTGTTTAGTGAATAAGTTGATTATTACTTTAACTCTCACTATAAACAAAGACATTTTAAGACTAAAGGATTGATTTGCAGGAAAGTTGGGTGAGGGAAAACAATCCAAACAACTTTCTTACTAAGTGACTTTACACTTGGCACAACTGGTACAATAAAAGAGTAATTAAGAGTCAAGATCATGGCACATCAAGTGAATAATTACAGCATACATTATAAGGTTTTAATGATCAAAGATCTAAGCATATTAGTTTTATACTCATTTGATGAAACAGTTGCTGAATGTTTATGTCAACTACTTTTGTGTTTACTGAGTCATAAAATGCCAGCATCTCTGCATTGTAAATTTAGTAATACACTTAGGGCCAGCTAGCAACTGCTCTAAAGAAACAAGTTCAGGAGACCAGTTGACCTGAGTTTATCTGCTATTTCCAGAAAATTTGTGCTTTTTGGATTGAATACTGGGTCCAATACTTTGTATTTTTATTTGGTGGGAGGGAGAAAGGGAAAAGATAGCATCAGAGATCCTGGAAAATTTTAAGACGCGTGTGTTTTTGAAAAGTTAGACTAGGAATGAAATTTACAATAGCAAATAAGCATGTAATGAAGCATATTTTCAAGTGCTTTACCATTGAAAATGAAAATCTTTTGTTCCTTTCAGCGGCCTTTGGCTCTGGGAGCTGATATTTGTATGTATTCAGCAACAAAATACATGAATGGTAAGACATACATAGTCTACACTTGAGTGTTCCTTTCCATGGATACATGATAATACCACAGGGTTTGATATTTTGATATTTTTTTCTTCTGTTATTCTGGTTTTCTCTGTGACTCATGTAGAAAGTAAAAAATTATACTTTGGTTAAATATGGGATTCCATTTTATAGCAGACAAAACTATGCTCATGACTTACGAACAGAGGATTGAAATTTACTAAAAAAAGTTACATTTTTATCCTACTGACAGCTTAAAAAGAAACATTTAAGTTTTATGTGATTTTTATTTTATTATTATAGGTATAGCTTTTGGTACTATCAAATTGAATACAGTTTATTTAAACTTATTCTATCATTTTCCAAAAGAGTTTTTTCAAGTGAAAGTCATATTTTAGAAATTCCAGAATGAAGAATAGACGTGCATTGTTTTTAACTTAAAGGATTTTGTTTTGTTTTAGGCCACAGTGATGTTGTAATGGGCTTAGTGTCTCTTAATTCTGAGAGCCTCCATGATAGGCTCCGCTTCTTACAAAATTGTAAGTACTGAAAAGTCCATAATTCCCCTTAACCCCTCAGAGGGACTACATTTGATAATTTGTATTTCCACTAAATGTTGAGAAGTGATAGCTTTCTACTAAATTAGGAAGAAATGAGATGTGGGGGAGAAAGATTCTGAGTTTTAAAGAAAAGTAGAAAAATTGGGATATAAAAATATAGTTAGAGAGATCATAGCAGGACTTTATAACATGACTCAAGGGATCAATTTTGTTATTTTTCAAATCCATGTTAATTTTGACTGTAATTGGGTAAAGCCCACATGAATTTTTCATTTTCAAACTTACTAGATTTGTTTTTAAATAAAACCTTTGGAATAATGGCTTTCTTATACTATACCTTTTATATCTAGAATGGTGGTTAATTTTAAATAGCACTTAATATGTGAACTTATATATTTTCAACAGATGTCTAAACACCATGTCCTGTTTAGATAGTTTAGTTATCTCAAGTATAGGTAAGGGTTTATTTGAGGACACTTCGTTAACCATTGCAATTTGACAGATAAGAGAGAAACATAATTAGGAATAAAAATGCCTCCCTAGGAAGTAAGTATTAAAGTAAAACAAGGAAGCACCAAGGAGGAAAAGCAAAACTTACTGCTTGATAAATTCCTTTCATTTATATAAAGTAGAGGCGAGGTATGTACCCTGGAGGCATATTAACTCCTCTGCTTTAGACAAAAGCTAAATAGAATGCTAGAAGAACATTCAGTAACAATAGGAGCTGAACTGCTATTTTTCTCTACTTTTTCAAAGAAATGTGAGGTTAAACTATGTGCACTGTGTCATTTAATCAAAACCATAGGATTATTTACTTCATATTTGAAAAGTTCATATTGTACTCATGTGTAGTTTGCAGGATATTCATTTCCCCTCTCATTTTAAAGCCTGTTTCTGGGCCACCTGGGTGGCTCAGTCAGCTAAACATCCAACTTCAGCTCTGGTCACGATCTCACGGTCTGTGAGTTCAAGTCCCATGTCGGGCTCTGTGCTCATAGCTCAGAGCCTGGAGCCTGCTTCAGATTCTGTGTCTCCCTTTCTCTCTGCCTCTCCCCCACTCATGCTCTGTCTCTCTCCAACTCTCAAAAATGAATAAATGTTAAAAAAAAATTTAAAAAGCCCATTTCTTTGAGCATAATTTTTTTTTTAATGTTTATTTTTTTTTTGAAAGAAAGAGCATGAGCAGGGGAGGGGCAGAGAGACAGGGAGACACAGAATCCAAAGCAGGCTCCAGGCTCAGAGCTGTCAGCACAGAGCCTGACACGGGGCTTGAGCTCACAAATGGTGAGATCGTGATCTGAGCCGATGTTGGACACTTAACCAATAGAGCCACCCTGGCGCTCCTCTTTAAGCATAATTTATACTTCATTTTCATGCTTCTGATTGGATGTATGAATTCCCCCCCGAGAAGTCAAACATTGGCCTTTGTAGCTGGCTTCTGAGAGTCACAATGATGAAAAAGAGTGAGAGAATCTTCTGGGTCCCTCCCACCTTTCAGACTAACCCAGAATATGTTCATTTTCCAGCTCTTGGAGCAGTTCCATCTCCTGTTGACTGTTACCTCTGCAATCGAGGTCTGAAGACTCTACAGGTCCGAATGGAGAAGCATTTCGAAAATGGGATGGCAGTTGCTCGGTTTCTGGAATCTAATCCTAGGGTAGAAAAGGTTATTTATCCTGGTACGTTAATGAGACTCCTAGGGTTTCATGGGCAGGCTCTGTGGTGGGCCTGGTGGCGAAGAAGATAGACCTGATCTGTGGCCTTGTGTTGCATATAGTCTAGTGGCTGCTTGGATGTTAGGAAATTGATTTTATGTGTTAGATGTTCCTGTGATGGCCTTTAGCTTGGAAGTTTGTGTTTATTCCAAGATTACACCATTTTTCTTTCCAGTTGATTTGCTTATAGTCTTGTCAGTCAACTATTTTGCATTAGCTCTAACTTTTATCTGATTCAGGTTGGGACTTGATATTCGTCAAATTCAGACTTGATACTTACGTACCAAAATTCCCCCAAAGCTCTCTTGCTTTTTGAATTTTTTCACCTCAGGCAATATCTAGAATGCTCATGTGGAGTTAGCAGACTTCTGTATTACTCTTTGAATTTATTTTATTTAAATTGTGGTGGTCTTAAGTAAATAGTTATTTTAAACCCTTTGAGGTATTTGCCATATAGTCTGGGTGGACAGGAGAATTAAGCCTGATCCCTGCCCTCAAGGAGCTAAGGTAAGCCAAGACAGAACTACATATGTACCCTAGGTAAAGAGCTGTTGACTGGTGTATATTTTAAATGGAAGGAGGGAGAAAAGTTTTGGGCTGTGTCTTGAAGAATGGGTAGCACTTGTTAGAAGGGCATGAACAGGCATTCAGATTCATTCAGTGAATGCTTATCAATTGCCAACTACGGGCCAAGCTTTGTACTAGGAACTGGGATCCGATTATTAACAAAAGAAATGGATTTCTCCACACGGAGCTAGTCTGGTGGATAAGACAGATATTAAGCGAGAAATTAAAGAATGATAAGTAACAGAGTGGCTGGGGTAATCAGTGTAAAGAAGGCCAATGTAGCTCCAGCATGGAGAGGGTAGAAAAGATAGGTCAAAATGAAGCCAGAGACATAGAGACAGGGGCCAGAACAGGTCGTCAGACGTGACCATGGCATAAAGCTCATTATTAGGCTTATTTGCAGTTTGCTTTGGCAAACAGTGATTTTTTTTTTTTGTTCTGAAATTACATGTTTGACTATAAATAAGACTTATTATGCCTCATGATTATAGGACTGCCCTCTCATCCCCAGCATGAGCTGGCAAAGCGTCAGTGCACAGGCTGTCCAGGGATGATCACCTTTTATATTAAGGGCACTCTTCAACATGCTGAGACTTTTCTCAAGAACCTAAAGGTAAACTTTCAAAAGAGGTATTTAAATCATAGAGGTAGGGGCTCCTGGGTAGCTCAGTTGGTTGAGTGTCTGACTCTTGATTTTGGCTCAGGTCATGATCTTATGGTTAGTGGTATCGAGCCCCGCATTGGGCTTTGCACTGGCGGTGTGGAGCCTGCTTGGGATTCTCTCTCTCTCTCTCTCTCTCTCTCTCTCTCTACTCCTCCCCTGCTTGCACATGCATGCTCTCTCATTCTCTCAAAATAAATAAACATTTAAAAGTAAATAAGTCCTAGAGATAAATTGCAGCACTTCATTATCTGTCATTTCCACCCAACTCGGATTAATGTTTTTGTACCTGCAAGTCACACCCACAAACCTCCTTATCATGAAATGCATTGGGTTGGAAAATGACTTTGGCTCAGTAGCAGACATCTGAATATGTTTATTTACTTAACTCTCGAGTCATAGCCATGAACTCGAGAGAGACAATGTTCTGATGCATTGGTTTTTCAAATTTATTTTAAAAATTCACTTCTAAAAATTCACTTTCAAGTGAAATAGTACATGAAACTTCCAATTAATGTGCTGTCAGGGCACTGCACAAAGGCTATTCTGAAATCCAGCCTACGAAGGGCTTTCTAAACCCTGTGCCTCCCGGCTGCGTCTGCCTGTGGTGAAGGAAGGGAGGCCTTTGTCTAATTTTCATGGTAGCAGGGGGCTCTCAGGGGCCCTGGGAGAGAGGTCTGTGTAACTACATACACTGGGCTTACAGAGCTCATGCAGCAGACTCTGAGTTTTAAATACTGCAAGTCAATGAATAGGCTGCTGCCAGATTAGTCAAAGCCTACTGGTAACTAACAGTTGTACTAAAAGCAGAAAGATGGCATATATTTAATTAAATACGGTTATGAGAGTAATTTTAAAATATTTGTAAAATTCTATGACACTATAACACTAAATACAAAAACAGGTTTTTTTCCCTTCTACTCCAGGAGGCAGTTAAATGGATGTATTAATTTAGTAAGTGATACATACTAACAAGTAAATGTATGTAACTTGGTAGACATATAGAGGTTTTATTTAAGAGTAACCACAGAACTAGGTCTCAAATGCAATAATTCTCAGGTTTTAGGGCTCATGTTAATACTTAAGTATAGGACCAAATTAGGAAGGTATGGGAGATTCACTTTCCTCAACTTCTAATGTTTTACAAGTTTGAACATAATATGTCTAATGGGTGAAATCAGTGTCACGGATTTTATTTTCATTTTTTTCTCTGGGTTTCTTGCCCGACTGGTGTTTTCTTCATAATCCCCATTTTTCACCGTCTGTCCAGGGCCATTCTATTAAAAACATTTAGTTTTGTATTTTTATTTTAGTGAAAGATCTAAACGAATGTTTTCTTTGCCATAGTTATTTACTCTGGCTGAGAGCTTGGGAGGATACGAAAGTCTTGCTGAGCTTCCGTGAGTATATTTCTGTTTTCTCCGTGTTTTAACTTTGATGTCAGCTTTAACAATTGTTTAGAAAAAGAGTGTGGTAAAATCAGGAATAATTCAACATATTGAACAATAAGGGTGCCTGGGTGGCTCAGTTAATTAAGAATCCGACTTCAGCTCAGGTCATGATGTCACAGTTCGTGGGTTCGAGCCCCCATGTCGGTCTCTGTGCTGACAGCTCAGATCCTGCAGCTTGCTTTGGATTCTGTGTCTCCCTCTCTTCCTCTCTGCTGCTTGTGTGCGTGCTCTTTCTCAAAAATAAATACACAGTAAAAAAAATTTTTTTTAAAAAAGATACTGAACAATAAGAACAGCATCTTGGTATCTAATCAGAATGGACTCTTAACCCAATAGAATGGAGACCCTGATAAAATCTCAGTGAGCTATATGTATCCCCGCCCGCGCCCAGTGTTGCTTCCTTCCCCCTTCAGCCTGAAGGCGATTCCCGGGGACTTGTATCTTAGGACCTCTGAGCTCTGACTGTTCTATCCCACTCCACTCTAGAAGGGAGGTTGGAGACTTTGTATTGGAAGGGCTGATTTCAGGGGCGCCTGGGTGGCTCAGTCAGTTAAGCATCTGACTCTTGTTTTCAGCTGGGATCATGATCTCATGGTTCATGGGATCAAGCCCCATGTCAGACTCTGCACTGACAGTACAGAACCCGCTTGGGATTCTCTCTCCCTCTCCTTCTGCCCCTCACTCTCTCCCTCTCTCTCTCTCAAAATAAATAAACTTTAAACAAAAGAATATATTTAAAAAAAAAAGGGCAGGTTTCAAATCTCCTTGAAATATTGAAATGGGGACTGTGTCTCTGATAAAGTACCTCCATGCCCTCGATGGTCAGAGGAGGGCCCTACTAGATACTGTTATTTTCTGTTCCTCTGGGTAAACCCTGAATGACTTCCTGTTATTTGCAAGATAGCCCCAAATTTAACTTGGTGTTCTTGATCCAGTCAATTCATCTTAATTTTATCAAAGCACTAGAGGATGTTAGAATGTGCAGCCTGAGATCCATCAGTCCAACAACTTATTTTATAGACAAGGAAATAAAGATTCAGCAAGTTTTGCTGATTACTCCTAACATGGGAAAATGTTAGCAACTTCACTCTTGAAACTTCCCATGGAAACAGTGAGAGGAGGTAAAAGCAGCCTGGATCTGGGTTTGAGACTTGCCCCACCAATTACTTCACCTCTAAGCTTTCAGTGTTTTTCATCCATAAAATGTGATTGATAATTAAAATAATAATTGCCATTTATTGATTACCTGTCCCTCCTAGCCTTCCTGAGCTGTGTCCTGATTTTATTATGTGTCACTCTGCCCACAGATTGTAATTATTGCAGTGGTAATTCACCATCATTACCTAATAGTTACCAAGTGTACTAAATGTCCCTGGTATGTTTCTGTGTTTCAATTTTCATAAACATTTCTGGAATAACAATGTTCTGGAAGCACTGTGTTGAGGAGTGTCAGGGATTGCCAAAATTTAGGCACATTTGCTGTCCTGCCCTCTCACAGTAGGTAGTTTACAGTTTCTGGGAAGAATCAGGCAGTTTCACAGAAAGTTAAAAAAAAATCTATGATGCCCAAATAATTGTTCAAATAATTAAGATAACAAAAATAGGTTTTTGTGAGTCTTCAAGAAGATGCCTGCTAGTAAGTCTGGATGCACAAGAGGGCACACTCCGCATATGAAATTGGGTTATTTTTCATAGTAAAGAAATGCGTATTACTTTAGGTCTCTCTTAAAAATAGAGCCCTCTTGATTTATTTGGGGATTTGGTTTAAAGTTGCTTGGCCCTCAGATATTCCAGCTACGCCATAACCTCAATGCCTGCCAGTGGACGAGTGAATTTAGGTCAGGGCTTGTCTGTTCTATCCCCCTCCTTCTGTGACTCCCAATCACTGCAATGACTACAGCATTGCAAAAAGGGAGGGAGGAAGCGAAGCCAATGTGCACAGCCTTGGTCTGCCAGCCTGACAACACGTATTCACTCCATGGCCTCAGAAAAGTTACCGATGCTCTCTTAATCTCTCCTGTCCTGAGTTGTGAAATGTAGATAGCACTGTACTCAGCTCTTAGGGTTGTTATGGAAATATGGGGAAAAAAATATCCCAAACCCAATGCCTTGATTCATAGCAGGTGCCCTGTAAATGTCACCTATTACCAGGAATTACTATTTTTTATTAGGCATCTAATGCACTCCATACTTGTACATTTACACTTGTGAATGCTTTATATGTGTTTCTTCTATTAATGACTGTGCCAAACTTTGAAATATCCAATGTGTATTCATTTTTTAAAAATGAGTTAATGCACACAAATGACCTCATAGAGTACCTGCCTTGTGGCAAGCATATAATAAGTGATAGCTATTATTATTTTAGATAAGGACATCGATGCTGAGGACAAGTAACTTTTACAAGCCCACTCAGCCAGTGTGTGGAGGGACTGATTCATGCATAGGTCTGTTGGTCTCAGAGGCCTAAGTTCTTATTTTTTTGTGTATACTCTCTTTTAAGGAATTAAAAGCCTGAAAAGTCAACATTTTAAGAAGGGTGTTTGCATGTAGACCTTCAGTAGAGTGATAAAAGAAGATACTCATTTACGTTGACCGCGTCTGAGATTTTCTATCCATGAATTTGAAGTGAGACAGGACAAAGCAACTAAGGCATTGATTTTGCGGGTAGAGGCATTTTTTTGCAGGGAAAGGATGAGTATTGGTGACAGCGTATGTATGTAGGGCTCAGCAAGGCTACAATCTCCTCCATGATGCCTCCGCCCACAGGTTTCTCCCTCCTCTGAATTCTGGTAATCCTTACTGTCCATACTTGTTTGGCATTTGCTGCAGACTGTTCTGTTCCATGAATTGTCATCATCTTTAGTTTCTGCTTTGTTATCTAGAGTGGAGAAAATATCTCCTTTTTTGGTTTCCCAATTCTTATTATAGTGCCTGACCTTTAGGTAGGTGCTTTACCTTTACACTTGTTGATGACGATGGGTTGCTAGGTAGTTTTGAAAATCTTTCCAAGCCTCTACATTCATAGGATATGTGCTGGAATTCCTAATGCTCACTGCTGGCCACTGCTGGTGTTCCTGGGTTGACTTTCCCTGATCAGCCTCATAAGGTGTCATTCTGGATTAATCCGTTGATTCAGAGGGAATTAATTCTGGCTGGCTCTCAGTCCAGTGGACCCTCCATAAGTCTAGCTGATTGGTCATGGGATTTATGATTTGGCCAAAGCCTCATTCAGTCAGGTGTTAAAATGCAAACACTGGAGGCTGTTTTTCCCTCCTACATGGGAGTGCTTGATTGGCACCTTCAGTGTCTGGATTGAGAACACTGATGGTGTAAAAACAATAAAAGATCTTCGTTTTCACTTAATGACTAGAAAAGATAATTTTCACAAATTTTTTTTTTGCCTGTGAAAAATTATAGACATATGAAGAATTTGGCATCTAGAGTAGAAAAAAGTGGAAGATAATTGTAATTTGTTAATAAGATACAATATAATGATCTAAAATTTGCTTATTCTTTCTTTTAGGGCAATCATGACCCATGCATCAGTGCCTAAGAGCGACAGAGATGCCCTTGGAATTAGTGACACACTGATTCGCCTCTCTGTGGGCTTAGAGGATAAAAAAGACATACTTGAAGATCTAGATCAAGCTTTGAAGGCAGCAGTAAGTTTATTTTGGGGTGTTTGTGTGCCTCATCTTGGAGGGGGTGGTCACTGTTTTCTACAGTGGCCTCACTGTAAACTCTAAAGGTTTCTTCTCTTCCTACAATAGACAGGGAACTCAGTAGAAGGGCAGATTTTAAAAATGCTGGTATTCAGAGCTCCTGGGTGGCTCAGTTGGTTAGGCGATCGACTTTGGCTCAGGTCATGATCTCGTGGTTCACAGGTTCCAGTCCTGCATCAGGTTCTGTACTGACAGCTCAGAGCCTGGAGCCTGCTTTGGATTCTGTGTCTCCCTATCTCTCGGTCTCTTCCCCACTAGTGCTCTGTCTTTCTCTCTCTCAAAAATAAAATAAACATTAAAAAAAAAAAAAAATGGTAGTATTCAGAAAAGAGTCCTTAGAAGAAGTGAAGTCTCTGCCTGTGGGTCTAATAACATTTTTCTTGTGCACTTTTAATACAGCACCCTCCAAACGCAGGTCATAACTAGCATTCCAGGACTGCTAGTAGAAGTTGCTTCCTGAGAAGGTCAACTCTGCGTAATCAAATGGACAATTAAAGAGCCTTTGCAGGATTTTCAAGTGAAAATTTTAAGGCACCTCATTACCTTTCACAGCTGTAACCTTACAGGGATCATCCTTGTTAAAAACAGTTTCCTCTTTCTCTTGTTGTAATTGACAGGTCAATTCTGTTATTCTCTTTTTGATAATTTTGGTATGCATTTCCCTCTGAAGGAGGTGAGATTTGTGCTGCTTTTTGGGATTGTGATCTTTTTGTCATAGCTTAAGGTTTATATTGATCATGTTTACAATATAGTGATAATTCATTTTTGATGTTTTTCTGAAGAATTTAAATTATTAAATGAATGTTCTTAAATCAAGTGTGATTTTTGCATATTGTTGAAAACAGCACTTAAAGCAATGGTTTACACTTAATTACCATACGCCAAAAATCAAATACTTGAGAAGCCTACTGTGAAATTCTGCTGATTTAACGTTGTACTTACTATTTAAAAAAATAAATAAATCTAATTATCAAATGCATCCTATTGTGATATTCCTATATTATGTGGCATTAACTTGGATTCCTGGGCCCTTTTAATCCTCAGCATTAAAGGTCTCAGCCACTTACAGTAATTTTTGTAAATTCAATTGTGTAACTGTCCTGTCCAAATCTTAGTGTTTGCAGATTCATTATAGATTCTAGCAGGGGAGGTCAAAAGCCACTTTTATAGAGAGACATACTATTTATATTTTTATCTGTAATCGTAAATTTACTGAGTCTAAAGAAATGCTTAAAAAAGAATCTTCTAGAATTAAGTGCGTTGTCAGCAAGTTATTGTCAAGAAGCCATAAATCAAATAATTAGATGTTTTAAATTGCTTTTATATTAAAGGCTTTTAGTCATTTGTCTGCTCTTGCCATTTGTTTCACCTTAAAAAAGCCTATCGTTGAACTTGATTAATAATGCCAGGTAGGCGGCGAATACACAAGAATACATATTATATATTGTGCATATTCTGAATTACATGATAAGAGTCTGGAAATTCTGACTCTGTAGGCAGCAGCATTTTGAGGCAGGTCCTATCTTAGTACCTTAGGGCTGTGGAAATCACAACAACCAACCAAATCAGAAAAGCAAGGACTATTTATACTAAGCTTACAAGGGAGTCAGGTACTGTCACTTGTGTTTTGACAGAGACTCAAAGGCAAGCAGAGCATAAAGAATTGTAGAAATTTAAGGGGTACCTGGGTGGCGCAGTCGGTTAAGCATCTGACTTGATTTCGGCTTAGATCATGATCTCACAGTTTATGAGTTCAAGCCCCTCACTGGGCACTGCCCTGCCAGCACGGAGCTTGGGATTTTCTTTCTTTCCCTCTCTCTCTGCCTCTCCCCTGTTCATGTTCTCTCTCTCTCTCTCTTAGCCTCCCTCTTTCAAAATAAATAAATAAACTTAAAAAAAAAAAAGAATTGTAGAATTTTAGAGATGCCTGGATCGCTCTGTCGGTTAAGTGTGTATCCAACCCTTGGTCTCAGCTCAGGTCTTGATCTAAGGGTTGTGGGTTTAAACCCCATGTTGGGCTCTGTGCTAGGCATGACGCTTACTTAACAAAAAAAAGAATTGTAGAAAATTTAGTATCTGTTGATGTGGATGAGAAACTAAGATTTCCATATTTAAAACTGTCAGAAGGGCCCCCTGGGTGACTCAGTCGGTTGAGCATCTGACTCTATTTCGGCTCAAGTTGTAATCCCAGGGTCGTGGGGTTGGGTTCTGCACTGAGCATGGAGTCTGCTTGAGATTCTCTCTCTCCTGCCCCTGTCCCCCACTTACTTACTCTTTTTAAAATATATTTTTAAAAAAGCAGGGGCACCTGGGTGGCTCATTCGGTTAAGCATCTGACTTTGGCTCAGGTCATGATCTGGTGGTTCATGAGTTTGAGCCCTGCATCGGGCCCTGTGCTGACAGCTCAGAACCTGGAGCCTGTTTTAGATTCTGTGTGTCCCTCTCTGCCCCTACCCAATCACACTCAGTCTCTCTCTCAAAAATGAATAGACATTAAAAAAATTTTTTTAAAACTCAGAAGACTTTTAAATGGAAAACATTAAACCACCATCAGAAATGTTAAAAAAAAAAAAGCTGAAAAATTATGGCTGACAGGAGTGGAAAAGCTTTATAGTGTGAAAAAGTGAAGGTTTCAGTATGCCGTGGTTAGGGGCTGTTGGCATGGGGAAGCTGCAGGCAACCTAATTTGAAGTGGGATGTCCAATGCCATTGGTTAGGGGTGCATATGTGGTTTTCTAGGTTTGGTCTTCAGTTGAAAACAGACACACTTAGGGGAGCTGTCACTTTGTCACTTACTAATCAAGTGCTGGCCATTTGGGGATGATTGTTACAGAAGTTAATATTTAGCTTCCTGGATTGTCACTAGGGATAGCAGGTCTGACTTCTAGCTGGCTGGCTTCCTCAGTTGTTTGTTGTTTGTAGATAAAGGGTTTGGTTTTCTGCAGAGATTGCTGCAGATTGTAGGTCAAAGTTCCATTTTTGTATAAGGTCTATCCATGGTCCATTTGTGTATTCAGTCTCTCAGGGCTTCTTGTGAGCAGTAACTACCCTTGTATTAGGGTTCTCTAGAGGAACAGAACAGAGAAAGAAAGAGAGAGAAAGAGATTAATTTTAAGTAATTGGCTAATGTTACTTGGGCTGGCCAGTCTGAAATCTGTGGGTCCAGCTAGAGATTCATTAAGAGTTGATGCTGTCTTGAGTCCAGAATCTGCAGTCTCAGACAGGGTTTCTGTGTTGCAGGCTTGAGGCTTAGTTTTATGTTAAATGCTTTGCTTTTGACTGATTGGGTGAAGGCCCCCAACATAGAGACTGGTCTCCTTTACTCAAAATCTACTAATTTAATGCTAATCACATCTAAAAGTTATCTTCCCAATAACATCTAAACTGGTATTTGACCAAACAGTGGGCACCATAAGCATAGCCAAGTTGACGCATGATTAACCATCACAAACATGTCCTAGGCACTGTTCCTTACTTACTGCCTGAGAAGTCACCATTATGTTTATTAGGGTTTATGAGGTTTATCTACAACTGTTGGTTGTCTGCAAGCATATCTTTCTCCATTAATATAGTTTACACAGAGGCAGTGACTTAGTATTTAAACACTGCACCCTCCACCTTCCACCCCCTTCGTAATACATCTGGCCTTGTAAGAAGGAAATAATACTTAGACAGTCACCTTCTGGTTGGGTTAGCTGAAGTCAGGCTGCCAGAACACTGTTTTCACTGAGTTGCTTTATAGGGTACTTTATCCAAAATACCATTCTACCCTCGTGTTTACTACATTCACTGTTGGAATTCTGAATGAAATTAGTATCTTACACCAAAGCCAGTGGGTACTATCTTAAGTAGACATACAGCAGTATGTTTATTATATTCAGCTAGATGACATTTAAGAGAAAATATTACAGAGTATAACAAGCTCATTTCTTTTGCTTGTGACTCAGTTTAGTCATATATTTGTACCTGAGAGCTTATTCATAGCTGGCTTCTGGCTGCTTTCTATTACATAACAAAAGAAATGGCACTTACCCTTCCTCTCAGTGTTCTTGTAGGTTTTCTTAGTTTTTTAGAGATTTCTATTATAGGTAAGGTTGGTAAGGTGGTCCATGATTTTGGAATTTTGTGCCAAAGACTACCAGCTCTGAGATGTGAGGAGTAAATAAAAAGTAACCATGAAATCTGGAATATTTTTTAAAAATCAAGACATCCTTTTTAACAAGAGTAGACTTAAATGACCTGAATTCCACAGAGAAGCCAGGAAACACTTGGGAACTATACATTTATTTTAACAAAAATGGGAATCTAATATCCTGTATTTTTATAAAATGAAAATAATGTCATTGAATTACTCAGGTGGACCTAAAGAAAATTTTAGGACAAAGGAAATAAAGCTTGTAATGCACTTTAGAAAAACAACATAAATGCTTTATGAGAAAACCCTCAGGCCAATAGCAAAAAAAAAAAAAAAAAAAAAAAAAAAAAGAGAGAGAGAGAGAAATACTACAAAAGTAGTATTATTCAAAATAAGGGAAATTCTCTTAGGAATTACCCAAAGATAAACAAGAAAAAAAAAGAATTTCCATCTCCACAATAAAAGAAACCCTGATTCCATTTGCTTCATGATCCAAATGCGAACTTAGAAAAAAAAGTAAGTATAATGAAAAATATAATTGCTTTGGGTTAGAAATTAAAGATGAGTTGAGAAAAGGATTGCTGTATTATTATTTTTTTAAGATTCACCTTTGATTCAATTTTGACTTATTGGTCACAGAGTCAATTCAAATTTTTTCCCACAAGGGGGGGCCTGGGTGGCTCAGTTGGTTAAGTGTCTGACTCTAGTAGATTTCAGCTCAGCTCATGATCTCAGGTTTGTGAGTTCGAGCCCCGCATTGTGCTCTGCCCTGGCAGTGTGGTGCCTACTTGGGATTCTTTCTCTCTCTCCCTCTCTCTGCCCCTCCCCAACTCGAACTGTCTCTCTTTCAAAGTAAATAAATTTTAAGAAAGTATGGTAAAATATAAATTAAAATAAATAAATAAATTTGTTGCCACTGGAACTGTCGAAATTGCGAACATTCCCCATCTTTTGAGTAAAATGCCTCTGACAGAACACATATAGTATATAGTACTAGGGATTAGAGATTACTTACTTCATTATTTTTACTAAACCTTATATCTCAATTTCTTCAATTAGAAAAATGCTCAGGCCTGATTGTTTCATGGGTTTTTGTTTTCATTTATTAGCTCACTTGTTCTCACACTTCCCTGTTAAATTGGAAGGTACGAGTATAATCCATTTTCTACAGAGAAGCAAAGGAAGATTCGGAGTGGTCTTGTGATCCTTATCACATAGCAGAACCAGGGCTGGAACTCTGGTCTTCTGACCTCATTTCATTGTTCTAGGACACCATTCCTTAGTCCAGCATAAGAGAATTCCTAAACAGATAAGCAAACCACTCTTGAAAGTGTGAAAGTTGTTATTATGTGATCAAGTCATTATAAGGAAAACCCTAGTTTCTGGTGGGGGAAGAGAATAGGGTGGGAACTCTCTAAGACAGACATGTATTTGATTCATACAGTTTATTTTATTTTGAATAAGAGTCTAGCAAAGTCTAGCCTTGGACTGCTTCTTAAGGGTTGGTCTCTGAAATAAATGCCCTACAGAAATGGGGAAAGAGGACTGGCCTTTTACAGTCCTGTATTATTCAGTCATTAGTTATGAACTGGGGATGGAGAGGGGACAGGGAAGGTGGTGGTGGTGGGAGAGGGTTTGGGTAACTTCCCTGATGAAGTGACTCCAGCCAGCACAAGGCAATTCTTTGGAGAATGGTGGATGGGTGCCCTGGTATGGTAGAGGATATCCACTGGATATTAGAGTATCCACTGCAAGTGTTAAGTTATTCCTTGTCCATTTATATCTGACAACCTCCAAGCTAGTCTAAAAAAGTTACTGAGGCTGTGATGTGATTATTGGAATATGATAAAATTTCTCCTTCCCATAGTATTTTTTTTTCCTCTTTTGGCAAAAGGATTTGTTCTATAGAGTTTAAGGAGTTATAGATACAGAGGCCAGGGATAGGCCACCTCCAGATGGGCCACTTTGGCATGAAGATTATTTTTTAGTTAAAAAGCAATCAAGGATACATGCCTGGGTGGCTCAGTTGGTTAAACATCCGGCTCTTGATTTTGGCTTAGGTCATGATCTCACCGTTCATGGGTCGGAGCCTGATGGAGGGCTCTGAGCTCACAGACAGTGCGAAGCTTGCTCAGGATTCTTTCTCTCCTCTGTCTCTTCTCCTCCTTTGCTCTTTCTCTCTCAAAATAAATACATAAACTTTTTAAAAAATCTTAAAAAAACAAAAGCAATCAGGAACCTCCGGGTGGCTTGGTTGGTTAAGCATCTGGCTCTTGATTTCGGCCCAGGTCATGATCTCGTGGTTCATGAGATTGAGCCCCCAGTCGGGCTCTGTGCTGACAGCATGGAACCTGCTTGGGATTCTCTCTCTCTCCCTCTCTCTTTGCCCCTCTGCTGCTCATTCTCTCTCTCTCTCTCTCAAAATAAATAAACATGAAAATAATTAAAAATAAATAAAAATAATAAAGCAATCAAAACTCAGCAGCTTCAGAAAAAGGTTTTTACCCCCCCACCCCTTAATTTAGATAGAGGACCTGCTCTAGGAAAAGAGTTATCACCATAGATAACAACATTTTGCTATAAACTAGGAGTGCTAGACAAGGAAGAACCTAGTAAGGCCTGTTTGACCAAAACCCTCTATACCCCATTGTTTCCTTTTGGTCCAGGAAATATTTGTTTGCCAAACATTTACTCTTTTTCATCTTCCTGTGAATTGCATGTTTTCTCTTTAAAGTTCCAGACTCCTACCCCTTTTCCTTAGTTCAGAAAGACATATATATATATTTATATATATAATATATATATATGAGATATATATATGAGATATATATATATTATATATATATAATATATGTATTATATATATATATAATATATATATAATATATATGTATATAATTTTATATATTTTCCAGACTGTCTTTGGAATGTCCATGTCTGTGTAAATTCCCCATAGGAATGAAATTAAATTTTATTTTCTCCTGTTTATCTGTCTCATGTCAATTTGACTCTTAGCCCAACTAAAAGGACCCTGAAAAGGACAGGAAATTCTTGTTCCCCAACACCATAAAGGCAATTAAAAAAAAAATAGGCTTCCAGGGGCTCCCAGTTGGTTAAGCGTCTGGCTTCAGCTCAGGTCATAATCTCACAGTTTGCAAGTTCGAGACCCACATTGGGCTCTCTGCTGCCAGAGCAGAGCCAGCTTCAGATTCTCAGTTCCCCTCTCTCTCTGCTCTTCTCCCACTAGCATGTGCACACACACTCACTCTCTAACTAAACATTAAAAAAAAAAAAAAAAAAGTCTTCCATTATGAAAAGTGGAAATCAGACTGTTCAAAACCCCAGCTCATGTGTTTACCAGCTACTTGACCTTGTTTTGAGCAGCTTATTTAAATGCTTGAAGCATCACTGTCTGTCCTTATAAGTAAAATGGAGATAATAACAATGTTTGCTTCATAGAGTTGTTATGAGAATCACCTGACATAATAAATGTAAAGCACGTGTGGTAGGTCCTCAGTCATCGTTAGCTATCCCTTGGCTTAGTTATAACCATCGTAAAATTTCTGTGTGTACACCTTCAACTTCTTTTATAGACTGTTTTGTAGTGGAGTCATGGCAAATAAAAACTGTGGTTCAACTCTTGTTGCAGTTTAGATTTACAACACTTTGTTATTAAGTTACAGACTGGTTATTCTGGTTGGAGGGAGAAGCGGAGAGGTTTTTTTTTCATTTTAGTTTAGCCACATGCTGCTTCCAACCAACTGGTGTGGGGGAATTCTTCTCCCTCTCCTTCCCCCTCTCCTCCTCTTTCTCCTCCTCCTCCTCCTCCTCCTCCTCCTCCTCCTCCTCCTTCCTCTTCGTTTTTAGTTAAATATTGCAGAAAGAAATGTCAGAGGATCTGGCTAACCCATATGTGGTAGCTAATCCAAATTATAAAAGAGTATTTTGAAATACAAAGCAAGATTAAAAGCTTAATCATCACCAAATAGCAATAATGTTCACTGTAATATTGAGGAAAGGTTTGAAGTTGTTCTTGTTTAAAATTTTTTTATGTTTTATTGTATTATTGAGAGAGACACAGAGAGAGAGAGAGAGCACAGAGGAGGGGCAGGGAGAGAGGGAGATACAGAGTCTGAAGCAGCCTCCAGGTTCTGAGCTGTCAGCACAAAGCCCAATGCGAGGCTTGAACTCACAAACTCTGAGATCATGACCTGAGCCAAAGTTGGACGTTTAACCAGCTGAACCACCCAGACATCCCTGAAGTTGCTCTTGTTTTGAAGGTGCCAAGAAAGGAAATTCATTGTTAAAAATTTTCTATATTGGATGAGTTTACAGCATGGAAGATTTAAAATTATTTAGTGCCAGATATCCTCTTGTGGTTTTGGCTCTCAAAAATCAAATAGCCTTTGTAAAAGACAGAATAACCAAAATTGCAAAGAGTGATTTTTGTTAAGCAGTTAGAGTGGCTACCTTTTGTTTGCGACTGCCTGGCATCCATTTAACCTTCTTTTCCTCTCTTTTTTTTTTTTTTTTTTTTGGTTAGGCTACTTTCTCTTTTGTTATCTTGTTACTGATTTTCTGAACAGAAATAACCCCCTCTGATATTGGAATGAAGGAAATATTTATTTACAAAGGATAATGGGAATCTTACTTATCTTCATATTTTTATTTTTACAGGTTGTACATAATAATACTGTATTTACAGGCTTGATATTATATTAGAGTTCTCAAGAGAAACAGAACCAGTAGGATGTGAGTGTGTGTGTGTGTGTGTGTGTGTGTGTGTGTGTGTGTGTGTTGTCAGAATGGAGATGCAGGGAAAGTCAGTGTTTCTGTTCAAGTCTGAAGTCCATCTGCTGAAAAATTCTTTCTTTTTGAAGAAAGTCAGTCTTTTGTTCTATTCTGGCCTTCAACTGATTGGATGAGGCCACTCGTGTTATAGACAGCAATCTGCTTCACTGAAAGTACACCAATTTCAATTTTAATCTCATCCAAAACACCCTCAGAAACATCCAGAATAATGTTTGATCAAATATCCGGGCAGTGTGGCCCAGCCAAATAAACCTATAAAATTAACTATCACAGATATCTAGTAGTAATGGCCAATTTTCATTTAGCTTTTCCTATGTGCTAGGTACTTGACTAAGCTTTTTACAAGCATCATTTCAATGAATTCTCATACAATTATTTGAGCAGATGCTATCGCTGTCTTCTTTTTATAAATGAGGAACTAACACTAAGGGAAACTAACCTTTAAAAAAACTTGCCTAGGCCATCTAGTAGATGGTAGAGCCAGGACATGAACCTGGTTTGTATGATTCCTAAAGGCCATGCTCTTAACAAACAAGCCACATTGCTACTTCAAGATTAGCAATTTGTTTGCCATGCTTTCATCCTTTTTAGTAGAATACTCTGGCAGCATGGGAGAAAGAGTCTGGGATTGGTAATCAGGAGACAAAATGTCTTTTTTTCATTCAGTGTTTTTGAGCTATAACTGCTAGAAATATGTTATGTTTAGGAGATACCACGTTAAGTAAGACAAAGTCCTAGTTCTTACAAATTTAGTGGGACTTCTGGGAAGTAGATGTGCTAAATCATGCATGGAGTGTTATGACACCATACAGCAGGAATGTCTAACCAAAGTCCTGAAGCCAGGGAAAACACCTGGAACGAAAGATGTCCAAGTTGAATCTTGAGAGCAGAGTAGGTATTAGCCACATGAACAGGATTGGAAGAACATTCTACAGCATAGCTAGGACACAGTTTTCTCACTGGTGAAAATTAAGGACTAAGCTAAAACATCACTAAGATCCCTTCTGTGTTAGTTTTATATCACTACCATAGCAAATTACCACAAAATTACCAGCTTAAATAACACTCACTTATTGTTTTACAGTTAGGAAGTTTAGAAGTCTGACTGACAGGTCTCACTGCACTAAAATCAAGGTATTATCAGCCAAGCTGTGTTCCTCTCTGGAGGCTCCAGGGGAGAATTCATTTCATTGTTCAGCTTCTTGTAATAGTAGGAATAAGATCCCCGTTTTCTTGCTGGCTGTCATCTGTAGGTTGTTCCCAGCTTCTACAGGCCACCACATGCCTTGGCACAGGGCTTCCTTCCCTCCATCTTCAAAGCCAGAAAAAGTGGTTTGAGTGCCTCTCATGCTTTGAATCTCTTCTTTTTCCGGCTCATCTCTCAGACCCAGCTGGGAAAGATTTTCCACTTTTAAAAGCTCATATGATTAGATTGGGCTCACCCTTGGATGATCCTTGGATCATCCATCCTCCTTGGATAATCCAAGGTGTTATATATTCAGGTTATTCTGGAAAAGTTTACAACCTGCATGTGTATTCTCTAGCCTGGCATCTGGACTTCAGGTTGCAGAATCAAGGGGATTATGTTTTTATATTGGTTATCCCTCACCAAAATTGGGGTAATGATCTCCAACACTGCTTCCTTCCTACTTCCAGGTCAGATTCAAGGTTGACTGAGTCTTAAAGTCTTCCTCAACTCTAGGGTGCCTGGTGGCTCAGTCAGTTAAGCATCCAACTCTTGATTTTGGCTTAGGTCATGATCTTATGATCCTGAGATCGAGCCCCACATAGTGCTCTGTGCTGGGCATAAAGCCTGCTTAAGATTCTCTCTCCCCTTTCTCCCTCTGCCCTTCCTCTGCTCATGCACTTTCTTGAACTCTCTCTCAAAAAACAAAAAATCTTCCTCAACTCTTAGTTGATTTCTCCTTGCTCCTCAGACCTACAAAACCAGGGCCTACCCTCTGTATTGAGCTGAATCTAACCTGGTGGTAGGTAGGAGCAAGGTCATTTAGAAAAACATCCCCATTTTGGTGAGGGATAACGAATCTGAAACAATAAGCTTGATTCTTTCACCTGGATACCAGAGGCCATATTTCCTGAATTCATATTTAGATGTCCCTCTACTGCCCCACTCACCAGTCTTCAAGAAAATGTATTATCAGAAGTAGAGAAGGGGAAAATTGTGCAAAGTATTGTTTTAACATAATTTTTATGAAATACAATTTTAACTTAAAAGATTAACATTTTAACTTGTCATACCACGTATTTTGCAACACTGCGAAATATACTTCAATATTATACATCACATACTGTCTCTAGAATACATCATACTTTTTTCAAATACAAAATGGGATTGCAAGTATGGACTCTGGAGCCAAATGTCCTGAATTTGAATTCTGTTTTTACCTTTCATGGGACTGTCAGCAAATTACTTATTCTCCTCTCTGTTTCCTTATTTCTAAAACAGGGATGATAATGTCACCTACTTTTCTGGATTATTTTGAACCATAACTGATTGAATGCTTGTAAAGTGCTTAGCACAGTGTCTGACATATATACAAGAACTTATTGTTGAAAGAGCACTGTTATTATCTCAAGGGTATTGAGAAGGAGCTTGAAAGTGGTTACATGGCCAATTATGGTGGATCCAAGATCAGAGGTCATTTCCTGCCTGCACCCTAATCCATGCTCTTGTTTCTGAATCTCCACATAGCCTGTGTATGCGGCGATGTTGGGTGATATTTTTTCTCCTCATCTTAGGGAAAAATCTGTAGGAGAGAAGTATTTATCTTGTCTCTCTATGCCTCAAATCAGTTATAACCAAATTTGACTACATTTTTGCTTTGCTATTACAAAAGACACTTCAAAATCCCCCTCTCTTCTGACTTTTCACTTTTTCAAACTGGTAATATTTTTAAAGTTGCTGGGTATTTTGATAATGTGTTTCCTTGGTTCTTTGTTTACAAAAAGACTTACTGTATTACTAATCCTTGGTAGATCTTCAAGAACATCTGGTCTGGTGCCCAGAGTTTTATTAACAGTGTCAGAAACAGCAAACTACTGTTGGCTCATAGAGGGTTGAGGGCAATCCCCAACCAAAAGTACCTGAACTTCAGACAAAGTAACCCACTGATGACATGTATTTCACTGAAGTTTGCAGCAAACATATTCAGCAAGATTATATTGTCAATAAATTTGTTTCTAGAGAAGCATATCCACACTTGTCAAGAGAGATTATTTTAGGAATTTCCTTCTTTTTTCTTTTTCCTTCTTCCTTCTTTTAGTCGTTTTCTCAGATAATTAATTTTAGGAGATAATATTTTAAACATACAAGGGGACAAACAAACAAATAACTTATAAAATTATAAATCCAATTTACAATTGCACCAAGAACCATAAAATACCTAGGAATAAACCTAACAAAGATGTAAAAGATCTGCATGCTGAAAACTATAGAAGTCTTATGAAATAAATTGAAGAAGACACAAAGAAATGGAAGAAGATTCCATGCTCATGGATTAGAAGAACAAATATTGTTAAAATGTCAATACTACCCAAAGCAGTCTACACATTCAATGCAATCCCAATCAAAATTGCACCAGCATTCTTCTCAAAACTAGAACAAATAATCCTAAAATTTGTATGGAACCACAAAAGACTCCGAAAAGGCAAAGTAATGTTGAAAAAGAAAACCAAAGTGGGAGGCATCACAATCCCAAACTTTAGCCTCTACTCCAAAGCTGTAATCATCAAGACAGTATGGTATTGGCACAAAAACAGACACATAGACCAGTGGAATAGAAGAGAGAACCCACAATTGGACCCACAGATGTATGGCCAACTAATCTTTGACAAAGCAGGAAAGAGTATCTGATGGAAAAAAGACAGTCTCTTTAGCAAATGGTGTCGGGAGAATTGGACAGCAACATGTAGGAATGAAACTGGACCGCTTTCTTACACCATACACAAAAATAAACTCAAAATGGATGAAAGGCCTAAATGTGAGACAGGAAACCATCAAAACCCTAGAGAGAAAACAGGCAACAATCTCTTTGACCTTGGCCACAGCAACTTCTTACTTGACATGTCTCTGAAGGCAAGGGAAATAAAAGCAAAAATGAACTATTGGGACCTCATGAAGATAAAAAGCTTCTGTGATCCCATATTTCTGATATATACATCTTATGTCTTTATACTAGGATCTAGTCTTCATGTGAGCAAGGGGTTTGTCTTATTCTTCTATTATGTAAATTATCTTTGAATGGAGGTGTATGATTGTTTTATTCATGAGAGTCATCTTTTATTACAGTTTATTATTCTGTCTCTCTTACTCTGTTTTTCTCTGTCTCTGCCTCTGTGCCTCTCCCTCTTCTCTCAATTTCTTTCCTCTGTTTCATGGCTAGTTGGAATTAAAATTAGGACAAAATGCTTTACATGCTGTGAAGCCAGCGTTTCTGAGCTCAAGAGTATTTTAAGAGTAGAACATGGGATTTGTTAAGAACAAATCAGTCTTTGCAAAATTGGATTAAGTATTCTATCTATTTTCAAAGATTTCCATTACCATACCCACTCTAGTGTCAGTCTAATTTAGTGTGAAAGCTCAAGAGGTCTCTGCTTAACTAGAAAATCATTCCTCTGGACATACTCTGGGCTGCTTGCAATGTGGTTAGTGACATCCTTGGCTCAGTGGCTAAAAGACATTCCCTGGAGCTCTCAAAGGTCATTAAGCAGATGTCCAATTACACTCTAGATTGTATTTGGCAACATCACTACCAGATGGTTTCATTCTGGTTATGTTTCAATTTTTATTTCTTTACCCCTATTCATCCTTATGGGGTTCTGTCTGCAGTAAACAATTATGCCTCTAGGAAATCTTTGCATCACAGAATGTATTGATCCTGAGTTGGGTTCCTCAATATAGTAATTTTAGCACACAATCCAGCTCTCTGTTTTATAGGTGACATTTCCTTAGGCTCTTCAAAGACCAAGAAGATGACCTTGTGTATTGAATGAATGTCTTACTTCCAGAAGGGATAGCAATTTCCCTTTGGATGAGCCAATTAATTTGCCCTGCAGAACCCTGAGAAATGTCAGAAATTGGAAATATAATTCATAATGTAGGCATAAGTGGTATTAAAGGGGCCCCAAGATAGGGGATTATTTAAGAGTTTGTAAAAGAAGGAGTTAGATTGATCCTGTCTTCTCCCCCTTACTGGCTAATTAGGTTACTAACCCTCTTCATTCCTACAGAAGACTAGAGACTTAGTCTTTAGAGAAAGTGAAACCAAGTGTATTTACAAAAACATGCTGTGGGATACGTTTAGCCCTAGGGCTGACCCTGATAGTTAAGGAGCACTAGACATCAAAATAAATCAACCTAAAAAATGAAATCATTGGAGGAAGCAGAGATGATGCAGACAGCAGAAGGAAACATCAAAGGAACTAAAGTCATTGTCCTTAGAGAGATAATAAATGTATGACATCCATTAATCAAGAACAGAATACAATAAAAAAGGTACAATCAGAATACGGAAGGATTCCAGGAAATTAAGATAAGCTGAATAAAAACAAACTCAAAAGAGAATCAATGGATAAATCTAAGAAAATCCCTAAGGGACACCTGGGTAGCTCAATTAGTTAAGCGTCTAATTTCGGCTCAGGTCATGATCTCACGGTTGGTGGGTTCGTGCCCCTGTGCCCCGTGTTGGGCTCTGTGCTGACAGCTTGGAGCCTGGGTCCTGCTTTGGATTCTGTGTCTCCCTCTCTCTCCCTCTCTCTGCCCCTTCCCCACACATTCTCTGTTTCTCTCAAAAACGAATAAACATAAAAAAAGAAAATCCCTAGAAAAATAAAAAAGACAGAGATAGATAATAGGAGGGAAAAGATAAGAAAATAAGAAAGTAAAGATAACCTTATTTCTGAAGGCTTAACATCCTACTGAGATAAGTCCCAGCAAGAGAGAATAAACAGAAATGAATACATTTTCAATTAGATACTATACTAGAAAATTTCCCAGAATTGAAAGACTTATGACTCCAGATAGGAAAAGCCCACTAAATTTCCAGCACAAGAAATAATGACACACTTTTTTCAAGGCTAACCATTATGGCATTTCAATACCAGAAAAAAATGCTTCAAATATAATACTTTGATTAAAAATTAGAATTAATTAAAACAATGTATTGGGAAAAGGTTCTGTGCATAGCTGATTCTTGCTGGTTTCAAATCAGTTCCACATAAAAGAAATGCTAGTAGAAATTTAGCAATTATTTCTAGAATTTAGATGTAAAGGTACCACTAGTGAATAATTAAAAACATGAAATCTGGGATACCTGGTTGGCTCAGTCGGTTGAACATCAAACCTTGGCTCAGGTCACGATCTCATGGTTTGTGAGTTCCAGCCTCATATTGGATTCTCTTCTGTTGACACAGAGCCCACTTCAGATACTCTGTTCCCCTGACCCGCTGCCCCTTCCCGCTTGCTCGCTTTCTCTCAAAAATAAATAAATGTTAAAAAAAAAAAAAAAAAAAAAAAGCATGGGATCCTAGGAAAGTTAATTCACAATGGGTAACATCCTTCACACACTTTTCGTATCTTTTAGCAAGATGCACTAAAATGATCAAAATCCCTATGCAAAAGATTGCACATTAGAACAATTTGGGATCCCAAAATCCTTTCATATTTTATCATTTGTTCTTTAAAAATATCACATGTTGAGGGGCACCTGGGTGGCTCAGTTAGTTAAGCATCCGACTTCTGCTCAGGTCATGATCTTGCTGTTCGTGAGTTCGAGCCCTGTATGGGGCTCTGTAATGACAGGTTGGAGCCTGAAGCCTGCTTCAGATTCTGTGTCTTCCTCTCTCTCTGCCCTCCCCCCGCCTCAAAAATAAATAAACATTAAAAAAAATTAGTAAAAAAATATCACATGTTGAAGAAATTTTTACTGCCTTTGAAGAAAATGTGAATTATATTTTGTTTCACAGACAGTAATTGTTTGAAGAATCAAGTGGTTTTTCACACAATAGTACTATTGAGGGACTAAATTAAGGTTGCACAAGTCAGCATTTTGTTCATTTTATTAGTTAATTGTGTCTTATATAGCATTAGGATTGATTTGCTCATATAAGAGTTGCCCCACACACTAGGATTCTGTTTCAGTGATCCAAGAATTAATACTTTCTTTTAATTTCAAGTTGTACTAACTTGGGCTCTTGGACCGCTGTGAGTAGCAGGCCAACACCAAGGACATAACTCTTTGGGAAATCTTTAATTGAAAATATTCCCTTTCCTCCTGCATTGGCTGAATCAGGAACTTGTTTCCTTTACTAGAAATGAAGTGCTATCCAGCATCCACATCCAGATGGCCTGAGGTCTGAAGGGGACTGTGGATCTGTGAAAAGACTGTGTGTTGCTCTTCAAATTGGAGAATTACTCTTGGCAGAGGAGGGCTTTGAAGTTGCTGTGTGAAGTCAGCAAAAAGCATTAGGAAGCACCCACATGAAAGGGCTCTTTTCTTCATCAGGTCTGCTGCTCGCAGAGGGGATGATTACATGTCCTCATTCATCTTCTTTCCCTGTGAAAACCGTGGACTTCTGTGCCACGCTCAGCAGGTGTCTTCTTCCTAAACCACCCAAGTTCATAGAATATATAAGTCTGCTTTTTATGAGCTATGGCTGTGTTCTTCTGTGGCTGTACTCAGAAATAAGACCTGTTAAAATGAAAATGTACTTTTTAGAAAAATGGCATGGTTCAACCCACAAGGCCATGGGGGGCAGATCTAATTTAGGAGCTGACACTCAGCAAGCGACTGCTGACATAGTGGAAAATGATGAGATCAAGAACCAGAGGCTCCCCAGACATGGAAAAGGTTCTGAGAGCAAAACAGTCCTACGGTTTGGTTTCCGGATATCAAAAACGTGCCCTTTTCTGGAAGTTAAAAGGTTCTTAGGGGAAATAAATAGAATTCCCAATTTGGTATATTCATGGTCTGAAGGAGACAAGAGAAAGTCCTTGTTTATAGTTGGGGTGCATTTACTGTAGAAGCAGTATCTGACCTAATCCAAAGAAACTGGTTTAATAATTGAGCCTCCTTTGAGAATGTAGTCTTAGTTTGCTTGCTGCAGGAAAGGCATCCTGAAGGTCATTGTGTGGAGTCAGTGGGTTATGTCTGTGTGCACCCTTTTTCCACTTAGGGCACAGTGATTCAGGTGTGGGTTCCAGGGACCAGCCTGTCCATCAACCTTCGTCAACACCTTGAGTACATTATACCCTCTCTCCTTGCTGCTTTTTTTTTTTTTGTACTATCTTTGCTGTACTAAACACTAACCTTAAACTAGAAAACCTGTTATTGTTTACACTTTGCTTCAGACATGCTGTTCTTGCTTCTGTAATGAGGTTGTTCACTTCTTTGATGCAAGGAACCTGCCTTTTTTTATTGTTTTAGTTTTTTTTTTTTTTTTTTTGGTAATTTATTACTGCTTAGTGCAACTGGCACATAGCAGCTGTTCAATAGATAAGGGGTCTCCATATAATTTATACCCAAATTGAAACACCTTTGAGAGCAAAAGTGAATGCTTTTACTTGTCATGCTGGAACAATAGGTGTAAATTACGAATTACGACATAAGGTCAGTTTGTCAACATATATATACTTTTTTGAGTTTTATTTTTTATTTTTAAAAATTTACATCCAAATTAGTTAGCATATAGTTCAACAATGATTTCAGGAGTAGATTCCTTAGTGCCCCGTACCCATTTAGCCCATCCCCCCTCCCACAACCCCTCCAGTAACCCTCAGTTTGTTCTCCATATTTATGAGTCTCTTCTGTTTTGTCCCCCTCCCTGTTTTTATATTATTTTTGTTTCCCTTCCCTTATGTTCCTCTGTTTTGTCTCTTAAAGTCCTCATATGAGTGAAGTCATATGATTTTTGTCTTTCTCTGATTCATTAATTTCACTTAGCATAATACCCTCTAGTTCCATCCACGTAGTTGCAAATGGCAGCATTTCATTCTTTTTGATTGCTGAGTAACTGAGTATACATATATACTATGTATATATACCATACATTGTGTGCATACATAGATGTATACACACTACATCTTCTTTATCCATTCACCTGTCAATGGACAATTGGGTTCTTTCCATACTTTGGCTATTGTCTATAGTGCTGCTATAAACATGGGGGTGCATGTGTCCCTTTGAAACAGCACACCTGTATCCCGTGGATGAATGCCTAGTAGTGCAATTGCTGGATCGTAGGGTAATTTTATTTTTAGTTTTTTGAGGAACCTTCATACTGTTTTCCAGAGTGGCTGCACCAGCTTGCATTCCCACCAACAAAGCAAAAGAGACCCTCCTTCTCCACATCCTCACCAACATCCGTTGTTGCCTGAGTTGTTCATGTTAGCCATTCTGACAGGTGTGAGGTAGTATCTCATTGTGGTTTTGATTTGTATTTCCCTGATGATGAGTGATGTTGAGCATTTTTTCATGTGTCCGTTGGCCATCTGGATGTCTTCCTTGGAGAAGTGTCTATTCATCTCTTTTGTCCATTTATTCACTGGATTATTTGTTTTTTGGGTGTTGAGTTTGATAAGTTCTTTGTAGATTTTGGATACTAACCCTTTATCTGATACATCATTTGCAAATATCTTCTCCCATTCTGTTGGTTGCCTTTTAGTTTTTCTGATTGTTTCCTTCGCTGTGCAGAAGCTTTTTATTTTGATGAGGTCCCAGTAGTTCATTTTTTCTTTGTTTCCCTTGCCTGTGGAGACACGTTGAGTAAGAAGTTGCTGCGGCCAAGATCAAAGAGGTTTTTGCCTGCTTTCTCCTTGAGGATTTGATGGCTTCCTGTCTTACATTGAGTTCTTTCATCCATTTTATTTTTGTGTATGGTGTAAGAAAGTGGTCTAGGTTCATTCTTCTGCATGTCGCTGTCCAGTTCTCCCAGCACCACTTGCTGAAGAGACTGTCTTTATTCCATTGGATATTCTTTCCTGCATTGTCAAAGATTAGTTGGCCATATGTTTGTGGGTCCATTTCTGGGTTCTCTATTCTGTTCCATTGATCTGAGTGTCTGTTGTTGTGCCAGTACCATACTGTCTTGATGATTACAGCTTTATAGTATAGCTTGAAGTCTGGGATTGTGATGCCTCCTGCTTTGGTTTTCTTTTTCAAGATCGCTTTGGCTATTTGGGGTCTTGTCTGGTTCCATACAAATTTTAGGATTATGTGTTCTAGCTCTGTGAAGAATGCTGGTGTTATTTTGATAGGGATTACATTGAATATGTAGCTTGCTTTGGGTAGTATCAACATTTTAACAGTATTTGTTCTTCCTATCCAGGAGCATGTAATATTTTTCCATTTTTTTGTGTCTTCTTCAATTTCTTTCATAAGCTTTCTATAGTTTTCAGTGTATAGCTTTTTCACCTCTTTGCTTAGATTTATTCCTAGGTATTTTATGGTTTTTTGTGCAACTGTAAATGGGATTGATTCCTTGATTTCTCTTTCTGCTGCTTCATTGTTGGTGTATAGGAATGCAACCGATTTCTGTGCATTGATTTTATATCCTGCAACTTTGCTGAATTCATGAATCAATCCTAGAAGTTTTTTGGTGGAATCTTTAGGGTTTTCCATATAGAGTATCATGTCATCTGCGAAGAGTGAAAGTTTGATCTCCTCCTGGCTGATTTGGATGCCTTTTATTTCTTTGTGTTGTCTGATTGCAGAGGCTAAGATTTCCAATACTTTGTTGAATAACAGTGGCGAGAGTGGACATCCTTGTCTTTTGCTGACCTTAGGGGGAAAGCTGTCAGTTTTTCCCCATTGAGGATGATATTAGCGTTGAGTAGTTCATCTATGGCTTTTATGATCTCGAGGTATGCTCCTTCTATCCCTACTTTCTGGAGGGTTTTTATCAAGAAAGGATGCTGTATTTTGTCAAATGATTTCTCTGCATCTATTGAGAGGATCATATGGTTCTTGTCCTTTCTTTTATTGATATGATGAATCACGTTAACTGTTTTGTGGATATTGAACCAGCCCAACTATAAATCCCACTTGGTCGTGGTGAATAATTTTTTTGATGTATTGTTGGACCCGGTTGGCTAATATCTTGTTGAGGATTTTTGCATCCATGTTCATCAGGGAAATTGGTCTATAGTTTTCCTTTTTAGTGGGGTCTCTGTCTGGTTTTGGAATCAAGGTAATGGGGGCTTCATAGAAAGCGTTTGGAAGTTTTCCTTCCGTTTCTAATTTTTGGAACAGCTTCAAGAGAATAGGTGTTAACTCTTCCTTAAATGTTTGGTAGAATTCCCCTGGAAAGCCATCTGGCCCTGGACTCTTGTTTTTTGGCAGATTTTTGAATACTAATTTGATTTCCTTACTGGTTATGGGTCTGTTCAAATTTTCTATTTCTTCCTGTTTCAGTTTCGGTAATGTATATGTTTCTAGGAATTTGTCCATTTCTTCCATGTTGCCCAGCCCATTTTATTGGCATATAATTGCTCATAATATTCTCTTATTACTGTTTTTATTTTTGCTGTGTTGGTTGTGATCTCTCCTCTTTCAGTCTTGATTTTATTTATTTGGGTCCTTTCCTTTTTCTTTTTTTATCAGACTGCCTAGGGGTTTATCAATTTTGTTAATTCTTTCAAAGAACCAGCTTCTGGTTTCATTGATCTGTTCTACCGTTGTTGTTTTTTGTTGGTTTTTTTTTTTTGTGTTTTTTTTTGGTTTCAATAGCATTAATTTCTGCTCTAATCTTTATTATTTCCTGTATTCTGCTGGTTTGGGGTTTTATTTGCTGTTCTTTTTCCAGCTCTGTAAGGCATAAGTTTAGGTTGTGTATCTGAGATCTTTCGTCCTTCTTTAGGAAGGCCTGGATTGCTATGTACTTTCCTCTTAGAACTGCATTTGCTGCGTCCCAGAGGTTTTGGGTTGTGGTGTTATCATTTTCATTGACTTCCATATACTTTTTAATTTCTTCTTTAACTGCTTGGTAGCCCATTCATTCTTTAGTAGGATGTTCTTCAGTCTCCAAGTATTCGTTACCTTTACAAATTTTTTCTTGTGGTTGATTTCTCATAGCACTGTGGTCTGAAAATATGCATGGTATGATCTCAATCTTTTTGTACTTACTTAGGGCTGATTTGTGTCCCAGTATATGGTCTATTCTGGAGAACGTTCCATGTGCACTGGAAAAGAATGTATATTCTGCTGCTTTAGGATGAAATGTTCTGAATATATCTGTTAAGCCCATCTGGTCCAGTGTGTCATTCAAAGCCATTGTTTCCTCGTTGATTTTTTGATTAGATGATCTGTTCATTGCTGTGAGTGGGGTGTTGAAGTCTCCTACTATTATGGTATTACTATCCATGAGTTTCTTGATGTTTGTGATTAATTGATTTATATATTTGGGTGCTTTCACATTTGGCACATAAATATTTACAATTGTTAGTTCTTCTTGGTGGATAGACCCTTTGATTATGATATGATGCCCTTCTGCATCTCTTGATACAATGTTTATTTTAAAGTCTAGATTGTCTGATATAAGTATGGCTACTCCGGCTTTCTTTTGTTGACCACTAGCATGATAGATGGTTCTCCATACCCTTATTTTCAGTCTGAAGGTGTCTTTAGGTCTAAAGTGTGTCTCTTGTAAATAGCATAGAAATGAATCTTGTTTTCTTTTCTTTTCTTCTTTTTTTTATTTACATTTATTTATTTTTGAGAAACAGAGTTAGACAAAGTGTGAGCGGGGGAGGGGCAGAGAGAGAAGGAGACACAGAATCTGAAGGAGGCTCCAGGCTCTGAGCAAGGTGTCAGCACAGAGCCCGATGCAGGGCTTGAACCCACGAACTGTGAGATCATGACCTGAGCCAAAGTCGGACGCTCAACCGACTGGGCCACTCAGGTGCCCCAATGGATCTTGTTTTCTTATCCATTCTGTTACCCTATGTCTTTTGATTGGAGCATTGAGTCCATTGACGTTTAGAATGAGTACTGAAAGATATGAATTTATTGCCATTATGATGTTTGTAGAGTTGGAGTTTCTGGTGGTGTTCTCTGGTCCTTTCTAATCTTTGTTGCTTTTGGTATTTATTTATATATATATTTTCATCTTTTCCCCCTCAGAGAGTCTCTCTTAAAATTTCTTGCAGGGCCGGTTTAGTGGTCACAAGTTCTTTAATTTTTGTTTGTCCGGGAAACTTTTTATGTCTCCTATTTTGAATGACAGCCTTCCTGGATAAAGAATTCTTGGTTGCATATTTTTCTGATTCAGCACACTGAATTTATCCTGCCGCTCCTTTCTGGACTGCCAAGTTTCTGTGGATAGGTTTGCTGCAAAACTGATCTGTCTTCCCTTGTAGGTTAGGGACTTTTTTTCCCTTGCTGCTTTCATGATTGTCTCCTTGCCTGAGTATTCTGTGAATTTGACTATGGTATGCCTTGTTTTTGGTCAGTTTTTGTTGAATCTAATGGGGGTCTTCTGTGCTTCCTGGATTTTGATGTGTGTGTCTTTTCCCAGGTTAGGAAAGTTTTCCGCTATGATTTGCTCACATAACATTTCTACCCCTATTTCTCTCTCTTCCTCTTCTGGGACCCCTATGATTCTGATGTTATTCCTTTTTAATGAGTCACTGATTTCTCTAATTCTTAAATCGTGCTCTTTTGCCTTAATCTCCTTCTTTTTTTCTGCTTCATTATTCTCTTTAAGTTTGTCCTCTATATCACTGATTCTCTGTTCTGCCTCATCCATTCTTGCTGCCACTGCATTCATTTGTGATTGCAGCTAAATTACAACATTTTTAATTTCATTCTGGCTATTTTTTACTTCTTTTGTCTCCACAGAAAGGGATTCTAATCTATTTTTGACTCCAGCTAGTATTCTTATTATCGTGATTCTAAATTCTGGTTCAGACATCTTGCTTGTATCTGTGTTGGTTAAATCCCTGGCTGTCGTTTCTTTGTGCTCTTTCTTTTGGGGTGAATTCCTTCGTTTTGTCATTTTGAAGGGAAGAAAAGGAATTAATGAGGTAGAAAAATTAAAATTAAAAAAATTAAAATTAAAAAAATATTAAAATTAAAAAATTAAACACACACACACACACACACACACACACAAACTGAATAAATTATGCTAGATCCTAGGTGTGTTTTGGTCTGGGTGTTGAAAGTGGTTTGACAGATTAGAGAAAAAAAAAGAGGGAGAGAAGAAAAAAAAAGGAAGTCGTTTGAGAATTTGAAAAAAATGAATACACTGAAGTAGACTAAAATGAGATGATGGAGGTAAAATAGAATTTGAAAAAATATACACAGAAGTAAAGAATATAGTAGAAAAAACTAAAGAAAATATTTTTATTAAAAATTAAAAATAAAAATGAATTTTTCTTTTTCTATATTCAACAAAAAGAAAAGAAACAAAAAAGAGAAAAAAGAAGAAAAAAAGGAAAAAACGAAATCGTTTGAAAATTTGAAAAAGCGAATACACTGTAGTAGACTAAAATAAAATGATGGAATTAAAATAGAATTTTAAAAAATTTACATAAAAGCAAAAAATATAGTAAAAAATTAAAGAAAAATATTTTTAATAGAAATTGAAGGTAAAAATGAATTTTTTCTCTTTCTGTATTCAAGAAAAAGAAGTGTAAAAGAGAAAAAAAAAGAAAGAAAATTGACTAGATGGACCTGCTAGAAGGTCCAAATTCAATAGATGGACTAGATTGAAGTAGGACTGAAATTGTTTTCACCTAGAAGTCATTCTATGAAGCACTGTATATTCCATAAACTAAGACGGCAGTGAGACTTGTGTTCTTGAAGAGCCAGGTTGGCCCAGTTGGGCGGGGCTCAGTGTAACAGTTCTGCTTTCCACTAGATGGCGTTGCTAGCCTACTGAGGTGGAGTGTTGTGGCGCCTGTAGGTGCGTATGCGCATGCGCGGGAGAGGTGAAAATCGCGTACCCAAGTCTGTTCTCCGGGATCAGCAATCGTGCACCCATCCTCTGTCTCCAGCTTTCGTCCACTCCCTGCTTTTTCACTCTCTGTGACCAGGCCCCAGCCAGTACCTCTCTCCAGAGTTTTGTCTCAGATGTGGCTGCTTTTCCCGGCCCCTTACTTCTGAAGGACTGAGGCTTTGACCCATTCTGCCCCTCTGCGGGAGGGTCTCACCAAGCAATGGCCTAAAGAGCAATGGCGGAATGTCAGCTGCACCCAGGAATGTTTGCTGGACCCTGCTGCTGCAGGTGCCCAGAGACTGCGGCCAGGTGCCAGCCTGCCCCCCAAAAAGTTCACGAGACAGTGTAGTAGCAGCGTTTCAGGGATTATGGAAGATCACAACACACATCTGGCACCAGGCTTCACCCTTAATGACCTTGTTCTAGCCCCAGTGAATGTGGCCGCTTTCTGGAGTCTGCTGGGACCAGGTGGCTTCAACAGTCTCTACCAAATGACCTTCCAGCAGTGGAACCGCTTTTCCCCGTGTGGCCCGAGATCCTCCTGGACCCCACTCTGTTCCTGGGTTTTTGCCCTTCCCACCAGAGCACCACCAGGTATGGAGCTGTGGAGTTGCAGACTTCACTCCCTTGTTTACAGTTTTAATGGAATTTAAACTCCCTCCTTTCTCCTTTCTACCTTTTTAGTTTAGTCCCTGCAGCTATTTCCAATTTTCCACTTTCTCTCCAGCTGCTTTTGGGGAGGGGTGCTTTTCCCGTATTCTCCCCCTCCCCAGTCTCCATCCTCTCTCCGCTCACAAAAGCACCTCCCTTCCTGCACCTTTCACTCCCCAAGTCCACTTCTCCCCGCTGCTTACCTTTTGAATTCTGTGGTTCAGGTTGTGCAGATTGTTGTGTTAATCCTCCAGTCAGTTTTTTAGGTGTGTAGGATGGTTTAGTATTGGTCTGGCTGTATTTCATGGACGTGAGACACAAAAAACTTCCATGCTGTTCCTCCATGTTGGCTTCTCCTCTGTCAACATATATTTGTAAACTAGAATTAATTTCTCCAATGATCTCCTAACCATAATTCTTAACCTTTAAACTTTCTTATCTCAGGAAATTTCCTATTGGGGCTTGAACAACTTCTCTCCCTTTAAAGCCTTTTTACTTAGATTGTGCTTTCCAAAACCACATTAGATGTCTTATGACTTGTTCCCTTTTTTATGAGTCGTTACACTCTACCCTACTCCTCCAATTTGTTAAGCAATACAATCTAGCAGTGTTTCTCCCTACCCAAACTCATTTTTTTTTTTTTGAATCCTGAGACTTTTCTTTCTTTTTTTCTTTTTTCTTTTTTTCTTTTTGAAAGAAAGAGAGAGAGACATAGTGTGAGCAGGAGAGAGGCAGAGAGAGGGCGAGACACAGAATTCACAGCAGGCTCCAGGCTCTGAGCTGTCAGCACAGAGCCTGACATGGGGCTTGAACTCATGAACCACGAGATCATGACCTGAGCCGAAGTCAGACGCTTAAGTGACTGAGCCACCCAGGTGCCCCTCTCTGACCAAACTCTTGAACACAGACTCCCCAAGAAGTTATTCTATCCAAGATATTTCAAATCATACTCATGTTCCTGGATATTAGTTATTAAACCATCAGTCTTTGTTTTTAACAGATTTATAATTTGGTATGGGAGAAAACAGTTCCCATTTATTGGGGCCTAATTATATTCTAGGCACCTTACTCCCATCTCTAGTTATCACAAAGCTCTTCCAAAGCTTGTCTTGTGAAATAGTAGATCTTTCTGTGTATTATTGAATATATGTAAAAATAAAACTTTGAGAAAGTTATGTTAAAGTTAAAGATGTTTCTTTAGTGCAGCCATTCTCCACCATTAATAAGCTAGCATACTTTATCAATTTCCAAAAGAGGTCTATAGTAAGCATTTTTGAACTAAGGAACTTATGCTCAGTTCACTCTCTTGGCCCTCTCTCCTTCACCCCAAAACCAGGGAGCATCAGCCATGTCTAATTTTTCAAAAAATACAGTTTGGAAAAATCTAAATTTGTAATACCTTTTACCTTTTAAGATCGAAATAGGCTTCATTACAATTTTTTCAGTGCAGGCTATTCCTTGATTTGCAACATGGTCAGAAGTCTTGCACTACTCTGTTATCTCTAACTGGAGACTTAATAAAATGATTTGTTGGGAATAAATAAACAGACTTTGTAAGAAGAAATGTTTACCTTATGTACTTACATATAACACACCTTAAAGTATTCTTAGTTGTTTCAGAAATAATCCTCAATTCCCTTTGCTAGAATCTAGTGACATCCCTTATCTATTGTGGCAGAGAAATAGTTTCCATTCTGGTCCTATCTTTATTCTGTTGAGTATGTCCCATATGGATCTTGTTCTACAAATATGATCTGTCAGTTTCGTTCTTTAAGGCTCTTATTACAAAACCAGCCTTTGATTATGTACTTACTTAAAGTAAAGTCTGTAAGGATCAAGCCCTTATTAATAGTCTTTTTACAAAAGGGTATGCTTTCTTCTAATATGTTTCCTCAAACCACTAGCTGTCTTTTTATTTGCACTAGTATATAAAAATGTCTTCTTCATGTTATAGTTCCGTGTTTGTAGGGGGTGTGTTTTAAATTTGCTTTGGCAAATTCTCCTTGGACTCTGAATCAAAAATAGGCCTCTCCTGTCCCTATGCAAAATCACGGATGTTGTAAGATTAAAAATTCCTCGCTAGCAAAAGTTCCTTAGTGTTTCTTAAATCCCTCCAGTCTCTAGATTAATTTAACAAATCTGTAATGAAATCTTCAGATGTGCTGTGCTTGTGCTAGGCACAGCAGGAACGAAGATAAAAAAGACATTTGGGGTCCAATATTGTGTAGCTATGGGGATGTACTGTCTCTGTTTTTCAAATAGTGTTGCTAGGTCATTTAGGGGGAAAAAAGACACATTTGGTGAGAATTTATAGGTCAAGTGGAAAAAGTTATGATGTAGAAACTTTAACCAAGACAATCTATATCATAGTTTAAATTTTATTTTAGATGGGCTCTCTTCTATTCATGCAATTACATTAACAGTAAATAATGCATTAAGAAAAAGGATACTTGTATGACTGGCATTTATTCCCAGAACATAAATTTGAAGTACTATACTGAGCAGACTGTACATATCAGCTAGACCAATGGATATGTGCTTCTTAATTTTGATAGATTGTCATCCATGGGTGTTGTGCATTAATTTGCTGGCCCACAGCAAGGAATAAAAGTGCCTCTTTCCCCAACACTTGCCAACATAGGAAGTTATCAGATCTTTTTATCCTTGCTAATATCTGATGCACGAAAAATGGTGTCTCATTATAGTTTTAATTTACATTTAGTGAACATCTTTTCATATATTTAAGAGTCACTTGTATTTTCTTTTCTACCAACTCTCTGTCTTTCCCATTTTCCTTCTGGATGAGAAATGCCTTGGCAAAGATTTCAGTTCAACTGATAGCATTCTTATCACTCTATATTCAAATCCAACATTAACAATAAACATAGATTTATAGAGTCAGGTGATTTTTTAAAAGATGGAAGTGCCAAAGAGTGAGTTTTACCATATGGATGATTTACATTTTTATTATAAAATTTTAACCTAGATTAAATGAATGTATTCTATTTCATAGTTATTTCTTTTTGTGCTGTAAAGTGACAGAATTGTTCCCTACTATATGTATTGCCGAATGTTTTTAATGGAGCTTAAACATTTTATAATTTTACTCACCATCGGTTTCTAATTAAAGATAAAATAGATAAAATAGTTTTGCTTTTTCTTCCTTCTTTTCATACTTTGTAACTGAGATACTTTTTTTTTCTATTGATCTGAATGAAGAGTTGGCTAAAAGACAATGAAAATCTGAAATTAATAACAGAAAACAGTACTAAGGTTCCACCCAAAGAATGATAGTGATATTTCTGATAGTAAATCCTTTTTAAACATTTATTAAAAACCAAAAGTATTCCCATGAAACAGGCTTCACCATAAATGTTCTGTAACCACTTGCAGAAACTGAGAAGAGTCTATTTGCTCAGAATCAATCTACATGACCACAGTACTGTGAGGTTTCTCCATAGGAGCTGGACACCATCCCCGTCTTATCTCATTTGCCAATTGCTACGAATTGTTGTGTATAGTCTGCTTACTATGTGCCAAGGGCAGGCAGCATCCAGAACTCAAGGATACAAATATAATTAATATTTTGTCCCTATCATGAAAGAAATAAATTGTTTTAACGCATCTATGGGAGTGTAATTGAACTGAAAAGAAATTCTATATATCTAAAATATACAATCAGGAGTTTTGACAACCATGAAACCATCACTGCAATCAGTGATTGCAACCATCACTCCCCCAAATATCTTCGTGTTTCTTTGTAATCTCTCCCCTTTATCTTTTCTTCCCCCTGCCCCAAACAACTACTGGTCTGTTTTCTGTCACTGTAGTTTACTCTGTATTTTTAAAAATTTTATATAAACGGGAATATTGTATGTATTTCATTTTGCTTGGCTTCTCTTGCTTGGCATAATTACTTTGAGATTTATTCATGTTTCTGTGTGTATCAGTAGTTAGTCTTTTTTTATTGCTAGAAGTATACAATTGCAAAGCTAATCCTCAATTTATCTGTTTATTCATTGATGGACATTTGGGTTGTTTTCACTTTGGGGCTATTATAAATAAAGCTGTTATGACGGTTCATGTACAAGTATTTATGTAAATAATATTTTTTCATTTTTTCTTGGGTAAATACCTAGGTGTGGAATGGCTGGATCATATGGTAGGTAATATTTCACTTTTTAAAAAACTGCCAAACTGATTTCCAAAGCCATCATACCATTTTACTTTCCTACCACCAGTATATAAGAATTCCACTCACTCTATACCTTTGCTAACATTTGGTATAGTCTGAATTTTTAATTTTAGGCGATCTAATAAGTACATGGAAGCATCTTATTATGGTATTAGTTTCCTTTGTTAATTATTAATAATGATGATCATCTTTTCAGGTACTTGTTTTCCACCTCTGTATTTTCTTTAGTGAAGTATTGGTTCAAATCTTTTGTCTATTTTTTTTATTGAGTTAGCTGTTTTCTTATTATTGCATTTTGAGAGTTTTTTATACAGTCTAGATGTAAGTCCATTATAAGATACGTAATTTGCAAATATTTGTGGCTCACCTTTCCATTTTGCTATTGAGATCATTTTAATTCTAATGAGAAGGGGCATTTATTCAGTGATGAGTAGCTCAGAGAAATAATTACTGAACTGAAAATTGAAGGATGAATTGGAAGTCCCCTGGTTAAAAAAAAAAAAAAGTGTGTGTGTGTGTGTAGAATAAAGTAGGATGTCGTGAAAATCTTGACATAAATTTGTTTATCAGATTATTTTACTCCAGGATACAATATAAAAAAAAGTCAAAACTTGAAGCACTCTAGGAAAGAAAGGCTACTGAAAGAAAGGTAGCTGGGCCATGTGGGAAGAGTGTTTAGTATATGTGCTGCCGAAGCGAGCACTGGGAAGAGTGTTTAAAAGAGGATGGCGGTTGACAAAAATCTCACAGATTTCATTCTGACATTTTGCCTCCTCACTATTCTGTATTTCTTTTCTTTCAGGCTGGCAGGTGCCAAATAATTAATAGCTGGGGGGCTAAGTACCCAGATATGATGGGAACTTAGAGATGTTATCTTGGAAGTTAAGGATATTTGTCTTTTTAAATGGTAAATCAGGTGATTTGCATGTGACTACTCAAAGCTATTGACTATTAGGCTGGGAAAAGGGAGACCAATAGGATTCATAAAAGGTTTTTGACTCCATTCCCAAAGCTCACTGACAGCCAAACAAGTATACAAATAATATCTCCAGGTCAAAGTAAATCAAACTGCACACCTGAGCCAAGGAAACAAAGGAGAATGTAATTTTTATCTCAGTAAATTAAATCATCTAGATCAGTCTGCCAACTACTCTGCTCTGCCTGCCAGATCTGGGTAATGGATCCAGTTACCCTGAAGGAAGAAGCAAGAATTCTGTTTGTTGAGTTGCCATTTGCATTAAGATCAGTACACCCAGAAATACCATCTACCATTGGATCTGGCAATCAAGGGCATTGATTATGTTGGTGGCTTTCACATTGAAATCAAGTTCCTAGCAGGTCACTGATTGTTAGGTAGGCATTGTTTAAGACAATAAATAATATATACTTCATCTGAGAGGAATATATCCTGGTTTGAACACAAGTGGTGGACACTTGTATAAATATCTGGTTTATTCAAAACGTTTGTGAAAGCCGGAAATCATTAAAAATGTTAATATAATAGATATTTTAATTTACAAGTGCACATTTAACTCATCAATCTTTTATGTAGGGCCTTTCCTCCCTCCCTCCCTTCCCTTCTTCCTTCCTTCCTTCCTTCCTCCAATATTTATTAAACTCTTACTAGGTATCACTCCAGGTGCTAGAGATAAAACAATAAGTAAAACAGACAAACACCTCTGCCTTATTGCTTACTTAGGAGCGAAGTCAGGGTATGTGGGGGCCATGCAAATGCTCCCACAGACTTCTTATGACAGGCAGCATAACTGAGCCCCAGCTTCTTATGTCCTCCCTCCCTTCCTTCTTTTCTTCAAATACTGAATCTCTCTTATAACCAGGCTCTCTGGAAGTTGAGGTTACTGTGATAAAGAAGGTACAATTATTGCCTTAAAAGAATGCCGGAATTCAAGAACACAGACAAGTAAATGTATAATTACAATACATAGTATTGAAATACATACAAATAATATGAATGATGAATTACAAAAGCCCTCACGAGGAAGTGATTAACTGTATTTGGGAGAATTAGGGACGTCTTCATAGAAAAGGTAATATTGGGTTGAATTTTGAAATGTTCACAGAATCTATTGGGGAAAGAAGGAGAGACTGAGTATTGCATCCTCAAAATTTCCTGAGAGCTCAATATTTCAAGAGACAGTAGTTGAGCACTTCCATGTTGTGTTGTGTAGGAATGGAAACTTAGAAAGCAAACCATGATTAAATGAAGCAATGGTTTTGTTTTTTAATTTTTTTTTAAGTTGGCTCCATGCCCAACATGGGGCTTGAGCTCACCCCCTCCTGATTGAGAGTTGCATGCTCTACCAACCGAGCCAACCAGATGCCCCATGAAACCATTATTTTTAATATTTTTATGATAGTGTCATTATGGTCATGTTTTTTTTATTGTTTTTTTGTATTGTTTTTATTGAATCTTTAAGAGACCCATACTAAAAGATTTATAGGTAAAATTATATGATAACTGGATTTTCTTCAAAATTATATATTGGGGAGAGCAAGGGACAAGGTATAAATGGCCAGATCGGGGGGGCACCTGGGTGGCTCAGTCGGTTGAGTGCCTGACTTTGGCTCAGGTCATGATCTTGTGGTTTGTGGGTTCGAGCCCCACGTCGGGCTCTGTGCTGACACCTCAGAGCCTGGAGCCTACTTCGGATTCTGTGTCTCCTTCCCTCTCTGCCCCTCCCCCGTTCACACTCTAACTCTCTCTCTCAAAAATAAATACATGTAAAAACAAAAATTTTTCTAAAAATGGCCAAATCGGCCATAAATTGATAACTGGTGAAGTTGGGTGATGAGTACTAATGAAGATGGGTTCATTAGACTATTTTGCATAATAAACAGTTAAGAACAAAACAGTAAGACTTGGTTCCTGACTTTGAAAAGCTCATAGTGCCAAGAGGGAAGAGAGACCCAAACAGATAGTTTAAACACATTACGAAGAGAAACACTGAACCCAGTAGCAAGGATATATAATGTTACAGAATGAAATAGTGGTTATTTAAAATTAAAATTAATGCTAGCTGGCCCTACAATGTAGAGGGTTCACTGATAATTCATATCAGTGACTAAATCTCCATTCAGCTCTCTTGCTTTTAGAGACTGGGGAGTTGGAGAGAAAAGTTAGATTCAGGCAAAATGACTACAATTACCAGAGCATATGGAAGAGTCTTTGGATATATAAAAGGAAACCCAGAGGTGGTATTTTTGAAATGCTAGTGTTTGTAAAGAGGGAAAGAGAGAGGTGAGCAACATGAGAAGATGCTTCTCTCAAAGTTGGTGGGGATAATATTGAACTGTGTGTGTCACTGCTACCTAACCTCATTTATTGTCCTTATATCTTCACAAAAGGCTATCACACAAATGATCTCTTTTTCATTTTCCTCTTTTTCTGTTTGCAGAAAGCAAGAAAATAAATCTGAGTTTCACATGATGGAACACCTCAGTCAAGGAAGGCGATAATGAAGGACTCAGGAACAAACGCATTAGTGGTGACAGGAGAGGGTTTATCACAGGAATGCTCAATAATCCTGAGAGAAAGGATCAAGGATTCCACTGGAGGCTGGATATATGACATGTGAGTTAAAATTAGTATTGGTTGTGTCAAAAAGGAGGATGAAGCTAATGTATTTAAGTCACTACTGTTTTGTTGGAAACAGTTTTATCAGAGGCTTAATTCTGTTAAGCAAGGGGTAAGGGTCCTGGGCAACATTAATGCCTGTAGGTACCCATGAGGAAGAAGAGCTGTAGGAAGGGGCACAGGTATTTCTGAGAAAGGGGTATACAATACTTGAAAGAGGCTTATAAAAGAGAGATTTTCTTTCAAATGTGGTGCTCCCTGGGTCTTTGGCCTCTACTTTATTTCATGTTAGAAAGAGACAGACCACTGAATCTGAGGGCCTAGCAATGACATTTGCAGAAAAGTGCAATTATCATCTAATAAGATACTTAACTTTCGATGCTTGTTTGCTGTAAAATGTGCTTTAAGTAAAATGAAATCCATGTGGAATGTCTTTAGAAAATTTGATCCTCATCCAACTATTTTAATGATTTAAATTGTGTAATGTAGCTTTGTGCAATTGTTTGAACTGGCTCTTAAGCTAAAATTGTGGTCAATAAAATTTCTGAGTTCATTCACTTAGCAATCCTGTCACTGAAGAAAAATAATTTTACAGCCAAAAATAATGACAGCCAAAATGGTCTGGATAGAATTAATAGATCATAGTAAATAAGTCTCAGCTATTGAGTCAAGTGAAAAGTCAGTTTCTGTCCAAGTGATTTTTAAATGCTCTGGTGTGCCCTACAGCCATTACTTAAACCTCATTATATCTAGGTATTAAATCCTGCTTCTTTGAAGGGAAGATCAGGAGTACAGATTCTGGAAGGATTAGTGCACTTATTTTCAAACCTTTTTGAAATGTCAGCTAAGAGTATTAATTAGCTGGGCACTTATACTAAAATAGAGTACCCTGAAGTTCCCTGACTATTGAGCTTCAAATAAAATGCTCTTTTGAGAAGAGTCAAGGTATTTTTGTTCTGAATATAGACCAAGGATTAGAGCCTGCTCTTACCTTATGACACTTACTGTTCTGAATCATAGCGGCAAGCACTTAGTCACATCTAGCAGGGGCAAATGGGAACTTGGGTGGTTCTCAACCGTATTCATAGCACACTTTTGTTTTTTATTTTTTCATAGCACACTTTTAAACATAGGAATGTTTTAGGCATACTTGATGTAATTAAATGGCACTTAATTGATATTTATTGGGCTATGTACTTTCATGTCTTTCAATATTATGTTATTTGAACAGAACTGGTTATGGCAAGGATCTTTACACTATAGCCTGGCCCATCAACTGCCAAAAACATTGTTATGTTTTTAAAAGTGAGGTTCTTTTAGATATTAATACTAACCTTTTTATAATAAAATTATATGACACTTGGGTATTTTATCAGAACATAGCCATGGTAGGGGTGCCTGGGCGGCTCAGTTGGTTAAGCAACTGACTTTGGCTCAGGTCATGATCTCATGGCTCATGAGTTCAAGCCCCAAGATGGTCTCTGTGCTGATGGTTCAGTGCCTGATTGGGATTCTGTCTCTCCTTCTCTCTCTGCCCCTCTCCTGTTCTTTCTCTCTCTCTCAAAATAAATAAATAAGCTTCAAAAAAAAAAAAAAAAAAAGAACATAGCCATGGTCAATTTTTTATGTATTATCTGTGGCTACTTTTGTGCTCTAACAGTAGAGCCCAGTGGTTGTGGCAGATTCCAAATGACTTGTCCTTGCAATGCCTAAAATATTTAATATCTTGTTATAGAAAAAGTTTGCCAATATGCGGGTTATGGTCTTGACTGGATTTGCTTCCATGTTTAAGAAACAAGGTTCTCATATGTTCTAGAAAATGTGAGATCTAACTTTGATGCTATCCTAATACTGAATTATCACTCTAGCTTTTACTTACAGCAATTTGTATATGGTAAAGTACTGCTTTATATCACTCATTTAGCTCAATGATCTGTTCAACAGATATCGTCATAGTAGAATGTATCTTCAGGTAGGGTATAAAAATATCTATGCAATAATAAAAATTTGATAGATAGCTGTGAAGACTTCATGATATGCCAGTGTGCCATAACTGCAAATTACTCGACTAGACTTTGTGTTATACACATTTGGATATGTGGATAAGATATCGTGGTAAACGCTTGTTTGTATCCTACCCAATGTTTGCTCTCCTATAATCTGGTAATAATGTGTTGGTTTATTTTGGGAAATATTTTTGTAAATGCATATTTGTGAACAGAACATGGTCGGATTCTTACATGTTTTGAAGATAGAACCACTAAGATGTGTTGGTTTGTATGGAAAGGAGAAGAATTAAAAAAGATTAAAGCTTTTGTTCTCATCAGTTAAAAAAAAGCATCTATCACCCTTTTGTATAATACATGCTTGTTTGTTTTTTGCCTTCTTCCACTAGTGGTTTGAGATCAAGGGCTTTCTCTTTATTCTTAGAAACTAGAAGAATACCTGGCATATAATATACTTACAATAATTATTTGTTGAATAAATAAATATATAATTATTTCTGTGGCATAGATTTCATAGATATGGAGGTATATGCAGTCAAAGAGAATGTACATATTTAATTTTGATATATGTGAAACCAACCTCTAAAATGAACTTGCCAAGTTCTGCTAACTGTATATAAGAATGCCAAGGCTACAAATGAATGGGCAGTTTGGTAGGCACAAATAGTGCCACTTCCAGCACCACATACACCTGAAAAGATGTCCACTGATTGCACCACACACACTATAAAGATGTTTATGTCCTAATGCCCAGAATTTGTGAATAGGTTACCTTACTTGGCCAAAAGGACTTTGACATTGTGATTAAGGATAACGACCTTGAGCTAGGAAGAGGCTATGGTCAGAGTGACATGACAGCAGAAAACAGAAGTAGGGTCAGAGAGAGATGGCATTGCTGACTTTGAAGACAGAGGAATTTGCCTACACCAATCAAGCAGGAGTAATGGGGGTTGGGGATTAGCAAACCAACAGAGTAGCAGTATTGAAAATTGCAGTTTAAGTAGGTAGAAACAAATTGAGGAACTATTTTTAAGTACAGGTAAGTCTAACATTTAATTTTAGGTCATTTATGTTGCATTGACATAGACCTTATGCATTTCCCCGAACCTTCAGTAATGTCTGCTATATAAGAAATGCCTTCTAACAAATCAAGGAAAAATGGCTGACTACCACATTTAAGTAAGTGTAGAACTGAAAGAAAGAACGAATTGTAGGAGGTGATGTGGAGATTCTCCTAATACCAGGAATTGGAGAGTAAAGTGTTCACGAGAATGAGTCTTCAGGAACACAGATATACTGGGAAAGATGTGGCATGAGCGAAAGGTTCAAGTATCATTGATGTTAAAATTGGAATCAGGGGGATGACAGAGAAAGAATATAAAATGTTTGAGTAATGAGTACTTTAATTTGAATTAGTTCCTCGATTGAATGTCCCATGTCCTAAAAAATATCAAGCATCAAAATCCAGATATCTAAGAAAAGATGGATCTTTGGAGAGGGCAGAAATTGAGAAATTGTAGCAACGAGGTAAGGATAATAAAGATACTTCATCTACTTCTCTTATGGGTATGACAGGACTCCATGAGCCATTGATCACCCCCTTATATCAGACTGGCATACGTCAAGAAATTGAGTCCATGGGCCCAGCTGTATCCTCTGCAGGAAGTTTTCTATTTCTGCTTAGAAAATTATTTGTCTTATATGCTTATTTGCTTTGAAATATAATGAAATTAATATGAAACACCTTAAGGGACTTTAATCTCAATGAATTACTTTTATGATGCAGACTAGGTATTTAGCTTTGTGCACCTGAGTTCAAGCTAGTTCTTGGGCCTAAACTATGGAGACCAAATAAAATTATCTGTAAATTTGAGCACATACATTTCCTAGGCAATCTTGCCAATAAGGAATAAAGTTCACTGGCAATCAAGTAAGATTCTAATCATTACCAATATATTATAAGTAATCAACATGGGCATTTTGGCTAAGGAATAGCAGGATGATTTAATTTCTATTCAAATAATTTTCATTTCATCCACTATACAATCCCCTGATATCCTGGTATTAAATCCCAGAGCTCTAAAGTTAAGATCAAGCATCCAGGTCTATCTAGTGTGATTAATGTACCAGAAATGCACAAACACATTGTATAAGGAAGCTGGCACCTAAAGACATTAATTAAATTGGCTGAGATACTGAAAAATGATCCCTGGAGATTATTAACTATATAGCTCCCTGTAGTCCAATCTTTGGAGCTAAATGAACACATCCTGGTTTGAATGTAGACTACAGATTGGAGCCTGTTCCTGCTTCATGATACTTGTTGATCTGAATCATAGCATAAGAGCTCCAGGAGAATAACCTATTAACAGAGCCCAATTACTGAGTTGGGTTAAGTATCTTTATTTAGTTCACATAATATGTTTGAATGCCATCATATTTGTGGCATACTTTATGGAATTAATTTGCCTTCATATGTAGATTATAATTTTTTCCCTTTGATTTTCTCCAATCCTGCATCGTTACTTGTTTAGAAGTCTTATTTCTCTTATCTGACTCACTTATATATTCAAGGGGCAAAGTGTTTTGTGTGTGTGTGTTTTAATTTTTTAATTTAGAGAGAGAGAGAACAGGGGAGAGGGACAGAGGGAGAGAGAGAGAGAGAGAATCTTAAGCAGTTTCCGTACAGCATAGAGCCTGACACCAGGCTCCATCCCATGACTGTAGGATCGTGACCTGAGCCGAAATCAAGAATTGAACGTTCAACCAACTGAGCCATCCAGGCGCCCCAGTATTCTATGTTTTAATAAATAACTAATTATATTTTGGTCTCAGCTGGGAGTTAAACTATGCCATTTTGCTCTTTTATAAGTTGGATATTGCCTTACACCATTTTTCATGACCTACTTAGCTCAAAGTTTTGGCAGTATGATATTGCTCCAATATATAAATCCTCAGTTATAGTAAAAGTTTATATATCAATCCATATACTGAAAGGTTCATGCTACTTTGGTGTATAATGGCACATTTATAAATACATTCATCATTTAGCAGAAATTTCTTGCCAAATTGTATGTGTTCTCGGATAGAACACATCCTTTACTATCCTTCTACTTGGAAGGATAGTAAAATGCACTTTCTCATCCTCAGGAATTTTCACTATATAATAGGGGGGAAAAGAAAGTTAACAAATGGATGTTCTATAAAGGATGGTGACTGAGTCATAAGAATTCATAGGAGAGCAAGTTCACTCTTAGCTGAGGTCAGGGAGGTTGTTAGGCCTATGGCAGAATTGGTGAGCATGAGCTCCTCACCCCCTTGGTGGGTCCCCACTTACTCCATTGACTAGATGCTCTTGTACAGGGCACATCCTGTACATCCTGTATAACTGCACCTTGCAGTCTTGGCTTGGGGTGGTTACATATGGCTTTATGTAAATAGCAGTTTTGAGCTGAGTGAAGGACTACAGATACAAGTTTTAGAGGTGAAAGAAAAGCTTGGACATGTGGTTTAAGGCCAATTAGAGAGGGTTGTGAATTATAGGCAAAACAGTCATCTTAAACTTTTAAATTACCAAATAATATATACATATCAGAAAAATTTAAGCAAAACTGTAATATTGACTGTCACTTCCATTTTCCAAAACCTACTACCCCATCCTCTTTTTTAGAGGTAATCATGCTAATCTGTTTGGACACGTGCGCGCACACACACACACACACACACCTTTGAGGAATATATATCTATACATGCATATACATATACTCATGATTTCATAAACATTATTCCATCACATTGAAAAAGTTAGCAACTTATCTTTGCCATATTTCCATGTCATTATATCTATAACAGTTTCCTTTTTTCTGTTAAAATTTGCATAAGCAACACACAAATATAGTTTTTGTAAGATTCATAGAATAAAAAAAGTATGAGCAAACTGTTAAGGTCCCTCTTTACCCACTCTCATTTTCCAGATGTAACTGCTGACAATGTCATGTACATCTTTCTAGAGTCATTTAAATGAACACACAAAGCAAATGCAGTTGACCCTTGAACAACGTGGGGGTTAGGTGCACTGACCCCCATACAATCTAAAATCTAAGTACAACTTTGACTCTCTAAAAACTTAACTACTAATAGCCTGCTGTTGACCAGAAGCCTTATTGATAACAAACAATAACACATGTTTTTGTACATTATTTGTATTATATACTGTATTTTTACAATAAAGAAAGCTTAAGAAAAATATTAAGAAAATTATAAGGAAGTGAAAATGCATTTACAGCACTGTGTTGTCATTTATTTATTCATTTATTTATTTCTTAATGTTTATTTTTAAAAGACACACACACACACACACACACACACACACACACACACAGATAGAGCATAGGTGGGGGAGGGGCAGAGAGAGATGGAGACAGAATCTGAAGCAAGCTCCAGGCTCTGAGCTGTCAGCACAGAGCCTGATGAGGGGCTTTGAACTCATGGATTGTGAGATCATGACCTGAGCTGAAGTAGGATGTTTAATCAACTGAGCCATGCAGGTGCCCCATTGTGCTGTATTTATTGAAAAGAATCTGCATGTAAGTGAATCTATGCAGTTCAAACCTCTTTGTTCCAGGGTCAGCTGTGTTTTGTTTTATTTTTAACTCTCCTGGAAAAATTTCCATGTCACATCATGTAGGTCTAACATTCTTTGTAACTTTTGCATTTTATTCTACTAATGGTTTGGATATAGTTTATTTAATGATTCTCTTACTGCGGGGCAATTATTACCCTAAAGTAGGGTGACTCTCCAAATAAAGCAACTCCTCTCATTCTTGTAATGAGAACCCCATTTCTTTTGGTCATAGTGAATACATAAACCTTCAAGGTAAAGATGAAGTGAGCAATACTTGTAATACTAATTTAGTTATTGCAAATACTTAATATCATGCATATTTCTAGGATATTAACTTAGTAGCTGATTTTGGTCATTATTATATTATTATGAAACTATTTATTTATTTATTTTAGAAAAAAGGAGAGAGAGAGAGCATGAGCTGGGGTAAAGGGCAGAGGGATAGAGAGAGAATCTTAAGCAGGCTCCACGCTCAGTATGGAGCCCTATGCCGGGCTCAGTCTCATGACCCTGGGGATCATGACATGAGCCAAAATCAAGAATTGGATAATCAACCAACTGAAACACTCAAGCACCCCTAAAACAATTGAATCCAAACTCTTCTAATGTTGCCTTGTTATCCTTATCTATCATTGAACCACTTTTTGACACTTTGCTAAAGCAAAATATCTTCATTTCTATGCTAAGATTTCACTTATTTTTTTAAAACTGTTTGTGATGCCATTATTTGAAATTGAGTACCCAGCCAAACTGAAAGCACATAATATCAGCATAATGGTAGGACAGCTGCATTTTTTATTATTCCTCTGCATAACCTACTTTAGTGAATTATTTTTTAAAAGTCTTTAAAAGGCTTGTTAATTGGGATATCCAACACTTCTAATTGTGAGTCATACTTGAGGGAATAATTACAACAGCTGTGTTAAATCTTTCTTTCTCTCAGTCTTTCTGATTAGAGTTTGTTTTCACTAATACGTCTTTAAACATTACTTGGCTGTTCAAAAGAATGTGACTGAAAAGGCACAGAGAAATGTAAATTTGAATAGGTGGGAAGCCAATTATAAAGTGACTCTTCTGAGGGATGCTTTTGTAAACACCTTATGTAAATACCTTATATTTACACATCTGTTTCTAAATTTTCCATGCTTCATATTGTTGCATCAAACATACCTGTGCATAGGTCTTAGGGCACAAGTGAAAGTATTTCTTTTTGGGCAACATTTCTAACAGTGAGGTTGCTTGGGCAGAGAATAGAAGCTTGAAAAAGTTGAAAAGATATTGCCAAAAATGTATTCTTGAAAGACATCTTCAATTTATTCTGGAATTATACTGCTTAAGAATGTTCACTTTTGGGTCACCTGGTGGCTCAGTTGGTTAAGTGCCCAACTTCAGCTCAGGTTCATCTCACTGTTCAGGGGTTTGAACCCTCCATCGGGCTCTGCAGCATGGAGCCTGCTTGGGATTCTCCCTCCCACTCTCTCTGCCCTTCCATGACTCTTTCTCTTTCAAAATAAATAAATAATACTTAAAAAAAAAAAGAATGCTCACTTTTGGTAGCCAACTCCTAAATCATCCTCAGTGCCTCTGCCACCATCTGCTCCTGCGCCCCCTACCCTCACTACTGAGGAGCAAAAAAGCACCCCAAGCTGTTGGGCTACCTCCTTATGAGGTTCAAAATGAAGCACCTCCTAAATCATCTTGAAGGGACTTAGGGGCTCTCCTGGACTTAAACCGCCCACTTCAGATTTCCCCACAGGAGCCCCAGCTTATCTTTTAACTCAAGCAAAAGACCCAGCTGGCAAAGCATCCCATAATGGGAACCGAAACTACCCCCTCAAGCAATAGGGACTGCTCTGACGCTAGCAAGACCCCGTGTGATTGACCCCAAGACAATGACCAACCTGACCTCTATTGCCCAACTGCAGGTACCCCCCCTACCCTTGTCCCACATTTTCCTTATATAAACCTAGAAGTATTTTTAGCACTTTGGAGGCAGTCTTTGAGATGTTAGTCAGCTGTCTTTCTGGTGTTGGCCTCATGGAAATAAATTCCTTTCTTTTTCACCTCCAAAAAAAAAAAAAGAGGTCATTTTCTTAAAGCATTACTTGTTATTATCAATCCGTAATAAATTTGCCATTCAGATTGGCAAAAATAATATTTCATTTTTGTTTTTGATTTGCTTTTCTCTGATTAATGATGAGGTTAAACATCTTTTAAAAATTTTAATGGAAAATAACATTTTTATGTGAATTGCCTGAAACTTCTATCTACTTTCTATCTTTCCATGTACAACATACATCCATACACACACATTTTTTATGAGTGTGTTTGATTTTCTTATTTAAAAAATACTTTACAGAAACTGGCTATTGATGGTTATTATATATTTTACAAATCTCTTATCTGTCACATGCATTTCAATTTAGTTAATGGTTTCTCCTGTCACACAAGTTCTGAATTTTTATTAGGACAAATCAGTTTATTTTTTATTTATGTTTTATGGAGTTACACCTTATTTAAGATGTTTCTACCTGAATATTTGAAAATATTCTTTTATAGATATTTAGGTATTACTATGATTTTTAATACATTCATATCTTTAATGCATTTACTGTATGTCATGAGGTAGGGCTAGTATTTTTTTTTTTTTTTTTTTACCAAACATTGATTTTCCAAACTTTCTCTGAAACTTTATATTTTCCAATTATACTAACACCATTTATCAACTAGGCCATCTTTTCTCCACTAATATGAAATGCAACCTTTGTTATAAGCTAAGTTTTCATCTATATAACTACTGATCCTTTCTTGAGCTCTATTTTCTATTGTTTATTTTTGTATATACACATTATTTAATTAATTGTAACTATTAAATTACCATTCCACGTTCCTCATTTTTCTTCTTTTTTTTAACGTTTATTTATTTTTGACAGAGAGACAGAGCTTGAGTGGGGGAGAGGCAGAGAGAGAGAGAGGGAGACATAGAATCCAAAGCAGGCTCCAGGCTCCAAGATGTCAGCACACAGCCTGACATGGGGCTGGAACCTACAGACCACGAGATCATGACCTGAGCTGAAGTGATGCTTAACTGACTGAGCCACCCAGGAGCTCCATTTTTGTTTTTTTAAAGAATTTGTTGACTCAGGGGTGCCTGGGTGGCTCAGTTGGTTGAGCATCCAACTCTTGGTTTTTGCTCAGGTCATGATCTCACTTTGTGAGGTGGAGTCCCATGTCAGGCTCTGCACTGACAGCACGGAGACTGTGATTCTCTCTCTCTGCCTCTCTCTCCTTCACTCTCTGCCCCTCTGCACTATCTCTTTCTCTCTTTCTCTCAATATAAACATTTTAAAAAATAAAAGAATTTGTTTACTCAAAAAAAAAAAAAAGAGGAATTTGTTGACTCCTATCTTCTGAGGAAGAAGAATCTAGTGGCTAAAAGCAGAGACTCTGGGTCAAACCAGCTAGGATCAGAGGTAATGCTTCATCTCATTCATTTGGTGATAACAGACAAGTCATTTAGTTTCCTTAAAACCCAATTTCCTCATTTGTAATGATGATTTATGATCCTTACAATAAGGATTATAAGATAATTTGTGACATGGGGAATATTAAGTAATCAGAAATTTTAGCCATTGTTTTTATTATTATGCACCTTCTTTTCCATGTCAACTTTATAACAAGCTTATTGAATTTTCTAAAAAATCTTCATGATTTTTTATTGTGATTACCTTGGCTTTGAAGATTATTACAGTAGAAGTGCATCTTTGTAGCTTTATCTTCTCCCATCTGGAACTTTTATATTTTTCTGTCAATTTATTAAATTTTCAATTATATCTTTTAGAAGATTTTATAATTTTGTTAGTATAGGTTTTATACATTTTTTGTTACATTTTTCCTATTAATTTTATAGGTTTTATTGCAATTGCGAATAGGATCCTTCTATATTTTCTGACTGGGAACTTAATATTGTGCATTATGCAATGTTTCCTATATAAACATTTTTTAAAAATGTTTATTTTATTTTTGAGAGAGAGACAGAGCATGAGCAGGGGAGGGGCAGAGAGAGAGGGAGACACAGAATCCGAAGCAGGCTCCAGGCTCTGAGCTGCCAGCCCAGAGCCTGATGTGGGGTTTGAACTCACGAACCATGAAATCATGACCTGAGCTGAAATCAGATGCTTAACTGACTGAGCCACCCAGGTGCCCCTCCTATATAAAATTTTTAATAAAATCTGTATTGTTCATCAATGCCTCCTGAAATGGATTTTTTTTTTTTTTTTTAATGGGGAGGTCAGTGGAATGCTGAATCTGACTTTCAGGTCAGAATGAAGTGAAATCAGAAATGGCCCAAGGGAAGACAGTGACATTTGTTTAACACATTGGGAAAAAATTCCTATTTTCTTAAAAATTAATGAAATTCAAAGCAAATGTTAACAACAACCTAATATAAGTATTATTTTAACTATTATTTTTTATATTTTAACTGTGTATTTTGAAATAATTATAGACTTATGGAAAGTTACAAAATAGCACAGAATCTCACACATGTACCCTTCCCCCAGCTTCCTCCAGTGGTTTCATCTTATATTGCTATAGTACAATATTAAAACCAGGAAATTGACATTGGTACATTACTGTTAACTAGGCTGTTAAATCTTAACTATTAAAATTGCTGTTAACTAAACTATTAAAATGAACTAGGCTAGTAAGCAGAATATTAAGTAGTCTGGTTAAATAAACCAGACTTCCTTTGCCCATCACCAATTTTAACCTGCATTCTTTTGTGTGTGTAGCTCTGTGCAATTTAATCCCATGTATAGATTCATGTAACCATCACCACAGTTAAGATACAGAACTATTCTATCACAAAAGAATTTCATCATGCTACTTCTTTGTATTTAATACCCCCCCCCCCCCCATTGACACTCCTGCCCTCTGCAAACTGCTAATCTGTTCTCCATTGCCATAGTCTTGGTATTTTGAGAAAATTATGGAAATGGAATCATACAGAATACAACTTTTTGAAATTGACTTGTTTTTCACTCTACATAATGTCCTTGAGGACCTCCTAGGTTGTCATGGGTATCTATATATAGCTCTTTCTTTTTTATTGATAAATAGTACTCTATTGTATGGATTTTTATTCCAAACAATACGTAAAGTTTATTGAACAATTTGACCATTGATGGACATTTGTGTTTCCAGTACTTTGCTCTTACAAATAAAGCTGTTATAAACATTCATGTGTTATAAACATTCCATGTGAACATAAATTTTCATTTTATTTATTTTTAAGCTCTAACATATTAAAATTTTTTTCCTTTCAAAATTTTCTTAATACTTAAGCTATTTTTACTTATATCATTTGTGATACCAAATGTGTGGGGTTTTTTTCTCATATCAACCAATCCTCTATTTCTCCAGACACCAACTGGGTGCCCACAATTCAATTCTGACACTACCTCTCTGGAATTAGCTTCAGGTCCCATGAGTTAAGATCTCAGCCCCACAGGACTGCTCCCAATTTAGATGCCATTCACAAGTCCCCACCACAATGACGACCTCCAAATTATAAGTTCCCACAACCCCCTCCTCAGATTTGATAATTTGTTAAAATGGCTCATAGAACTCAGCAAGGCACTACTTATTATTACCAGTTTGTTATAAAAGGATACAACAAAGTAACGGTCAAATGGAAGAGATGTATAGGGCAAGATGTGGAGAGGCTGGTTGGGTGCTCTCTCTGGACATATCACTCTCCCAGTCCCTCCATGTGTTCACCAAACTGGAAGCTCTCTGAACCCCATTGTTCAGGGTTTTTAATGGAGATTTCATTGCATAGGCACACTGAGATTTCTTGTGACATTTCTTTTTCGTTGAAGTCCATCAGTAGTAAATTGAAATAGTACTTGTGGAAAGGCTTCTACAAAGGGATTAACTGTTATTTTAAAATTGTTCTTTGGATGGGGGCACCTGGGTGTCTCAGTGGGTTAAGCATCGAACTCTTGATTTCAGCTCAGGTCAAGATTTCATGGTTCATGAGTTCAAGCCCTGAGTTGGGCTCTGTGCTGACATTGGAGCCTGCTTGGGATTCTCTCTCTCCCACTCTCTCTCTCTGCCCCTCCCCCAATTGCATGTGCTTTCTCTCTCTCTCTCTCTCTCTCTCTCAAAGAAATAAACTGAAAAAATTGTTCTTTGGATGCTTGTATAAAACTGGAACATTTGAAAATGGTGAGAGTTTTTTTATTTCATCTGTATAGCATTATAATTTCTTATGGTGAAGATGTATCATTTAGGTCATACTGAGGAGAAGAATTGCTCAAGCTTCAGGGGTCCTTAGCTCTACTCTGAATTTAATCCTCTGGCAGGTGACAGTAGAAATAACTGAGCCACTTCTGCTCACAGTAGGAGGTTAAGTAAACTGAATAGTGTATGTGACTATAGAGTGACTATAGGCTCAAGACTTTTTGGAGGAAACCTATAAGCCAGGTTTCAGGAATGCATACCCAATAGCATAACATTTTGAATAGAAAGCCCAGATCTGTATATCCCTCCCCGAGTGACTTTTGTGGGCAAGCTATGCCTACCTTTTCTTGGGTACACTAGTTAGATTTATTACTGATTTTAATTAAACTTCTTTCTTCCTTTTTTTTTTTTTTGTCTGTTCTCCAAAAAGAAAGGCTGTTGTCAAAGATTCCTCCTGACTACAATAGAGCAGTCTATAATTCTACCTCTCAATGCACAATTACTCTTTAGAAATTTATTCCAAGATGATAAATTTTGGTGGCTATTAGTATTACCTTTTCTGACTCATGCAGAAGTCATATGAAGTAATTATTCCCATCATTGCTATTTTAGGAGATATCAGAGCTCATAGAATGACTTGCCCAAGTCTCAAAGTCATGTCTGCACCAGGACTTGAATCCATGGCCTCTGGGCTTTCTGACTCTTAAAACTAAAAGACAAGTTGTTCCCTATCATTCAGAAGACCGCAATGCATCCCAGAATGGGGATTACACAGTCCATTGCTTCCTCTCCAAACAACACAGTGCAGGAAAATGAAATAAAATTATATTTAAATCTGCCTATTTAAGCCTCTTAGAGATGATATATGATTGAAACCAAATAAGGAGTTTATTTTGTACAGTTTTACTCTTTGTAGGTTCATCTTAAACAAACTGTTGAGAACAGCTTGATGAAGAGAAGTTTCACATAAACAAAAATAAAGTCTTGGTCACTCACATTCTTCATTTTCTCTTCTCCCTAACTCAGTTCTGGTTCTTGTCTAGTCTCAGTGTCAGGCTGCCTGGAAGCCAGCACAAGAGGCGGAAAGCTGGGCTATGTTCCAGCGAGAGGGTCTTTTCTGGGTCAGTTTCACACATTTTTATACACTGAAAGCAGGGATTTTTTCCGGCTGAGGAAGAAGACTGGTTACTGTCTTGTCTTCCCTTAGTATCTCTTTGGAAAGGCTCAGCATTTTTCAGCTGACAAGACATAGAAGGAGTCATAAATAATATTTTCTCTTATATTTAGTCATCTGGTCAGTTTGTTTTCACAGTTCATCCCCTGAGATGTTAAAAAATCATTGATGGCGGGGTGCCTGGGTGGCTCAGTTGTGAGTGTCTGACTTTGGGTTCAAGCCCCATGTTGGGCTTGGCACTGACAGAAAAGTACCTACTTTGGATTTTCTGTCTCCCTCTCTCTCTGCCCCTGCTCCAGTTGCACACTCTCTCTTTCTCTCAAAGATAAATAAACATTCAAAAATTAAAAACAAATCATTCATGGTAAAATGCATTTATTCTACTGAAACCACATCCAATAATAGATAACCTGCTGAAGTTCATCGGAAGCACATTTCTATTTTACTTTGTGAAACTGCCAGCAGGTGATAATTTGTATGCCAGTGACTATAATTTGTATGTTTCACCTTTCAATGCTGCTGAACTTTTGGGGAAACTTGGGGCAACTGGAGGACTGTTTTGCACTGCTTCATGTTTATGAAAAGTATGTCATTTAGTAAGACATAAAGTGACAATAGGTGAGGGTTTTAAGGAAAGACCTCAAAGGACCGAACTCACATATTTTAACACCCCATGGCATTTTAGAGAAGAGGACACAACCAAATAACCTGTCACTTGCACGAGATACACGTCTCCTTCTGGTCATCTCTACCATTTCGGTAATCTCATTTTTTCTTTCCCAATCTCACTTTATATTAGCTGGTGTTGCTTTGTAATATGCTTCGCTAATTAACTGGATTGCTGACTTCTAAGAAAATGAGTGAACATTAAAAGATTCTCATCAAATAATTAAGGACCTATCTTGCTTTTCAAATGAAAATCTAACTAGACACCCCACTGTGCACTATGGCAATGTGCACCATAGAAATAGGATATCGAAATGATTCTCATACAGCCCTGCACTTTAAGGGGGTCTAACTCACAAAAAGACAATTCTAAGACAATGTGGGAAGTGCCATGTAGAGGTATGCAGAGCACTGAGGCGGGACCCCTAATTCAGCTTCAAACAGAGCAAGATTTTGGTAAAGATTTGTCAGACGTGATCAAATGAGCAGATTCTTAAAGGATGAGTAGCATTAAATACATAGGAAAAATTTGAAGAAAAATCTTTAGGAAATCCTCTCAAATAAGAAAAAAATCCACTGATGATCAATGAAATATTGATTTACACAGTGTTTAAACTTGTAAGACAAAAATTTTTATAAAAGGCAAAGGATCATTGTTACTACTCTGTGTAAGGAACTCGTGTTTATTTGTAGGAACCATTTTTTCCCTTTTGAACTTCATTTGGTTGGACCCTATTGCAAGGACAAAAATATCCTCAGAGTGATAAGCTTACTAACATTTTACATTTCAGATGGAGGCAATTGTTTTGTAGTTTGTTGAATTGGGGTTTTAGTATTCAGATTTCCCACCAGGCAAGGTAAAAATACATGCGACTTGTGACAGGGTGGTGAACAATTAGAAGACATTACTTGACTCTTTACTGATGCAGCAGAACTAATTGAATGAGTCACCAAAGACTAATTGAGTCACCAAAGTGCAACCATTCTTTCAGGAGATCTTGAGGAGATGCCACAAGAGGCAAAGGAACTCCATAAAAGGTTTACCCTAAAGGAAAGGAGAAAATTGTGAATATAAGAAGAGCAGAAAGTGCCACCTAGTGGTCTTTCACAGAAATATGTGAAATGTACTTTATAATAAAGTGAAGAGCTGGAATTATTTTGTTGTTTCCCAACACAAATTTTTTGAGTTGCAAGAAATTCCAATAGTACATATAATGACAAGTATTTATAATTTTCAACTATGTTTGTCATGTTCTTGCAAGTGGCAAGAGCAGAGACATACTCAATTACCTCAAGTGGGTACAGTTTATGGAAAAGATAGTGTCCAAAAAAGGAGGTACAGGAAACTGAATTAGTGGTCCAAATGACAGATATCTTACAGAATTGGAACGATGGCTCTTTGTTGAAAAGTTACAGCAGTTCTAAGGATCCAAGAGTCACTTTGTCCATCTTGTCATCATATCAGAGGAGTGGGTCATTGTGTCTCACTCTCAACCATCCAGCAAAACACTAGCAGTTAGATATTTAGCTTGTGGGCGAGAGACTCAAGATTTCTTCCCTGAAGAACTTAGCAATCCTATATAAAAGATCTCCCTATATGAATGCTCACTCCTCCCCAGATAACCCAAAAGCAGTGGTCCTACCTACATGGTTCTCAAACATTTGTGTGCATTGGGATCAGTTGGAGGGCTTATTAAAACTCAGATTTCTTGGTCTCAACTTTGGAGTTTCTGATTCACTAAGTTTGGGATGAAGCTAGAGAATTTTCCTTTTAACAAGTTTCCAGGTAAAGCTGAAGACCATATTTTGAGAACCACTCATGTGGATAGCACTCTCAATCAGTATTCCAGAGCTTTTTTTCTTAAATATGCATAGACAAAGAAGGATCACTGTATTTTTGGGACAGAACCTTGAGCAATGAAAAATAAGAAACATGGCAGGAAACAGAAGAGAATTAAAAGGAACTTTGAAGAAGCATCACATTCATTCATTCACCCATTTAACAAATACTTATTGAGTGCCAAATATGCACTAGGAATTGTTCTAAGAGGTTCTGGGGGTATAGCACTGGTACAGTTTTCAGAAGAAAAGTGACTTTTAACTAAGTGTTCTTTATTCAAACTGTAACTCAAGTTGAGGGCAGCTCAAATGCGTTTTTAGGTATGGAAGTGTATCTTACCTGAATGACTTTTATTTCTCAGTAGAATTCTATGAAAATATACCCTAGTAAAATAGAGAAGTAAACCAACATGAGGCAGAGTGGGATCCAGAAGCTCAGTCTGCAAAAATCATTGGGATGATAGTCATGAAATAAATCTGCGAAACAGCCTGGTTGGCAGCAGGAAGACAGAAGACTCCAGGGAGGAGGTCTCTGGAAAAATAGAGATTACACAGAGGATCTGTTCCATTGAAACTTAAAAAAAAGAGAGAGAGAGATTAGTATAAAAAATAAATTTTATGAAGAGAAGGAAAACACTGAGAAACTCCAGGAAATCTGTACAGGAAAGGAAATATAATCACTGTAAAGTTCTTGGCTTCACAAATTCCTAAAATTATAAACAGAGCTTAGCAATTTTAACTAAAACTTTATATAACTGTGTTGGGAGAAAGATGGAGAATAGAGAGAGGGTGGGAGAATTTAAATATGCATACATTATAGTAGTGGATAAATAAAATCTAGAATAGCTAAACAACGAACAGCAACCTAATAATATTTGGAGATTTGACACTAACTGCCAAAATAAATACTGAAAGGACTTCAGAAATGTTTCTCCTGGGGTGTCTGGCTGGCTCAGTCGGTAAAGCATGGGACTCTTAATTTCAGGGTTGTGAGTTCAAGCCCCACATTGGGTGTGGAACCTATTTAAAATAAAATTTTGAAAAATTAAAAAAAAAAAGAAGTGTCTCCCCTTAGAAAGTAAAATGGATAGGTGGAGGGGGTAACATAGAAGACAATTGTTTTTCCTTATAAGTCTTTTGATCTTATTTTATTTCTGAACTGTATTCATGTATTATTACTTTGATAAAAATAAAAAAATATTTTAGAAAATAAAAAGCCACTGTAGGTAAAATTAATAAATTTTACCTTAAGCTTTTCTTCTATTAGGAAAATCAGTCTTTGTTCTTATTTTTATTAATTGAAAGTTAAGGGCTCTTTTGTTCAGAAAGGAGATTCAACATTTATAAATTTAGTATAATTATCTTCCTTTTCATCAGATTGGACTTAGAAAAATAAGCTTAGGAAGAAAATATTGGAGCCTACTAGATTTTTGCTGTAATATGCCTCATCAGAGTCTAGAATTTGATAGTGTAGATGGGCTTGCTTAAGACTTTGTCTAACTTTCCACTCAACAAATATTCACTATGCATGTGCTGTGTACCTTGCATTGTAAAACTAATGAAATTTATTGCCATTATGTCTAAAATGTGACTCTGCTATGTCAGTGTGTTTTCAGTCAGGAAATCAGAAATTGAGGACAACTGGAATTCTCTCAATGGGGTCATTTCAGGATCTTCGGGCAGGAGAAGGGAGATGGCAGGGAGTTCTGCTTTTACCGGCAAGAGAAGCACAATGGGTTTGGGGATTTAGGTTTCTCAATTGTCTGGATCTGTTCAAATTTTCCACTGCAATTCTGAAAGGCAGGGATTTGGGCTTACACTGCCATCCCACAACCCCAGAGGGTGAATGTGGGACTGAACACCAAAAATCAGCATCTGTCAAGTCACCTGGAGCATGATTCTTTGACTAGATCCTCTAGGAAAGCATTGTAGCAAGGCTGTGTTAAGAAATTTTCAAAATGTTTTGGCAGAATTTGCTTGTCCCTGTAGAGCTGCTCTTTGAAAAAATAATTGGCCGCTAGTGTTCTAATCCCTATAACTGTATTGGCTACTAATTCCTTCTTTGTCTTTTAAGGTGTGGCCCAGATTAAGCACTTTTTTTTTTGAGAGATGATTCTTTATTATTGTTTATTTATTGTCCCCATTTCATCTCTAATATACTTCTATTATTGCAAATAATGACACCGGGAGATACAAATTCAGAAAGTAAGTGAAATGAGGATATCTGTTCTTTATTCCAAATATAGGTGACGGCGTAACATCATGGTCGAACAGCATGTGAACTCTAGACCCAGACGGCCTGGTTTTATTGCCTGGCTCCACCACTTTCTGGCTAAGCGAACCATGGGCAGCCTCAGACCTCTCTGGGCCTGTGTTTCCTCATCTGTAAATGATGAAAATAATAATACATACTTCAAATACTTGTTGTGAGAACTAAATGTGTTAAAAGACATAGAGTATAATCAATATTAGCTGTTATTATTTACATAAGTTTATAGTCAAATAATATAAAATACTAAATATTTTAAAAGTCACTTGATCTGGGGCACCTGGGTGGCTCAGTCGGTTGAGCGTCCGACTTCGGCTCAGGTCATGATTTCACCTCCATGAGTTCCAGACCTGCGTCGGGCTCTGGTGCTGACAGCTCAGAGACTGGAGCTTGCTTCAGACTCTGTGTCCCTCTCTCTCTCCACTCCACCCCTGCTGGTGCCCTCTCTCTGTCTTTCAAAAATGAATAAACATAAAAAAAATTTTTTTTTAAGTCACTTAATCTGGGGTGCCTGGGTGGCTCAATCGGTTAACCATTTGACTCTTGATTTTGGCTCAAGTCGTGATCCCAGGGTTGTGGGATGGAGCCTCAAATTGGGTTCTGCTCTGAGCATGGAGCCTGCTTAAGATTCTCTCTCTCCCTCTGACCCTCTCCCTCACTCTCACTCTCTCTCTCTCTCTAAAAATAATAATAAAAGATAAGTCATTCAATCAAATTGTGGAACATTTCAGAGGAAAAATTTTTTTGGATAGTTGGCGCATGTAAACCACTGTGGCAAACAGTGATATTTCATTTTCTGAAAATCCTGAAATATCTAGTAAAACACTTTGTAAGGTGTTTTTAAAAAAGTGCTTATTTATTTAGTTTGAGAGAGAGAGAGATAGCACACAGGGGAGGGGCAGAGACAGAGAAGAAGAGAGAGAATTCCAAGCAGTTTCCATGCTCAGTAGAGCCCAACTTGGGGCTTGATCTCACGACCATGAGATCATGACCTCAGCGGAAATCAAGAATCAGATGCTCAACTTACTGAGTCACCCAGGCGCACAACCCCCACTTTTTTTTAAAGGGAGGGAGGGGCACAGGGTAAGGGAGGGAGAGAATCTTAAGCATGCTCCTTGTCCAGTGTGGAGCCTGATGCAAGGTTTGAACTCATGACTGTGAGATCAAGACCTGAGCCAAAATCAAAAGTTGGCTGCTTAACTGATTGAGCCACCCAGGCACCCCTATAAGTCACTTTTAAGGCTTTTAACATCTGGGTAATAAATATCTTTTTATTATAGATATCAAGCCATTTATAAAATGCTTACTAAAATACATTTATTATGGCATCAAAGTCAATATATGGTTCTTTTCTCTGCTTACTAAGAGTTACTGAGTTGAGAATTTTAAGTTTTCAGTCAATTCATTCAAATGAAGACTTGATTCTGCCTTCCTGAATTTCACTCGTTGTTTTAGCTGAGTTTTTTTTTCTTTGTCTGTTTGTTGTTAGCTGCTCTGTTGTTTTTTAAGTTTATTTATTTTGAGAGAGAGAGAGACAGAGAGAGTGAGTGGGGGAGGGGCAGAGAGAAAGTGGGAGAGAAAGAATCCCAAGCAAGCTCTATGCTGTCAGCGAGGAGCCCAGTATGGGGCTTGAACTCATGAATTGTGAGATCATGACCTGAGGTGAAGCCAAGGGTCAGATGCTTAACCGACTGAACCACCCAGGCGCCCCTGCTCTGTGTTTTAAATTTTGTATCAGCATAGCGTTGTTTTATAGGGCTTGGCTCTAACCAACCATTCAGTATCCATCCACCTTGCCAGGTTTTAGAGATACCGAGATAAATAAGATAAAATTCCTTTTATCAAAGTGTTCATAGTACTTCCCTATAAGAAACTTTTTGTATTTGATCATGAACAGTGGTTTAAGCTCTCTATTGGAAGGGTTAAAAACTTTGCTGTTTATTGGTATTATAGCTTGCTAATCCTCTGCTTTTTGTTTTGTACAATATGAATAATAATAGAATCTACCTCAGGGCTGCATTAAGGCAGTGTTTCACAAACTTGGCTGATTCTAAAAATCATATGAGGCATTTAACAAAAAATCAGATACCTGAACACCTCGCCTGAACTCTCTGATTCAGAGGTGATCCGAGGAGAGACTGGGGCACTTTATTTTTAATAAGTACTGTAGGTGTTTTTCATAATCGAAGTTTTGGAAACACTGTACTAAGGCAGTGGTTCTCAAAGTGATTTCTTGGATACTATTCTAAAGCAGCTTAATCAGAAACTGATTTTTTAATTAAAAGAAAAGCAAAGCCTTCCAGGTGGTTTTGATGCTCACTGCAGTTTGAGGACCACTGGTGTATCTTAAATTAGATAACCTAAGTTTAGTTTAAATGAGATAAACTTAATTAGCACCTATCCAAATTTATTCTAATGATTATTAATCACATTGAGAAGGCTCAGGTCAGCATATTACCTCTAAAACAATGAGTGAACTGATATTCTAGTTTCCAGGCATCTCTGCAATTTTTTGTCAGCATTGTTTTCCAGTGCAAACTTGGAAAAACTGGCTACAATTGCTTTGCAGCTTACATTCCGGATTTCGATAAGACAATTCCTCATAGACAAGGCTTGCTGCAGATAACATAGGCAGATTGATTGGTTCTTTGTTGGTTAACTGAACACATGCTTACTGGGCACTGAAGTGTGTATGAAAACATTTGAGATCATTCCTGTCGTAGTTGATGAGGCAAGAAACATGCATGTGATATTCAACCTTAAGCAAGTTATTTCATTTTTCTCATTTCTCTTACCCCATGACATATTCAAATAGTCACCAAATTCTGTTGATTCAACATCTGTAACATTTCCTTCCTTTTCTCTCCACCTGCACACCACTTTCTAACACCAGACCTTTTCCTTTCACCCTCTTTGGGACTTCTTGTCCTCCAGGTTTTTCCTTCCTTTCATAACTGGCTTGATGTTTATAATAAAAAGATATCATCCAGATGTCTTCACACTGTGCTCAGACAGATCTTCCTAAAAGGCATATTTTATCCTGTTACTTCCCTTTTTAAAACCCTCAAGGGCTTCTCATTATGACAAAGTATAAGCTTGTTTACTTCTCCTTAAGGGTCTGGACAATCTCAATCATTTTGTCACAGAATCTGTCAAGCTGCAGGTCTGGCCTCACGTGGGAGTGTGGACAAGTTAAATAAGCCATACTCAAAGTCATGTTGATGAACTCACAGGGAGGATGGGAGAGATGACAAAGAGAATTTAGAAACCAAAGAAAGCTTGAATAGGCATTGCTAGCATAATTATACCGACCTTATGTGATCGATATTTTTAACATAATCCTTACCTATGACTGGAAGATGGAAGCAGGAAGCAGAAATAAATAGCCTCACTCCTTTTTGGGGGAGAAGATTGGCAGGAGATAGTAAGAGATACAAACAAAGGAGAATGGGTTTAAGAAAAGATGCCAGGCTCTGGACACCCGATCTTACATGTAAGGAAATCTGAATAAGATGGAAAATCTGTTTAATGGACAAGCAAATTGAATGGAGCTCATTCATTTGCTTGAAGTATAGGGCACAGAATTATTCCAGAAAGATATTGGACGACAGTGTGTGTTTCTCCTACTTTGGTCGGGATTAGGACAAGACATCAGACCCTGTAGGATCAAGGTCTCCTTCTGGGACAACATGAGAAAATTGGGGAGTGACTTATAAGACAGGATGTAATTAAATTCTCAAATAGGGAAGATACTATATCTTACAAAAATCAGTAAGGGCAGATTGTTTAGACTACCTTATAGGGGTGATGGTTTCATTGAGAAAGCTGGACATGAATGTAAGAGTATTGAAAATGGATAGGATTTTAATAATATAATGCAATATAACATAAAATAATATATATTACAGCTAAAACATATTAAATGGTTATTATGTGCAAGGCACTGTTGAAACATGATCTTTCTTAATCTTCCCAGTGGCACCTATTTTACTGGTGAGGAAACTGAGAGCCAAAGTTATTAACTGACTTGTTAAAGATCAGGAACCTCTTTAGTGGAGAGCTAGGATTCACACTAACATTACAGTGAAATCAGAAATAGCTTTGGTTAATGTAGCAATTGACCCTTTTCCATGAATCAGACAGAATCCCACTGATGGAGAAGAGGATAAAGAGAACATAAAACACCATGGGGCACCTGGGTGGCTCAATCGGTTAAACCTCTGACTTCAGCTCAGGTCATGATCTCATGGTGTGTGAATTTGAGCCCCACAACTGGCTCTCGACTCTCAGCACAGAGCCTGCTTCAGATACTGTCTTCCTCTCTCTCTGTCCCCTGACCCATTCATGCTCTCTCTCCCAAAAATAAAAACAAATGTCAAATAAAATGTTTTTAAAAAAGAGAACATAACATGCCAGTTCCCAACTTCTTTCTGTTTACAAGAAATGACTGAGTGGCGTGCTAGGGTTGAAAAGCAGCCTGGTCAGATGTCCATTCTCTCCACCACTTCTAGAAATTCCTAACTGGAAGACCAAAGTGGTTATTAAAGGACTGCATATGGAAAATAAATGGTATGTGGAAATTGATTTTCTTGAGTTATTTGAAGATCAGGAAGAAAGAAAAATCTGTCACCCCAAATTAAATACCATTTTCTTCTTTTGGACTTTAACTGCTTTCCTGCCACCAATGTTAGTATGATTAACCTACACATATGAGATAATTAACCTGATTTAAATCCTCAGTATATCATGTAAGTTAATCACAAGAACCATTTTAGTTTAGGGGACAGTGAGAGTGTATTTCTAATTCAAGCACAGACATTTCTGTTCTTTCCAAATTCTAGCAATCTTTTTGATACTATATGATATTATTGGATTCTTAAAAATTATATTCATCTGTGTGGTAAAAATAAATTTATATTTCTATATTCTATGGCATATGAAATATTCTATGGCAGAACAGAATATTTAAACAAAATAGGAAAATGGAGAGAAGTATTGAAAAGTTCATTGTAGGTTGATTTTTCTCTTCTCATTCCCAGATCTTCCCCTTCTGGGAAGATCATGCTGGGAATGATTTTTAAAAGTTGCAATTAGATACTTGAAAATACACAGCTTATCTAAATGCATTAAATAAAGTTCTTAGAGACTCAGCATTATTGCTAAGACAACCTATAATTTTTGTGCTCCCAAGGGTTTGGTACATAAAAGTAAATTTTCACTGCAGCTCATTTTCCAGAAGAAGAAATCTAGTAAATGGTCTATGCTAAAAATAAAATTTAAGATGAATCAAAATACCGAGAATCACAGAGCAGTGGAAGCTTGCTGAATTAGGAAGAAGTTTATGATTTCCTTGATTAATTAATCTTTCTGCAAAATGGTAACAGGTTCATGAATTTCTGGAAAAATTCAATGCATGATCATTTGGAAAGATTCAGATTAAGCAAAGAAACCAATCATAAAATCTTCCAGTTACAGATGTCACCAACAGTAAGATTTGGGTGCATGTGCGACTGGTATGGTCATTTTGCTCTTTGCCTTTCCCCTTTTTGCTTGCCTGGGACACAGGCCTGAGGTCATGAGGTTCAGCCAACATAGATGAAAACAAAAGCCAGCAGAGTAGGGATGGTGGAGTGGGCAAAAGAAACAACCTGGTTCTTGGTGATATTGTTAAGTCATTGTCAGTTCTGAAATGCCTATCCCCAGAGTTCTTGTTGGCCAACCATGTAACCACCCCCTGCCTAATTTATTTAAGCAACTGTTAGTTGGGATTTTGGCTACTTGCACATGACGTCATTCCTAAATGATACCAAATCTCATGTGTATCTTTTCTTAAAGATTGGCTGTTTCCAAACAATTTATCAAGTAATCCATATTCCCGTTCCCTAATTTAAATAGATTTTAATCATGTTCCAATTCTTATATGCACACATACCTTTTCCAGATGCATCATTCTTTTCTCTTCATCTATTTGCTTAGTCCTGTGACACTACCGCACTGTTTTAATTGCTGACGGTCATGTTTCTTCTCGTCCTTCTACTCTTTGCTCTGGTTGGTATTTTCTTGGATTTTTATTTGTTTTATTGCCAAATTACTGATTTTACTTTATGCAGCCTTTCAGGAGTTTTGACTGTGCCATCTGTTTTATAACCACAATCAGTACAGTTGTTTGCCTTTCATTCTATGTTAGTACTTCCCACTTGTCCTCCCATTTACATGGTTTTTGGAATATTTTTTGGGAGAGGAATCAGCAGTATTCATTTTTATTTTTAAGTTTATTTATTTTGAGAGAGAGCACAATCATGAGAGGGACAGAGAGAGAGGGAGAGAGAGAATCCCAAGCAGGCTCCATCCTGTCAGTGCAGAGCCCCACACGGGGCCCAATCCCACGAACTGTGAGATCTTGACCTGAACCAAAATCAAGAGTTGGTCACTTAACTGACTGAGCCACCCAAGGCACTCTAGCAGTATTAGTTTTTAAAGCAGCTTTTTCATGAAGGTATATGATATTAGGCCCAAAATTGATTTGGATTCTTTCTCTTGTGCTTTTTGATATGACCCTGGGTTGTGCCTGATTTCTAAGATACTACTCTTAGCACACATTCTCCCGTTTACCCCATTCCCATGAGAAGGACTTAGTAACTCTACCTATTTTACTCTAAAATCCAGCACTTAATTTTTATGTTTCTAACAATGGTCTGTTCTCCCAAGAACTGAGATTGAAAATTTTGACCCTCTAATTTTCCTTTCCCCATACATTTAATCCTTTAGAAGCCCCCAAATCTATCACCGTAATATTTCTCAGAGACAATTTTTCACTTCTTTTTCCACTGCGATGGCCCAATTTCTGACTGTCTTTACTAGTCTTCTCTATTATATTCTTAGTTTCTTAATCTGCACATCCATTGATTCTATTGGATTAATACCAGTACTGTTGGATTAATTTTTCTAAGAAGAGTTATGCTCAGAAAATTTGTGCTGGATATTTCCCTTCTGCCCCTCCAGATCCATTCCCTTCTCTGCCCTGGGAGGAGGACCTATTTGGACTGCATCAGTGAGCTTTCTTGCCTCTGGCTTCCATTTGGGTTTAGCCAGTAGGGGGCACTAGGAGCCGATTGGAAGGAGCAAACAGGAAGTTAGGGTATTTATTCCCCTGGTTTTCTCCTTGCTCAGCTATAGGTTGCTTGCCCACCTCCACAGAAGGCCTTGCTTCATGTCAGGAGGCATTTTCTTACGGTTATAGTTTCTCTCTGCAGGTTCCAGTAATACTTCCTTCCACTTCCCCTTTTGGGACTAGTGCTGCTGACAGTGCTGTTGTGGCAGGATGTTGTTCCCATCCCTTGTTGGTGTCCCTTACTCAGCCCACACCCTTTGTAGATATTGTCTTCATCCCACTGTACCCATTGATACCACTGGAATGTGCTATTTGCTTTAGACTCTGTCTGATACAAACCCTAAACCGTTACCTACTACAGTAAGTATAGACTCCCCAGCCCCAAGCTGAACATCAACTTTCAGGCTCCTCTTGTTCTTTATTCTTACATTGACCATTTGTTCCAGTACAAGTGGGTTAGTCATAGTTCCTTGAATAGACCTGAAAAAGAACATTGTGCTTTCTTTGCTTGAGATATCCCAAGGCATAATGTCATATGCCAAAGACTTGTGACCTTTTTTCATAATTTATTTCAAAAGTCACCTTTTCCATGACACCTTTTCTGAGGTCCCTGCTAAACTGTTGTATATTCCCTTGTCTTCTGATGCTTATATTTTCCCTAGTTTTATAGTTATTAATGTACATGTTGTCCTTCCTATTTTGTGTGCTCTGCAGGGGGAGGGGGCTGACTGTTATATCCCTCCAGTTTTGTTTTGTTTTTTTTCCCCTGCATGGTCTGTGTCCACTAAGAACATAGTGGATCTGGATAAATTGCACTGGCTAAATTTAAAGATTCAGATTATTTTAAGGTAGGGTTAATGGTTCATATCAGATGGAACGTTTTATATTTGTGTATTACAGTAACCAAAGAAAATACAACTTTGGTTGACATGAAGGCAGATAATAAAATTAGGAGTAACCTTTCTGTCACTTATTAAAAAAATATTTATTAACTGTCTATTTTGTATCAGGCATTTTCCTAAGCACTACAAAATGCCTCTATTGTTATCCAACAACACGGTTAATATTTAGAAAAAATTAATAGGATACTGGAAAAAATAGAATTTATGATCAGTTACTCAATTGACAAATCCATAATTAGAAAAGTTTTTTTGGTGCTTTTTCATAAAAGCCTGACTTAATTCCAACAGTTACCAGGAAGTTAACAAAAATGTAATAATTTTCTTACTATATATAGTGTGACACAATTGCAGTGTAGCTGAGGATTTTCTAATGTTCCCAGAAATATATCACAATTTATAAGAGGACTATCTAGGTTTAGTTTTGTTTTTGAGAATTAGCAGAGACAGAGGAGACAGCTGCTAGATAAAAAAATGCCACAGGGAATATACATGATGGCATTCTAATTTATTATCATTCTTACATTATGAATTATGGATTCTTTTGTTTATCTACTTGATAAACTAAAACTGATTCTTGGGATTGAGGATCTTTTCCCGTGAATAAGAAGAGAAAAATGATAAATTGAGAGAATTTCTAATCTCTAATATTGAGAATTTCTATTCTGTTATACCAACCTCCAAAAGTGTTTCTTTTTTGGTGTTTTCATTCCATGAGGGTGCTTTTTTTTTTTTTTTCTTTTTTAAAGCAAGCTGGTATTGTATTCTTAAAGAAAGAAAAGGGTAGACCAAACAATTGTTGCAAGATAAGCGTCCTTATTTGGTCACAAAAATTTCAAAATTATGAAATACACATTAATTGAATATTTATAAAAAGCACACAATTATATCTTTCAGGTTCTTATGTACAGAAACTTTAGTGACAAGTGTCATTAAAGGGAACATAGATGACTAGAATATCAGAGATTCAAGAGGTGCATAAATGTGTCATTTGATGCTCATTGTCACTCATTTTGAGTTCTCATACGTCTCAGTTCTTGGGTCTTAAAGTGCTGTTTCAGGCTTAATCCAAGTCCTCCCGAATGTCGTGTGTATTTCAGCACCACGTTTTAATTGATTGATGTAAAAATTAATGATCTACTTCAGAGAAAGTTAATTTTATAATCTTTTGTGACTATTATCTCTAATAAGTTAGTTTCATGGAATGGTAAACTTTATTATTTTTTTCTGATGATACATAATGGAAATAACAAAAATCAAAGGGGATACAAAGCAGTGAATATTCCCTAAGATTCTTAATATTTCCACCAGGACTTTGCAAATTTGGAACACAACACACATTACTCTGTGCTTGAAGGAACCTGGATCCCAAAGATGAGGTTGCATTTTCCACTCCCAAAAACCAAACCAACAACAACAAACCAGAAAACCAGTTGGAGCAACTTCTTTACACATTTTTCCTTTGGAAATAATGATATAAGTTTAGTATTTGCTTTCTTTTATTCCTTTTATCTCCCAGAAGGATATTGCTCAGATGTCTGTGTTGCTGTGATTCGCTTGAGTCTTTGGGAGTGAGGTAAATGGTTAACTCTGGTGGACAAAGAAGTTTACTCTAGCTTCAAACATTGGGTGCCACAAACATTTGGCTTGAAACCTTGCAACTTCCTTTTTCTTTTAGTTAAGTAATGGTACCAATGTCTTCCTGCTTCTGCTGGAATCCTTTCATAAAAGTTCTTCTGTGTTTGTGTTACAAGTTTTATGTTTGCTTAACTTGAGAGGTAATTCCCAAATAAGGTCTAATATATGATTTTTTGATAAATAAAATAAAGCAGTAGAACTTTTCACTTTAGTTGAATCCAAAAGGCTCAGCTACATTTTATTTCTTTCTTTCTTTTTTTTTAATGTTTATTATTTTGAGAGAGAGAGAGCGTGAGTGGGAGAGGGGCAACAAGAGAGGGAGACACAGAATCCAAAGCAGGCTCTGGGCTTGGAGCTGTCAGCACAGAGCCTGATGTGGGGCTCGAACTCACAAACCGAGAGACCATGACCTGAGCCAAAGTCAGGCACTCAACCAACTCAGCCACCCAGGTGCCCTTCAGCTACGTTTTCAGTGCTTACTTCCTCAACAAAATTTGACAATCTGATTTTTCACATTGTTTGAATATCAAATTCCTATTAGTGAGATGTGACTTGGTTGTAAAAGAAGAGGGAGGTGTAACTTTTATTATACAGTGGTAATTTTTTCTTTAGGACACAGTAAGTTTTTTTCTAAGTGTTTGTAAACTTATTTTGTTTAAGTTTTTATTTTAATTTCAGGTAGTTTGTGTACAGTGTTTTGTTAGTTTCAACTTACAGCATAGTGATTCAACACTTCCTTACAACACCCAGTGCTCATCACAGCAAGTGCATTCCTTAATTCCCATCACCTATTCACTCATCCCTCAACCCTACAACATGATAAATTAAAGTTGATTTTGTTCCTCACATCTTCTTATTTAACTTTTTTTTTTTACTTCAAAAAACAAAATATCTACACTAAATTTCTGATATAGCTCTTGCATAGAGTATTGAAATGCTATTATATATTAAGAATCTGAAGTCCTTAGTAACAAATTAAAGTTATTTGATTTCTTGGGGGTACTTTCAAGTCGAATATCTCATTGCCACTGCTGGTAGTTAGAAGGTTCTGGAAGCCTATCCACATAATGGTATATTTTGGTAATGAACCCAAATGCCATGTGAGGAAATTGACAAGATTGGAGGAGAGGACAAAAAACAAAGAGCATTAGTTTTTGACCTTTGTGAAAGCATTACGTCTTCATTTTTAAAAAGTTTATTTATTTATTTTGAGAGAGAGAGAGACAGTGAGCGGGAGAGGGGCAGAGAGAGAGGGAGAGAGAGAGAATCCCAAGCAGGCTCCACGCTATCAGGACAAAGCCCAACTCAGGGCTTGACCTCATGAATTGTGAGGTCATAGCCTGAGCCAAAACCAAGAGTTGGATGCTCAACCAACTGGGCCACCCGGTTACCCCAAGAATTATGTTTTTAATATAACACTGAACCCCATCACTGACTAAATTCTAGTAGTTTTCCAAAAGGGTGTTATCTATCAGATTTCTGTCTTTAATTTGTATCTTCAATTCCAACTTTATGTCATGGATTTCCTAGTTCTTCATATCTCATTCCTCACAAAGCTAGCCACCTTTTCAGATGTATTTAAACTCTTATGGAAGCTGAAATAATGAACCATGATACTGGAATCTCTATTGCTTCTAAAGAAAAAGACAGAATGAATTTAATTCCAAGAGCAAAATGTTGCCTTTACTAGTCCCTAGAGGTCCCAGATTTAAAAGGAAAGTTCTTACAAATTCCAATTCATTTAAACTGCCTCATAGATTTTTCTCAGTGGTTTGTTTTAATGTCCTGAAAACATGTTTAGAAATCAAAAGAAAATAAAGTCACAGGGAGAAGGAAAAGAGGAAGACTTCTAGAGCCTCTCCAAGGAGCAATGGAGAAATATTTAACTGCTGAATCAATTTTAAAGCATTTTGAAATCTGCATAATATCTTGATGATAAGTGTTGAATCACTCACAGTGACTTCCATTTGCAATAAATCTTAGGAGATAAAGTGAGAAGACTGTAAAATGCATTTTAAAGCCTGTTATGGAAGATACAAGTGCTGTCCATTTAGTGACATACAAAGTATAAAAGCAAGCTTGGGATAATACTGTGAGTGCAGTTAAAATACTAATTTTGTGCCAGGCAGTGTGATATGTGCTTCAGAGGACACTAGCTAATGACATGTTTTCTTGTCCTCAAAGACCCCACAATTAAGTGTTGATAATAGAAGTGGAGGCTGGACAGTGGCCATGGTGGAGGTGAGCAGACATCTATTTGTCAAATGACAAGGTAAGGTAAGTAATCAATAATTAAAGTAAATCCTGGGGTGCCTGGGTGGCTCAGTTGGTTGAGCATCCAACTTCAGCTCCAGTCATGGTCTCATGATCTCACGATTCGTGGGTTCAAGCCCTGCATCGGGCTCTGTGCTGACAGCTCAGAGCCTGGGGCCTGCTTTGGATTCTGTGTCTCCCTCTCTCTCTGCCCCTCCCCTGCTTGCAGTCTGTCTCTCTCTCTCTCTCTCTCAAAAAATAAATAAACATTAAAAGGTTTTAAAACAATAATTAATATAAATCCTGTATGAGATAGTAATCCTGTATGAGATAGTAATGTTCGTTTGTTTTATTAATTCATTTATATTTACTGAGTACTTATTATATGTACTATTAGATAGAGGGGGTACTTACTTTATCAACCTTCCTCTTAAAGATTCTAGTGGAGAAGAGAAAACAAGAATACATCCTGGTCTTAGAGTGTGATGATCTGTAGATGATGTACTGTAGGGGCACAGGTTTGTACATGTGTGAAGGGAAGGGTTAGGAGAGACAGGATATAAGGATGGAATCCTTGGCAGGGGTCAGAACATGGACTGCCTTGTGCACAAAGGACACCGGACTGTAGGTCGTGTGGTGGGATGATACTGTAAAGCATGACTGCATATGTCCCCCTTTCCACCCAAATCACGCCTTTTAAGTGCAGGATTCTTCCCCATGTACTACTAGATTTGAGGCCTTTGAGAACCCCATTGCCCCTTGAAAACAGAACACAGGTACACATGAATAAATGTATATGAATATTATTGCTTTTAAGTGAAAAAAAAAAAGCACCTCTCGTGGGTATATAAATTATATTTGGGAGACTATAAGCTAGGTTAATGTGACAAATAGGTGTTTAAAATCTCTCCCTGGCACACGAGCATGTCACTGGGGGCCATACCCAAAGAGTGAGCACAGCCACTGTGCTGCCCTGTTGGAAGAGTCATGAGGGCTAAAAGCATTCTGACAACTAATGATGTTCCTTTGGATTTCTTAGAAGCTGCTAAAAGTGCAAGATAATAAAGAAAATCTAGTATAAATTAGATGAAAATCCTGGTGATGCAGGATCTTTACGTTTTGGGATTTTTTTTTGAGAACGACTTAAAATCATCTTTTCATTCCTTTAAGCGACATTGAAACTCTACCTAAGCAGTAAGAAGACCAATGTCCTGAGATACCTTCAGGTGAAATGTGCTCATTTGGAAACCAAGATCTATTAAGAAATTATACTTAGAAATAAAGTATGCAGCATTAAACCCAATCTTTCCTTGGCAAGGGAAAAAAATTTCTGTGGTAATGTTGAACTTCTAGAAGCAGAGGTAGACTGGAACAGTGAAAATGATGTAGAGAATAAATTGGCTGGAGTCCTTGCTATGGTCTGAATGTTTATGTCCTCTCAATATTTATATGTTGAAATCTTAAACCCTGAATTAATGGCATTAGAAGCTGGGGCCTTTGGGAGGTGATGAGGTCATGAAGGGGGGCACTCAAATAGGATTAGTACTCTTATGAAAGAAACTCCAGAGATCTAGTGCAGTCATTCACCATGTGAGAACATAGTGAGCAGTTGGCAGTCTACAACCCAGAAGAGGGCTCTCACCAGAACCCAAGTGTGGTGGCATCCTGATCTTGGACTTTGAGGCTTCCAGAACTATAAGAAATAAATGTTTGTTGCATATAATTCACCCAGTCTCTGATATTTTGTTATAGTGGCTCAAACAATCTAAAAACAGTCCTGAAAAATAAACAAGTCAAACCAGAAGTAAAAGCAGCAACAGTAGGAAACCCAGATCCCAAATGAATTTCAAAGTTCTGGTTTCCCTGCTCTAGATATATTCTCCAACCTCTAGGTAGGTAAGTGAATTAGCACAGAAATACAATGAACAAATCTTGAACAACCTGCAGGGTAGAATTTTCAGATCTGGTTGAGCTGTGTATTGTTTTAGATTTCCATGTTGAACCCAGTGACTACTTTACCAAGAAAGTTCTGACAAAAACTTACAGGATAAAATCAGACCCAGATAAGGCAGAACATTTTTGTTTTAAAGGCCCTGAAATAGTTGACCGCTGGGTGTAATACTGATTATAAAATTGCTAAAAAGGAAAATTGTTACAGTTAAAACAATCAGAAAAAACAGAAACATGGTGTCTAGGCACTGTTAGAACAATTACTGAACAACTCTGGAGTGATTCATTTTTTTAAAAATTAACTTCTTCAGCCTGCAGATAGCATCTGGAGATGAAGAGTCATTGGATGAAGGTTCAGAATTCACATTAACATTGGATTTTGAAACTAGACACTTCTGGAAAACTTGGTTCCACATACTGTGTATTACTTTTCTGGGGAAGCCATAGACATACTGATAAGTTTGAGGAAGGTGAGAAAGGAGAAGAATAGGTTATAGAAAGAGGAAGGAGGAAAAGTTGGATAATGCTGAAGTTGACCCTAATTGTAATTTTTTGACTGTGTATCTTTCATACATTTCTAGAAAAAAGCTACCCAACCCATTGAATGCATGCAGCAGGAAGAAGCAAGTACACTACTGTGAAGCTTGAACAGGTAGTGGATATGTCAGGGCACCAGGCTCAGTAGGCGGGGATTTAGTCATTGCTACAATAATTCTTATTGACAGTGTTTACAAATAACTTCTTTACGAGTGAATGGTTTTCATTTTAACTTCCTTCCTTCTTTTAAAAGTTTGCTTGTCACTCAAATGTTATCGGAAATAGAAATAAAGCTCTTACAGCACTTTCTAGGGGCTTGGGTACCAACATAGGTGATCTTTTCAGGCCCTGCACTGAGGGAGGACCTAATAGAAGCCACATTGAGGTTGGGCATGGCAGGGGAGACCGTAGTGTTGGAATGGCCACTAGACAAATAGGGACGATAATATGCTAGTGTGGTTCAGAGGTTCTTAGAATCTTTTGTAACACTCCAGCAAAAGAATTTATTCTTTGTTTCTTTAGAAAAATTCCACATTTTCTTTCCAGCAACTAAAACCTGCTTCATGTAAAAACTATGTCATATGTGTATTTTATGCTAACCAGCCAGACAAGCCAAGTTGAGTAAATTCATGTTCTTCTTACATTTTCACACTGCACAGTTTGAATTTTTCAGAGAATGGGGTGAGTGGGGGAAAGTGGGTACACCGGATTTTGTGTGCTTCTTTGTGGGTTCATCCTCATATATATTAAAATCTTGTTTGTAGGCACTTTCACTTAGGCTATTGCTTATCTTCAAGATTTATGAAGCTATGTTTGTGACCAAAGGTCTGGTAACTTGGTCCAGAAGGAAATGGTGTCTATTAATCATTGTGAGGGGCCTGTGCAGAAAATCTTTATCTTCTTGCCAATAGCTATTGAAGGAGAAGAATTGTTTTCATAATATACAGGCTGGATTTTGCAGTTAAAAATTAAATGGGCTGCAACCAAGAGTCAGGTTTTATTAGTTTTTTTTTTTTTATTTCTCAACTAGTGTTGAGAAGCTTAGAATAGAAAGTATGAATTTCTCATTTTGAACCATAAATTTAAATTCTTGTTTTATCAGTAATACTTTCATTTCTCAACTGCTCTATTTTACTTTGCTTTGAAAGCCCTGGATTTGGTACAATCTGTTTCTCGATTGACGTGCCGAGTGTTCAAACGTATGGCAGCAGTCTGTTGGCAGGGCACTAGTAGAACATCAGCATCATCACCGGGCATGCAGAGAATGCCTTGTCTTACACACATTTGTAACGTACTGTAGGGTTTTCAATGTGTATGAAATATTTAAAATATTTTATTAAAGTTGTAAAACATAAATCCTGCACAAACAAAAATAAACCCAGTCAAAACAGGAATGATGAACCTTCTGTGGGCTAGAAAAAGGAGATGAGTTGAGGAGATAATGGTAATGCTGAACGGGTGTGAAGGTCTCTGAAAAGGTCTCTGAGAAGGAGGGAGGATGGACTCCCCAGGAAGTATGAGTGTCTGTTTCCTCTCTCACTTCCTGCCTGGAGTCACACAAGAAGGCCACTTCTCAGTATCATGGAGTCCCCATGCCACCATGTCAGGAATGCCATAAAATAGAGTTAGGGGCAGAGGGTTTAACGGAACTCTAGTGGTACTGGGGTGGCATAGTGTGCTAATTTTTCTCCATATTCTTAAGGAGGACAGCTGTTAGCTGTGAGAGGGAGAGAGAGAGAGAGAGAGAGACTTGATAGATCTGAAAAAGTCTCATATCCTTGATGAGGGACACTACAGAGGAAAGAAGTGTGGACCATAAAATCAAAGACCAGGTGGGAAGTTGGCTACCTCAGCGAATGCCAGTGTGGACTGAAGACACATCTGAGCATTGACTGGGACTGGAATCTCACTAGATGGCAGCAGAGTGTAGGACCCAGGATCTATAGGGGAGAATCAGCTACCTTCCCTTCACCTCTGAGCTCCTACTTCCCACCCTTGCTTCTTTTTATTTTTCCTTCAGTTTCTTTTCTTTCTTATTTATTTATTTATTTATTTATTTTTATTGGAAAACAGACACAGGGCATATAACAGGATAAAAATATGGAAGGCCTCATGCATTTGTGTGTCATCTTTGGGCAGGGGCCAGGCGAGTCTTCTCTGTATGGTTCCAGTTTTAGTATACGTGCTGCCGAAGCAAGCATTCCTACTCCCGCTTCTTATGATGACCCTTCTTTGGGAACTTATATGCTATTCCTCTGAGAAAAGCAGAGATGACAAATTCTAAATTGGTAGAATTTAACCTGGAATGGCTGAATTTACTCTTTTTTTTTTAAACTATATTTAAAAAAAAAGTTTATTTATTTTAAGAGAGAGTGAATGGGGTGGGGTTGAGGACTTAAAGAGAGGGAGAGGAGAGAATCCCAACCAGACTCTGCATTGTCAGCACAGAGCCTGATGCAGGGCTTGAACTCATGAACTGTGAGATCATGACCTGAGCTGAAACCAAGAGCCGGCCACTTAACCGACTGAGCCACCCAGGTGTCCCTGAATTTACTCTTAAAGTAGTAAAATTTTGTTTCCTGTTTTCAAATACAGCTCTCAGCACCACCAACTCCCAGAATACTGCAAGGTCTAATCTCTTAATAAATTCCTTTTTCTGTATCAGTCACGGCAGTTCTTTTTCTCTGAATGAACCCTATTATAGAAGTTGATGTTGGATGTGGTTCCAGAAGAAGAGAACCTTAAGGATTGGTATCATGACTTGGCTCTGGATGTTTTTTGGAATTGGTTCTTGGGTGTGATTAGATTTAAAGGCAGTAATAACCTTGTTTCCATTGGTAAAAAGAGCACTTGTTTTTCATGACATGCAGTGGCGAAATAGTACTTAAACTGTCAGCAATAGACACTTATAATCCAATCCCTATGTAAGGCAGAGGTTCCTTTCAGGGCGGTTATAGAATTTTGGGTCCTGAACAAGGCTTTGAGTGGGGAACTTAAAACTCTGAGTTTACAATTTTCTTTTCCCTAGTTGTCCAGGTCACTCAGAAGCAACCAAAACACTCTCTTAAACTCCTGATTTGTTCAGGACTGAGAGGAATCCTAGAATGCCCAAACTAGGAAAGTCCCAGGCAAACCAGGAAGAGTTTATATTCACTAAAGTGTTCTATGACAGCGTTTACTTGATTGCAGAAATTAGAGCCTGCAAGGACTTGGAAGATGCAGAAATAATCATTTCAACCACAGCTCGATTCAATTCACTGTTTGGTCTGTTTGGAAGACAGGCAGATCTTGGAGAATGAAAGTGGATTACTGTAAACTTAATCTGGTAGTGAATCCAGCAGCTCCCTTTCCAGATGAAATTTTGTCACTGGAGAAAATCAATACACCTTCTGGCATTTGGTAATTATTGACCTATTGAATGCTTTTTTTCTCTATACTAATTAATAAAATTGTTAACAAAACCAATTTGCTTTGACTCAGCCCCTTTATTATCCTACCTCAACTATCTGTATCAACTCTCTAGCATTTTACCATTATTAGGGTGTATTACGAAGGTTCTTCACATAAAAAACCAATTGGATACATAGAATATAGGAAGAGATTTATTATGAGGAATTAGCTCACACAATTTTGGAGGTTGAGAAGTCCCAAGATCTGCTACTTGCCAGCTGGAGACCCAGGAAAGCTGGTGGTGTGATTCTAGTCTACATCTGAAGAACTGAGAACCAGGGAGCCCATTGTGTAAATTTCATTCCAAGGGCAGAAGACTGATGTCTCAACTCAGCAGGCTGCCAGGTAGGAAACACAAAAGAACAAATTTCTCATCCCTTTGCCTTTTTGTTCTATTTTGTTCTTTTTGAAGGCTGTCAATAGATCAGATGAAGCCCACACACATTGGGGAAGGCAATCTACTTTATCAAGTCCACTGATTCAAATGCTAAGCTATCCAGAATCACCCTCACAGACACACCCCATAATAAGGTTTAATCTGGGCATTCCTTGGCCCATTCAAGTTGACACATAAATTTAATTATCATACAGGGATTAGCAAATTGTTTCTCTAAAGGCCCAGATAGTAAATATTTTGGGCTTTGTGAGCCACATAGAGTCTATCCTCCTTCTCCTTTTTCTATTCAATGTGAAAACCATTCTTTGTTCCCAGACTGAACAAGATTGGACTGTAAAACCCAGATTTGGCCCATAAATTATCGTTTGTCAACACTTCTAGTTCATAGGTAAATGACCTAGTTAATACAACCACCAATTTCCACAGATAACTGGAATCTCAGAAAAGTTTAATAACTTGCCTACGTCACACAGAGAATAAATGTATTATCTTGGATTTTAAAAAGTTCTTATAAGATTCAAAAACTATTAATCTTTTCATTGCACTGATTCTTCTCAGATTTGATCCTTTTTACTGTTTTATTGTCACAAATGAGGAGTGATCCTACGTAATAATATAACTTGTTGACAAATTACTGTTTGAAAGACTATCTAACCATTGATTCCACTAAAACGGAAATCAATGCATTTGACCAACATTTTCATTATTATGCTAATTAGTTTAACAAATATTTATTGAAGATCTACCATGTGCAAAGCACTCTGCTAGGATCTGGAGACATAGTGACAAAAATTCTTCCCCCTCTCTTTTTTGTTCAAAGATTTTTCCCTTGATCAAATTCTCGTCAGGTTCTTTTGAGATTTTTTCAACTAGGCTTTGACTTTTTGATTTTTGTGTTAATCTCTGCATTGTCCAGTTTTAGCAAGAACACTGCTGTATCAGTTTAACCAGAATCCACCATTCTCGTTGGGGTATTCTGGGGGTATACTTGACTGGGTCCTTCATCTTGCATCATCCCTCAGGTGATGTCTGATTACCATGATCTACATTCAGCAAGAATCCCAGTAGGACAGTTTAGCCAGAATCGCCCTTAGGCCTGCTATTTCCTCTTAGTAATTTTCCATTTTATTGACTCCCCTCCATCTCTCACTCCACTCCTTTGCTATAAATTTCCATTTTCCTTGTTATATTTAGAGTTGAGTCCAATCACTCTGTCCTACTGTAAAACTCTATTGCTGTGCTCTCCAGCACTATCATGATAGTTCTCTTGAATAAATCTGCCTTACTATTCTTTAACAAGTATCATGAATAAGTTTTGTTTTAAAAATGTCTGTGTATCAGGCAAATTTTCTCTGTTCTTATAGAGATTACTATCCAGCAAACAAACTTTAAACAAATAGTTGAACAATACAAGGAATGGAATCATGATATTACTCCAAAGAAGTCAAGTTGCTGTAGTGTTACTAGTAAATGACTTTTTTCCCAATAAGTCAACACTTAGGGGTATGGCACATGGAAGTGAGAAGGGAGCTTGGTTAAGGGAGAGAAAGTTTAGCCATGTGATTTGTTGAACGTTACCTTACTACTACTTATTCTGTCCAGAAGTTCTCAGCTGTTTTTTTTCTAGTTATTTTTTTAAAATTATTTTTTATTTTTTATTATTTTAAAGAAAGAGAGAGAGAGAGAGAGAGAGAGAGAGAGAATCTAAGCAGGCTCCATGCTCAGTGAAAGCCCCAATGTGGGGCTTGATCCCACCACCCTGGGATCATGACCTGAGCTGAAGTCAAGAGTAGGATGCTCAACTGAATGAGCTACCCAGGTGCCCCTCAGCAGTTTTAATTAAGGAGTCATACCTCCCATAATAAATGGTAATGTTGGAAAGGGTGATTTTAATGTGATAATTGTATCCTTTAGTTCAGTGACTTTCTAATTTGGTGTGAGAGTTTACCAAAGTGCAGTGCTTATTAAACCTGCCAGTTTCAAGGCCTTCTTTCAGAACCTGATAAGACCTAGGAGAATGCATTTCTATCAAGCATTCCAGATGATTCTGAGGTAGGCAGTCCATGACTCACATTTCTGATAAATACTGCTTGAGACAGAAGGCAAAGGTGTTATATTGATCTTTGTTCCCTCAGCCTCCCAAGAAGGAATACAACAGCTACCTTTAAAACTCTATTTTTAAAGAAGTTAAACCCACCTCAGACCTTTGTTAGGGACTCTTGTCCTTGGTAGTCTTACTTGCCTCTAGCTCTTATGTACTTCATTCCTCCCCATCCCCATCCTGACCTTCTGAGGTATCATTGAATTTTCTTGTTTGTAATTACTTTCTTGCCTAGATGATTTATGTTGTTTTTCTTATTTAGTCATTATTTTTGTTAAATACTGGCTTGCTCAAAATGTCACCTAAACAACTCATTGAGAAGGAAACACTGAATTTATTCTTACCATGGTTAGGGAGAGTACTGCATTGACAATGTCTTCACATCTTAGAGGGAGGACAAAGTTGGGATATTTATGAGAGTTTTGAAGTCCAGGTTAAGCCTGGACTTTCAGTATAGGGGCTTGATTAGAAATGGGTTAAGAGTTACTGTGTAATATTTAAAAATTGGTAGATTTTGAGGTGATGGGTTGTAAATTTATCGAGGGCAGGACAAAGCCGATGTCCCAGCTCAACAGGAAGGAAAAGTTCCCTCTCACTCAGTCATTTTGTTCTATTCAGGTCTTCAATTGATTGGATAAGTCCATCCATATTAAAGAGAACAGTTTGCTTACTCAGTCTACTGATTCAAATGTTAATCTCATCCAGAAACACCTCACAGACAATCCAGAATCAGGTATGACCAAATGTCTGGACACTCCATGGCCTAGTTAAGTTGACACATAAAATTACCCATCAAATGTGTTTTCTCCTTTGGGTAAGTAAAGTATTATTTCTTTGTCTTTGAAATTCAATAACTCAACTGGGTTTTATTAATTATTCTATGTCCATTTTCCCTTAAACAATTTAATCAAAGAGTCCCAGAAGCTGTTACTACTTATCCCATCCCCACCCTGTGACAGTCATCAAAAAGAAAAAAATGTATAGGAAACTTCTTGTCAACAAGAAAGACATATTAATATCTATTGGAATGAGAGATATGCTAAATGTATATTTCCATAATTCTGTAATTTTTAACAAATAGTGTCTACTATGCATTTGCTAGACTCTTTTCTAGGTGAGCTTGGCAGATAAAGTCTCTGCTGTCAAGTTGCATCTAATTTATGCATGATCCATGGTTAACTGCTCATATTTTTCGTATCATGGCTATAAGGTATGTGTAGTACTCATGTGTCTTATTCATGGGTGCTACTATCTTTTCATGTACTGGAGAAATTTTGTTGTTGTGTCCCACCTCTAATGGAAGAGTCAGGATGCAGATTAGTGGACATCCTTGCTGCTGCCACAGGCATGTGACATTGGCTTCAGCGATCATATGCAAAGTGTGGGACTTGATGTGGAAATGAGAAAAGAGGAAAAGGTGGTTTAAAGCAACAATCACTTAAATGTTTCTCATAATTCTGTCAAGAGTTTGGGCAAGGCACATGGGGATGGTTTGTTTAATCTCCACAACGTCTGGGGCTCCAGCTGGGATGCTTGGGACGGCTGGGGGCTGGGATATTGAGGACGGCTTCTTCACTCATATCTCTGGCACTTGATGCTTCTTCATGTGACTTTTGCTCCAAATTGCATCTCATCCTCAGGGCCACTTTCTCTAGTTACTTAACCTTCTTACATGCCACCTCCGGGACCAAAGAGCATGAAGCAGAAGCTGCCGGACCTTCTTAAAGCCTAGGCTATGAAGTTCAAGATCATCATTTGCTCCAAGTAATTTTCCTTTGATTTATAAATTATAATTTTCCTCTGAAAATAAATTTCCTTTGGATTTAATTTGTAAATGGTTTGGACTTTGAAAATGTAACTTAAAACAATCATAAGGCTATGTGTTGAGTTTTCTCCCCTATTTCTCCCAGTTTCAGGCAATCAATAGAAGAGTAACATAGCAGATTTTCAGAAAACATTTGCTTATTTTCCACTGTTGATGTTAGACTCTAAAACATTCACAGTTTGGATATTATTGTAGATGTAAGTGTAGGTTTTTTCTGAAACCAAAAAATCATTCAAAAATCTTTGTAAAAGGTACTATAAGAATACACATGGTGGTTCAGAGAGCAACTTTGGAACTTGGCTGCCAAGTTCAAATCCAACTTCACCTCTTACTGGCCGTATGATGTGGAACATGTTACTTAGCCTGTCTGTGCCTTAAGTTCCTCAAATGTAAGGTGGAAATATTAACAGTTCCTCCCTTACTGAGTTATTGTGAAGGTTAAATGAATTCATACATGCAAAGCCCTTACTGTAACTAGTCTATACTAAATGCCCATCAATTTTAGCTGTTATTATTATTATACAAAACTATCAATTCAGTAGAATGTGGCAAAGGAGAAAAAGTGAAGACAAAAAAGAAAATGATAAAACTATGACTAGTGTGATAGTACATATGAAGAATCAGTAAATGTGTGTTGATTAATCTTCACTATTAAAGGAGAGATAATTAGATTGGGTAAACATTACAAAATCTAGCTATATGATGTATCCAAGAGTCAAATCTGGAATTAAACCACACAGAAAGATGAAAAAAATAAAAGGGTTATTAAAATACATATTAAGAAAACTATAATTAAAAGACAGTTAGCAAAACAAAATAGTACAAAGTAGAAACCAAGACAAAAAGCATTAGTAGAGATAAAGGTTATCACAGAATAAAAAGGGAAGAATTTAGCAAGAAGATATAAAAATTATGAACTTCTGTGTACATAACATTGTCTCAAAATATAAAGCTGACACAATTACACAGTAAATCTGACAAATTCACAAATACGCTGGGAGGTTTTTAATAAACCTTATAAGGAATTGATAGATCAAGTAGATAAAAAAGTAATGATTTTGAATAAATAGCTTGATCTACACCCCAAAATAGAAAATATACATTCTTTTTAAGGATACATGAAACAGTAATAAACATTGGTCAGGTATTAGTTGTCAAAAGAAGTTCCAGTAAGGTTGGAACATGTCTTCTGAACACAGTACATTAAATTAGGAATCAAGAATAAAAAACTATTTAGAAAAACTCCATAGATTTATAAACCAGAAAAGTAATACTGCATAAGAAATTAAGGGGAAATCAAAATGAAAATTACAATCTATTTAGAATTGAGTGACAATGAATGTTCTATTCATCCAAGTTGCTAAGAAAAGTGCATAAAAGTTCATTTACAGCTCAATTTGAAAATAGCTCGAATTATTTAAGGAAGGACTTGAAAAGCTAAAGAAAATTGATGAAAGGAAATAAGAAAGATAAGAGAAATGAATAAAATAAGAAACAGAAACAGAGGATCAAGAAGTTTATTAAGATTTAGGCTGTATTTACAAAATTTGGTGTATGTGAAATGTTCTCTCATGATTGCTCTCTCATAGAGACAAAGAAGGAAGAGGCATTCATTCAAAGAGGAGAATTTTAGAATTTTTCAATGAACTTTTTCTCTGTTGTCATGTTATTTAACCACACAAATGTCTTCCTTTCCTTACTTTTTATTGTTAGTTTACATTAAAAGAAATAAAGAAATATTTTCCTCTTTGGAATTCACATGGTTTAGGAAATAAATACATTTTCTATTGCATTTTCTCAAGTTTGCTCATCCCACTACAAATTCAAAGCAAAATATGTTAGACAAAATTAAATATAAATGTAGATATCCATATTTAAGGGAAAAATAGTTACACATTCCTCACAGAGAAGTGGAGTATAAAGTGTAAATGGCAAAAAACCAAATTCCTACCTAGTACGAGTTGAAACATATATGCAATATTTCAGACATACATGTAAGAATTGGTGGAATGCACTCAATAAATCAGAAAAAAGTTTTCCTAAAATTTCAGGGCTCAGGTTTTGTTTAGTTGTACCTTAATATTTTGCAGCTACATCTGTCTTTTTAAGGAGTCTTGCCTTTTACATTATTCAGAATGATGCCATCTGTTTTATTATCAGGGAGGTTACTAATGGGAACTGTGTACAGACTGATTTCATCTATTTGCTATGCTAATAAATTCTAGGGAAGAAATTCTATTTTATTGAATTACTTACTTTTATGTAACTGGAATTGCTGTCATTTTCTCCTATGAAACCTCAATTGCCTTGTTCAGATTGCTCAAAATAGGTTGCTATAACAGGTAACCAAATGAGGTTTGCAGTCATAGAATATCCTGGTGTTCTTATTTAACACAATCATTTTGAACTTTAAACCAGATGGGCTCATTACTTTATTTCTTCAACATGCCTCATAGTTAAGGAAAAATTAGTATTAGTCTAGAATAAGAAGGTTTTATTGTTTCTCAACTCAAAACTTGTACTCTACTTCTTTTAATAGAATTATCTCTGATTTTGTGGTTTATAGATTTCCAATCTCATGAATTCATTGCATTGTCATTTTATTTTCAAGAACAAGTTGTGTACAGCTTGGATTACATTAGTATAAAATTTGCACTGCTAGTCATTGTTTTTAATTTTTTAAAATGTTTATTCTTTAAAAAAATTTTTTTTTTCAACGTTTATTTATTTTTGGGACAGAGAGAGACAGAGCATGAACGGGGGAGGGACAGAGAGAGAGGGAGACACAGAATCGGAAACAGGCTCCAGGCTCTGAGCCATCAGCCCAGAGTGTGACGCGGGGCTCGAACTCACGGACCGTGAGATCGTGACCTGGCTGAAGTCGGACGCTTAACCGACTGCGCCACCCAGGCGCCCCTAAAAAATTTTTTTTAATGTTTATTTATTTCTGAGACAGAGAGAGACAGAGCATGAGTGGGGGAGGGGCAGAGAGAGAGGGAGACGCAGAACCTGAAGCAGGCTCCAGGCTCTGAGCTGTCAACAGACTGAGCCACCCAGGCGTCCCTATGTTTATTCTTTGTGTGTGTGTGTGTGTGTGTGTGTGTGTGTGTGTGTGAGAGAGAGAGAGAGAGAGAGAGAGAGAGAGAGAGAGAATCTGAAGCAGGCTCCAGGCTCTGAGCTGTCAGCCCAGAGCCTGATGCAGGGCTGGAACTCACAGACTGCGAGATGATGACCTGAGCCCAAGTCGGATGCTTAACTGACTGAGCCACCCAGGTGCTCCTAGTCATTGTTAAAAGGAAATGGAAAATATTAGTTTAGTTTAGTAGATATTTATTAAACATCTAATATGTGCTTGTTGTTGAGAGGAGAAGAAAACATAAAAAATGACTGCTATGTCACTCAAAACTGACATGAGTAGAGTCATCAATCATTCAAAATAATGGTGCAAACTTTAAGTGCTATTTTGGACATTTTAACTTTTCTTTTGTCTGCCAGGAGAATTATCAACATAGAAAGAGTTTGGTTCATTCACACGAATGCTTGGTGAGCACTTGCCATATATTATGGAATATAACTGTGAATAACACAAAGTTTGTCTTGCTTGGACAATGCTGGGAAAAACTTCGTAAAGGGTTTTCGAGGGAACACAGTGTTCCACTAAAAGGCGATTTCTGAGATTGCAAAAAATGATTACTAACGTGGTACTCTTTTCCTCTACACTTAAAAGAACCCCAAGGGGAGGCCTGTGATGACAGGCATGTTCTGTCTTGTCTGCATTGCTCAATGAGAGAAACATGGTTAATTGATTTCTAGGCATTTCACATGATACTTATCAAATGATTTCTAGGCATTTCACATGATACTTATCAAATGCTGTCATTCAGACTCTCATCTTTTGCTTGAAAGAAAAGCACACTTGGTTTGTTGAAACCATGTAAAAATGAGATTGTAGCTAAAGAACAGTAAAACTTACCCTGTTTTTTAGGGCACATATTTTTTTCTTCTTAAGAAAAAAAAAAGGCTGGTGAAACCAGGGAAAACATATATTAAATCAATATGCTCCTATTAAACTAAATGCTACAAAATGAATATGCTATAAATACTTAGAATCTTCAAGGAAAAATAATGCAAACTGGTAAAAACTGGTGGAATTTCATTGCATGTGATGGCTTTCTTGAATAGTATATATAAAAATATACAAGAAGATGTGCATATCCTCAGAGAATGTAAGTATCAGGTATAGCAGTTCTCAGTCTGTGCTGGGTAATTTGCCAAGTGCTTTACATATATTGCCCAAACCTTAATTTAAGCATTACAGCAATGCTTAAGATAGGGCTTATCATTAGTGAGATTTTGTACATGAGAAAATTGATACTTGAAGAAGTAAGGTAATTATTACATTTCATAGAACTATAGGTGCCAAGACCTGGCTTTTAAACCGGATCTGCCTGATTCCAAAGCCTATTTTTTTTTTCTTTTTTTTTTTTTAATCTTTTTTTTTTTTTTTTTTAACATTTATTTATTTTTGAGACAGAGAGAGACAGAACATGAACGGGGGAGGGGCAGAGAGAGAGGGAGACACAGAATCAGAAGCAGGCTCCAGGCTCTGAGCTATCAGCCCAGAGCCCGACGCGGGGCTCGAACTCACGGACCGCGAGATCATGACCTGAGCTGAAGTCGGACGCTCAACCGACTGAGCCACCCAGGCGCCCCACAAAGCCTATTTTTTTAAACCACGCTGCTATACTGTTTAAGTTTTTATTTATCCAGTTTGTAGTTTCCTTTTCTTTCTCCCAAACATTCCTGCTCCTATTTCATATACAGCCTTGCAGACTTTTGTAGTTCAAAATTTAAGACTTAGCCCTTTGTCTGCAAAACATTTACTGACCCTCGTTAATATTTATTGGTGCTGACCACTTTGGCCAGCCCTGTTTTCATTGAAGTGCATTAATTGCTACCATTACTTGAAAAGTGATTAAAATCAGTCTGAAGTCTATACATAGAGTCCTTGCAAAATATAATTAAAGCATCTATTGCATCTTTATGACATCAGAACATAAAATGTGTGAACTCTGTTTTTCCTCTTTTCCAACTCTGGTCTACCAGTTTTATTTTCTCTGCCCCATGTCTGAACACCTAATGCTCTTGTACTGCTTTCCAAAGATGTAGAATTTTGGAAAATTTCTGAGGTTTTCTGGAGAGCAAAAGTATTCAGCTGATGGTTCATAATCCAAATCTGATTTACAGAGCTGGTATATCTACTTTGTCCATTATTTTTATGTTTTTTGAACCAATAGTTAAGACTCAGGAAATTTGATAGAAAACATCTGGATCCTAAACATAATCTGACAGCATGTTCTGGATCTGAACTTCTATAGGTAAGAATGCCTAGCTCTTGGTAGTACGTCCCCCTTTACATAGGGTAGGTTCTCTCCTATTTGCCAGACACAAACCCGCATAATTGGCCTTCCAAATCTAGACCAAATGCCAGTTGTCATTTACCATTGTTATTTTCTCACAGTAGAGGACTATTTCTCTGTCCTATGTCTTAAAAGTGGGAAAATGAAAAATAGACCTAAAGGTCATTGTGCTTCAAGAAAAATGGAAGAAAATGCATTTTTCTCTAGCTGTCAAGAATATTAAGCAATTTTTAACAAGCAGTCAAAATATGTGTCTTATACCAATATTTTTCACTAATTTGTGTTACCGCTCTGGTGACAGAGTTTATGACTTTGGCTTTGGAGTAGTCACAGACTTTGTAGAATTAATTAAAAAGAACAAGGACTCAAGTTCCCAAAATTCTCTTGGATTCAGTCTAATTCCTTTAAGGTCACCCGCATTTCTTTGAAGTTTTTCACATAAAACTCATGAATTTAATTGAATCACTGAACAAATTCATTTGTGAAGAATTATGTGCAAAAGTAGGCCCTTCCATTGTTACTTTATCTTTAAAAAGTTTATGTATTTTTCTTTTGAATTTAATAAGATAAATAAGATAAGATAAATTTTACCTTTATTATATAGCAGGGTATTGATTTAGTTATAAATCAGTTGATTTATCCTTTATCCTTGTCCTTTATTCTTTATCCTTTATGCAGTATCCATTACTAACTATGCAGTTCTCCTTTACTAACAGAAGATGTAGTTTTTTGAAGCATCAATGAAACTGAAAAATACTCATCTTCCGGACTTCTTTGCAGCTTGGAGTAGCTCTATGAGATATACGTAGAATTCAACTAGATGGGGCTTCTGAGAAAGACTTCTAAAAATTTTTTTGGTTAATAGCACAGCCTCAGTTGGCACGCTTCTTCTTCTTCTTCTTCTTCTTCTTCTTCTTCTTCTTCTCCTTCTCCTTTTTCTTTTTTTATTTTTTTTGGTACTTTACCTTAAATTTACTTCCTGCCTAAAATACATATGCAGGTCCTGAAGATGGAGCAGCCATTTTGTGATAATAAGAACTGAAGCCAAATGCTCAAGTTAAGTGGGAAAAAGAGTGAACCTGAGTCTTTTATAGTTTTATGGAGTTGCCGTGGCAGACTTGGTCTATCTACTTTCATACTGCTAGTTATTGAGAAAAATAGTCTTCTATTTAGTTAAACTTCTGTAATTAAGTTTCTGATTGTATGCATTCAAATACAATGTGTAACCAATAAAGCATCTGAAACCTGGAAGTGATTGCTATAAATACAAATCCTAAAATACAGTGGGGATGGGACTTTGGGGAAAAAAAATCCCAACAGAGACAACCTAAGTCTAGATTTGACTTATCTGCAAACTAGTGTTTGCCTGGGACTATTTCAGTCTTAAAATGGAAAGCTCTGCATTCTAGGAGCCCTCTTAGTCTTAGGCAAACCAGATGGTGGGCCACCTTACTGCAAACAAAGGTAGAAGGAAGTCCATCTTTAATATGGGAGATACTCTTTATCTCAGCCTGCAATCTATATTGACTGATAGGATAAAAATGCCAACTGCTTCTATGTCTGTCACCAAAGCCAATGCAAGCATCATACTGAGGCCCTACTTCTCTTCTAAGTTCAGGTCTCTCCTAAGACATCCTAAGAAACTGTCTACACAAGATCTTTGATTATGATTGCTTTATAAAGAACTGAACAGAAACAGTACTTATTTTTTGAGTGAATTCTACTGCCAAAGATACACAAACTTAACAAGCAACAGACTACAATTACTCAACTTCTAAGGTTATCAGTAGACCTTCCAAACATACATAAGATACAAGGGGGTATCTTGTATCTTCTGCAACTCCAGGAAAGACATTCTCTATAATGCTCACCTCATTTATAGCCCTGGAGGGTGATAGATGAAGAGAATGCCCCCCTTGGAAAAGAATTAAACTCTGTGGATGGCCATGGATAGGGAGAAGATCTAGAGCTGTGCTATCAATGAAGTGACTGTAGTCATTACCAAAATTGAGATGTGCTATAAATGTAGATTATACACTAGGTCCCAAAGACTTAGTATGTAAAAAGAATATAAAATATCTAATTAATACTTCTTCATGTTGATTATAAGTTGAAGTAAGATTTTTGGATATATTGGATTAAATGAAACTAATTTTCCCTGATTTTTCTGAGCGATGTCAGGAAGATGGTGGAATAGGTGGTCCCAGCCTCTCTTTATGAGAAGTCAAGAATCTAATTAAGAAGTTGCAGCACCTCAGACAAACATAAAACTGAAAACAGCTGCACTGAAATGGGTAAGAAGAGCAATTTCATTTTATCTGTGTTAGCACCCCCTCCCCCAAACTGGCACAGCTCAGTGCCAAGAGAGGTGAGGTCAACCTGTGACTTCTCAGTTGTGTGTTGAGGGTGAGGAGAGTGAAGCATGCACTTGACCTCCCTCTCTTTTAGTTGCACCCCAAAGGACTGGTTTTCTATTTTACCTCTCACTGAGTGCTGAAATAACTGACATTGTCTGGATGCCTTGAACAGGTACGAGAAAGGAAAAAGGGAGGGAATCTCCGTGAGGCCAGCATAGATCTGCAAGATTGGGAAAAGGCACAGAACTGAGGCTTCCCCCCGGGTAGAGAAGGAAAGGAGTGGAGTGTGCCTCCAATGTCCCTAGTGTTTCAGTGCATTTCCTGAAGGCCTGGTTTTTGTCCTGCCTTGGAGAGCTGAAGATACTGGCACTTCTGGGCTTTTGAGGCAGCTAAGAACAAAGTAAAGTGGGCAGGTGGCTTTCTGTATCTGGCCCAGCTCTGAGAGATTGGGAAAAGACTCAGAACTGAGGGAGAGAAATAGAACATGTCTCTAACATCTCCAGTGCTTTAGTGCACTCCCTGGAGGCCAGTTACTGTTGATTGTTCACAATAAATGCCAAAGGAACCAATATAGTCAGACGCCAGAGGGAGCAAGAATCTAGCTAGATTGATTGGTGAAAGTCTTTCCCAGTCAAAGCCAGTTCAAAAAGTCTGGTAAAAATGATGGTTTCTTCAAATGTGCAGATATCAACCTAAGGCTACTGGAACATGAAGAATTAGGAAAACATGATACATCCTAAGGAATAAAATAAATCTCTAGCAATTGACCTTAAAGAAATGGAGATATATGAATCTCCTGATAAAGAATTAAAAATAATCATTTTAAAGAAGCAGTCTGAGTCCCTTGGGGCTGCTATAATAAAGTACCACAGACTGAGTAGCTTACAACAGAAATTTGTTTCTTATAGTTCTGGAGGCTGGAAGTCCAAGATCAGGGTACCAGCATGTTTGGGTGAAGGTTCTCTTCTGGGTTGCAGACTTCTCATGGTATCCTCACATGGGGAAGGGGCTAGGAAGCTCTGTGGGGTCTCTTCTACAAGAACACTAATCCCATTCATGAGGGCTACCCCTTCAAGACCTGATCAATTCCCAAAGGCCCCACCTACTAATATCATCACCTTTGGAAGTTAGGATTTCAAGATTCAAATTTGGGGTGGGGGTAGGGCACAAACACTCCTCAATCAAAGGACATAGAATGGCTGATGAATTTAAAAAATAACATCTAATTATATGCTGTCTATAAGAGACTCACTTTATTTTTATTTTTTTAATGTTTCTTTACTTTTGAGACAGAGAGAGAGAGAGGGAGAGAGAGAGAGAGAAAGAGGGAGAGAGAGCACAAGCAGAGAAGGAACAGAGAGAGAGGGAGACCTAGAATCCAAAGTAGGCTCCAGGCTCTGAACTGTCAGCACAGAGCCTGATGAGGAAGTTGAACTCATCAACTGCGAAATCATGACCTGAGCTGAAGTTGGACACTTAACTGAGTGAGCCACCAGGTGCCCTGAGACTCACTTTAGATTTAAGGACACATACAGGCTAAAAGTAAAAAGTTGGAAAAGGATATTCCATTGGAATGATAACCAAAAGAAAGCAGGGTGGCTGTACTTATATTAGACAAAACTGTCTTTAAGTTAAAAGCTGTCACAAAAAATCATTATATAATGATAAAATGGTCAATTCATCAGGAATATATCATAATTATAAACATATACGGACCCAACATCAGACCACCCAAATATATAAAACAAAAATAAATTGACAGATCTGAAGGGAGAAATTATAGCAATTCAGTAATAGTAGGACACTTTGATATCCTACTTTCAATACGGGGCAGAACATTCAAACAGGAAATCAATAAGGGAACAGTGGACTTCCACAACACTATAGACCAAAGGAACCTAACACACATATACAAAACATGGTAACCAACAAGAGAATACGTGTTCTTTTTAAGCACATGTAGAATATATTTCAGAATAAATCACAGGTTAGGTCACAAAACAAATTTTAAGAAGGTTGAAATTATACCAAATATCTTTTCTGACTACAGTGGAATGAAACTAGAAATTAATAAAGAAGGAACACTGGAAAAGCCACAGATATTAAAAACACACTCTTGACAATCTATTTGCTCAAAGAAGAAATCAAAAGAAAAACTAGACATTACACAATATCTCAGATAAACGAAAATAAAAACACAACATACCAAAACTTTTGGGATGTAGCAAAAACTACTAAGACGAACATTTATAGTGATAAATGCCTACATTTATAAGAAGAAAGATTTCAAATAACAGTATAACTTTATACCTCAAGTTTCTAGAAAAAGAACAAAGTAAGCCCAAAGTTATCAGAAGGAAGAAAATAATAAATATCAGAGTAGAAATAAATGAAATAGAGAATAGAAACCTAGAAATACACTAATGAAACTAAGCTGATTTTTGGAAAAGGTAAACAAAACTGACAAAACCTTAGCTATACTATTTAAGAAAAAGGAGAGAAGATTCAAAATCAGAAATGAAAGAGGAGACATTACAATTTAAGTCAGAGTTTAAAAAAAGGATCATAATAAACAATTATAAACAATTATGTACCAATAAATTGGATGACCTAGAAGAAATGAATAAATTCTCAGAAACATATAACCTACCAAGACTGAACTCTATAGGAAACAGAAAACCTGAGCAGACTAATAACAAATAAGTAGTTTGAATCAGTAATAAAAAACATTCTAAAAAGAAAACCCCAGGATCAGATGGCTTCACTGGTGAATTACACCAAACATTTTAAGAAATGACACCAATTCTTATCAATCTCTTCCAAAAAATTGAAGAAGAAAGTACAGTTTCAAACTCATTTTATGAGGCCAGCATTACTAATGCCAAAGCTTCACAAAGACACCACATGAGAAGAAAACTCTAGGCCAATATTTCCAATGAAGATAGATGCAAAAATTGCAAACGAAACAATAGAGAACCAAATTCAACAGCACATTAAAAGGATCATACACCATGACCAAGTGGTATTGATCCCTGGGAGGAAAGGATGGTTCAACATAGGAAAATAAATTAATTTCATACACCATATTAACTGAAAGATAAAAGTCTCCTGGTACTCTCAATAGATATAGAAAAATCATTTGTCAAAATTCAACATCCTTTCACGATACAAACTCTCCACGGTTTTAAAAGTAATTTACCACAATGTCATAAAAGTCAAATGTGGAAAGCCCACAACTAACATTATACTCAACAGTGAATAACTGAAAGCTTTTCCTCCAAAATCAGAAAGAAGACAAGAATGCACACTTTCACCACTTTTATTCGATATAGTACTGAAAGTCCTTATAGGAGCAATTAGGCAAGAAAAAGATATAAAAGTCACAAAAATCAGAAAGGAAAAAGTAAAATTTTCTTTGTTTGCAGATAACATGAACCTATATGTAGAAAACCCTAAAGGCTACACAATAAAAGCTATTCAAAATAAACAAATTTAGTATAGTTGTAGGCTACAAAAATCAACATACAAAAATGCTTCATTTCTATACATCAACAATGAACTATCTAAAAGTGAAATTAAGAAAATAATCTTTCACAATAACTTCAAAAATAACAAAATACTTTAAACTTAACCAAGAAAGTAGAAGACTTGTGTACTGAAAACTATAAAACATTGCTGAATGAAATTAAAGACACAAATAAATGGAAAGGCATCTTATGTTTACAGACTGGAAGACTTAATATTGTCCAAATGTCCGTACTACCCAAAGTGATCTACAGATTCAATGTGACTCTTATCAAAATTTTATGTATGTATGTATGTGTGTGTTTATTTATTTAAAGTTTATTTATTCTGAGAGAGAGAGAGCTAGAGAGAGCAGTGAGGGACAGAGAGAGAGGGAGAGAGTGAATCCCAAGCAGGCTCTGCTCTAGCAGTGTGGCTGAAATCAAGAGTCAGATGTTCAATCGACTGAGCCACCCAGGCGCCCCAACAATGGCATTTTTAACAGAAATAGAAAAAGAAATCCTAAAATCCGTATGGAATCACTTGGGATCATATGGAATGACTTCAAAGAGCCAAAGAAATCTTAAGAAGGTCAAAACACAAGTAACAAAAAGAAAAATAAAGTGTGACTACATCAACTACAATACTTCTGTGCAGCAAAAGAAACAATCAACAAAATAAAAAGGCAATTTATGGATTCGGAGAAATGTTTGCAAATCATATATCTTATGATAAGGAGTTAATATCCAATATAAACGAGGACTTCCCGCAACTCAACAGCAAAAAGCAAAAAACAGAAAACTCACAAATAACCTGATTTAAAAATGGGCAAAGGAATTGAACAGACATTTTTCCAAAAAAGATACACAAATGACCAATGGGTAATGAAAAGATGCTCAGCGCCGCTAATCATCAGGGAAATGCAAAGCAAAACCACAATGAAGTATCTCCTCACCCAAGGTACAAGGGCCATTACGTATAAAAAAGGTAAGTGTTGACAAGGATGTGAATAAATGGGTACATTTCTACACTGTTGGTGGGAATGCCAACTGGTACAAACACCATAGAACACTGTATGGAGGTTCCTCAAAAAACTGAATGTAGAATTATCATATGACCCAGAAATCTATCTTCTGGGTATACATTCAAAAGACTTGACCCAACTATATTGTCTATAAGGAACTCACTTAAAAGGTAAAAAGATTGTGTGCTAATATAAATCAGAAGTGTTGTCTGGAAGTAGAGCAGCAATCTTGTGGTCATAAGGTTAAAGCCACTTGTTAAAGTGGGTCGACCAGAGATCAGCAAGGAACCTGGGTCTTGGATGACTTTCTTAAGCACTGCACCAGCCCTGGACTTTGTGCCTCTAGTCTTCTTGTTATGTGATAAAAATAAACCCCTATTTGGGTAGATCCACGATAATTGTAACATATGACTGCAAGTAATATAACTGATACTGAAGGAAACTAACATTCACAGATGGTTCTCTAGAAGGAGCTTCACATATATTATTTTATTTAACCCTTATAACAGCATTTCAAAAATAAGGAAACTAAGACTCAGAATTTAAGTAACTAGCCTAGGGTTACACAGATGGTATATAGAGGTGCTTAGATATGAAACCTGGTCTTTAACATTCCATCATATCATTATCATTATCATCACCATCATTATAGGGTTTTAGCATTATTTGTTTGTTTCATTAACATGTTTACACTTTAAGTGTTTTACTAAGATGAGAATAATTCTTAACATAATTTTCAGTGAACATAAATGCCTGTTGATACTTGTAATGTATGTATTTTAAAAGTGTTAGGCAACAAATAAGCCCTTTTACCTGAAAACTGAAGTCAGAATAAGGTTAGGTGTATTGCTTTGAACTTCATGCATAGTTTTGCGTGTGTGAGGTTTTTTTTGTTTGTTTTTTCATTGTAAGAAAAATAAATCTCTGTCTTTTTAAAAACTTTTATTTCTTTGCTCTGTATAACTGGTTACCAAGATATCATGATGCTAAGCACAAGAAATGTACAATTGGGAAAGAATTGGAGAGATTAGATTAGAAGTAAGGGATGTGCATTTACTCAAGGAGAAATATATCTTGAAGGCTAATAAAGAAGATATTACAGGCTATATTTACGTACTATTTGTCATGGATGGATGAATCCAAATGATTTTGTACTATCAAGATAGCTTATACAAGTTTCTGGAAGGTATTAAACTCAGAATCATGTTTTTGTTGTTGCTATTGTTGTTTTGCAAATCACCTTTGTCCTAAACTTTTAAAATTATGTCTGATTTGAAGGAAATATCAACCATCTGTTTCTGGTTTATTTCCACTTTACTAGTCAACTAACTATTTTATTTGCAACATAATCTCTGAAATAGAGTGCTTCAGGAGCAGCTAAATTCAGTTTTCTTTTAGCTTTCTTAAGGAAAAGCATTGGAAATCGAGTCCAAAAGCCCTAAATCCAAAGTTGAATTGGTATGTATGGGCATCTCTTCAAGTTAGCCACTATGTGAAATTGATATAAACTGGGGTCATTCTTCTAGTAAATTCTTCTTTCCAGAAGATTGCAATACTTTCTCAGTAGAATTGAGGAATTTAATTTTTATTAAACTCTGGAAGATTTTTTAGAGTTGCTTCAATTATGGAGTCTCAACAAGGGGTTGGAGTGTTTGGGGAATAAGAAAACTATAGTAGTTACATTTTCAACCCTCAAATAACATCAAGATCCATTGGATAGGTCAGGCATAAATGAATTGGAGGATGAGAAAGGTGTTACTGGTCTGGCAACAAGAGCTATAAATGTCTTTTGGGTTTATCAGTGGGGAGATATTTGTTAGGGCCACTGGAGATGTGTGTGTGTGTGTGTGTGTGTGTGTGTGTGTGTGTGTGTGATTAGGACTTAAGAGATTATTAGAAGATTTATATATGAATGAAAAGAAGGGCAGAAATGGGGGACAACAACAGTAGAGAGCATTTCATAGATCATTACAATATTACTATGATACAGGAATACCATAGATATTGGGGAAAAAGGTTCATATTATACAAAGCAGGTTTGTGAAAGATTTGTGTAGGGGAAGTAAAATTTTACTCTACACATTTGTCTCAGAAGCTTTACCTGGGGATTGGTTACTGCTTTATGTCAAGTTCTCTTTTATTTTTTTATTCGTATCTGTTTATCTTTTTGAGAGAGGGGGAGAGCGAGAGAGAGAATCTTAAGCAGACTTCATACCCAGAGCCGAACCCAAAGTGGGACTCAATCTCATAACCGTTATATCATGACCTGAGCTGAAATCAAGAGTTGGACGCTTAACTGACTGAGGTACCCAGGAATTCAAGCTCTATTTTAAATCATATAATTTTTCTCTCTTTTGTTCTTGTCACCTTCAGTTCCTTTATGGACTTAACTAAATAAGTAACTTCTTTAGCATGTCCAGGTTTGGTAGAAACTTTAAAATTAACTTAACCTTTCGCTTATCTAAATAAATATTTACTGTTACCAAACACCTTCCCCACCCCCACCCTCCAATAATTTAGTCTTTGGAATTGCTGCTTGGTTGTTATAAAAACTGATTATTTTTTTTCTAGAAGAAAAAGCTTCACAGAAGACTGCAAATTTTCTAGTTTTCTAGTTTCACTTAACATTTTTGTTTTCAAAATATATTGGGATAAAGATGGACCCCTTAAGTTACAGTTTTGAAAGAATGCAGAGAGATTTGGAAAATACACAATATTAAAGTTCTTCAGGCTCTGAGTAATATGGTATAGGCACTAATTTTGCATGTAAAATTGACACTCTTGTAAATAAAATTTCTTTTATCCACTTATAGAGAGGAAATTGCCAATTCAATTCAAGTTGAAATTGCCAATTCCTGTGTCTGCAAAGTAGTAATAGTCACCAGAGGGTAGAGTGAGGTGGAGAATAGTTTCCATTATTTATATGGCTTTCAGTTGTTTAGCTAGATGTAATTTCTAAAAATCTCTTTGCTGTAGAAATAATGTCAGGTGGACTCCATCATGATTTCAATCTCACTGCAGTTCTGGGAATCCATCAATAATGAGAGCTGAAAAATTCAGGAGACTCTGGCAAGGAATATAAAAGAACACATAATTTTCTCTTTTTTCCCCCTAAATGATGAATCACAGTAAATGTATCCTTAAAATTGATTGTTTTAGATATGCAGGCCTAGGAAGTGCAGATTTCAGGCCATGAAGTACAAGAATAAATAAAAAAATTTCTTATTTTTTTTATACCAATTCAGATTTTGAACCCCTATACTGCCTGCTGGTGAAGACCAAATCTTAATTTAATCATTTCCGGGGTACCGTCCCTCCTACATATTTCTCCTGTATTGTATCTAAGTTCTAGAGGAGTTATGGGGCTCTGGGAGTGTTTTTTCTCATCCTTGGTTATTGTCATCTATCCACTATGATTATTAGCTGAGATCTACATTAATTTTCTCACTTTTAGTAATCAGTACATCTGTGTCACTTTTTTAAATTTAAATTTTTGTTAGTTAACATACAGTGCAATATTGGTTTCAGGTGTAGAATTCAGCTATTCATCATTTACATACAACACTCATCATAACAAGTGCCCTCCTTAGTACCCATCACCCATCTAGCCCATCTCCCACCTATCTCCTTCTGTCAACCCATAGTTTGTTCTCTATCATTAAGAGGCTCTTGTGGTTTGTTTCCCTCTCTTACCTTCCCCCATCTTCTTTATTCACTCATCAGTCAATGGACATTTGGGCTCTTTTCATAGTTTAGTTATTGTTGATAGTGCTGCTATAAACATTGGGGTGCATGTACCCCTTCAAATCTGTATTTTTGTATCCTTTGGGTAAATACCTAATAGTGCAATTCCTGGACCATAGGGTAATTCTGTTTTCATGTGTGTCACTTATGTGTTCATTGAGACATATGTGTCTGAATCACATGGCCTCTGAGCCCCATGTAGTATATAAGAAACCTCTGGTTCTGCTCCTGGACCACAGTGATGAACAGGGAATGTCTCCAACTTGACAAACCTTGCAAATATTCTGTCTACTACTCTCCTACTATGCTGAAGAAGGAGAACATAGCTGTCAAATCTTCTCAGAGAATACAGACCCCCCTCTCCTCTCAGATTCCAGGGTTCCTCTGCTTCCAACTCCCAAGACTCCAAGGGCTCGTTTTTAGGGGACGAAAGCATATAGCCTTCTTGCTTTCACTGTCTCTTTTCTTCTTCCTCTCCCTGTCCCACACACCCCACTGTCAAAGGGAGTCTTTATGTAGTCTGGACTTTTCCTTTATTCTTTTTAATTTATTAGGTAAAGCATACATTTAGTTTATTAAGAGATTTTTTAATTACACATTTTTTATTGAAGTACAATGAACGTACAGTGTTTTTTTCAATTTTGTTAATTAGCAAAATAGTATTTGATCTCTTTTTGATGTGACTTAAGTTTTACAAAACATTTTCATTCATTTATTTTCACAGTGATGAAATTATGTAAAGGGCCTAAGGAAAATCTAGAAACACTTTTGAGAGTGAAGTATAGGGAACAGTTTTGGTTTAGTTTTTGTTTTTCTTTCTTTTTTTTCTCCCCTCTATCTCTTTCTTCTTTCTTTTCTTTTCTTTCTTTCTTTCTTTCTTTCTTTCTTTCTTTCTTTCTTTTTCTCTTTCCTTCTTTTTGTTATTTATTTTTAATTTATATCCAAGTTAGTTAGCATATAGTGCAATGATGCTTTCAAGAGTAGAATCCAGTGATTCATATCCTACATGTAACACCCAGTGCTCATTCCTATAAGTGTCCTCCTTAATGCCCCTTGCCCATTTAGTCTATCCCCCCACCGACAACCCCTTCAGTGACTCTCAGTTTGTTTTCTATATTTAAGAGTCTCTTATGTTCCCCCCTCCCTGTTTTTATATTATTTTTGCTTCTTTTCCCTTATGTTCATCTGTTTTGTATCTTAAATTACACATAGGAGTGAAGTCATATGATATTTGTTTTTCTCTAATTTCACTTAGCATAATACACTCTAGTTCCACCCATGTTGTTGCAAATGGCAAGATTTTATTCCTTTTGATTGACAAGTAATACTCCATTGTATATATATACCACATCTTCTTTATCTATTCATCTGTTGATAGACATTTGGATTCTTTGCATACTTTGGCTATTGTCGATAGTGCTGCTATAAACATTGGAGTGCATGTGCCCCTTCGAAACAGCACACCTGCATCCTTTGGATAAATACCTAGCAGTGCAATTGGTGGGTCGCAGGGTATGAGCATACAGTGTTATATTAGTTTCAAGTGGACAATATAATGATTTAACAATTCTATACATTACTCAATACTCATCAAGATAAGTGTACTTTTAATTGCCTTTATCTATTTCATTCATCTCCCTAAGCCACCAACTCTCTAGCAACCATCTGTATTTAAGAGTCTGGGGTTTTTTTGTTTGCCTCTTTTTTCTTTGTTAATTTGTTTTATTTCTTTTTTTTTTTAACTATTTAAGTTTTCAAATTTATTGTATGCACAGCATTGTTAATAACAGCAATGACAATTACAACTGTCTGAGTGGGTATCAGGTACAATGTGCGTCTTTTACATACATTGCTATTTAATCCTTACAATGACCTCTTGAGATAGACATAATTCCAGTTCACAAGTGAAATTTAAAATGTTTCAGGAACACAACCATGAATACTCAGTAAATATTGGTCAAGAAATAAAACGCTGCCACTATATTAGAACATTTCATGTGTGCTCAATCAGTCTTCTATCCCTTAAAGTAACCATTATCCTTACTTCTAGCATTATGGATTATTCTGCCTCTTTCAAATTTAATGTAAATGAAATCATACAAAATGTTTTATTTGGTATCTGGTGTCTTTCACTCAGTATTGTTGTGGAATTCATGTTGTGTGTAGTTGTTATCTGTTCATTTGCAATGTTGTATAATTCTCCATTATGAATATGCCATATTTATTTAACTGCTGTAGTGTCAGTGGACATTTTTGTCATTTCCAATTTTTTACTATCCTGCATATTACTGACATAAAGTATCCTTGTACCTAGCTCTCAGAGTACATGTGCACACGATGTCGTACTATATTCACCACTTTAGAGTAGAATCGTTAGATCATAGAAATGGACATCTTCCACTCTAGTAGATAAAGCTGCACTGTTTCTCTGAGTGGTTGCCTTTTTCATTTGTTTTATTTCTTAAATCCCATATATGAGTGAAATCATATGGTATTTGTCTTTCTCTGATGGACTTATTTCACTTAGCGCTGTAATCTCTAGATCTATCCATGTTGTTGCAACTGGCAAGATTTTATTCTTTTTTAAGGCTCTGTACTATTCCATCATATATACATACCACATCATGCATTTTATATTTTTCAAGTTTATTTTGTCAGAGAGAGAGAGAGAGAGCAGGGGAGGGACAAAGGGAGAAAGACAATCCCAAGTGGGCTCTGAGCTGCCAGTGCAGAGCCTGACATGGGGCTTGATTCCAGGAACTGTGAGATTATGACCTGAGCTGAAACCAGTCACTCAACCAATTGAGCCTCCCAGGTGCCCCAAGAATAATTTTTGAGTGGCACCAAATTATTAACTATTCTAGGATGTATAAATATCTTGGTCTTGCCCTGGATAGAATAATGACCATGGAGAGAAAGAGAAGTGAATATATTTGGCACATTTATCAAGGAACAGTTGGGGTGCATGAGTGGCTTAGTGGATTAAGTGTAGGACTCTTGATTTCAGCTCTAGGTCATGCTCTCATGGTTTGTGGGCTCGAGCTCTATGTGGGCTCCATGCTGACAATGTGGAACCTGCTTGGGGTTCTCTCTCTGTCCCTCTCTCACTACTCCTTTCCCACTCATGCTCTCTGTCTCTCTCAAAATAAATAAATAAACTTTAAAAATAAAAACCAATTGATGTGGTGATGAATTAAGAGGGAGGCTAGATGCAAAGGAGATGTAGGTGTCTTGGATGACTTCTAGATTTATTTCTGTATTAAAATGTGAGACATACTGCTATTGAAAGATAAACTGAGGCATGTTTAACACATTAAGAGTTTATTTGATCAAATGTCAGTTTGAATCAGGCAGCACCAAACTGGAAGTGGTTCATAGTGCTCCACTGACAGGAGCTAGGGGTAAGACTTTTATAGAGAAGACATAGAAGGAAAGCAAGGAAATTATTTGATTGGTTATAGCTTAAATGGTTGTCTTATTTGGAAAGCCTCATTAGCTATTTGCAATCAGTTGTCTTTAAGTTTTGATTTCTTAACCTTGAAGTATTTACAGGCTAGATCTGGGTTTGCTTATGTAATTTGCCAAGGCAGTAGAACGATCTCCGTTTGTTTTTTTTTTTTTTAAAGAAAAAAAAAAGGAACCATCTCAAGCTAATGGCCTGCTTGTCCAATTAATTTAACACTGCGAAGTAGGGTGAGGTTTTGTTTGTTTGTTGTTTTTTGTTTTTAAATAACTTGATAGATAATACACATCCAACAATTTTTAACTTCTGGAGGTCTTGATAGAATGTTAACTAAAAAATCCTTTTGCTCAAGTCCACCATAATGACCTAAAAAGAGATATGACTGAGATCTTAATTACATATGGTAATATCTTATTAATCACATGTTCTCCTTGTTCACACTGTTGAATGTCAATATAACTTTTAAGGAAAATATAGGTACTGGACTTGTATTTGCCCCATCATAGTTGTATAGGTAATTATCAAATACATTATGTCATTTGTTCTTTATAATCAACCTGTGTGGTAGTTAGGGCAGGTATTACTCAATTTTGCAGATGAGAAAAATGAGGTCAGTGTATGCTAAGTAACTTGTCACAGTTCACACAAAGTTGACAGATAATTAGTGGTAGATCCAGAACTAAAATTCAGACATGATGATTCCTGGTCCAAAGATCTTTGCTGTTATACTATCCAGTAGAACACAAGGGTGGGGTGATGTCGGTGGATGAGAAAAGAGAACTGTAGGATGAGAAAAGTCTGAGGATCCCTGTACTGTTTCACTTTAGACATAGCTTTTTTGTTTGTTTGTATCATGAATGGTAAAAAGCATTTGTTTTGAACTAATAAGAGAAAGAAAGGCTGAGATACAGACTGTCAAGCATCCTCAAAGGAAGATACTATGCTAAATACTGTACTTGTTAAAAGAGACCAGTACTAATTGTCGTAAGTTTTTTGCTTGTTAAGACATATTATTCTTTAGTACTTTTGATATTAATTTGATTTTTTTTTCTATGAATCATCTTCTTTTGATTTAGGGACAAGATTGCAGGTCCTCATTCTGCCTTAATCTGTGTAATCCCTTTCCAATTTCAATGATTATGCTTTTGGATTATCTGGAATTTGTATATCTGATTTTAATTTTACCTGTAATTAAGGCTTATCTGAGCAGATTATTCTTTAAGAAACATGACCAAGAATGCAGTGTTCATGACTGTATTACCAGGGCATAGTACATAAGAGGCACTAAATAAGTACTTGATTGAATAAATGGATGAAAAGTTTTGTAAATTATAATAAAATAGGCTTTGTAAATCTAATTTTGTTTGTTGAACCCTCAATCTTAAGGCTTTGCATTTGGTTTTAGGCTATATACGTTTGTTGTTTGAAATCAATTCTGACCTAACATCTTGCAGTTCTAAGTAATATATCTGACCTACCCTACTTTTGCTCTGTCAGTCCTCTAAAAGCAATAACCTAAACCATGGGACCTTATGAATCATAGGACCTTATGAATCTCTTATAATCTAACTGTTGGTAATAGGTAAGACCAGATGAAGCCACAGAACCCAGTTTGTTACAAATTATTTTTAAGTTCTTGAAAACAGGCCTTTAGAGGTTGCTAAGGCAAAGCAGGTTGTTTAAAGCTTAACCATGATCACGTCACTGTTTTCTTTGTTGTTTCTTCTAGAGTGCTACAGTATTGGCAGTTCTATTATATTAACCTTGTGGTTAGGTTATCCAAATAATTTATGCCAAGTACAATTTGGAAAATGTTAGATATGGTTCTTTTGAGAAAGAAGGACCAGCTTATGAAACACTGTGCTCATGTTGAATTCTGGGTAATGTTTCTTGTTGTTGTTGAGTATACAGTGTTGGACAAGGCTTTGGCTAATCTGCCATCTCTCTTTTCTTATTCCAAGTTCTACTTATAGATAAAACAAAACCATTTTCCTGATAATATCAGCCTATATTTGTGTGTATCTGCACTGCTTCCTGCTACAGTTTGTATGGAGGACTTAGAATGTGAGGAGAGATGCACCAGCATATTTTCTGGGTTTATATCATTTAGCAGGCAGAAATTGATTTACACAGTGGTTTGTCTAGTTAGTGTTTAAAGGTCTCCTCACATTAAAAAAAAAATTAAAAGGGGCGCTTGAGTGTCTCAGTTGGTTAAGCGTCAGACTTTGGCTCAGATCATGATCTCCCGGTTTGTGGATTCGAGCCCCACATTGGGCTCTGTGCTGACAGCTCACAGCTTGGAGCCTGCTTTAGATTCTGTGTCTCCCTCCACTGTTCATGCTCTGACTCTCTCTCAAAAATAAACATTAAAATATAAAAATAAGAAATAAAAAAATAAAGGTCTCCTGGAAGAGAATTCATTTGTTCACTTATTCATAATTCATAATATTCACAATATTTATTGAATATCTTCTATGTGCCAGATATTCTTCTGGGTTTTTAAGATACAATAGTGAATAGACCAAGATTCCGACCCTCGGGGAACTTACATTCTAGTGAGATTGAGATAGGCAATAAATAAATAAAATACACAGTATGTTCTTAGACCATTATAAATGCTATGGAGAAAAAAGAAGCAGAAGACAGAGATTGTGTGTGCTTGTGGCAGTAGGATTCAATTTTTAACTAGTGTGCTCAGGGAGGGACTCATTGAAAAGGTGGCATTTGAGTAAAGAACTGAAATAGGTAAGAAAGTGAACCATTGTGTTTCTTTTTAATAATTGGTTTAAATTAGGTGGTTATTACTTTGGAAAATTAGTTGCATTTTAGCCAATTTGAAATGTATGTGCAACATTTTTTAAATGACAAAAATTTATAGGTCAATTTGTTAGATGCAGCTAAAAGCCTTATTGCTATGTGGAGATTAAAACTGCAAAAGAGGCTTCTGAAAAATACCTTCCAAGGCAGTTTCTCATTAAGAGGAATATATCTCCTTGGCTACACATGTGAAGGAAAGATGGGGTGCCCTAAAACTCAGCTAGATGCAGTAGTCTTTTTCCCTGAGACTTCTTATTAGAGACATAATTCCAGGGGATTTACTGGTTTTTAAGAGAAGTTATTTTACAAGTTATGCTGATATTAATTTTTTAACCCAAAGACCAGTATTTTGCTCAAATATTTTATGCAAAAAGCACAAATAATACTTTTGATATTGCAAAACTTTTAGCCTCTTAGTTGACTTTTACAGGAATATAAAAGATTTTCAATTTTCATATAGAAGACTTTGTTTCTGTAGAACTGATTTCTTGACCTTACACAAATGATTTAATAAAAATGAGTTGTCCATAGTCACCTTTCAACTGATTGCTGTCTGCATTTTTTTAAGCAAATGTTTTTATAAAAGGATGTGAAATTTCAGACTTTTTTGATAACATCAGATAACTTTATAGCCTTAGAGATAACCTGGGTCAGTCTTTTGCTGCATATATCAAAACATTTGCATCTAGTTATTTTCTTGAGGTCACAGTGCTATGGTTATTCCCACATCCTAAAATTCATTTGGTCCCCTTATAAAACGTGAAACAATGAAGTCAATGGATTCTTTGTCACCTTCAGAGAAGTCCTGCTTATGGCTACCCCAGGAAATGAACTATCCCCTGACTCTGTGTATTAGTCAGCATAGGATAGGATAGGATATATTAGTCAGCATAGGATAAAGTGGGCTGTGGTAGCAAGCAACCCTCCAAATCCCAATCTCAGTTCAAAAAAAGGTTTTGTCTCATTTTTTTAAATGTTTGTTTGTTTGTTTATTTATTTATTTATTTATTTTGAATGAGAGAAACAGGGTGTGAGGGAGGGGTGGAGAGATAGGAGAGAGAGAATCCCAAGCACGCTCTGTGCTGACACGGGTCTTGATCTCACAGATTGTGAGATCATGACCTGAAATAAAATCAAGCATCTGAAGCTTAATCGACTGAGCCACCCAGGTGCCCCAGGGTTTTGTCTTATTTATACAAAATCTGTTGGGATATCTGGTAGACAACTGCCTTCCAAGTGGCAACTCAGTCATATAACTTGTTTCAAACTTCTCAACAGAAGGCTTGTCACGCTGGAGAGGAAAACAGACTGGAAAATCCTGCATGGGATTTTCACCACCACAGTCTGAAAGTGACACATGTCACTTCATAGCTCATTTATTAAAACTGTGGTCAATTGCAAAGAGATGGAGAGGTATGTCCTCACAACAGTCAGGAAATAGGAAAAATATTGGATATTGGAAACACTAATAATGCCTATCATACCTTGCATCTTTCTTCAGGATATTTCAATAATCTAGTGTCTGATGTTGCAGTAACAGTATTAGTTAAATGTTTTAACCACTATTATCACTGTTTTAGAACAGCTCTGTGAGGTTGTAGCAGGATTCTCGCACAGAGTCGTGACACTGAGGCTTTTTTTTCCAGGAAGCAACTTTATTCCTGCTGGCACCGCTCAGCTGGGTTCGTACCCAAAGAGCTGAGCCCCGAATGCCACATGGTGTAGTTTTTTATATATACATTTTTTTACTTCTTTGTCTCCCATATATGGTAACACACAAACATGCAGTCTGATTAAGTGGTCTCATGTTACAAGGTCATGAGGGATGTTGTCATGTAAGTGGATAGCCAGGTTGCCTTGAAGGTTTTTTTTTTGTTTTTTTCCCTTTCCTTAGGGAGGGGATCCTACCACAAGGTAAGTATTGTTTTATCCCATTCAACAGGGGATTCACTATAATCCATACGGGCAAAGAGGAAAGGGGGTTCTGGGGGAATAGGTAGTTTACCAGAAGAGGAACTCAGAAATAAGATGGAGAAATAAAGCCGCATTTACTGAGAATCTAATATGAACCAGTGTCTATGTAGAAATTTTACAAATGTTATCTGATTGAATATTTATAATTGAAATATGGAGAAGTTCTCTTAGACTTATTTTACATGTTAGGATATGAAGGCTTAGAGATTTTAGATAACTTTGTGGATCATACAGTTGGTAAAGTATAGCTGGAATTTGACCTCAGTGTGATTGACCTTGACCCCAGAGTTCAGGTATTTATGTACGAATTAATTCATTAATTTATTCAATAGTATTTATTGACACATCCTGTGAGGCTGGAATTATGCAATGAACCATATGTATAGCAATAAATAAGAGAGATAAATTCCTATTTTTGTGGAGGGAAATAGACAATAAACAAGTAAAGAAGTAAATGAGCAAGATAATCAGAGAGTGATACAATTGTTGCAAAGACAAAATCCAGGGTAATGGGATGGAGAATATCCAGTGAATGAGAATCACTTCATTAGAGGTGTTCAGGAAAGGCTATTCTCAAAAGGTGATATCTGATCTCAAAGCTAGAGAATGAGAAAGAAACAGCTCCATAAGGATCCCAGGGGAGATCATAAAGACAAAAGGAGCAGTTGAGACCCACATCCTGTTGGGAAAGAGATAGGTGAGTGTGCAGAACTTAAACAGGTGTAATTGGCTGGAGCACGCACAGCAAGTAAGGGCAGAGTGAGTGAGGAAAAGAGGGAGAAACAGGCAGCACCACGTTGTTGGAGGAGGTCACTGAGAGGGCTTGACCCCGGCTTGACCCTGAAGCTGGCTCTGGGCAATTCGAGGCTCCTCTCTCTAGGCCTCCCTTGTTCTTGGAATGCACGTTCTGCTGCTACTGTTCCCACCGTGGGAGACATTTTCAAGGACACAGCCTTGAACTATAAGGTGTTGTTGAGGTCAGGACTGTATATATGACTGAACCCAGTTAACGCTTCTTTATAAACTTTTAAAATGCCGGTGTGCGAGTGCAGAGATCCACTCATCTTGTGGAAATGAGGACAACAAGCCTTCTAGGTAACTTGCCTTCCTTGTGAAACCCGCCTCCTACCATTCTGAAGTGGCCTGCCTCTTTCTTCCACTGTCTCTCCTTGCCATCCATGTGCACGGGCCAGCTTCAAATTTCACCCGGGTTGTCCCCACTTTGCAAACTGACACAGAGCATGGATTGTGAATTCGAGTTCCACATTGAGTGAGTTCAAGCCCTGCTTTGGGTGAACACAAGCCCCACATGTGGTGAGCACGAGTTCTGCATGGGGTGAGCACCAGCCCTGCTTCTGGTAAGCCCCACTTCTCTCTCTCTCTCCCTCTCTCTCTCTCAAAAAAAAAAAAATGTAAAGGAAAAGCTAGATACAACGGAGTCTGTGAAGGGAGAAATGCAAGATTTGGAAATGGATTGCACATGCCAGGGACTAGGTAAAAGAGAAAGGGGAAGTCAATGGCAGCTTCCAGATCTTGAACTTAAAGGATTAGGAAATGTACCAAATTGGGAATCTTGAGGAGAGGGGTCAAGGGAATAAGAAAATGATATTATTAAGAAATGTGGCCCATAAGAAATTATAGTAAAATAACCATGCTAAATGTAACGGTAGCTTTCTCTTTTTCTTTGAAAGTTTTATTTTATTATTTTTAAAATTATCATTACTAGTCTATTTTTAAAATTCCAGTATAATTAACATACAGTGTTATATTAGTTTCATGTGCATAGTATCATGAACAATAGTATGCATCACTTAATGCTCATCAGGTAAGTGTGCTCCTAATCCCCTTCATCTTTTTCACCCATCTTCCCACCCACCTCCCCTCTGGTAACCATCTGTTTGTTCTCTCTGTTAAGAATCTGTTTGTTTTTTTTTTCTCTTTTTTTCCTTTGTTCATTTGTTTTGGTTCTTAAATTCCACATATGAGTGAAATCTTGTGGTTTTGTCTTTCTCTGACTGACTTACCTTGCTTAGCATTATACTGTCTAGATTTTTGCTTTTAATGCTTGTGCCTTTGGTGTCATGTTTAAGAAACCATTGCTAAGACCAATATCAAGGAGCTTCTTTCCTGTGTTTTCTTTTAGGAGTTTTATGATGTCAGGTCTTATGTTTAAGTCTTTAATCCATTTCAAGTTACCAACATTTATTGAACACATTATTTGTTAAATACCATGCAAAGTCTATGGGTACAAATATGAATAATACAGGATCCCTTTCATCAAGGGGTTTATAGTCTCATGGATAAGATACTCACTGTACATGGTAAGTGATGAGATGTACACACAAATAATAGAGAGGTTCATGTTGAGTGAAGACTTCTGCAAGAGATGTGCCCAAGGAGAAACTGAGGGATGAATGAGAGCAAGCCAATTGAAGAGAGATGGGAAAGAAAACTGCATTAATAAGGCATTCAGGTGTAAGACAGATGGTACTCAAACTCCAACATCATACTTTTTCCCCAAACCTTGTTTATTTCTTCCTTTTCCACAACCTTTTTTTTTAATTTTTAAAAACTTTTTTCAATGTTTTTATTTATTTTTGAGACAGAGAGAGACAGAGCATGAGCAGGGGAGGGGCAGAAAGAGAGGGAGACACAGAATCTGAAGCAGGCTCCAGGCTCTGAGCTGTCAGCACAGAGCCTGACGTGGGCCTCGAACATACGGAGCGTGAGATCATGACCTGAGCTGAAGTCGGACACTCAACCGACTGAGCCACTCAGGTGCCCCCCTTTCCCACAACCTTATACTTCAAGCTAGAGGATGCCATAACAGAAGTGATGATCTGTTTCATATTCTTAAGATCCCAGGAACAGTGATAGTGTATACGATTTCTAAGGTCAATGCTCTTTAAGTCAATGCTTCAGTACAAGAAACCTATTAAAGCTAAGAAGTCCAGTGACTTTGCCCCATGCTTCTCTGATTGCTGGCTTGCTGATTAGAGACTTTTGTTATATAACCCCAATCCTGGACAGCATCAGGATTACTGCAGAGCTTTGGGCCCTCAGATCATCTCAATGGTATTTAAAAACAAAGTTCCTTTTCCTGGAATCTTAAGAAGTAGAAACTTTGAATAATGCTTTCCAAATAGCAAAAATGACTGCAGTTCTTTCTTGAATTACGAGGAAATCTCTTCTTGTAATAAAAATAATTGCTGATATTATCTGTGTCTTTTTTTAAGGGCCCCGGTTGTATTTCTATGAACAATACAGTTTTTCTTTGGAAACATGCAACAGTTCTGAGAACAATATCAAGTGAAGTAAGCTGATTATGTGGTGATCCAAAAAGTTCGTCTGTCTTGTTGTGTGTCGTTACTTTAGTAAGCATTAAAGATATGAAACTCTTTTCAAAGCTCCGTCAGGTCTTCCTGGAAGGCAAGGTGGGGCTGCAATACTTGCAAAGGGGCCCTGTTTTAGTCTGTTTGGGCCACTATAGCAGAATACCATGGGCCAAGTGGCTTACAAACAACAGAAATTCATTTCTCACAGTTCTGGAGGCTTGGGAGCTCCAAGATCAAGGCCGTGGTGGGTTGATGTCTGGCGAGAGCCTGTTTCTTAGTTCATAGTCTTTTCATTGTGTCCTCATGTGGTGGAAGATGCAGGAGACCTCCCTGAGGCCTCTTTTATAAGGGCACGAATTGTGTTGATGAGGCTTCTGTTCTCAGGGCATAATCATCTCCCAAAGGACCCATGTCCAGATGCCATCACACTGGGGATTAGGTTTCAACATATGACTTTCAGGGGATTACAGACAGTCTGTAGCAGTCCTCTTTTCAAGTTCTTGGTTAGGGGTGGAAGTGGGCTAGAGGGTTTCTATAATATCATTTATAGTTCTTTGTACATAGTGGGCTCTCAATAAATGCTTATTAAGTGACAAAAAGAAAGAACGAATGAATGAAACTCTTATAAGTTGATTGGAGTGTGTGTGTGTGTGTGTGTGTGTGTGTGTGTTTCCAGTCACCTCTGAACTGATCTTTCTGCTTTTGCCTTTGTCTCCCATAGTCCATTCTACATAAGCAGCCAGAGTGATCCTTCTGCTTCTGTTTACACAGAAGTCAGATCATGTCCCTCCTTGGTTTAAAGCCTTTATGGCTTCCCATTTCACTCAGAGTAAAAGCTGAACTCCTAAAGCTCTAAAGCATTGCAGTCTGGCGTTTGTTACCACTCTCATTTCATCTAATCTGACCTTCACTTCACTCATTCTTCTCCGGCCACACTTGTTGATTCTCATAGATGCTTGGCAGCATTGTCCCTCAGGGTCTTTACAATTGCTCTTCAATCTGCTTGAAATGCTCTTCCCACCTAAATATATAAAGACTCCCTCTTTCTTTTTGGTCTTTGCTGAAATGTCACCTCCTCCATGAGGGCTTTCTTGGCCATCTCCCCAACCCCCAACCATTTCCTATCCCTTTTATTATCATCTAACACATTATATATTTACTTGTATTTATTTTGTTTATTGTCTTCCTCTTCCCTAATGTCTCTCCAAACTAATAGAATATAAACTCTGAAGGCAGGGGTTTTAATACATCGTTATTCTCTAATTCTTCTTTGCTCAGAATATATACATGGCACATAGTAGCACCTCAAGAAATACTGGGTCAATGAATGACAAAATCAATATGTGTGTGTGGTCTTTAATAATATTTTTATTTAAAAAATTTTTTTAAATTTTTTAATTAAAATTTTTTTAATTGTTTTTTTTTTGAGAGAAAGAGAGAGAGAGAGAGCAAGACAGAGTGAGAACAAGGGAGGGGCAGAGAGAGAGGGAGACACAGAATCCTAAGCAGGCTCCAGGCTCTGAGCTGTCAGCACAGAGCCCGACATGGGGCTCGAACTCACACACTGTGAGATCATGACCTGAGCTGAAGTCAGACGCTTACCCAACTGAGCCACCCAGGTGCCCCTTTAATAATAATTATCGATGTTCACAAGCAAAGCTTCTGTCTGAGACTTCTATTTTCTGTGTCTTCTTCAAAGCCTAGGGCAGAACAAAATAAGGAGGAAAGGAACAGAATTGACATGAGTCAGTGTTTAGCTGAGTGGTTTAAATTGGACCAATTTAATGGAATGAAGGTCAGAGGAAGCAAAGGGGTAGGGTGTAAGTGTGCGTCAGGAGAGAAGAGATTTCTAGCATGTCTGGTGTGACAGAAGGCAGTGGGAAGGACACAGCCTGGAGTGTGAGAAATTCCTGTTCTCAAGTTCTGGCTTTACTGCTCAATTTCTGTGTGACTTTGGGCAAGCTCCTTGACTTTCTGAGGCTTCTACCTGTAAAAAAATACAAATAGTACTTTGCAAGGTTGTTGTGAGGATTATATAAGGCAATATAAATAAAAAGAGTGGCATAAAGTAGTTTTTAACAAGTGTTCTTGTCTTTCCCTGAAAACTCTTCCTCTTGGCTCCCACTTCCTTTGGTTATATTAATATCTATTCATTCCTTGTTGCTTTCCTTAAACCCTGCTCACAACCTTAACTCTTTAATTCCCTGTAGTTACCCAGCTTGGTTGTGCCCTACTGACAAAGTAATTGGTTTCAAGAGTAGCCTTAGAATTTACATCCCTAAAGTTAAATTCTGAGATTGTATGGTCACAAATACACTTCTTTTCAAGGATTGTGGTAAAGGAAAAGTTAAAGTGCCCAAATGTCTACCTCTGAAATGAGTATAAAATCAGAAGGGCTCAGTAGCAGCTTTAAAGGGTTCCCAACTTCTGTAGTCACAGGACAGAGATGACTCAGGACCAGGCTGGATTCTGATAGTCAGGAGGTATGGGAGAGACGTGTGTGATGTTCCTTTCATAGTGGGTAGCAAGTGGGGAAATGTTTGTGCCTCACTTACGTGTTGCCAGAGGGTATCCCCTGTGAAGCAGGCTCCAGTAATCAGGTTGACAAGACGTCTCTCCATTTGCCTTTTTCTCACAGCATGTGTATTAGGCCTTCATACACATATAGCTATGGCAGCAGTGTCAGAATCTCTGCATGAGCCCATAAACATGGGTTTCCCTTCACCAAATCTGATCCGGGACATGTATCATTCTCCAGGGGGACCTGACAGTCATCTGGTGATGTACTGATCACATCAAAGTTCTTTCAAGACTGCAGAGGCTGTGCTTTGTTCCCATCAGAATAGACACGTGGTCTGGGTACAGATTTGTCTCTCTGCCCACAGTGGTTCCGTTGGCACGAGCGGCCATAGACTTACAGAAAGTGCTGTATTATCTATCACCAAGCTGTTTCACAAAGCATTTCCTCCACCACTGGGGCACATGTTACATCAAGGAAAGGGCAGCAATAGGTTCATTCCCACAACATTCACTGATTTTGCTTTACTTCGGGGAGCCGGGAGCAGTCACACAGTACCAGCTATGAGATGACACGCCGTAAGATTACGAGCTATTGTACAGATTGTGGTGTATGCCTTAAACCATCAGCCCACATGTGTTAGTCTCCCCCTTAGTCAGAATATGAGGGTCTGGGATAAAAAATGGAGACTAGAACTTCTTATTTCATTCTTTTTTCCTTTCTTTCTTTCTTTCTTTCTTTCTTTCTTTCTTTCTTTCTTTCTTTCTTTCTTTTTACCAGCAAAAATGGGGTTGTTTGGGAATAGCACTGATGGATAAACAAGCTATGGCAAAACCACAGGCTAGTCTCCCAAACAAAGGAGAGGAATGCTTTTTTACAGAGAAAAGGAGGAGTTGGGAAGTCTGTTATAAACAAAAATCCATTGGAGTAAACTTGGAGTTCTAGGTATAGTGGTTTTTCATTAGCTATGTTGTGGCTGTCTCTCATTGGCTGGGCTGTTGCTAAGTGAGAAGGAAAGCCTTTCTTTTTCCACCCTGGGATAGTAAAGAAATGTCTATGTTCAAAGTGCTTCTCTTCCTGTTGGGTCTGTAGTTGATGAGTGAAAGGGCATTAATGCATCTCCTGCCAGCCTCCATACTGTATTCTAAATGAGATTTCCTTTTATTAATTTTCCAGAGTTTAAACCGTTCTGGAGGTTGGAAGTCTAAGGACACCATGGTGCCAGCATAGTTGGGTTTTGGTGAGTTCTCTCTTCTTGGTTTACAGATGACCACCTTCTTATAGAAGAAAGAGGAACACTTTATATTGAGAGAGAGAGAGAGAGTGAGGGGTGGAGAGAGATGGATACATAGAGAGAGAAGCGGGGCTCACCCAAAGCAGAGCTTGGGCTCACCAGATGCGGGCCTTGAACTCACAAATGGTGAGATCATGACCTGAGGTGAAGTCAGATGCTTAAGAACTGAGCCACCCAGGTGTCCCGAGAGGAATACTTTCTTTTATGCCAAAAAACATATTAAAATTGTTTTTGCCTCTTATACGTGTATTCCTGGGCTTGGTAGATTTGGAAGTCTAAGTGCCCAAGAGAGCAATGATTTAATCAGGGAAACTAGTCATAGTCTGAAAGTTCAGACTGCACTCTGGCTATTCTGGGCTTCTCATACCACTAAATCAACAGGCAGAGAAAGGAGTCACTGTTTGCCAACATGAATGAGCCCAAATGCCAAGGGAAAAATGGGTTGTTGCTCCATGGTCAAGGTAAGGAGGACTATGCCTGGGAACTAGGCAATTTTTTAGAACATCCTTTAGTACTCTCTGGTCCAATAGTTCTGGTAACTGGTTGTTCAGTAAACTGTGGCAACTCAGTAAAGACTGAACCGATAAGGACTCAGGTCCTATAGAAATGAAGAGGGTAAGGTAAACAACTTGGTTGTAGCAAAAGCAAGTTGTGGTTATCAACTGAGGCTTTGTATTTACAAAGCCAGTGACCATAGCACCTAAATTGCATGTTAATTAATTGTTGCTGCTTCCCCCTGCTGCCTTGTATTTAGAGTGCTGGTCATACCTAATGTTTTAGACTTTAAGTGGGATTATGGTCTGACTCTGCACTAAAGTAATAGCTAATGATTTGTTTGCCATCTATAGCAGGGACACAGATTTATTTTTCACCAGATAAATGATCAGAATGGATGTTGAGGAGCAAAATGGGTAGAGCAGAATATCTTCTGCTGCCCCTCCAGATCCACTTCTCACCCTTTGCCTCCTGCTCAGGTGCTTGAGGCTGACTTTTGTGGACAGCAGCTAGTGGGTCCCTTTGCCCTCTGCCTTCCAGTTGGGTTCTGCCAATGGGAGATACTGAGGAGACATTGGAAAAAGGGAAGAGGGTGATGTCAGTGTGTTTACTGCCTAGCTCTCTGCCTGAGGTGTTACACTGGGTTGGCTGCTTTCCTCTGAGGTCTCTGGTTCTGGTAACTGCCACATCATTTGTCTCTCAGGTCTAGGGTTAGAAAGGACTCTTGCCATTGAGAACACTGGGCACCTCTTTGTTGCCTTCTCTAAAGTCTGCCCACTCATTTGTAAATACTTCCTTTGTTAAACCCTGCTGGATCCTCAAAGGCCACAATTATTATTTTCATTTAACAGACTAGGAAACTAAGAATGAGAAAGCCTAAGTTATTTGCACAAGTTTTCAAAAATAGTGAGCTGTGGAAATAAGTAATTGTGGAAATAGGATTTGCATCCAGATGACTACAACCTGATGCTAAGTAAATGGCATCAATCCTGATTACTGCGGCCCATATTGTCCACCAGCAGAAAAGTTTGAAAAGATAATTTACTGGCATTCAAAATCTCACTTTAAAGTTTATTTATTTATTTTGAGAGAGAAAGAGAAAGCACTAGTGTGAGTGGGGAAGGGGCAGAGAGAGAGAAAGAGAGAGAGAGAGAGAGAGAGAGAGAGAGAGAGAGAGAGAGAGAATCCCAAGCAGGCTCCATGATGTCAGCTGGGAGCCAAGCCAGACATGGGGCTGGAGAACCATGAGATCATGACCTCAGCATTTCTGGCTTGGCTCCCAGCTGACAGCACTGAGCAGCCTGCTTGGGATTCTCTCCCTCTTTCTCTGCCCCTTCCCCACTCACGTTTCTGTTTTTCTCTCTCTCTCTCTCAAAATAAATAAAAAAGTCTCACATTTTAGATAAAGGTGGCAGTAAGGAGACTTGAAATATATCTGAAAAGAAAGAAAAATAGCCAAATTTGAATATATCAAGCAGATGTTCTAGTATGATTTGCAGAACACAGCCTTACTCATCTATTCCGAAAAGACCCCTGTTGGTTTTGTAATGTGTGATCTTTACTTTTTCCCTGGTCTGAGGTTTCTGTCTTTGGTTATGAGGCCACAGGTTGATGGATTGACAGTGGTGGTGATGTGGACAGAGGTGTTTCACCAAGGGTTTTATTGTGGTCGCATTATGTTTTAAGGTGGAAAATAATGCCAGCTATCATGGATATGAGACAGGTGAGTGGGAGCCTGGAATGGTGGCCCACACGAGAGAGCTGAGTCTAGTCTGGAAGCCAGAAGAGGTAAGGGAAATGGGAACAATGAAAACAGCTCTATCATTTAGTCTTGGCTTTGAGACCTTTCTGAAAAGCTCATCAGGAATTAACAGGGAATGGACACATGGAAACACCATGGATATAAGACAAAAAAAAAAAAAAAAAAAAAAAAAAAGACCTTGTTTAGAAAGACAAAGAAGTGAAAATAACAAGGAAATCTAAAAGTCCATTAAGTCAGCCTCAGTCTGTGCCCCCTGCTGGAGAAAAGGGAAATTGGAATGGAACTTGCAAGGATGGAATTAGTAAAAGACTAGGATCGTAAATACTTAATGTGTGAAAATTTTGAGAAAAATGCACACATGCTGCATTATAGCACACAAGGGATTTAAAGATAAACCTGAATATATTTGCATCTAATTGGGTTAATGTGGCACTTTTGCTGATTGTGTCATTAGAGAGTGTGACAGAAGAATGTGGGTCTCACTTTGAGCTCTTCCCTGAATGATGGAACACAGTATGGATGGAGGCATGCCCAAGTGGATTAGCATTTGGTAGTGCAGGGTAGAAAACCACAAGGCATGTAAAACAGAAAGCCAAGTGTTACTTCCATTTATTCAAAGGGGCAATGTTCTATATAGGACTTGTTGGTGTGACTTGTCATGCATTTCTGCCCAGGCCTGCACATACACAAACAATCATGGGGGCTTTGTTGGCTTGTGCTCCATATCTGGCCCTGGGATCAGAATTGGTCCTTCTGTTACTGCAGCCAAGAGGGATTAACTTGCTTCACCTTCTTGAGCCCGACCAGGCTCAAGATGGAAGAGAAATATGGATCAAGGAGGGAAGAGAAATAGGCCAACGTCCAGGATCCTAAGATTGTGAGATATGATAAAAGAAACAGAAAAACACCCAGCTTGCTTAGGATTGTACTTAGACAAGTTTATAAATTTTTTTTTATAACATTTATTTATTTTTGAGACAGAGAGAGACAGAGCATGAACAGGGGAGGGTCAGAGAGAGGGAGACACAGAATCTGAAACAGGCTCCAGGCTCTGAGCTGTCAGCACAGAGCCCGATGCGGGGCTCGAACTCACGGCCCTCACGGACGGTGAGATCATGACCTGAGCTGAAGTCGGCCGCTTAACCAACTGAGCCACCCAGGTGCCCCGGATTGTACTTAGACAAGTTTAATGATTAACTGTAGATCAGGCAATGGCAGTATATATATTGCCCTGGTGGGAAAGCCTCAGCTGAGGGGAGGACATTCTGCCCAGGACCCTCAATGGGGACTTCAACTGGGCTGTTCACCATGGGGCTTCCCCAATCAGAAGGCTGGATGGTATGAATACCCGACTTGATGTATTAACTCTTCTTTGTTCTTCTCTATACTTCTCTCTCTTTATGTTTACTATAATTGTTCAATTCCCTATATTCCCTTTTCGTTATAATTAATACAGCTTTCCTCCATGAAACAGAAAGTACTGCTATCATGAATTATTATTATTCAGAAGTCAAAACAAATGAGCAACAATTAAGAGCAAGCTTAACTTTTCTCAGTAATAAGTGAGATGCCAAAGGAGACAAAGTACTCTGAAATGTGAACATTAAATGGGAGCCAGGCTTAGGAAAAACAAGTAGAAGGAGATATAAATACATGCATTAATAATATGTTAAGGACCCTACAGAGAAGAATAGTTGGAACACATACACATTATATATATATTTATAATTCTACATGTATATTTTTTCCCATTTATATTTGATTTATATTTGTTTGAATGTGGAGTACAATGGAGGGCAGGTCCAGCTAGCATGATAAATGACATAGCATGTATTCTATAGAAAGTGAAAGCATGGGTACTATGAATTTGGCAGCCTATCTCTTGGGTGATGGAAATGGAAGAAATAGGCAAGAAGAGGAGTCCAAGCCAGGTCAAGAAGATGGGTTAGTAGAGGTGTGGCTCTAGGATAAGAATTAGGATCCTGGGTTGGAAGTAGGTCTGTCAAAACCAGCAAAGAATAAAATCTAGAGAAGGAAAGTGTTTGCCTTTCTAAACAGTATCTCTGGGGTCTGCATATAGAAGAAGGTCCATAAAACAAAGCACCTGGATCATGACTGTTGTGTCTAGAACAGTGGTTGTCTGCACTTTAGTTTTTAAGCACCTTTGTTGGGTGAGTAGATCAGAGTTAGAAATGTTTGCTGCTCCTCAGTGATGAGGTTTTGTAGATAATTGTGGCTGGTGGTCACAGGAGGAGGAAGAACTAAGGAAGTGAGTCCTCTGTGAAGACGGCAGAGTTTTAAGCACTTCTATCTTAAGGTCATAATTTTTATTGGCTTAGATAATTTTTGTTTTGTTAAAATCTTTTTTAAACTTTTATTTTTATTTTTTAGAGAAAGAGAGAGAGAGAGAGAGAGAGAGAAAGAGAGAGAGAGCTGGGGTGAGGCAGAAAGAGAGAAAGAGAGAGAGCCCCAAGCAGGCTCCGCACAGTCAGTGCAGAGCCTGAAGCGGGTCTCGAATTCATGAACTGTGAGATCATGACCTGAGCCTAAATCAAGAGTCAGACGCTTAACTTACTGAGTCACTCAGGCACCCCTGGCCTAGGTAATTTTTATAATAAGTATAAACTGTTGAGTTTACTAGTAAGCATTTGAATTTTAAAATCTACCCATTCTTTGACTAAGAAATTTCACCCTAAGTATTTATATTAATGAAATACTCACTCATTTAGCTAATATTTATTGACAGCCTATTATGCGTTGGGCTCTGGGGAATATATCAGTAAAGAAAACTAAGTCCCCTGTCCTCATGGAGCTTTCACGGCATAGGGGGTAGACAGGCAATAAACAATGAACAAAACAAAAAGCAAATGACTTAGTATGTTTGAAGGTGATCGATGCTACAGACAAGTAGAGCAGGGTTAAGTGTAGGCTGTGGGAGCAGTTTGTTAAAAGTTTTTAGTGAAAGTGCATTGAGCTGCTTCCATTTGACATAAGGCTTACAGAGGTAAGATAGTGAGTTGTGTGCTATCTGGTGAGAAAGAGAAGAATATCCCAGGAAAAAAGCAAAAGCCAAACAATAAATGCAAAACTGTCAGGCTGGAGTTCCCTGGCATGTTTGAGGAGCAGCATGGAGCCTGGGGTGCTTCAGTTGAGTAGGGAAGGGGGAGGGATGTAGGGAATGAAGAGAGGAAGAGAGGCCACAGTTAAGAGACTGGAGATGCGAGAAACACAGAGGAAACCATTTGAAAAGTCCTGGGACCTCAATTCTGTTGGAAGGAAGGAAAAGATTAAAGAAGACAAATCGGAAATAAAAACTATAGATTCCTCAAAAGAATGGAGTCGAGTTCTTATTTCTGAAATGTGAGATCCATCAATCTGTATCTATATAAATATAACATAGACATAAGTAGAAACATAGATCTAGATTGATCGATCCCACATTTAAAGTGTATACACACGCCCAAGCACACACGTGGCGTGGTGCTGTATTGTGAAACAGAGCTTATGAGAAGAGAGTTCTGAGAAGTATGGATTTAATATCGTGACTGATGTGATTAGAAAGGCAGAGAAGGGAAGTCAAAGGCACATTTTTAGCTCAGCTCTGAAAACTGGAATTCATTCTTTAAAGCTTTACCTGCTCTGAAATATTAAAATATATGGAAATTTAAGCACATTTTAATTTAAGGCCTTATAAGGGCAGTGTATGTAATAAAAGAACCAAGTGATCAGTCCTGACAACTGAAGTGTAAATAAAAATCACATTCATGACTTCTCACTGTAATACACTGCATTACATGTGTATGTCATTACATACATGTAATGTCACTGTACAGAGACACTGTAAATACATTACTGATGTATCAAAAGTTCTCTTTTGGAAGTTTGACATGGTCAAAAGTGTGGACTGTGGAGTCAAATAGAATTTAATTTAAATCTTACTTTTTAACTATTTGCCCTTTGGCAAGCTACTTTATCTCTCTGCACCTCTACTTCTCCATCTGTAAGATGGTGATGATATCTACTTTTTAATGAATGTTATGAGTATTATATAATTTATTGCTCGTAGTAGTCACTCAATGAATGATAGTTTATTAAAATTATTTTCTGTCTCCTCATTTGCCTTTCTAAACTCTATGAGGTCTGTGCACACTGAATTCTACAAGATTTTCCCTTTTTTTACTTGCATTATTTCTATTGCTCTCCCTTAAATTTTCTCTTTGATACAGATGAAATGACTTTAAAATCATAGAAAAGAGAAATGACTCTAAGTAGAAGCTGAATGTATGATTCTTTATTGTCAACAATAAGAGCTTGGCATTAATTCTACCTAAATCTACTTTTAGAATGCATGTTCCAATGTTTAAATAGACAAATATAAATGATTTCACTAAAAAGAAAAACCTCATTAGCTAGCAGTTAACTCATTATATCAGCTTGAACAAGATGTATTTCTCCTGCGGTAGCCATGTATTCTTAGTTTCAAATTGAAATGCACATATGAGACACATGGACAATAGAAGTCAAACAGGTATACTCAAGGCCATGATAAAATTGCTTTGGCAGTTTAGATGTCTGAATATCTAGTCTAAAAATTTGTTAATTTCATGTTTTATAACTCAGAAGTCTGGGAAACATTTGTTCAAAAGATTCAAGGATTTAGGGGTGCCTGGTGGCTCAGTTGGTTAAGTATCTGACTTCAGCTCAGGTCATGAGCTCATGGTTTGTGAGTTCAAGCCCCACATCAGGCTCTGTGCTGATCACTGGGAGCCTGGAGCCTGCTTGGGAGTCTGAGTCTCCTTCTCTCTCTCTGCCCCTTCCCCTCCCCCTCTCATGCTCTGTCTTTTTCTTTCTCTCTCTCAAAAAAAATAGACATTAAAAGAAAAAAATTCAAAGATTTGAAAAAAGGATTTTGTATACTTTTATCTTTTCCCCAAACACTAACCAGTTTCATTGATCTTGATCTGTTGCACTTCATGTATTGCTCATATATTAATCTCCAGATATTTAATAAAGTAAAAAATGTTAGAAAATATTATCTTTATTCTGTAACTTTTTTTATCCCATGTATTTTAGCTCATGGTACTTTGGGAGTTTTCAACAAATTATTCACAACATATTCCCTGAATGTAAATAATAATGTAGTTAGTAAGAAATTGAAAGGATACATATTTGTATATGCATTCATTCAACAAACATTTATGCCTATATTCATTCAAGAAACAGTTATGGAAAATTTACCATGTGCTGGGCATGATTCTAAGCGCTGAAGTTTAGCAGTGAATGAAATAAGGCTTCTATAATTGTAGAACTTTGTGGTTCTATAGCTGTAAGAGGATGTAAAAGATATAGCCAAATCCACTGATTTTACAACCAAATAGGCTTATGTCAGAAAGCTAAGAAACTTCCAAGGTCACCTGATTAATGTCAGAATACTAACTAGAAGTTGTTTGATGATTTCTGCTACAGCATCTTATCACCAGTTCTTGCTATGAATGTGGAAGAATACTAAAGGTCTTTATATATTTGCCTTGGAATCTTCTGCCTTTCCTGGGGCATAACAAAAGGGCTAACCTGCTGATGTTTAGGTTTAGGGAAGCTTTGCAATTTCTTATTTTTGTTATAGTTTTTACCCATCTGTCCTAAAATCTGTTCGTACATCCCAGACAAATTACCATGACAAAAAAACACCTGTGTTGATGACATACGTGATGCAGAGTGTGAATTCTGAGTCATTTTGGTTGTCTGCTACCTAATATTGTTAACATTGAGCTTAATTTATTTCAGGTATTTGGTTGGCTGTTCCTTGTTGATTATTTTTTTTTTTTAGTCAGCAATTTACATTGTCATTAAAATGCCCAGATTGTGAGAGGGAGCTTCAGCCTTCTGAATGAAGCAATTCAAAGTTAAATTGGTCAAGGAGTACCCTTTCATTCAAGTGTCCTGAACTACCTTCCTGGAAAATGAATTTAAAAGAGAACTCTGGGTAACTTAATTTTTAATAATCTAACACATTAGTAATCATCTCTGGTGCCTTCTTTTTGTGCTGCCAGAAACTCTGAGAAATAGATTTGGCAGAGAAGGACGAAGCTTACTGAGTGATATAGTGCTTCAGTACTACACTGTAGGAAGTAAGCAAAAGCCAAGAGAACTTCTGTTTCACAATTTAATATAATTTCACTGATAAATATGGGATGCTAGAAAACTGATGTTTATGTCCCTGAAGGCAGTGTATAATTTAAGTTTGCTGCCTACTTAAGCTCACTGTTAGTCATATTTTATTAGGAAACAGTTGAGACATGCATCAACCTTTATTAATATACAATGAAGCAAGTAGCACTTCCTTTCTAAAACTCCATTACAGCAACATTATGGCAACATTAGTAAACCTGCCTATGGGAATATATTGTCACTCGGAATTGATTGAGGGCATCAAAATAATCTTTAAAAAATTTTTTAAGTTTGTTTATTTTGAGAGAGAGAGAGAGAGAGTAAGCAGCGGATGGGCAGAGAAAAGGAGAGAGAGAGAATCCCAAGCAGGCTCCACACTGTCAGCACGGAGCCCCACGTAGGGCTCAAACTCATGAATGGTGAGATGAACATGAACTCATGAGACCTGAGTGGAAACCAAGAGTTGGATGCTAAAGCCAACTGAGCCACCAGGCACTTCAGGCATCAAAATAATCTTTTGTAAAAGATGAATTAGTGTTGTAGACTAATTCAAATGAAAGAAAACTTTGTCCAGGACCGGTCCCCAGATTCTCATTTTCCTTGTTGCCCTTGACTACACTTCCGTGAGCCTGAATACAGTACACGAGTGAAACTACACTTACAAGAACAATGGATCTGATCACTGCAAGGGGGGCACCTCTTCACCATGGTCCTCCCTGGACCTGATACAGACGTCTCTTTCTGTGACTTTCTTATTAACAGAAGCTAAAAGAGCTTCCAAGCCAGCAGGTAACAATTTAGCCCTTTGCCTGTAATGATGCAAAAAAGCATATCAGTGTTGTTTGATATTAACTTTTAAAAAGGCATTTTTCTTTTCCCTACATAACCTACTTTGGGAAAATAATAGCGACCATAAAATAAGAAGTGACTAGCATATAAGTCTTTGGAACACAATTTTCCCTTGCCGACCTCTCCCTCTGGGTGACATTTCAGAGAACACTGTTCATGCCAGTGCTCTAGAGACATCATGTTTATTTCCTCATTGTAGAAATTAAGGGGAAAAAGTTAATTATAAGTGGGATGCTGCCAGGGTATGTGTGTTGGAGGCATATTTAGGATGGGAAAGTGAGCATTTCCAAGTGGCCTGATGTATATTCTCAAGGTTTCTTTTATATGAATTTGTTTAGTAGTTTTTGTTCATCACCTTCCTTTGTCATTGTCTGTATTTGGAGTGGAGGAAGCTGGCTGTGGGAGCATGGATAGTAATTAGTCCTCTACAGATATGTAACTACTTCCATAATAAAGATAACTAATTAATTCAGCATAAATTATAGCATCCCTGCTAAGTGCCAGACACTGTTTCAGGTTCTGGGAAATATATCTGTGAACAAGGCAAAGCCCTGTTGGCATGTACATAAAATCTCGGGGTGAGGCAGACATATGAAACAGCAATTATGAAACAGTGTTAGTGCTATAAAAGATAAAAACAAAGGGGTCCCTGAGGGCCCACAGAAAGGAACATATCCTCAGTCTTGGGTGGTAGAGGGGACGAATGAGGGAAGTCTTCCTGGAGCAAGGGATGCAAAAGAAATATCTAACAGGTTAACATCTATGACTTAATAGGCAGAGGTTCTGTGAAATTAAATTTGAGCAGATAACACAAGACAGTATTTACTTTCCAATATGAAGAGGCTCTCACTATCCACTGAAATGATTTGCTAAAAGTCTTTTAAGAAATAAATAATAGTTTTTATCTAATACTCCATTACTTTGAGTCTGTCCTAAGGAAATAATCTAAAATATGAAATGGTTTATAATCTTGAATATCTTAATGATAGTGTTCATTATAATGAAGGAGTATTGGAAACAAAGTAACTGTTTATCAATAAAATAATGTTCATTAAATTTTGTTGCATCCATGCTACTATTAGCGTGGTTATGAAAACATAAAAAGTAGCTTTTTTGCATGTCATAGGAGGTAGAAATGGGAGGAAGAGACTACAGAAAGACAAGAAAGAAAAAGGCAGGAAGGCCCAGAAAAAAGCAAAGTATTTAAGCCAGAATCAATCTAGGATTTCTCTGAACATCAAAGCTATTTGTTCATCTGAAATAGTGATTTTCAAAACTGATTTTTAGAAGGGGAAATATTTTTGATAAAAAATTATATCTTCTGTGGATTTCTCATATATACAACTTATAAAATATATAAACAATATTTCATTAATAATTTATTTGAAAATTCCAACTTTTAGCACTTACTTAAAATAAGTTAATTAATAAGAACATTGAGACAGTTTGGATGAGCTCAATAACCTGAAATTAGGTTTTTTGGAAACAGTAACCATCTTTTGTTTATTTCTTTAGTTTGTTTTGGCTGTAGGGTATGAAGAAACTTTTGATTCATTCCAATGAATAATACTGACACTCTTGTAGAGTTTAATAGAAACAAATTATAAAATTCATAAAAAGAATAGAACAAAGACTAACTTAACACTTAAAGAAGATTAGATCTGTGCCTATAGTTGGCAGGAGGTTCTGAATTCTGTCCGCTAAATAAAGGCAAGTTAGCTTGTAGCTCTTGTTAAGTTGGTTTTCTCAGATATGTTAGAAATTTTGTCATAACACATATGAATAAGCATGTTGGAGTTTATTCCAATCTTTAACAGAGTTTGCAAATACATGATTATACTGTGTATCTAAGTGAAATCTAATCAAATATCTGTATATCCGGTGAAGACAAAAAGTATTACATACATTATGCCTGACCTGAACGGTCATTTTCATAGATATATAGCATGTTCTTTTTGCTTTGCCAGGGAATGATATTTATTATAAATAAGATGTAGATAATTTTGTGTAATTTGGGGAAAAAGTTTTAGAGAATGCATTCTAAAAAAAATAGTAATGCTGTAAACCATTTTACTTACTCTCCGTATTCCTGTCCCCTATAATATAATAAATGTCAAACAAAGTAATAAATGCTATAGGTGTTCAGGGAGAGAGAGCAAAGCGAACTTGAGGAACAAAGAATCTTCAGAGGGATCCTTGAGTTTTGGCTGAATGTTAAACCGCACAGGAGCAGGATGACTGTATGAGGTCTTGCAAAGAACAGCTACAGGTTTTTTCTTTTTTCCTTTTCCTTTTCTTTTCCTTTTTCTTCCTTCCTTCCTTCCTTCCTTCCTTCCTTCCTTCCTTCCTTCCTTCCTTTCTTTCTTTCTTTCTTTCTTTCTTTCTTTCTTTCTTTCTCTTGGTGGGTGGGGAGCTGAACCGAGATTCTGGAGATTACATGGTGCTGAGAAACATTGGCTTTCTGACTAGACAGAATATCTCAACCATTAATTGTTCTTAATCTATGATTAAGGATGTGTAGGAATACAGGAACATCATGAGAAATGGAAGAAACACAAAATAACCAAATGGTACTTGTAGAGCTAAGGATGCCGTACCCAAAATGAAAACATGTATTGGATGAACTTAACAGCAGTTTAGACACCACAGCAGAAGAAAGAGATGAGTGATCTTAAAAGCATAGCAACATAAGGTATCCAAGATGAAGGATGAGAAAAAGACTGAAATAATATGAAAAGAGACTAGATTACCTATGAGGCAGGTTTCATAGGTATGCCACCTTTCTTTTCACATTCTCCCTGCATTCAGAAGGAGCCCTCATTTAGTTTATGCTCGACTGTTACCTTTTGGAATTCTTAGCAATTTTTGAATAAGGTATCCATCATTTTAATTTTGCACTGATCTCTTCAAATTATCTAGCTGGTTCTGCCTGGAGGATGATACTGAACAGTCTGACATTTGTGTAGTTGAGATACCAGAACTGATGGGCAATGGGAGTGGGAGGTGAAAATAATGCTTGAATAAATATTAGTTGTAATTATTTCCAAATTGCTTCTGGTCCAAGAAGCTCAATGAAACTAAATCACAAGAAACATGAAGAAAGTCACACCAAGGATGATCATAATCAAATTACTTAAAATCAGAGATAAAGAGAAAAACTTAAAAGCAGCCCAGAACATTTGATTTTATTTTTTCCAGTTTTATTGTGATATACTTGATATATAACATTGATAAGTTTAAGATGTACATGTGTTGATTTGATACACTTACATGTTGCAAAATGATTATCACCATAGCATTAGCTAACATCTCTATTACATCATATAATTATCCTTTCCTTTTTTGTGTAACATATCTTTATTGAGAACATTTAAGATCTATTCTCTAAGCAACTTTTAAGTATGTAATACCTTATTATTAACTATAATCACCATGCTGTACATTAGACCCCCAGGACTTATTCATTTTATAACTGGAGGTTTGTATACTTTGACCAATGTTTCCTGTTTTGCCCCCACCTCCTAGTCCCTGGTAACCACTATTCCACTCCCAGTTTTTACAAGTTCATCTTTTAAAGATTCTACATATAAATAATATACAGTATTTGTATTTCTCTGACTTATTTCACTTAAAATAATGCCTCCAAGGATCACCCATGTTGTTGCAAGTGGAAGAATTTCCTTCATTCTCATATCTGAACAATATTCCATTTGTGTGTGTGTGTGTGTGTGTGTGTGTGTGTGTGTGTGTGTGTGTATCTTGCATCTTTATCCATTTTTCCATCAATGAACACTAAGATTGTTTCTGTATATTGGTTATTGTGAATAATGCTGCAATAAACAAGGGTGTGTAGATATCTCTTCAAGATCCTGTTTTCATTTCCTTTGGATATACACCCAGAAGTGGGATCACATGTTAGTTCTATTTTAGTTTGTTGAGGCACTTCAGTTCTGTTTTTTATAGTGGTGGTACCAATTTCAATTCCAACAGTGCACCAACAGTTCACAAAGTTTCCCTCTTCCCCATATTCAAGTCAACACTTGTTCACTCTTGTCTTTTTGGTGAGTGCCATTCTAACACGTGGGAGGTAATTGCTCATTGTGGTTTTTATTTGCATTTCTCTGATGATGAGTGATATTGAGCACCTTTTAATGTATTTGTTGTCCACTTTTATGTCTTCTTTGGAGAAAAGTGTCTATTCAATTCCTCTGCCCATTTTCTAATTGGATTTTTTTGTTGTTGTTGCTGAGTTGTATAAGTTTTCAAATATATTTTAAATAGTGACACTTTATCAGATGTGTTTTGTGGCCTAACATTTGATCAATCCTGGAGAATGCTCCATATGCACTTGAGAATGATATGTATTCTGCTGCTGTTGGATGGAGTGTTCTGTATATGTCCATTAAGTCCATCTGGTCTAATGTGTAGTTTAAGTCCAATGTTTCCTTATTTATTTTGTCTGGATGATCTAGCCATTGTTTAAAATGGGGTATTAAAGTTCCCTACTATTATTGTATTGCTGTCCATCTCTCTCTTCAGATCTGTTAATATTTGTTTATATATTTAGGTGCTTCTATATTGGGTGCATAAATATTTATAAATGTTATATCCTTTTGATGCAGTGATCCTTTTATCATTATATAATGATCTGTGTCTCTTGTTACAATCTTTGGCTGAAAGTCTATTTTGTTTCATATAAGTATAGCTACACTGCTTTCTTTTGATTTCCGTTTGCATAGAATATATTTGCCCATCTTTTCACTTGCAGTCTATGTGTGTCCTTAAATTAAAGTTTGGCAGCATGTAGTTTGTTCTTTTTTTCCTTTTTGTTTTCTTTTCTTTCAGTGCATTCAGCCACTCTATGCCTTTTAATTGGAGAGTTAATGGACTTACATTTAAAGTAATTTTTATTTTTTATGAATATAATTTATTGTCAAGTTGGCTTACATACAACACCCAGTGCTCATCCCAACAAGTGCCCTCCTCAGTGCCCATCACCTGTTTTCCCCTCTCCCCCAGCCCCCCTATCCACCCTCAGTTTGTTCTCTGTAACAAATGATTTTTTAGTATAAGTATGCCCAATGCAATATTGGCAACATACTTATATTAAACGTGATTTGTTGTGTTTGTTTTTGAAATCCAAATTTACCTGGATGTTCTGATTTTTAATTCTCTTCTTTTCAAATGAAATTTATATATCCATAAAGACAAAATAACCTGTGCCTATTCATGAAAATGCTACGAACATAATGAAATTAAGATTTACTTGTTACCTGAAGGGTGAAAATATAAATTTGATTTTCTTATTGCTCTTTTGCATTTCTTTTTATTATTATTTTTTTAATTTTCTTTTTTATTTAAAAAAATTTACATACAAATTAGTCAGCATATAGTGAAACAATGATTTTGGGAGTAGATTCCTTAATGCTCCTTATCCATTTAGCCAACCTCCCCTCCCACAACCCCTCCAGTAACCCTCAGTTTGTTCTCCATATTTATGAGTCTCTTCTGTTTTGTCCCTCTCCCTGTGTTTATATTATTTTTGTTTCCCTTCCCTTATGTTCATCTGTTTTGTCTCTTAAAGTCCTCATATGAGTCAAGTCATGATTTTTGTCTTTCTCTGACTAATTTCACTTAGCATAATACCCTCCTGTTCCATCCACGTAGTTGCAAATGGCAACATTTCATTCATTTTGACTGCTGAGTAATACTCCATTGTATCTATATACCACTTCTTCTTTATCCATTCATCCATCGATGGACATCTGGGCTCTTTCCATACTTTGGCTATTGTTGATAGTGCTGCTATAAACATGGGGGTGCATGTGTCCCTTCGAAATAGCACACCTGTATCCCATGGATAAATGCCTAGTAGTGCGATTGCTGGGTCATAGGGTAGTTCTATTTTTAGTTTTTTGAGGAACCTCCATACTGTTTTCCAGGGTGGCTGCACCAGCTTGCATTCCCACCAACAATGCAAAAGAGATCCTCTTTCTCTACATCCTCTCCAACATCTGTTGTTGCCTGAGTTGTTCATGTTAGCCATTCTGACAGGTGTGAGGTAGTATCTCATTGTGGTTTTGATTTGTATTTCCCTGATGATGAGTGATGTTGAGCATTTTTTCATGTGTCAGTTGGCCATCTGGATGTCTTGTTTGGAGAAGTGTCTATTCATGTCTTTTGCCCATTTCTTCACTGGATTATTTGTTTTTTGGGTGTTGAGTTTAATAAGTTCTTTATAGATTTTGGATACTAACCCTTTATCTGATATGTCATTTGCAAATATCTTCTCCCATTCTGTCGGTTGCCTTTTAGTTTTTCTGATTGTTTCCTTCGCTGTGCAGAAGCTTTTTATTTTGATGAGGTCCCAGTAGTTCATTTTTGCTTTTGTTTCCCTTGCCTGTGGAGATGTGTTGAGTAAGAAGTTGTTGCCACCGAGATCAAAGAGGTTTTTGCCTGCTTTCTCCTTGAGGATTTTGATGGCTTCCTGTATTACATTTAGGTTTTTCATCCATTTTGAGTTTATCTTTGTGCATGGCGTAAGAAAGTGGTCCAGGTTCATTCTTCTGCATGTCACTGTCCAGTTGTCCCAGCACCACTTGCTGAAGAGACTGTCTTTATTCCATTGGATTTTCTTTCCTGCATTGTCAAAGATTAGTTTGCCATACATTTGTGGGTCCATTTCTGGGTTCTCTATTCTGTTCCATTGATCTGAGTGTCTGTTGTTGTTCCAGTACCATACTGTCTTGATGATTACAGCTTTGTAGTATCGCTTGAAGTCTGGGATTGTGATGCCTCCTGCTTTGGTTTTCTTTTTCAAGATTGCTTTGGCTATTCGGAGTCTTTTCTGGTTCCATACAAATTTTAGGATGATTTGTTCTTGCTCTGTAAAGAATTCTGGTGTTATTTTGATAGGAATTGCTTTGAATATGTAGATTGCTTTGGGTAGTATCGAGACATTTAAAGTAATTATTGATAGATATGGGGTTATGTTACCATTTTGTTAATTGAGTTCTGTTTATTTTTATAATTATTTTGTTCATTTCTCCTCTTTGTGTCTCTTTTTTGATTTGATGATATTCTGTAGTGGTATGCTTTGATCCTTTTCCTTTATCTTTTGTGTGGTTATGATGAAGCTTACATAAAATGTCTTATATTTATAACTGTCTATATTAAGCTGACAACAGCTTCACTTCAAATGTATACAAAAGCTCTACATTTTTACAATACTCCTTCCACATTGTGTTTTCTGCATATATAAAACAACCACTTCCCAGTCTTGACAGAGAGGTCCCATGTAGGGGATGAAAGTTAACATTGGTTAGGCCTAGATTAAGGAAAAGGAAATTGAGGGGAGGAAGTGCAGAGCAAGGGAGAGAGGAAGGGAGGGAAATAGGACCACCTTTCCACCCTTACTGTATTACTCTTCTAAAGCAATACAGTTCCAAAATTACTTGGTTTAAAAGTTTATTTATTTATTTTGAGAGAGAGAGAGAGAGAGAGAGAGAGAGCGCACAAGTGGGGGAGGGACAGAGAGAGAGAGAGAGAGTCCCAATGTGGGGCTCGAACTCACGAACTGTGAGATCATGACCAGAGCTGAAGTCTGACACTTAACCGACCGGAGGCCCCAATTCCAAAATTACTATTTAAAGCTCACAATGTACATGCCACCCTTCCATCTACCAATTTTAGTGGTGCTCCATTGCTTACAAATGCAGTGAAAATTCTATAGCCCATTGATATGTCTTATTTATCAATAAAAAAATTCCATAGCCTTGTGGATATAGAGAAACTGATTCTAAAGTTTAAATAGAGAGGCAAAGATCCAAAATAGCCAACACAAAACTGAAGGGGAAGAACAAAGTCAGAGGACTGACACTAACTGACTTCAAAACCTATTATTAAGTCATAGTAATCAAGACAGTGTGGTATTGGTGAAGGAATAAGCAAATGCATCAGTGGAACAGAAGAGAAAGTCCAATAATAGATCCACATAAATATCAATAGCTCTTTCATAAATGGGCCAAGGCAACAACAAGGGAGCAAAGACACTCTTCTCAACAAATGGTGCCAGAGCAACTGGACAATCCACATGCTAAAAAAAAAAAAACGTAGACAAAGACCTTCTATCCACCACAAAAATTGACTCAAAACAGATTGCAAAACTATAAAACTCCTAGGAGATAACATAGGGAAAAAGCTAGTTAGCCTCGGGTATGACAATGACTTTTTAGATATAATACCAAAGGCACAAACCATGAAAGAAATAATTGATTAGGTAGACTTTGTTACAATTAAAAATTGCTCTGCGAAATATCAAGATGATAATAAGACAAACCACAGACTGAGAGAAAATATTTGCAAAATACATATCTGAGAAATGATTATTATCCAAGATACACAAAGAACTCTTAAAACTCAAAATAAGAAAACAAACCATTAGAAAATGGGACAAAGACCTTAATAGAAACCTCACCAAAGAAGACCTACAGATAAAAAGATGTTCAGCATCATCTGTCATTAGGAAAAGGCAAATTAAAATGATAGTGAGATACTACTACATACCTATTAGAATGGCCAAAATACAGAACACTGACAACACCAAATACTGTTAAGGATGTGGAGTAATAGGCTTTCTCATTTAGTGCTGGTGGCAATGCAAAATGGTACAGCCACTTTGGAAGACAGTTTGTCAATTATATTAACTATATTAATTATACAATTATATTAAGAATGATACTTATCAATTAATGACTTATGCTGAACCCAACTTTCCCTCTTAAAACCTTCATCAAGATGATTTTTAAAGGTCATGGAAAAGCTTCTGTATAAAAACCACTGTTTTGGGGCGCCTGGGTGGCTCAGTTGGTTAAGCATCTGACTTTGGCTCAGGTCATGATCTCGCGGTCCGTGAGTTCGAGCCCCATGTCGGGCTCTGAGCTGACAGCTCAGAGCCTGGAGCCTGGAGCCTGTTTCAGATTCTGTATCTGTTTCTCTGACCCTCCCCCGTTCATGCTCTGTCTCTCTCTGTCTCAAAAATAAATAAACATTTTAAAAAAAAACACTGTTTTTATACTAAATATATCTAGACTAAATATACTAAATATACTTTTACCTACCACTCAGGAATCACATTCCCTGGTATTTACTCCAAAGAGTTGAAACTTATGTCTACACAAAAACCTGCACATGGGTGTTTATAGCAGTGTTATACATAATTACCCAGACTTGGAAGCAACCAAGATGTCCTTCAATAGATGAATGGATAAATAAACTGTGATACATGTCTTGGGCTTATAGTCCCTTGGGTGAGAAGACTTGCCCAGGGTAGTTAATGAGTCAACAAAGATAAAAAAAAAAAACACTATTTCATTATGAATTTGGTGGGACCCAAAGATGGCAAAGCATCAAAAGTATCAGTGCTTCTGCTGCCGTTGGATTGAGGCACGTTGACCCCAAATGATCCCAGTAAATGCTAGTTTAGGAAGCTTCTGGAGTTTACCCAGTGGGAATGGCCAAGAGGAGCTACAGAAATAGCTCAAATTCAGATTCTTTTTAGGGGACGACCTCATAATGGCAGGTGGTGGATGTTTTTTAAAAAGTCTTTTAAAGATTACTTTAAAAACAGTGATTGGGATCATCTGCAGAGCTTTTAAAATTCTCAGGCCCAGGCCCAACTCTGTATCAATTAAGTCTGATTCTCTGGGGCTGACACCAGGCAATATATGTTTAAAAACTTCCCAGGCCATTTCAATATGCAACCACATTTGAAAATAACTGCTTAAAAATAATACTCTGAGTAGTTAACCTTGTGGAGATCACAAACATATACCTACATTTAGTAGAAAAAAGTAATATTATGCAAGTGTGTTTTTGTCCCATAATAGAATTTATTGTGACTATATACCACTCATATTCAAAAAATGCTACATCTCAATCAACTTAGAAGTTAGGATGGTGGGATGGTTAAATTTATATGTCAACTTGGCTGGGCCATGGTGCCTGAATATTTGGTTAAACATTTTTCTGAATGTTTCTGCAAGGGTATTTTTGGATGAGATGAGCATTCAAATTAGTAGATTTTAATATTAGATTACATTACATTTTAATTGTAGAGTAAAGCAGATTATCCTTTGTAATGTGGGTGGACTTCATCCAATCAGTCGAAAGGGTGAATAGAACAAAGAGAACGATCCTTCCTTCCACGAGAAAATTCTCCAACCAACTGCCTCCTGATTTTACCTGCAACATTGGCTCTTCCTGCCTGATGGCCTTCCAGCTGGATTATCTCTCTGTGGGTCTTGCACACCATTGGAATGCTCTGCAGATTTTGGACTTACGAGCCTTTATAATTGTGTGAATCAGGTCCTTATAATAAGTCTCCTCTCTCTCCCTCAGTATGTGAGTGTGTAATTTTATATTTTTTATAGTGTGTGTGTGTGTGTGTGTGTGTGTGCATGTGTGTGTATTATTAGTTCTTCAGAGAACTTGATTAATACAAATGTTATTTCTATGAAACTGTTGACTTGTCTCAGAAAAGTGGCTCCACTGACGAGTAGGATTTTGATACTGAGAGGCATGGAAGAGTTTGAATAAAGTTGTTTCATGAAATTTGAGGGTAGAAGAAAGTAATATATTTTTTTTAAATTTTAATGTTTATTTTATTTTTGACAGAGAGACAGAGAGCATGAGCAGGGGAGGGGCAAAGAGAGAGGGGGACACAGAATCCGAAGCAGGCTCCAGGCTCCGAGCTGTCAGCACAGAGCCTGATGTGGGGCTCGAACCCACGGACCGCAAGATCATGACCTGAGCCGCAGTCGGACGCTCAACCGACTGAGCCACCCAGGCGCCCGAAAGTAATATTTTTAATGTAATGCATTAATTTACAGAATAGGTGATTTAAAACCAGTATGTAACTAATTAAATCAAATATGGAGCTATTTGACTTTTAAAATTTATATTCTTATTAGTATGCATATATCCAATCAGGATTTTACCCTCATTGCAATTGTGTTTGTATTCTTATTTGGATATTGAAAGATCATCTTATATTCTGGGTTGTCTTATATCCAGGCCTATGTGACAATTAATTTTATTGGACCTGTTTTCTTACATGTAATAGGGGATAAAATAGTACCTACCCCTTAGGGCTATTGTGAGAATGAAATGAGATAGTGAATATAAAGTGTTTAGAATAGTGCCTGGCACATAGTTATTATTCAGTAATTATAAATGTATTTTTCTTTATCTTTTTATTTATTTAAAAACATTTTTTTAATGTTTATTTTTGAGAGAGAGAGACAGAGCACAAGTGGGGGAGGGGCACAGAGAGAGAGAGACACAGAATCTGAAGCAGGCTCCAGGCTCTGAGCTGTCAGCACAGAGCCCGACGTGGGGCTCAAACCCACGAACCATGAGATCATGACCTGAGCCGAAGCTGGATGCTCAACTGACTGAGCCACTCAGGTGCCCCTAGTTTTTATTTTTTGAGAAAGAGTGAGAGCACACATATGTGCGAGGGGCAGAGGGAGAGGGAGAGAATGCCAGGCAGGCTCCATGCTCAGCACTCAGCACAGAGACCAATATGGGGCTCCGTCTCACGACACTAGAATCATGACCTGAGCTGAAATCAAGAGTTGGAGGCTTAACTGACTGAGCCACCCAGGAGCCCCTAAATGTATTTTTTTTCTTTAAAATCATATTGTAAGGATAGAGCTGAAGCAAGAATTGGTAGAGTTGAATTCAGATAATTGAAACTAGGTTCTGTTAGTTTGATGTCATTTGTCCAGATAATTTCTCCATGCAAAAATGTCTTCATCATGTATTATTTTTGGGAAAATGTAATTGTTTTATCATTCTTCCCAATGGCTAGAAAAAGCAGCTGAGGTAATGAGCTTATTGCTCTGTGAAGACACTGTTAATTTTTAGTGTAATCCTGAGAGAGAGGGTTTAAATTTTATCAATTTGGGGGCAATGTATTAAATACTGCATAATTTTTGTTTGATTTCAGGAACAAAAAAGCTCTCTCTATTAGCACGATAAGGCCTTATAGGTCCTACTTTTTATAGGCCCTACTTCTCAAACACAAAAACTTCATTGCTGCATCTAATTTTTGCCTACAAAATTATAACTGCATATTTTATTATTAACAGTTATATTCAATTATATTAACTATATTAATTATACAATTATATTAACAATGATACTTATCAATTAACAACTTATGCTGAACCCAACTTTCCCTCTTAAAACCTTCATCAAGATGATTTTTAAAGGTCGTGGAAAAGCTTCTGTATAAAAACCACTTGTTACGTTTTCTACAGTAATAATGTGAGAATCTTACTTGTTCACTCATTCACTCATTGGTTTTCAGTGCCAACAGTGTGGAAGAATGTTGTGTGTGTCACAAAAAAGGCATAATCATGGTCCCTTTCCTCAAAGAGCATGGGGATCATTTTAAATCTCCCAGCTGAAGTAGACTGCCTCTTCAACACAGTCATCCTCTGTCACATTTTCAGTACTTTTCCTGATGACCTACCTAAGAATATATGTTACTTGAATGCAGGTAGTCTTTTCGCCTAGAACAAGGGCTTGACACTAGAAGATATTGAGTAGATATCTGTTTATTGACAGATTATCTTACTAGTATTGATCTACAAGGTAGATATTTTACTGCCAGCTTTTTACAGTTTAGGAAATAGGCACAGAATGTTCAAGTTATTTGCTCAAAGTCACACGGTTGAGGAAATGTTAGGGCTGGGATTTGATCCCTGTTATGAAGGCGCACAAACAGTGCTGCAATGACACAGCAGATTAGGAAAGGTGACTAATTCTTTTTGGTTGCACTGTAGGTAATTAATAGGAAACACAGTAAAACCTTCATTTGCGAGCATAATTCATTCCAAAACATGCATATAATCCAAAGCACTTGTATATCAAAGCGAATTTCAAGAACCATTGTCTCAGTTGTGATCATGTGATGTTCGATGTCATGTATTACTCGCATTGCAAGATGTTGCTCATTTATCAAGTTAAAATTTATTAGAAATGTTTACTCGCCTTGTGGAACACTCACAAAACAAGTTACAATGTAAGGTGTTACTGTAATGCTTTAGATGGAAGTTGCTTTACATTCTAGAAGTTCTGAAACATCAAGTGGAAAAGCTTGGACTTGATTCAAAAAGCAGAAGAGGCAGATTTATAGAGAATATGCTGCTTTTATTGCTTTGTCTTTGCACATACTGATCTCATTGCTCAGTCCCCTTCTCTCCACTGCTTCATCTCCTTTAGTGAGTACTGAAAATAACATTTTGTATTCCTGGTTAAACAATACTGGGTCTGGACATATTTTCTTGTCCTTATATTAAATAATACTGAGAATAAGTACAAATAACTTAGCTACTTGCTCTAGGAAAGACATGTTCCTGGAAGGTAAGACAATGAACTAGTTAAAATACTTTACTTACTGAGACAACTGATTCATTGTCCAGACTGGCCTCAAAACCAACTCACAGTTATGTCATAAGCTCTGCCCATTCACATCTAACTCCCTGACTAAATGGGTCTAGTAAAACCCACCTTAAAGGCACTGAGCCTGGATCTCAACATCCTCTATCATCCCATGTCTGCACTCTTCTGAGACAAGGTGGTGTTATCCATTACTGCAGTAAGTCTCGTAAAGTTTAGTTCTGATCTCCAGATTTTTCTGATGGACTTTTAGGGAGCTGACGGTTGACAGTTCATGTCCATTTTTCATAGTACTCAGCTGAGGTATTTTCTTTGGTAGACCTGAGATGTCCCCTTTAATTCCATGCCCAGACACAGTTAATGCTCTTCTCCTGTGCACCTATACCTTCCTAACATACTTCCCATACTCTATCAGAGTGTGATCTTGCTGTTAGACTGAGAGTTCCTAAGGGCAGTGGCCATTAACTTTCATCACTGTATATTCTTAACACTACCTTGAACATAGAGTGGGTGCTCAATGATGTCGAATTGTTGACTGTTGCACTTCATGAATGAATACATGTACAAGCAAGTGCAAGTAGAGAGACTTACTGTAAGGACATAAGAGAGAAGGCCATTGCTATTGTTTATCAATGGGATAATGAGCACTAGTAAATAGAAATGAGTTGCTTCCCCCAAGATGAATCAAATCAGGAGAGTCTAAGTACCATTGGGAACATTTCTGGAATGAATTAAAGAGAAAAGGCAGCCTTATATTTCTATTAGTGGTTTTCAACCCTGGCTGCATATTAAAATAAGCTAGGATGTTTTAAAAAATCCAGTGCCATCTTCCTGGGTGCTAACCTCACCCTACCACTCTTATTTAATTTGGACTGTTGTAAGGAAGGACATTAGAATATTTTAAATGTACTCCTAAAGCCTCCAAGGAGCAGCCAAAGTTGAGAATCCTCAGTTTAAGTGCTCGGGGTTACTTGCTGGTTCTTTGACATCCTCCCAAGCCCAGGGATTCTTCAGGAGGTATAGTTAGTAGGAGGACGCATGAGATCCTCCTGCCAAGGAGGTTGAGTGGGATTTTGTGTGAAAGATATGGGATGATCACAGGTTAGCTAGTTTAAAAAGTGTATTCAGTATGATCTTTTTTTTTTTAATTTGGAAAAAGAAGAAAATTCTATTGTTTGTGTAATTCAGAGTATGAAACATAAATGCTAGTAAGAAAACAAAATACTGCAGTTCTCAATAGAGTCTCCTTTGGGAGTTTTTTAAAACTTTTATTTTTTTTTTGTGGGAGAGACTTGAAATGTGAATGTTTATCAGAAGGCAGCATGTGTTTAAAAAACTGTAAAACTCTGCATTTCCCACTAGAGTTAGAAAAGTATGTATGTGCTTCCTCTCTGTGCTCCCTGAGCAGCCTCTATTTACCTTTATCTGCATTTCTCACTGTGCTTAGTGTGGAACTTCTGTTTCTCTTTCTCTCCATTAATTTGTAAGCACTTGAGGTGGGGGGGCAGGAATATAATTCTCTTTATCCCCAAGTTTAGTGCCTAATGACTCTTAATAGAGTTGGTTGGTTAGAAAGAATGAGGGCCAATAGGGAATGAAACATCAATCATTTGGCTAGATTTCACTACAGCATGATGCAAATAAGATCGTGGATGTAAATTCATTCTGGCTCATGGGCAGATGGTTACTCAAAGAAACTGTCCCATGACCTTGTGACTGACTTAAACCTAGGTAGCTGCTTAGCATATGCTGGTGCATCAGAGAAAAATCTGGCCACTATTAAACCTCAAGGACAAGTTCTAGAAATGGTGGCTACTAGAGACAATGTGTATCAAGAAAAACTCCATTTATATTCTCCTCTACAAATTAGAGCACATTACTTCTTACAGGGTAGTTGTGAGGACTGAATGAATTAATGTGTGAAAAAACATAAGATAATATTTAGGGAAGTTTCACTAACTGCCTTTGAAAGAGAGCACATTTGCCACAATATTGACAGTTGGGCAGAGATATTTTATTCATTTATTTTCAGAGAGAAAGAGAGGGAGGAGAAGACAGAGGGAAAAAGAGAGAATCCCAAGCAGGCTCTGTACTGTCAGCACAGAGCCCAGTGTGGGGCTTGAAGTCATGAACCGTGAGATCGTGACCTGAGCCAAATCCAAGAGTTGGAGACTTAACTGGTTGAGCCACCCAGGCACCTCTGGGCAGAGATATTTTATAAGGGATTCAAGAATCAGAAGAGTTGTTGAAATAGATGGATTATTAGGCTCCTTGCCATCCTGAGATTCTCTATTTTAATTGTCATTTCATAAATGAAGAAGGTAATGTACAGAAAGCTAAAGGAATTTCCATATGACTATGTTTTACTCATCTTTTGGGATTCGGATAAAACATCATCTCTTCAAAGAAAATGTCCCAAATATTACTTCCCTTAATCCATATTCTCTCTCTTAGTACTCCATTGCTCTTATCATAAGTTGTAACTCAGTATTTATGTGATTATCTATTATTTATGTGATTATCTATTCAATATCCTCATCCCACACTAGATTACAAACTACATGAGGCTAGAAGCTAAAGTCTTTTTTCGCCATAATCTATAGCCATCCAGAGACTAGCACACAGTTCTTGGCTCAGAGAAGGTTCTCAAATGTTTGCTCAATAAACAGATGCCAGATTAATTGGTCAATTATGTAATAATTAATTAATTTTAAATAATTATTTATTAATTAATGTATTTACTCATGCCAACTTACAGAAAGGATTCAAGTGCATAAAGGGTAATGTATTATCCATTCATTTATTTATTCATTTACCCATTTATTACAATTTTATTTTATTATTTTATTTTTTAAAAAATATTTATTTTTGAGAGAAAGCATGAGTGGGGGAGGGGAAGAAAGAGATGGGGGCAGAGGATCTAAAGCAGGCTCTGTGCTGACAGCAGAGATCCCGATACGGGGCTCAAACTCATGAATGGTGAAATCATAACCTGAGCTTAAGTCAGAAGCTCAACAGACTGAGCCACTCAGGCACCCCATTACAATTTTATTTTTATTGAAAAGATTAATTAATATAAAGTTTTTACATCTGATTAGTTGTTTCTTTTCCACTACTACTTTTGTTATTATTCTTGGCAACTGCAATACCAATTAAGATGAGTAGTTCTATACTCTGGCCTCTGGAGTCCATGATTTCCTTAATTCTGTATTTTATTCTATCCCACTTTACCACTCCTTTTGAACCTATCCTAGACTAGTGTTTTTCAGAATGCAGATTGTGACATATTGGTGGGGCTGAAAATTAATTTAGTAACTAAAATTTTTAAAAAATGGGATGGAATAGAATTTAAAATATGGTGCATTTAAGTATTATGCTGTGAAAATTTGTAGATGTGTAGTAAACATCTATGTAAAATTTCTTTCTTTTTGAGGGTTATTGTCCAAAAAAGTTTGTAAAGTACTAGTCTAGACCTCATCGTCATCATCATCAATAACTACTGAAACTCTGGAACCTCAATTTTAAGCAGCCTAATCTTTTCTCACTACCACGTTCCTTTTTGTTCCACTAGCTTTGAACATTCTATCACCCCATGCAGACCTCCAATCCACTCCAACACCCTTTACTGTCCAGTGTTTCCCTTTCTCTCTTTTCTCCTTGCCCAGGTTAGACTCCATGGTCTCAATGCTCTGTTACCCTTTCCTTCCAACTTGCTTAACTGGCAAAACCAATGACCTGCCCACTCCACACTGGACCCCATCAGGGAATGTGGCTGCAGTTCTGGAAACATACTTTTGCAAAGTGGTCTCACTTTGCATTTATGATTACAAATCTCAAGTGAGGCCTCAGAGCTATCTGTTCATCTTCCTACAATTCCCTAATAAATCTGCTTTCTAACTATGAGGTGCTTTCATACCTTCTCTCTCTGTTAACTTCCAATATCAGCTATTCCTTCTCTAATCCCTCTAATCTCTAATGAATAAGGGAACTTACTCATTTCCTGATGAAGAACCATTACAATACAACTAAGTCATCTCTCCACTTCTAAATTCCCACCATACTTTCATTCCTACCCATGTGTTCTGTAACAATAGCCTGCTCTCACTAAAGCCAACCCTCCCACTTACCACCTGAGATATTGCCTGTGAATTTCCCCTACTTGCCCTTTATTTCTCTGCTTCTTAGTCACAAACAGATCAAAATACTCTAGCTGGGGAAAACACTGTTTGTTTTTGGCTTTTGTTGTTGTCATTCTTCATGCTTCATGACTTGCAGGGTATAATAGGAAGAGGATTGAATAAATTGAGGAAGCCTGGGATGGGCTGGATGGGGTATCACAATATGTTGCCATGAGCAATTAGGAATAACCAAATGCCATTTTGTGTCTGTTGATGCTCTATAAAGGCCTAAATAGATAGAAAAAGAGGGGGAATGAATAAGAATACACTGTATACTTCTAGGAGTGCCTGACTGGCTCAGTTGGTAGAGCATGTGACTCCTGATCTTGAGGTTGTGAATTCAAGCCTCATGTTGGGTGTAGAGATTACTTAAAAATAAAATCTCAAAAAACAAAACAAAACAAAACAAAACAAAACAGAATACACTTTTAATTCTTAAATGTTCTGAGAGCTGGCCCTGCATCTATATTATGATTATATAACATGCTTTCTTAGTAAAATTGTCTAGCATTTGTGGGAAAGTATAACAAAATTCTTCTCCTTGATTCTACATCCCCCCTATTGTCTCTTTAAAATATGCTCTGCACTTCCTCTACTTCCCACAGTCATTATCCTGATGTAGAAGGCAAGGAAAGTTTAAAGGTCTTTCTCACTGGGACCTTGAAGTACTCATTTGCAGAGTTTATGGGAAAGAAGATCCTCTGTTTTCAGTCTCTTCTGATGCATGTATTTCCATTTCCTGACCTTTCCAAAAATGACCTTTCAGAAGCAGTGGTTATTGAGAATGGGAAATAATATGGACGACTCAAACTTTCTACCATATTCTGTTTTAAAATTGACCTCATGGTCATCCCTTAGAAGACTTCTCATGACAGGTTCATCCACCTCAGGAAATTCATGGCTACCACAATTCTTTGCAAAGAACTGCTTAGAAAGATCTGCATTCTATCTCAGCTCCTCCAGTATGTGTTAATGATATTTTAGGTTGGTTCATAATTTAAAAATCTTTTAAAGTGTTTCCTTATCTATGATTGCCTTTTATTCTGGAAACACCTTGATGAATCAGATAAAGGGGTACCTGAGACTTAGAGAGGTTGTTATTGAAGTTACTGGGTTGTGTTTGGTTAACTTTCTAAATAGAGCAGGGCCTGGTGATAGAACTCAAATTTTGGAACTTTTCTCTCTGAGTATTCTTTATTACATGATTACATTGCCTTATTGTGCAGGGCTCCATCAATGTTAATTTTCTGCACTTTTAAGGATACTTATGGCCCCAAGAACAGCCCTATGTCAGAAGTGTATGTGATTAGATAGGTAATAATAACTGGGTTAAGAAAAGAGGGGGAGGACCCAGAGTGTTTCCTAATGAGAGGCTATAATGTATGCGGATTGGGAAGCAAAGGAGACATTACAAGTGATCAAGGAGCTAAAATAGGTTCACTAGGGCAGAAGTGAAGAATTGGAGGTTGAAAGTAGCACACTTGGGGGAAGGCGGCAAGGATTATTTAAGGCATGTTAAGATGCGTGTCTGATGTACCTTTAGAAAGCTACTATTTGTTGAATGATTGAATCCAGTTCTCACTTTAACTTTGAGAAAAGTAAGAATCTAAGAGGTTGGGTAACTTACTAAAGGCCACACATCAAACTCATAGCAGAGCTGGGATTAGAATTTAGGTCACATTTCTGATCAAGTGCTGATTTCCTTATGCTATTGGATCTAATTTAGTGGTTTCAATACTCCCTATGATTGCCAGGGTATTAGAACAATTTGGGAGTTTAAAAAACTGTCAAGGACTTGAACTCATCCCCCAGAGATTTGATTAAGTCGGTTTGGGATGGGCCTGGGCATGCATATTTTTGAAGGCTATTTAGGATACTTTAATGTGTGGTGAGGTAGAGAGCCCCTTAACGAAATTGTAGAACTTTTTCTCATTATAATAGCTAATATAGCTAAAGCATATTCTCCTGTATTTTTAAAACAGAAAGAAGAATGCCTGCTTTGAGTATTATGTTTTGCAGTTTTCTTGAGTGTACTTTGCCTTAATGCAGTCATGCACATGGAAGAGCTTCGATCTCTAGGCATTTAGGGGGATAGGAACAGTTCTCAATCCTAGGTAATGGTGATAATGTACACATTTTAACAGTTCTCCAGATAATTCTTATAGATCTTTCTTCCATGTGTCATCCCAAGTTGGTAATCCCTGTTCTGATGCACATAAGGGAGTTTATTTCTGGAATGTGGCTGACTTAATATTTCTCTAAATCTGCTCATCAATCATTATTTCTATTATGTGTATGAGGACAAAGGGACATTTACCATGGTGACCATTTATCTTCGCATAGAATCACCCAATCATGACTATAGACTGAATTTCTCATAGTGGTCAGTCATCTTGCACGTGTGTCCCATCACAAGAAGGCAAAGTGATGGAATACAGGTGGTGTGCATCAGTTCCACCTCCACTCTCACTGTTCTGTTCCAAACTAGAATGCAATATTCCTATATTATTCAACATAACACCCCAGGTAGGATTGGATGAGTTCTAGCTGTCACTTTTATAACAAAAAAATAATGCCTAGAAAACAAGAATTGAGTTGTTATTTATTGATAAGTATAGATGTGAAGCTCTGCACATATGAAAGTTGTTGATCCCAGGTATGTGTTTGTAATATTATTTGGAAGTGTTTATACACTTTCCATTCCATCGTGCACCTGTCGTCCTCCTTCCTTGTTTTTCTTCTTCCTTTCTTCTCTCCCTCTTTCCACTCCTTCTTCCCTTCCTTTTTTCTTTTTTCTTTAACTTAAAAAAATCATATTTGTATTGCTCATGTATACCATCCTTTTGGTCGTGCTTCCTATCTGTTTTCAGGAACTCTTAATCTTAAATATACAATCTTCCCTTACTTCTGTTATGGAATTATCCTGAGTTTAAAGGTCCTGAGTCTTCTTAAATACAGAGAACAAACTGAGGGTTGATGGGGGGGTGGGGAGAGGGGAAAGTGGGTAATGGGCATTGAGGAGGGCACTTGTTGGGATGAGCACTGGGTATTGTATGGAAGCCAATCTGACAATGAATTATATTAAAGAAAGAAAGAAAAGAAAAGAAAGAAAGAAAGAAAGAAAGAAAGAAAGAAAGAAAGAAAGAAACTTTCTAAAATAAAATAAAATAAAAAGATCCTGAGCTTATTAGCTACACAAGAACTTGAAACAGTATGACTGTACTTCACTCTTGATTTCAGATTTCCTTGATTATATTGTTTACTTGCATGTCTTAATTTCATCTTCAAATTCATTAATCATAACTGCAATCACTTCACTTTTCTTGCAGGAATGACTACTTCAGGAATCTGTGGTCTTGAATTGGATTAGGAAATAAGCTACTTTTTCAAAAGGTTTTATTTTATTCTTTTAAAATACTTTTTTAATGTTTATTTATTTGAGAGAGAGAGAGAGAGAGAGAGAGAGAGAGAGAGAGAGAGAGAGAGAAACAGAGCATGAGCGGGGGAGGGGCAGAGAGAGAGGGAGACACAGAATGCAAAGTAGGCTCCAGGCTCTGAGCTGTCAGCACAGAGCCCAATGTGGGGATCGAACTCACAAATCGTGAGATCATGACCTGAGCTGAAGCTGGATGCTTAACCAACTGAGCCACCTAGGTGCCTTGGAAATAAGCTATTTATTTTTTTAATATATGAAATTTATTTCAAATTGGTTTCCATACAGCATCCAGTGCTCATCCCAAAAGATGCCCTCTTCAAAGCCCATCACCTACACTTCCCTCCCTCCCACCCCCCCATCAACCCTCAGTTTGTTCTCAGTTTTTAAGAGTCTCTTATGCTTTGGCTCTCTCCAACTCTAACCTCATTTTTTTTTTCCTCCCCCTCCCCCATGCGTTTCTGTTAAGTTTCTCAGGATCCACATAAGAGTGAAAACATATGGTATCTGTCTTTCTCTGTATGGCTGGAAATCAGCTTTTTTTGAGAAAGAGGTTGCATGAGTAAGATTTTGGTTCCCAAAGCAGGCTTAGCAGATATTTGAGAGAAAATATAGAAGAGTTAAATAAAAAAAATGAGGGGCTCATGGGGGGCTCAATGTGGGTTGAGCATCTGACTCTTGATTTTGGCTCAGGTCATGATCCCAGGGTCATGGGATTGAGCCTTGTGTTGGGCACCATGCTGAGTGTGGAGCTTGCTTAAGATTTTCTCTCTCTTTCTGTCTCTCTCTCTCTCTCCCTCTGCCCCAGCATGTGCTCACACTCTCTCTCTCACTCTCTAAAAAGAAGAAAGAAAGAAAGAAAGAAAGAAAGAAAGAAAGAAAGAAAGAAAGAAAATGGTATATTTTTGAAACATGTTGCTCTTGCAATTTGCTCATTTTATGTGGTAGATGATAGATTCTCCCTTCTGGTATCCTCCAGGTAAACAAATATTTTTTTTCAAAGATTTTAATCAGCTCAGAATATTCTCATTGATAACTACATTTATGGTCCTTTAGTTTTCCAGAGTAATTTGAAAAAAGACAAGAATCAATATATTTTGCAAGAGCTATGTAGGATGAAGGCAATGTGATGTTTTAACCTGTATCAAATGTATACATTTTTAAAAATAATTTTTTAAATTTCAAACAAATCCCTACCTTGTAGCACAACATTACCGGTATTTTCCCATCTTTAGTTTTCTCCAAATATAATATGGTTGTTACCTATATTTTTTGATAGTGGTTTAGAGAATATTTTATTTATTTTATTTTATTTTATTTTATTTTATTTTATTTTATTTTATTTTATTTTATTAAGTAGGCTCCACACCCAGTATGGAGCTCAAAGCAGGGCTTGAACTCACTTACCTGAGATCAAGACCTGAGTTGAGATCAAGAGTCTGATGCTTAACCGACTGAGCCATCCAAGTGCCTCTAGGGAACATTTTAGAAGAGAGGGTAAATCACACTTTACCTCTGCAAACTTTACTCTGTTCTAAGGAGTTTCTGTATGCTTATGGGATCTTATAATATTTTACTCAATAAACATTTGTGGCTTCCAGGGAGTTGAAAAATTAAAAAAAGTCAAAGTTAGAAAAAATGTTATTTGAAACTATTTATATGTCTAAATACAGATAAAATATCCATATGCATGACTTCATTTTTAGATAATTTCAAAAGTCTAAGATTAAGCCCTCTTATACATGTGAGGCTCAGAGTATCTCCCTCTTGTAGCTCTTTCCCCATAATAGATTCTTCCCTAAAGCACTGGGGATCAGGGTTTTACTCATATATTGACATCTGGATCTCCCACCCATGTCCACATGCACAATAAAATGAAATAAATTCTATGTGTCACTTACCAGAAAGATGAAAAACATTTAGGACAATAGATGTGAAGGTGGTTACACTTGATAGGTAAGTCTAAACTGTACAGAAATAGCATTCTTAATCCTGGGATGGCCTTAATTCCAGAGATCAGGTGCTTAAGTGAGAACCGAATAATTTATTATACTGAAATCATCCAAATTCTTTGGCGTAACTATGAATAGCACTTTGTATCTTTTATACTTACATTTTTCTAAGTATTTCAAAATTCACTAGACAGATTATTATTTGAATTTTAGATACGAAGGAGAAAAGAAAAAGTTAAAATATCTAAGAAAGGTACAATTCAGGACCTTGTAAAAATCTGACATGATTTGTCTCTTTGCTAAATCTGAAATAATTGTTAGGAAGAGAGAACAAGTGAAGATTTTTTTCTATTGTTTTCTTTCTACAACCCAAAAAGCATTAAATAATATTTAGATAACATCTGCACTACTTCTTAGCCCTTTGGTGGTAAGTTTTCTATATCAAATGCCTGAGAAAGTTTGGAATCCCCAAGATAAAAAACAGATGTGGATTTGTCTGTAACCCATTACCAAGCCTCATGGGCTTGACAGGACAATGCTTCAAAGAAAGAGAGGTATTCTGTGCTCTTTTGTAACTTTCTCAGCATTTGGTGCATAGCTGTTATAATATCTGTGGCAAAGATGTTTATTTTCCTTGTATTTATTTTTCCCTTCTGCCTTTTGGTGATTAATTCTTCTTCCTCAAATTGGCAGTGCACTGGACATTACCTTTATCAAGCTCTTCTTTACCTATGTGTGGCCATGTGACCGTGTTATATACAGTAAGATGTAAGTGTGAGTAGAACCTCCACACAATATTCTTTTTTAATGTTTATTTTGAAAGAGAGAGGAGACAGAGAGTGAGCGAGAGTGTGAGAAGAAATGTGCACACATGAGAGAGAGGCAGAGAGAAAGAGGGAGAGAGAGAGAGAAGTCTTAGCCTCAAGAATCAGACAACACAAAGAAATAAAAGGCATACAAATTGTCAAGGACAAAGTCAAAGTTTCATTCTTCATGGACGGCATGCTACTCTACATGGAAAACCTGAAAGACTCCACCAAAAAACTGTTGAAACTGATATATGAATTCAGCAAAGTTTCAGGATATAAAACCAATGTACAGAAATCAGTTCCTTTTCTATACACCAATAATGAAGAAGCAGAAAAATAAATCAAGGAATTGATCCCATTTACAATTTCAACAGAATTCACAAAATACCTAGGAATAAACCTAGCCAAAGAGGTAAAAGATCTATTCACTGAAAACTATAGAAAGCTTATGAAAGATCTTGAAGAAGACACAAAGAAATGGAAAAATATTCCATGCTCAAGAATTGGAAGAACAAATATTGTTAAAATGCCCGTACTACCCAAAGCAATCTGCACATTCAATGCAATCCCTATCAAAATAACACCAGAAGTCTTCACAGAGCAAGAACAAGCAATTCTAAAATTTGTATGGAATCAGAAAAGACCCCCAAATAGCCAGAGTAATGTTAAAAAAGAAAAACAAAGCTGGAGGCATCACAATCCCGGACTTCAAGCTGTATTACAAAGCTGTAATTAATCATCAAGACAGTGCAGTACTGGCACAAAAAGAAACACATATATCAGTGCTTCTGAATAGACAACCTAGAAATGGACCCATGAATGTATGGCCAGCTAATCTTCAATAAAACAGGAAAAAACATCCAATGGAGAAAGACAGTCTCTTCAGCAAATGGTGCTGGGAAAACTAGAGAGAAACATGCAGGAGAATGAACCTGGACCACTTTCATACAGCATACACAAAAATAAATTCAAAATGGATGAAAGATGTAAATGTATACAGGAAACCATCAAAACCCTAGAGGAGAACACAGGAAGCAACCTGTTTGACCTTGGCCACAGCAACTTCTTACTAGACATGTCTCTGGAGGCAAAGGAAACAAAAACAAATGTGAACTATTGGGACTCATCAAGATAAAAACTTCTGCACAGTGAAGGAAACAATCACCAAAACTAAAAGGCAACTAACTGACAGAATAGGAGAAGATATTTGCAAAAGACACATCAGATAAAGGGCTAGTTTCCAAAATCTATAAAGAACTTATCACTCAACACCCCCAAAACAAATAATCCAGTGAAGAAATGGGCAAAAGACACAAATAGACACTTTTCCAAAGAAGACATCCAGATGGCTAACAGACACATGAAAAGATGTTCAACATCACTCACCATTTGTGAACTACAAATCAAAACCACAATGAGACATCACTTTACACCTGTCAGAATGGCTAAAATTAACAACTCAGGGAACAACAGATGTTGACGAAGATGTAGAGAAGGGAGAATACTTTTGCACTGTTGGTGGGAATGTAAACTAGTGCAGCCACTCTGGAAAACAGTATGGAGGTTCCTCAAAAAGTTAAAAATAGAACTACCCTATGACACAGCAATTGCACTACTAGATATTTATGCAAAGGATATAAAAATGCTGATTCGAAGGGACACATGCACCCCAACATTTACAGTGGTACTATCAACAATAGCCAAGTTATGGAAAAAGCCCAAATGTCCATCTATTGATGAATGGATAAAGAAAATATGGTATTTATATGTAATACAATGTCACTCAGCAACCAAAAATAATGAAATCTTGACATTTGCAACAATGTGAATGGAACTAGAATGTGTTATGCTAAGGGAAATAAGTCATTTGGAGAAAGACAAATATCATATAATTTCACTCATGTGGAATTTAAGAAGCAAAACAGATGAACATAGGGGAAAGGAAGGAAAAATAAGATAAAAACAGAGAGGGAGGCAAACATAAGAAACTCTTAAATTCAGAGACAAACTGAGGGTTTCTGGAGGGGAGATGGGTGGGGAGATTGGCTGAGTGGGTGATGGGCATTAAGGGGAGCACTTATTGGGATGAGCACTGAGTATCATATGTAATTCTACTCCTGAACTCAATACTACGCTATATGTTAACTGACTTGAATTTAAATTAAAAAATATTAAAAAAAAGAATGTGTCTTCTGAACTGAAATAAAAACTCTGTAATTGGTAGTCGTCTAAACTTAGACAAGGTCCCAAGCATCTCTGGGTCTCAGTTTCAGTATCTGTAAAATAGGGATGATAATTATCGATTTAATCTCATTTACTTGTCACAGGATTAAACAAATTCATATATAAATGGACTATTATAACAGCAGTTGGCACAAAGAAAATTTATGTAAGCATATGAAATCATTTAATTCATAAGGAGCTTAAAACAACTGGTATCTTCTCTTAACACTCCTAGAGTTATCCAAATTTATTTTAAAAGAACATATATGCTAACTCCAGTTAATCATTCAGTAAAAAAAAGTTTCAGTTGCTGCAGTATATGAGACAGCAACTATATTTATATATGAGTGTATAAATTGACCATTAAGATGGGAGGTCGGGGGTTTAAGCTACTCAGTCACTTTAGCCTTTGCATTCAGTGGTAAATAAAACAACTCTAATATAAATAAATCAAGTCAAAATGATGATTTCTATAAACACTGACCACCTGTGAGGAGAAGGGCAATGAGAAGGCCATGCACAGAGAGGTGGGTGGCCAAGACCTGACTTCTAGAATAGAGATCATATAATCAGCCTGAAATGACATTTTATACAGTGCAACCAAAAGCATTCAGCAAGTTAATAATAATCTGAATAAAATAACAATCTTCAGCAATGACTGTAACTTGGCACATAGCATTTAAATTAGTTTTAGCCATTTATCTTTATTATAAAAATTTTCTCTAGAAGGCTCTGTGATGTTTCCTGAGAGGCAGTGAGAATAAAATAAAAAGAACCTTATATACTGTCAACCTAGATTATAATCATTATTTCCCTTATGCACAAGATACACAAACAATATTTTCTCTCCGCAATCATACCTATTGATGGGTCTCTCCTCTGCAAAGGATGCTGTGTGTCCCTCCGCTTCTGCATCATTTTTGTTTAATTTGACTCAATAATGAACCACATCAATTTGAGCCATTTTTCCTACACTAAAGATTCCAGATCCCTTACTCAAATACTTTCTTTGTTTTGTAGAACATATATGTCATCTATAACACTAGTCTGAATTACTCTAGGGTAAGCAGTATGTAATTTTCCATTAAAATCCAGAAAAAAAAAAACCTTAATGGGACCAAGCGGACAAAGTTTAGCTTATAAATTAATATTTTATCCATCCCAATCTAACTATAATCAAAACATCTGTCCTCACTGTATATTCATCTTAGTTTCTGTCCTTGGATTTTGCATATCCATCAGTAAGTGATGAATTATGGTGGTGGTGGTGATGGCGGAATTTATAATAGCATTATAATTCCATCAAAAGAAAGAGGAACACAATTAAATTATAGTATAACAGAAGTTCATTTTACCACTCTGAATACCATCAAATCTAGTAAAAATCTTGAGTCTGTGGCTAGTCAGCACAAAGGAAAATAGAGATCTGGTACTAGATAAATAAATTAAAAAGTCAAATTCAAATAAGACTGCCAAAGTCTATTTTGATTTTGGCTTAAATTATCCTGTTGTCTGTCTATATTGATCAAATTAACAGGATTTATGCCAACTTTCCACTTAGAACTATGTGTACATAGCTTATGAGTCTGGAAACATAGTTTTGTTGTACCTAAAGTGATTTTTTAGTGAAAGTTGCCCTGGTCAGCAACAATGGGGACAAGACCAGGAAATCAAAAGGTCCTCACTGTGAATCCAGAGAGCTTACTCTCATCATTGCTGATTCAAATTCTAGAAGCTGGAACTATGATTAGATCAGGACTAGAAGAATCCCCAAGTTCCAGGAAACATGTCAAGAACAGTCAGAAGGCCCTTGGAAAACTCTTCTGGAGTTTTTATATTTTTGGCTACGAATGTTTTACCAGCATGATTCAGTAAGCCTCTTGGGGAAATAAATGAAGACCAATGAAATGAGAATAGCCACAGCTGTTTATTCAGAGCTTGCTATAGCAAGGAAGTCAGCCATCTTCCCTGTGTTCTGGTAGAGACTCAAAGTCAGGCAAAGGAGTTAGAAAGTTTTATAGGGGAAAAAAAGGGAAGGCTTCAGGTATGCCCTGATTAGAGTTGTTTGCATGGGGAAGCTGTGGGGAGCTAAGTAGAAGTGGGGTGTCCTATGTGATTGATGTTTGCATGTTTGTCTTTCTCTGGTTTGTCCTACATTGGCAGCAGAGACAAGAATTAGAGAAGCTGTCAGTTATTGATCAAGTCCTGGCCAATTGGGGATGATTGTTACAGAATTCATTGTTACAGAATTCATTTCTGAATTATTACTAGAGATTGGAATCTGACTTCACACAAGTCTGAAATAGGGGGCTGGATTCCTGGGCTGTTTATTGTAGATAAGGGGGATAACTTGGGTGGTTTGCTACAGGTTGTGGGTCAGAGTTCTACTTTCTAGCTATATGTTCTGGACATTGCCTGTTTGTATATCCAGTCTCCTACTCCAAACATATTTTTCCAAAAGGAATATAGCTATACATACTGCAATAAAATAAAATAAGGTAAGGGAACATGTAGTACTAGAAAATTCTATGTCCAAAGTTTTCCTTGCTTGCCATTTTAATGTTTCCATTAGAGAATAAGGAAGGTGCATAGGAAGAAACTGTTCTCTGGAATCTCAAGTGAGGTAAAGACATTTCAATAACATTTATATTAGTTTATCACTGCTAAGCTGTAGCAATAGAGACCCAAAAATACAATGGCTAAAACAAGAGTCTCTATCTCATAGCAATCCAGACATTAGTAGATGATCCAAGATCATCATCATCATCATCAACATCATCATCATCTATTTTCCTATTTATTTAAGATAGGACTTCTGCTTTCAATTTTTTTTTGAATGTTTATTTTTGAGACAGAGAGAGACAGAGCATGAACAGGGGAGGGGCAGAGAGAGAGGGAGACACAGAATCAGAAGCAGACTCCAGGCTCTGAGCCATCAGCCCAGAGCCTGATGCGGGGCTCGAACTCACAGACTGCGAGATCGTAACCTGAGCTGAAGTCAGACGCTTAACCGACTGAGCCACCCAGGTGCCCCGTACTTCTGCTTTCAAAGCCACTCATGACTCATGACTCAGTCAAGTTCATTCATTCTTCTTTAAAAAATTATTTATTTCAATCCAAGTTAGTAAACATACAGTACAATAATGTTTTCAGGAGTAGAATTTAGTGATTCAGCACTTACATATAACACTGAGTGCTCATCCCAACAAGTACCCTCCTGAATGCCCATCACCCTTTTAGCACATCCCCCCCACACTTCCCCTCTAGCAACCCTCAGTTTGTTCTCTGTATTTAAGAGACTCTTAGAGTTTGCTTCCCTCTCTGTTTTTATCTTATTTTTCTTTTCCTTTCCCTATGTTCATCTGTTTTGTTTCTTTTAAAAAAAATTTTTTTTAATTTTTATTTTTGAGACAGAGAGAGACAGAGCATGAATGGGGGAGGGTCAGAAAGAGAGGGAGACACAGAATCCAAAGAAGGCTCCAGGCTCCGAGCTGTCAGCAAAGAGCCTGACACGGGGCTCGAACTCACAGACCGTGAGATCATGACCTGAGCCGAAGTCGGAAGCTCAACTGACTGAGCCACCCAGGTGCCCCAATCTGTTTTGTTTCTTAAATTCTACATATGAGTGAAATCATATGATATTTGTCTTTCTCGGACTGACTTATTTTGCTTAGCATAGTACATTCTAGTTCCATTCACATTGTTGTAAATGGCAAGATTTCATTCTTTTTGGTTGCTGAGTAATATTCCATTGCATATAAATACCACTTTTTTTTTTTTTTATCCATTCATCAATCGGACATTTTGGCTCTTTCCATACTTTGTCTATTGTCGATAGTGCTGCTATAAACATCAGAGTGCATGTGCCCTCTTGAATCAGCATTTTTGTGTCCTTTGGGATAAATACCTAGTAGTGCAATTGTTGTGTCATAGGGTAGTTCTATTTTTAACTTTTTGAGGAACCTCCACACTGTTTTCCTGGTGCCTGCACCAGTTTGCATTCCCACCAACAGTGCATAAACGTTCTCTTTTCTCTGCATCCTGAGTAACAGGTGCTCAGATGAAAAAAGCCAACTGTTCAGAAAGGAAAGGCAAATATTGCACCTACTCCACCAATAGATGGAGGAGGATTGGTCCTGCCCACATTTTTTATTGCCTGAGGTTTTCACAGCTGTCTTTTGGACCCTTTATGAATGATGGGATTTAGATTTAGAGATCCAACAAACCATGGCCTTATTCCATTCATTATATTTATTTATAAATTATGACATGGAAAGACTTTGTTGAACCAAACTCTTATTCTTTCTTTTACTGTTTTGTTTATCAAATCTCTTCCTTAAAATAACCACATTACCACGTGTAAAAGAAATAAATATCTTATTTGTTCCTGAGGTAGAGTACATGTCTTTCTGAAGACATTCAAATGATCAATTTCCCACCAGAATTAAAAAAAACAAAAACAAAAACCAAAAGCTGAAAACATTCTGCACATTCAGGGAGAGTCAAGCTTGATATGTAGCCCTTGTGTTGTTTAAGATTTTCAGTTCTGCCATGACAGCTGGTCTTTGAAAATGTCCTCTTCTTCTGTTGGTAGGAGATGGTGATTTGTGCTTCTTACAGGAGGCAAATGGTCCTTGGAAGATTTGTTTCCCATCTGGCCCAACTCCAAGCCAGTGGAAGGGGCCATTGCACTTGAATATTCCTTAGTTCTGGTCCCACCCTTGCTAACCTTAATTTGTTGCTGTGCAGTTAATGGCTTCCTGTCATTTGCTGAAGGTCTGAGAGCAGTTCCCCAGTTAATCACATGCTTGATACCTTGTAATGGTTTTATGTTTCAGCCAGATGCCAGGCAGGATATTTTAACTCCCCCCAGAAGCCAGGTGTTAAATGGCCTTATTTAAGATTATTATAGATGAATGGAGGCAAATATTGCACAGGTTTTGTGTGTTCTAAAAAAAGGTGACAATGGTGCTAATTAAGAATTCTTTTGGAAGGGCTTCTCGGAAACTGTTATAGGGAGATAGATGATATGCATTAAAGTTATTATCAAAGCTATGGGTGTTTTATTTTAGGCTGATAGTAGGACATAATAGGAGTGCAACCTTTGGATAGTGGATTTTCAAGTTCTTAGCAACTCAGTGTTTACAAGCTGCTACCATTAGAGAAGGCTATTCACTGTCCTTGCTGCTGTAGGAAGGGTAAAAATCGTAGTTACTCCAGGGGAAAGTAATAATGGCACTCACAGTTTGTCAACATTAGAAAAGAAACCCTTTTCCTATCATCCGGGGAGAGAAACTGCTCAATACATGTCTAACACTGCAGTGTAAAGTCTAATGCTAGTCCTTTGCGTGTCTAAACTGTTTAACCTGTGATATATACATTTTAATCTTAAAAGATTTTGAAAAAAATTTATTGCTTTGCATCTACCCTCAAGAAAGTGAGCAAATAGGGGTGTCTGGGTGGCTCAGTTGGTTAAACATCCAACTCTTGATTTCGGCTCAGATTCGTAAATTCGAGCCTTGCGTTGGGCTCCATAATGACAGTATGGAGCCTGCTTGGGATTATCTCTCTCTCTCTCTCTCTCTCCATAATAAATAAATAAACTTGAAAGAAAAAAGAAAATGAGCAAATATATTTAGATATGGCTGTGACTCAAAGGCATGGGATCGCAAGTTTGCGGTAACTTAACTTAAGGGCGTGGAGGTTCCAGACGGTGGGGTGGTTAATTGTGCTGGATAAAAACAACTTTCTAGGGGGGCCTGGGTGGCTCAGTTGGTTGAGCCTCCGACTTGATTTCCGCTCAGGTCATGATTCCACGGTCGTGGGATGGAGCCCCACGTCAGGCTCAACGCTGAGTGCGGAGCCTGCTAATGATTTTCTCTCCCTCTGCCCCCTCCCGTATTCGTGCTCTCATTCTCTCTTTCTCTAAACCCCCACCCAAACAACAACAACAACAACAACAACAGCAACAACAACAAAACAACCAAAAACAACTTTCTAGTAAAACAACTTTATGTTCTAGTAAAACAACTTTCTACTAAAAAACTTTTGCTAAATCTTCTCCATTATGTAGTATGCCACATCACTATCAAAACAGCAGTTAATACAGGCTTATGGAAGAAGGAAAAATTTCACTGAATTCTTCAAAGATTCAGATGATGATTGAAAATAAGATAGAGGAAGTAAGAAATAAAGAGTTGAGATTAAACAATGAGGAATTTTAAGTCATACTGGAGTGTAAAACTGTCATCTCTATCCCTGCTTTCAACTCACACAGGAAAGTTGAATTTTTGTAGACTGCATAAAGAAAAACCAGCTTTTTGACTCTCCCCAATGAATGACTGTATTTAGTCCAATTTTAAGATTGCTATTATTAGCATGTTAAGAGACTTTTTTTTTTAACTGAAGTATAGCTGACATACAATATTATGTTAGTTTCAGTTGTACAACATAGTGATTCTCCATTTACATACATTACAAAATGATCACTGCCATAATTGTAGTTACATATGTCACCATACAAAGTTATTACAATATCATTGACTATATTCCTTATGCTGTACTTTACATACCTGTGACTTATTTTATAATTGGAAGTTTATAAATCTTAATCCCCTTCACCTATTTTACCCATTCCCCTACCCACCTCCCCTCAGGCAACAGTATGTTAAGAGACTTAACTAGAAGTCTTAAAGAATGCAGTAAGACTCTTACAGATGGGGAAGTTTTAATCATATTTCCTCCACCCTCTCCAAAGGGTAGAATAACTAAATGGACTTTGAGACAATGAATTTAGGAAGAAACTATTTGTCACACTAAAAATTCAGGTGTGAAAAACTTTTGTATTCATCATTAAGAAAAACTGGCAAACCAAGTATTTCAATGCATCTTTATTTGTAACAATTCTGTCCACAATTCTTACATGAGGTCTTTACCTCAATAAGCTGTTGAAATTCCTTAGGCCCCAGTTTCCTTATATATAAATGAGGGTGTTGACTAACAACCTTTAATGTATCTTTAAGCTCTAACGTTTATGGGCCCTCCATAGATCATATGTTTTTCCATTTCTATCTCTTAAGGCATTTTGTCAATGTTTTAGGGAAAATTAAATAAATAAATAAACTTATTTTATAAATAAAATATAACAAATAAATAATTTTAATGGCAAATTTAGAAAACTTAAAGATGGGGGATATAAATTCACTTTATGGGAAGATGTGTAACTGACATCCTTTTAATGGATAAATCAGTCTAGCTACTTATAAGATCTTTTGTGTTTCTTCTGATGCATGGCATACAATCATAGATTCTTCTAAGCAGGCAAAACTTGGATTCAGGTGAAGGGCGTTTCTTTCCCCAGGAACACCAAAGAGAAGGCAAGGCTAGAGGCAAAACAGAAATAATCTGAGAAATTTTTGTGAGAGTATTATATTTTGAATATTTGGTTGTTGGCTAAAAATTGAATCCAAAACAAATTACATTTTGGAAAATAATCATGGAAGACAGATTCTACAATTACATGAGGTTCAAATCTAGGAATGCTTTGACAATTCGAGAATAGCTCTAGAAACATATAGATTAGAGGGAACAAATGCATATGATGATGATTCTGGCTCAGTTCTTGGGGAGATAAACTGGATGTGCTGCATTAGCAATTATTTCTGCTTATAATTTTTAGAAAGAAGACAAATGACCCTATTAGAAAAAATACACTTGGCTTCTCTAGGAAGCCATACCTTACGAATGTCTTTAGATCAGAAGTTCTTAAACTATGAATCATGGATTCTCTGATATATCAATAACTTAGGGGAAATCCACATGATTCCCCGAAATTATACACAAATGCATACATGCATTTTTTATGGAGAAATGATCAATAGTTTCAATAGATTCTTAAAGAAATTTATGATCCTCCAAAGTTCAAGAAACTGCTCCCAAATGGTTATTTAGAAAGTTGTTCATATCTTTAGATTGTAAAGGATGCTTTTCCCCCCTTTTTTCATTTCCTTTTTTAATTTACATTCAAGTTAGTTAGCATATAGTGCAATAATGATTTCAGGGGTAGATTCCAGTGATTCATCCCCTATGTATAACACCCAGTGTTCATCCCAACAAGTATCTTCCTTAATGCCCCATACCCATTTAGCTCATCCCGCCCTGCCCATAACCTCTCCAGTAACCCTCACTTTGTTCTCTGTATTTGAGTCTCTTATGGTTTGTCCCCATCCCTGTTTTTATATTGTTTTTGCTTCCCTTCCCTTATGTTTATCTGTTTTGTATCTTACATTCCACATATGAGTGAAGTCATAATTGTCTTTCTCTGACAGACTAATTTCACTTAGCATAATACCCTCTAGTTCCATCCATGTTATTGCAAATGGCAAGATTTCATTCTTTTTGATTGATTGCTGAATAATACTCCAGTGTGTGTGTGTGTGTGTGTGTGTGTGTGTGTGTGTGTGTGTGTGTGTATCTTCTTTATCCATTCATCTGTCAATGGACATTTGGGTTCTTTCCATACTTTGGCTATTGTCCATAGTGCTGCTATAACCATTGGGGTGCATGTGTCCCTTCAAAACAGCACACCTGCATCCCTTGGATAAATACCTAATAGTGCAATTGCTGGGTCATAGGGTAGTTCTATTTTTAATTTTTTGAAGAACCTCCATACTGTTTCCCAGAGTGGCTGCACCAGTTTGCGTTCCCACTAGCAGTGCAAAAGAGATCCTCTTTCTCTGCATCCTCGCCAACATCTGTTGTTGCCTGAATTGTTAATTTTAGCCATTCTGACTGGTGTAAGGTGGTATCTTATTGTGGTTTTGATTTGTATTTGTAAGGGATGATTTTTGATTTAAAAACATTTTTTTTAATATTTATTTATTTTGAGAGAGAGAGAGAGAGACAGACAGAGTGTGAGCAGAGAAAGGGGCAGAGAGCACAGAAGGGGCAGAAGCAGGCTCTAGGCTCTGAGCTGTCAGCACAGAGCCCGATGCAGGGCTTGAACCCAGGAGCTGTGAGACATGACCTGATCCAAAGTCAGAGGCCTAACTGACTGAGCCACCCAGGCATGAGGATGCTTTTTTATTTTAATGCCCCACAAATAGCGAGTGGAAGAAACGTCAGGACATTTTAAACCACAAAAGGAAATTTTTTCTGCCCTAGGGATATTAGAAGACAGCAACAGGCAGACCAGATTGGCAAGCAATACTCAAAGACACCATTCAAGAAAGAATGGTGCAGAAGGGCAAACAGAACAATAAAATCTTTTCCTGGATTTTATTAGAACTGGAATTTAGGATTGACTTCTGAGGGCTTTCAGCTCATCCTTTCAGCTGTGTCTGTTTCCTTGTCTATGAAATATGGACACTAATGTATTATTATCTGGCTTTACTAGAATGAGAAAATTCCATGTAAGCAGATTTTTCAGATAACTGGAGCACACTTCTTTAAGCCCCGAGTGATATTTATTTTAGCCACTTGTGATAAAATTCTTTCTAAATATTTTATCTTCTAAAGGAAACTAGACTAAACTAAATAATAACAATAACAATAACAAAATAACAAAATACAAATAACAAAAACAATAACAATAGCTAATACTTATTGGATTTTTACTGCGTCCCAAGTACCTTTCTAAGCATTTTATGTATATCATACCATGTAATCCTAAAAATAATGTTGTAAGATAGATCCTATTATTTTCTTCATTTCAGATATAAAAAATTTGAGGCACAGCCATAAAATAACCTTGTGTTATTAATAATAAGGTTGTACAATCAGGGAAGATTAGAGGTGGGATTAAAACCCAGAGCCTACTTCCGAGCTGTGCTCCAAACTACAGTGTCAAAATTAATGTCAACCAATCCCTCTGTGATCCATTGAGGCTTTCATGATCTCAGTACATTTGAGAAGTATAGTATTAATTATGGAAAAATTAAATAGCTCAAGTTAATGCATGAGTTGTTATTCTTTTTCTTTTTATAGTACTTCTGTATCCTTTTCTGTGTCTGATTCCATCTGTAATATCTTATTACTGTCACTCTGCCTGATGATAGCTGTGTCATCCTTACTTAGGTCACAGGTCTTCAAATAGAGAGGAAGAATACTAAACAATCTACATTTGAAGAATGACACACAAGTAACCTCATTTACCTGGATTGAACTTAGATGATAAGATCTCAGATCTTGAAACTGATGCTAAAATAGGATGAAACTTTAGAAGAATTTTGGAGAGGATAAGCATACTTTGCATGTGGAATGGTTTATTATGCAATAGTAGAAAAATGGAAACATGGGGCTCCTGGGTGGCTCAGTTGGTTAAGGGTTCACCTCTTGATTTCAGCTCAGGTCATGATCTCACAGTTTGTGGGTTCAAGCCCCACATTGGGCTTTGTGCTGACAATGCAAAGCTTGCTTGGGATTCTCTGTCTCCCTCTCTCTCTGCCTCTCTCCTGCTTGCTCTTTATTTCTTTCTCTCTCTCAAAATAAATAAATAAACATTAAAAAAAAGAAAAGAAAAATGGAACCTGTACAATCATCTTGGGGGAAGCTAATCTATAGAAATACAAGCAGCAATATAAAAGAAGGAATGCAAAAGTATAGCTGATAATCAAATTATGCATGGAATAGAGTACCAGCATATTGATTGGATATCACTTCTGATTAGTAAGTGTCTTTGCCATGCTGGTTGTTATATATTTTTAATATAACTCCTATGTGTAACTATGTTTATGGCAGTACAGTTTGCATTGATGACCTTTTTCTCTTCACTCGCTGATACACTGCCTCCCCCCACCCCCCCCCCCCACCGGAAACTATAAAAGAAAGTCAGTATATATCAATAGGGAGATGGTTGAAAACATTTGTTTCACTCCTACTATGAAATTGAGGTCACTATTTAAAAGAATGAATTACAGCTATATCTTCTGTCCTTGAGGGATATCCAGGATCTATATTTAAGTAACAAAAGAAAATTCTATGTAAAAATATCTACCACATTTATCTTGAGAAAGAAGAACAAAGGCAGATGTGTGACAATCTCAGATTTCAAGATATACTACAAAATTATAGTAATCAAAATAGTATGGTCACAAAATAGGCACATAGGTCAATGGAAGAAGATACAGAACCCAGAAATAAATCCATACTTATATGATCAATTGATCTAGATATGCAATAGGGAAATATACAATAGGGCAAGAATATACAATGGGGAAAAGTCAGTCTCATCAACAAATGGTGCTGGGAAAACTGGATTGCTAAATGTAAGAAGTGAAACTGGACTACTCGCTAACACCAGACATAAAAATAACCACATTCAGGTCCTTTAGATTAAGGACCTAAATGTAAGACTTGAAACCATAAAAATTTTAGAAGAAAACATAAGTAGTGATCTCTTGGACATCGGCTTTAGCAACATATTTATGGCTATATCTTCCTAGGCAAAGGAAACAGGAGCAAAAATACACTATTGGAACAACAACAAAGTAAAAAGCTTTTGCACAGCTTTTTAAAAAACCATTAAAAAACCCCAACACCCACTTTACTTAGACATAAAAAAGAGTGAAATCTTGCCATTTGCAACAACATGGTTGGACCTAGAGGATATAATGTTAAGTGAAATAAGTCAGACAGACAAAGACAAGTATCATATAATTTAACTTATATGTGGACTCTAAAAAGCAAAACAAATGAACAAACAAACAAAAAACCAGAAACAGACTCACCAGACAAACTGGTGGTTGCCATAGAGGAGAAAGGTGGGGGATGGGTGAAATAGGTAAAGAGGATTAAGAGGTACAAGTTTCTTTTCTTTTTTTTTTTAATAGTTTTTTTTTTTTTTAACGTTTATTTATTTTTGAGACAGAGAGAGACAGAGCACGAATGCGGGAGGGTCAGAGAGAGGGAGACCCAGAATCTGAAACAGGCTCCAGGCTCCGAGCTGTCAGCACAGAGCCCAACGCGGGGCTCGAACTCACGGACTGCGAGATCGTGACCTGAGCCGAAGTTGGCCGCTTAACCGACTGAGCCACCCAGGCGCCCCAAGAGGTACAAGTTTCTAGTTATAAAATAAGTAAGTCACAGAGATGAAAAGGACAATATAGGGAATATAGTCAATAATATTGTAATAACAATATAATCACAGATAGTGACTACATTTATTGTGGTATAGGATTGAGTAGTGTATAAGATTATTGAATTGCTGTGTTATACACTTGAAGCATAAATAATGGTGTATGTCAACTATATAATAAAAAAATATGAACCGTATTTCATAAAAAGTAAAAAAAAAAAAAAAGGTTTGTATTCTGCTGTTTGAGCATGGGGAAAGTTTGGAGGATATATGCTACACTATCAAACATGGCTTATCCCAGGAGATGGCATTAGAAGGAGAATCAAAGAAAGATTATTATCTTTGTACGTGGTTGAATCATTTCCCTTGTTTCAGGAAGCATGTTTAACTTTTGTAATAAAAATCTAATCAAGTTCCTCGTGAAGCTACAAAGTACTAAGTTTAAGTTGGTTATGGCTGGAATTAGGGCGAATAAAGAAGAGATTATTTTCTCTTTAAATCTGTTTGTATTTTTTTCAAGTTTTACAGTAAGCACTGATGTTTTTGTTAAATATATTCTTATTTTTTTAAGTTCTTTTTTAATGCTTATTTATTTTTGAGAGAGAGACAGAACATGAGTGAGGGAGGGGCAGAGAGAGAGAGAGAGAGAGAGAGGCACAGAATCCGAAGCAGGCTCCAGGTTCTGAGCTGGCAGCACAGAGCCCGAAGTGGGGCTCAAACTCATGAACCATGAGATCATGACCTGAGCTGAAGTCAGATGCTTAACCGATTGAGCCACCCAGGTACCCCTGTTCTTATAAAACAATTTTAAGATAAGAGTTTAATATGGTACTTTTCTTGCTAAAAATAACTTGTGTTAAACCCTAGAGTGATATATTATGATTGCTTATTTTGCTAACTGTGAAATGAAAACTTGCTTTCTGATTGAAGGAAGTCACAGTAATGGAGAGGAAAAGAAAAATGAGAAAAATACCCAAATGACTAAGGAAAATGGTAAACAGTATCCAGGAAGAAGTCTCTAGCAGTATGCATAAATGTCAACATAGTTTTAGGAGATTTTTTTTCTTCCTGAAAGGCCCTAAGTCTTGAAACTAAGAGATTTTCTTGTCTAGAGCAGATGTACAACTGGACACAGAAGTTCAGTACCAATTAGTTAGTATAGAGTTGTGGGTGAAACAGGCTTCAATGAAGGTGGTAAAAATTAGTCACGCTGCTTAGTATACTGATACACTCTAATAATATGCAGTATACTGATAAAAAGCCAAGTCAAAAATATATACACTGGTGAGTAGAGGGTTAGTGTATAGAAGAAACACTCTAAGCTCAGGGTAATTGCTGTAATGACACAATCCTAAAATCTCAGTGACTTAACACAGTAAAGGTTTTTTTAACGTTTATTTATTTTTGAGACAGAGAGAGACAGCATGTGAACAGGGGAGGGGCAGAGAGAGAGGGAGACAGAGAATCCGAAACAGGCTCCAGGCTCTGAGCTGTCAGCACAGAGCCCGATGCGGGGCTCGAACTCACAGACCGTGAGATCATGACCTGAGCCGAAGTCAGACACTTAACCGACCGAGCCACCCAGGCGCCCCAACACAGTAAAGGTTTATTTTGTGCTCATGTCCCAGTCCAGTGTTGGTTGGTAGAGGGACTCTACTGCAAGCAAGCAGCTATTCTGGAACACAGGTTCCTTTCATCTTGGGTACTGGCACTTCCAATATCTTAATCACTATAGAATGGGAAGATTGAGAATGGAGCTTTGGTTATGGAAGATTTTTTACAAGCCAGTAGAATATATCACCTTCCATTTTCCCAGAACTTGGTTTTGTGATACCAACCAATCAGCAAAGAGGCAAGGAAATGGAATTTAGCTGTGTGCCCAGGAAGCAAAGGAGAGAAAGAATGTTGATGAACTCCTGCAGGCTCTCTTAAGGGAGGGCCTCTTGGGGGAAGACTCCTTGACTGCCACTATTGAGGGGGGTGGGGAGATGAAGAAGCAGGAAGGAATAATAATGTAAAAGAGAACAACAGATGGAAAGCAGAAAGGGAAAGTGGTTGTTCATGTACTTTTTTGTGCAGAAATATTTTTATATGAACTCGTGATTTTTTTATATGATGTGCTAGGTGGGCACATTTTGGAAAACGTGCTGGAAGTGTATTCTCCTTGGTATTAAACAGAAAACACTATTATTTTCTGTCTGCAAAATTATATGTGAATTGAGACTTAGCTGCATCTGACTTTGATCAGTTTGTCATGCAAATGGGATCAGACCACTTTACTTGGAATGACTCATTAGTCTTTCCTGCTTTGTTGATGTTCTCCACATGTAACAGCAGTGTTGTGTAATCTATTGTACGGGTATTATCAGACAGATGTAGAAGAAGACATTTAACAAGTATTCTGGATATGCAGGTAACTATATTCTGCTATTTGGGTGTCAAAAGGGCTTTCTAATTATTTTAGGTGGCATTGTGATTCATTATAGCTCTGTAGAAGGACAGGGAGAAGAATCCGTGCTAGGAGACTGTCTAAATTGCCTTTACACTCCAGTATGGACCAGTGATAGGAGAAGGCTACAACTTCAAATGAAATGTCCTGTCTCCCCTCAAGATACAGCAGATTTTACCCTTAGCTTTATCTCCCACAAGTCTTTCCCCCAAGTCCCAACTCTGAACTCATTAGTACTTACTAACTATTACATTCCTTGCTTATTCTGAACCTTCTGTCCTGGATTGTGGGGTGTCTCTCCAGACACAAGGTAACTCTCTAGAGAATCTGTAAACTCCTTGCAGGCAGGGAAAATTATTAGTATTTTAATTTTAGAATTACAAAGATTGTTGGAAATTGATGTGGATCATTCAAATTTGAAGTTGTTTGGGGAAATTTTATAATTTGAGAAGTTTTTGTGTCTTACATGTTTCCTCATAACCAAAAGAAGCATTCAGAGTAGGTTTTGAAAGTTGAAAACATTATTTAAAAACAACAACAACAGCAACACATTACCTAGTATGAATATTTTAAGTCTTACAATTTTACTTATGAAAGTATCTTTGTATCTCTAGCACTTTCCAAACTTCAACTAAGGGCTAGGGGCATTATGTACATAGCCTTGTATACTTAAGCCTTTACTTTACTTAAAGTAAAGTACTTTACTACTTTACTTATTCTTTACTTAAGCCTATGTTGCTCAAATTGGGGCACGAGAATTCCCTGAGAGAACTTGAATTTGTAACAAGGGAACTTAAAAACCTCAGAATAAATATGGGATAAGTAATTGTAAAAAAAAAAAAAATAAAAAAAACCCCAAAAAACAAAGAACAACCAACCAACCGACTCAACAGAAATAAATCTCTGATTCACATAAAAACTTGTACAGAACTGTTTATAACAGATTCAGACATAGTCACCAAAAATTGCAAACAACCCAACCAGTCAATGAATAAGTGAACTGTGGTATGTCCACAGAACAGTATACTACTCCACTATAAAAGGAATAGACTATTGATTCATTCAATGAATGCCTATGCTAAATGAAATAAGGCAGCTTCAAAAGACTTCATGGAGTTTATGTTCAAAGATATGACATTCTGGAAAAGGCAAATTGCAAGAACAGAGAAGAGATCAGTGTTTCCAGAAGTTGGAGTGGGTAAAGATAAGACAGTTTTGGGGGTGGTGGACCTGTTCTGTATCTTAATTTTGGCATTGTTACATGCCTACATACATTTGTTTATACTCATAGAACATATATCAAGAAAGTGCATTTTCGCTGTATATTAAATTTAAAAAAACATTTTAATCCCAAGAAGCTGACACCGGCAGAATGTTATAAAATTTATACTTTCACTATAGTAATTTGTTATATTTTTCAGAAGTGATTTAGCTCTATATTTCCAAAGCCATAATCTTGCTCATTGCTTTTCATCCAATAATCCCATTCTAAAAGCTTTACCCTAAGAAAATAGTTTAAAAATATGGGAAACCCATATGCTAGTTGATGTTTATCATCTTTTTAATAAATGAAAATGCTTTCCTATTGCTTTTATTTTTATTGCTATGTTTGCTTAGAAAAATGATATATTTTTCACATACTTATTGACCAATTTGTGGGAAAGAATAAGATTAATATCCTCCAGTGGTTGAAGAGTAGCAGATGTTCTGTTCTTCTCTGTTCAATAAATGCACAAAGCCATCCATTTCTGTGAAATAATTAGAAATAGTTAAAATTTCTACTGTTGTTGCTGTAAATAAATAAACAGATTATGATAAAAAAAATTATGGTTGCAAGCCAGACTCCTTAGGGGGATTTTGGTTGAAGAGTCTTTCAGTATGTAACATACTTTGAAGTTTGTCCTAAAAGTTTTGTTCCTTTAATCCAACCTGGACTATTGAAGTCTAGAATATGAGAAATTAAAACAGAATAATAGCAGAATATGACAAAATAAAACTCCAAGTTTTGTATTCTTTTTTGTTGAGAGCTTAATATTTTGAACTCTGCCTTCTGTCTACTATGTACAGACAATGTTCTATACACAGTGATTTAGCTGTGAGCAAAGCAGACAACAGTTCCTGCCCTCATAGAACTCAAATTTTAGTTTATTCAGAAATTGGAGCAGAAAGTTTAGTTCCTCCTCAGGTGTTTTCACCTTTTTGCTAAATACATAGGTCTTATATAAGGTTAATGATTTGGACAAAACATTGAAATGTGAATCCTGCTATGTTTTTTAAGAATACATTTTTCTACATTTACCCCTACCATTTCCTATCTTTTTTTCAATCACTCTTTCATCTTCCAGAGAATACTTTTTCTGTTTTTAAACCATTGCTTTTCCCCTGACATTCTCAGTCAGTGAGCTTGCTTCACATTTCATTGAGAAAAATAGAAGTAATACAAAGAAAATTCCCTTATCCTACCACTGAATTCACTAACCTGCATGCTTCTGACCTCATATCCACTGCCTCCCTTCCAATTGTTCTGGAGCTGTCAGTGTGCCTATCCTAGGTCAATCCATCTCCTCGAACACTGGATCTAATCCTATCTGCCTATTCATGGAGTTTGCTTCTATAATTATCCACAGTCATTCTGAAATTATCAGTTTTTACCATCAGCATAAAAACATGATACAACATCTCTAATCTTAAAAAAAACCATCCCAAGATGCCATGTCTCTTTCTAGCCATGATCCCATGTTTTCCTTTTATAGAAAACTTCCTGAAGAAGTTTTTTATAGATGCTATCTTGCTTTCCTTGCCTCTCAATCTCTAGTGGAATCATTGCAATGAAGTTTCCATCCTCATCATCCTTCTCTAATGACTCTTGCAAAGATTAGCAAAGACCTCCATACTGCTGAAGTCAATGTCAATATTTAGCCCTCATTTCTAAGAGCATATGATAGAGATTTTACTTTTACCTCTTGAAACCCTTTCTTTACTTGGCTTTGGAGATATTCCACATGAATTACCTCATGGACCACTAGCACTCATCCTTCTTTCCTATATTGTCTTCCTTTTCCATTCTTTCAAATGTTGGAGAACTCAGGACTCCATCCTCAGTTATCTTCTTTTCTCTACCTATACTCACACCATAGATCATATCCCAAGGCTTGAATAAATACATGCTGATTATGCACAAATTATGTTTTCACCCCTGAATTGCCTCTGAATCATAGGCTACTCCTAATATCTGACTGGATGTCTCTGTAGTGTCTCAAATTTAAAGTGTCTAAAAAGTTAACTCCCGATTTCTCTCTTCCAATACTATTCCTCCTATACTGTCCCCATCATAGCAAATAGCACTTCATTTACTGAGTTGCTCAAAAATCTTGGAATCATTTTCACTCCTCTCTTTTTCTGATGCCCCAGACTTAATTAGGAATGATGTCCTAAAGCTGGCCATGTCTTACTTCTTAGTGTTCAAACTACCACCATCTCTTGGTTGACTGCCTGCCTCCCAATTGGTCTCCCTGGTTCTGTAGCCAGATTGTGTCACTGTCCTCTGAGTATCCAATGGTTCCCCATAACATTTAGACTAAAATCCAAAGACATTACCATGGGCTACAAAACTGCATGATCTGTCTCCTGACTACTTCTCCAATCTCATTTCCTCCTGCTTCTCTCAATTATTTCTCTATATCCTGCTTCTTAAGTATCTCAAGATTATATACACTCCAGGGATTCTATACTTATTTTATCTCCCTGGTACAAGCCATTTGCTTGTAGGACTGCCATGCTACTTTCCTGAAATACAAACTATGTCTCCTACTTTTATGATAAGCAGTTGCCCTGTTTGCATGTCTTACCTCCTCATATTCTTCATATTACTCATCTTTCTCTGATGCATTATTTACCAATAATAAAAACCCTCCAATTAGAATATAAGCTCCAGGAGAGCAGGTGCTTATTCTGTTTGGCTCATTATTATATTCTAAGGGCCTGGCACATAGTAAGGCCCTGAGAAATATGTGTCAGACTAATGGGGTTGCCAAAATTAGCAAATAAAAATACAAGCTGTCTAGTTAAATTTAAATTTCAAATAAAAAGCAAATTCTTTTAGTATAAGTATTTCCTAAATATTGTCTATATTTTGTCTGGCAAGCCTGTGAATTATTAACCTTGAATAAGCTCAAACTATCTAATATTTGTTAAATACTAGTAACCATCACATCTATAAAAATCAATCTTTTTTATACAGTAGGCGCTCAAATGCTTGACAACTAACTGAATTTGTAAATGAACATCTCCTCTGTCCTTAGGTCTGTATTTTGAGATGCTAGCAAACAGGTCCATTTAGGGGTAGATTTTTGAAATGTGCTATTTGGATAACATGAAGACTATTAGAAGAATCATCTATAGCTCTGTATAACTAAAATTCAAGAACTTAATACTGAAGGGTTTTAATCTAGGCAGAATATATTTAATTAATTATAAATATCAGGACTGAATTATTTATAGAAAGGAAAATCAGCTAGCAAAGCAAATATTATTTAAATGGCGTGATGCAGAAGAGAAAGAGTAGATTGGGAGTCTGGAGATGCAGTTTGTGGCCTCTGATTATCAACTCAGACACATGAGTGGTTGTGTCGCAAGACCATGCTGGGCTCCGTTCCTTTATCCATAAATTAATGGTGTTTGACTCCTTAATTTCTAAAATTCTTTAAAACTAAAATCTCCTTTACTATATATTGAAAATATACATATCTTAGATGATAAAGCATCTGTTAAAATGATGTTGTGTATTTTGCTATGGTTAGAGAACTATGTGGGCAGGTTTTTGGCAAGTATAAACTTAAATATTAGTTTTGATATTTGTGCTTTAAACTTCATTTTTCCTGCAAAATGAGATATTTGCTTATTCATTCAACCATAATTATTGGGATAATTTCCAGGTATAAATATGTTTGCTTTTGGAGATCCTAAATGACTATAGTAAGATTGTCTCTGCCCTTCAAGGAACTCATGGTCTGGTCGTGGGAGAAAGACATGTCAAATGCAAGGCCAGGATAAATTGTCATGGTAGAAGTAAATACCAGGTAGCACAAAGGCAGAAAGGAGGAAGAGATAAATGTCTCTCTTTTGGTAGAGATTGAAGTGAGGATAAGGATAGTTAAAAAATATCTAACCGAATATATATCTTGAAAGGTAAGATAGACATGACATTGTAGAAAGAGTGGATGTGGTCATTGTCTATGTGTGAATTTATACAACTGTTTTTTTCACAGTCAATGTCCATGTGTGAATTTGTATAATTGGTTGATGTCTATGTGTGAATTTGTAAAACTGTTTTCTTCATGATTGATGTCCATGTGTGAATTTGTGTAATTTGCTTTTTCTTCCAGGGCCACTTTTGTAATCCACACAATGGAGCTAATACTTGCCTCCAAGCATTTTGGGCAATGTTGGATGCAGGATAATTTCCTGAATGACAACTACACTTTTAAGAAATAGACTAATGGATTTTGCATTGATAATGATAAGTAATTTTTAAAGGCTTTAGCACAAAAAGCTTTTGGTGGATCAGTGCCAGTACATGTTAGAGATTACAACTATCTTCAGGAAACTGAGAAAAATTAGAATAAAGTCACATAGTTGTGTTAATGTCAGATGAATTATTATTATTTTGGGGGAAGCATTGTTTTTTATTCTGAGATTAAGCCTTGTGTAGTTATTTGGCTGGAAAGTACGCTTCATTTTATGAAAGGCTGATTAAGGAGATGGTTGATTGACTGATTTGAAAAATAATGTCCATACCTTATAAAATATGAAGTTAGCAGTAATATGCTTGTCATATAAATATTTTAAAAATTTAACATTCTTAAAAATTTTTACTAAAATGTAAAATTATGGCAGCCATTGAATAAGAATATTTTCTTTATGATAAGTGAGGTTTAACATAATGCTACCTTCTTTAAGTAAACGTGAATTCTCATTTTAAAGATATATTTAAGATGTATTTACTATTCTCTGACATTAATAAAGCCATTTATTTGCAAGGGATATAATTAATGATTTAAAATAAAAATTCAAAATAGTTCTAAAAATTTTTAATTATTGATAGTACATCATTCATTCATTTACTCTCTCACTCAACAACTATTGGGCACATATTCTATGGCTGGCACGATTGTAGGGATTTAAATCAGTTCTAAACAGGAAAGACTAGATCTCTGCACTTATGCAACTCATATCCCAGTGAAAGAGATAGGCAATAAGTGAAAAAATCATATTTAATATCTTGTTATCATTGCATCAAGTTATTTGCACGAGGGCCCTTGGCCCTTAGCTCTCATAATTCTAATATTCTTTCTACGAATTTTTCACAGGGTGTTGAAAATTGCTCAGCTTACTAATGAAACTATGAGAGGCTAGTTCCATAAGAGTAAGACTGCTTCAGCTTCAGTCTCTTTGGGACACTTATGTCTCACTTTAGTAAAGTCACAAGCTCACTTTTCTCCATCTGTAAAGTGGACATGAGAGAACATTGAAAAATAACGATTGAATGAGATAATGTGGGTGTAGTACAACTTGGTTAGTGCTCCACAAATCTTAGCTGCTATTACCATTTTCTTTAAATATTAGTCTATTTACACTCAAGAACAAAGAGAGTAGGGTGTCTTAGCGGGCACAATATGGAGAAAGTTCTGGTGCCTTGTCTTTTAAACTACTTACTGATTGCTGACTCATAACAGGATTTTGTTGCAGGCAAAGTTTAGGATATATGTTTTGACTTTACAGTTATGCACAGATCAGGGCCGCCTGGGTGGCTCAGTCGGTTAAGCGGCCGACTTCGGCTCAGGTCATGATCTCTCAGTCCGTGAGTTCGAGCCCTGCGTTGGGCTCTGTGCTGACAGCTCAGAGCCTGGAGCCTGTTTCAGATTCTGTGTCTCCCTCTCTCTGACCCTCCCCTGTTCATGCTCTGTCTCTCCCTGTCTCAAAAATAAATAAATTAAAACAAAATAAATACCTTTACGGTTATGCACAGATCAAATGAACTCTAGCGAAGTTCACTTTTGTTATTTGATAATGTAAGGGACGCTGTATAAAAAGTGTAGCCGGTACTGTCGACTGGATGGCTTATTTATCTCTCAGTAGTGTGCCTTGTGCCTGCGTGAAGTCACTGACACATCTGATACTGTGATTACTTGGTAGAATCTGGACAAGGAGCTATAATATACATGAAGGTGCAGTTTGCATCAATAACTAAAATGCTCTAACAATAAGAAGTTGGATATCATATGTGCTTTATTTTTCCATTTTATGATCCTCACTTCCAGTTTATATATAAAAGCAAAACGTTTATTTTCTTATTTATTCAGTATATTTGATAAATATTTAGAATGTTTACTCTGGGCCAAACTTTCACTGAAAATTCTGAGCTTTATCTGACAAATAGGGTATATCTGATAACTTTACAACCTAGAGTCTACAAGTAACATGTTTTATTTGATGGGTCATTCTTCATTAGAAATATTAAAAAAAAACATGAAAATTAGAGAAGTAGTATGAAGCAATTGGAGGTTTGAAAAAGTTGGAAGTTTGGAGCCAGACAGATCTAGGTCCAAATCTTAATTCTTTTATTTATTAGCTATATAAATGACCTCTCTGTACGTCACTTTCCTCATTGGTAAAAAGACAAGGATAGTATCTAGTTCATAACGATTGGATGAAATAAGGTAGCTAAAACTACTACCACTCAGTAGCGATCAATAAATGTTCATTTTCTTTCTGTTCCTCTTGGCACCACAAAAGACACTTTTAAGTATAGATATGGACGTGTTTGATTTTTATCCATTTATTATTTCATTTATTCAACAGACAATTTTTGAGTAATCCCAATGAGGTAGAATATATGGACAGTTGAATGTCCACACTGCAAGATGACCTACTCTGCTCCAGCATCGTGACTCTGATTAGGGCTGCCCATTTCCTCAGATGTTGGGGGAATCAATGCCATCTGGTACAGCCAGACAGGAGCTGGGCATTGCTGTCCACCAAGTGGTGGGAAGGTTGCAGCAGCTGACATTTTTATTGTAGGCAGGACTGAATGAACAGATATGCTTATTCATTAATAGGGGAATACATTAAAATGATCCTCTCAGTTTGATTTTTCAACATTTAAAAAATGTATGTAAAACACTTGTGTATCAAATTTTTAAAAAAAATTTTTTTTTAACGTTTATTTATTTTTGAGACAGAGAGAGACAGAGCATGAACAGGGGAGGGGCAGAGAGAGAGGGAGGCACAGAATCTGAAACAGGCTCCAGGCTCCGAGCTGTCAGCACAGAGCCCAACGCGGGGCTCGAACTCACGGACCGCGAGATCGTGACCTGAGCCGAAGTCGGCCGCTTAACCGACTGAGCCACCCAGGCGCCCCTGTGTATCAAATTTTTATACACATGCCAGGGAAAGATAATAAATTGAATTTTGGAATGGTAGGTTAAGTAGTGAACTGAGTCTATAGCCTGAGTGATTGATGAAATGTGATTGCTAACTATGGATAACAATAGCATGTTTGTGTGTATGAATGTTTGTTTGTTTGTTTATTTGAGAAGGAGATAGATTCCCCAGACACTGCAGTAGACTTAGGTATAATTTTCCCTTTTGCTGTTGCTTCGAGGGCAGGACAAACCTTGGAAATAGGAGCAACTAGGCATGAGGAAAAATTTAAAGCTAACTACTGCGTCACTTGTGGGAAGTGGGCAATGTCCTGTCTTCCATTTCCCTAGCATCTTGAAGAAAAAAATCCTTGACCCGATTAACAATTATGGTTCATAACATTAAAAATAAACAGCCTATTTTTACTCCTGTTATTCTAGAGATCATGCTAAGATGTTGAGGGTACAAAAAGTAAAAGAACACCATCTCTCTTAAGTGTGCTGCATAGAGGTGGGGAGGAGGTGTATAGGTAGATACTTTAATAAATAAATACAATACACTGTTATGAATACTATGATCAATATCACTATATGTTATAGTGTGGGCATAAACATGAATGGTCACTTTTTCCTGGGTCTATCAGTCAACGTTCAGTCAGAAAAATTAAAGTTACTCCATATATTCCAGTTGTAAAAAATCAAGTCAAGGAATTAGAAGCTTTATATTTTTGAAAGAAACGGGGAATCAATTTATTAAAATTGCCACCAGTGTTCTTAGCCTAGGTGACCAGAGTGTGTATGGTTTTTTAGAATTCATCAGAAAGTATAATTTTCCACAATTTCTGGGAAGCTCCTATCAACTACCCCACCCACAACAGTGAGGTAGGTGGCTCTCAAGAGTATTGATGGTTTTCAGTATTGGCTTGTCTCTTACCAGCTGTCTCCTCCACCCCAAAGTAAATATATTTACATATTATCTACCTTAATTTGATTCCCAGGTATCTTTCTTTTGAGGTCTTTTTTTACCCCTTTTATTTTCTTTGCTATATCACAGGCTTATGCTTGAGTTAAGAAACTAGTTGATTTGGGACAGGATGCTAGAGACCTATTTACAGAAGATGCCAAGAAATCTCCAGAAGGGAAATTCATTCTAAGGAGAGAGAGTCGTGCATTCTAGTTAGATTCAGAGAAACATAGGCAAGGTGGATACCACCATGTCAAACACACAGATCCTTTGTAGATTGAATCACCTAGGACTTGCCTACATTGCAGCAAACAATTATAATAAAAAAGAGTGAAATACTCAAAGACCTACACTGGTACAAAATGAGAGCTCACTGGCCCAAGCAACTTGTGCAGTGATGAGCAAGATTAGGAATGACCATTAATGTTAAGCTTAATTCAGGAACTATTTCTCCTGCTCCCAACTTATAAGTTAATGACATGTACTTAAAAACAAACCCAGAAGTTTGGAGAAACTGGCTTTAAATGACCCTCTTCATAGTCAACTAATCCCTACAAATCCTCCACTAGGTCCCCCTCTGTTAGCTGTCTTAAATTCCTCTTCTTTCCCTTGCTCTCTCTGCTTTAGTTTCAATGATGAATTTTCTGTTTCTCAAACACTGAATGTGCTATTTCATACTCAAAGTCTTTTCACTTGCTCCTTTATTTTTTTCCAGGTCCCCATTCAAATATCACCTTCTCAGGGAAGTCTTCCCTGATGGCCCCCCTTACTCTCCAGCCTGTTTTTCTCTGCATAGTGGATATATAGCACTCATGGATTTCCGCTAATATTTTATGCTTCCTCTCCTCCTTTTGACAGTGTCTCATATTGTGAATCCAGTAGACTCCAATTTTTCTAATGTAGAAGTTAAAAAAGAAAAGCATTTCTTGACAATGGAGTACAGATACCACTAATCACATGGAAGGTTTTGAGTTGGAAGGCAGCAGTGTGACAAACAGGCTGAGTGTGGGTACTCACTCATGCTAATGCAAATGTCAGCAGAAGCCATGAGTCCTTGGGTTGGCAGGAGAGAAAACAGCCTTGTTGATAGTGCAAAATACAAAAGTTAGCAACAGTAACAGCAGCCATAGCAGCTTCCTGAGGTGAGCTTTGTAATAAAGTTCTGGAGGTCGCTGTTGTGTGAACTTTCTGTTAGCTCTTAATAAATTCCTTCCTGCAGAGACAACTAGTAGCTTCTATTACCTGCATTTTTTTAAGTTTATTTATTTATTTGAGAGAGAAAGAAAGTGTGAGTGGGGGAGTGGCAGAGAGAAAGAGAGAGAGAATCTGAAGCAGGCGCCTCTTGTCAATGCAGAGCCTGATGCGGGGCTCAAACTCATGAATTATGAGTTCATGATCTGAGCTGAAGTTGGACACTTAACCAACTGAGTAACCCAGGCACCCCTTTATTGCCTGCATTTAAGACTCTGAATTATAACAACATGCATTTATTTTTCCTCATGGCATCCCACATATTATTTACTTGATTGTGGTGCTTACTGTCTACTAGAATGTATCCCAGATATCTAGAACAGTGCCCTGATTCCTAGAAGGTGTTCAATAAATAATCGATGATGAGAAAAATTGGATAAACATGAAAGATCCCCTTTTGATCCATAGATATTTTAGCTATCAGTATTAGTTGTCTCTTATTACATAATTACCCCAGATGATAGTGGCTTAAAATTGCAAATATTTATCACATCACACAGTTACTATGGGTCAAGAATCTGGGAATGTCTTAGCTGAATGGTTTTGGCTCAGAGTTTCTATGAAGTTGCCATCAAGGTGTTGGGAGGGGCTGCAGTTACTTGATGGCTTGACTGGAGCTCGAAGGTTTGCTTCCAAGATAGCCCACTTACATAGCTGCTGGCAGGAAGTCTCAGTTTCTTGCCATGCAAGTCTCTACATAGATTGCTTGAGTGATCTCGTCGTATGGGTGCTGACTTCTTTCCCTGAGAAGTAATGAGAGAGAGAGAGAGAGGAAGAGAGAGAGAGAGAGAGAAAGACAGTGTGTGTGGGGGGGAGGTTACAATGTCTTTTATGACCTAGTCTCAGAAGTCTAACATACCCACTTCTATCACATTCTGTTCATTAGAATCACTAAGCACTGCTCACACTCAAGAGGAGGGGAATTAGTCTTAAAAAAAAAAGATTTCATTTTTTATTTGAGAGAAAGAGAGCCCATGAGTCGGGGAGAGGGGCAGAGGGAGACAGAGAGAGGATCCCAGTCAGGCTTTACTCTCAGTACAGAGCCTGGCACAGGGCTCAATCCCACCACCCTGAGCTGAAATCAAGAGTTGGACACTCAACCAACTGAGCCACCCAGATGCCCCAAAGGAATTAGCCTTTTGAAGAGAGGAAAATCAAATAACTTTTGGACATCCACTTAAAAACCAACTTCATGAAAGCATGGGGTGAAAAAAGCTGCAGTCCTATTTCCCATCTCTTTCTAGGACTGCCATCACATATTTCTTATCTCCTTTTCCTTAGTAATCATACCCCAATATTATTTGGAGAAGCAATATGTGCATCTAAAATACCATATTTTCTGCCTCTTTGCAGTTTGATTTGGCCATGTGGTAAGGTTCTGGGAAGCTGCTGACTCAATAGGAGGTGAACTCTTTTTATACTCCTGTCCTTTCCGCCTTCCTGCTCTTTGGAATGTGAACATGATGGGGGGCTCTCCAACACCTCCTAGACCATGAGCCATCTTGACAATGAAATATAGAAAGCACAAAAATGGAAAAGATGATGATTGTGGAGTCACCAAACAAGCCCTAAACTACGTCTTAGTCTATCTTGCTGAAACCAATATTACTTGGGGTTATTTATAGTCAAGCTAATTCTGATACCTGTATCCTTGGGAAAGTGATTCAACCTGTCTTTTGTTTACTCTCTCTCTGAAATTGTCATACCCCAGGGTAACTCACTGGCAGGGCTGAAAGGGAAAGTCTTTGATTCCTGTCTGTTTCTCCCCCATCACATAGATTCCACGGAGGCAGAGGAAAGTCTTTTTTCTACTCATCTTGGAAAAGTTAGTAATTACTGACATTTTCTTTCATTTCTTTAGATATCAGGGGCTTTGTATCATAACACACTTGAGAAAGCCTTCCAAATGCTTTACTAATTTCTGTTTTAAGGGAGATGAATATCTCTCAGCAGGAGAGATCCCGCTTATTTCATTTTCATTCTGGCTGTCTGCTGAGCTTGACATTTTATCCTTCACTCTATAGCTCACCGAGACTTTCTGATATCCTTTACCCTCAAATCTATCCCTTAGAGTCCTTTCCAGGCTCTAGAAAACTCCCTATAGTGACAATAGTATATTGTCTAAACATTTATTTTGTTATGTGCTGCATACCTTAGGGTAATTATTTCTAACCCTTGTGGCCATCCGGAACAGTGGCGCTATTATTATCCCCATTTAAAAAGGAGGAAATCAAGCCCTGGAACCTTGCTCAAGATCACAGAGTTCAAAAGTGGCTAAGTTTGGATCCAGACCAGGCTCAGAACGATCCCAGAGCCAGTGTTCTTTCCACTTCGCCTGCTCTTAAACTCCACTGAGATCTTGCTGGACACAATTACAGTAGAAAGTATAAATATGGATTGAAAATTACAATGTAATTGCTAAATTGGCTGACTTTAGCATACACAGCCTTGGGAATCCATCTGTCTACAACACTTTTTTCTTAATAGAATTTGTTGAAACCAGATCAGCACATCCTTGCTAGTGGGGTCATTGGCCAGGATATGGGAATCACTTCATGAAATGAGTGTTTATGAAAGTAGGATGTTGCCAGAGGGTTGTGTTTTAAGTGACTATGTTACAGAACCATGCTAGAACACTGGCAGAAAAACCAAGCGGCACGCAGAGATCTTGGTGGATCGGAGATTTATTTAACGCTGGCGGGCTCAGAGGAGACAATTTCTCCAAAGATCTGATCCTGAATGCAAACCGGAAGGGTAATTTATAGTTGTCAGCCTCCATATTTGTGCTGCATGGGTAGCAAACAGGGCAAGAAGAACCCGGAAGAGGGGTTTCTAAGCCAGAGACCAGAGCTTGTTTTAGTCCCATTGGCCATCTTATGGTGTAAAATTTTATTCATTTTCCCAACAGAAACACTCAATGGTAAATAGACCCTGCCCACCTCTCTGCTCACCCTCTCCTGAGGTCCTATCAGATGAGCAGTAGCAACAATGGAAACCAGAGACGTGCAAGATACAGTGAAGGCTGCAAGGGGCAGGAAGGAGGAGGGTGGAAGAAAAAGAGAGATGGTAGGAACATTCACATATATTTCCACCTAGCACAATGCATGTTGTCACTATCTAATTTCAATGAATACTTTATTTAACCTTCACATACCCTATTGGCTAAGTAAATAAATTTAAATAAAGAAAACAAAATTTTAAAATTTTAAAATAAAATAAAATAAAATAAAATTTAAATAAATAAAATCATATTTTATTAATGGAGAAGCTGATTGTCAGAGAGTAAAGTCAATGAAATCATAGGTACAAAGAACGATCAAGTAAAGATTTGAATTCAGAGTTGTCTGATTCCAAAACTCATGCCCTTTGTAGTGTATCATGTTACCTATTTGTGAGCAGTGATATTAATAGTATTGCCTGTTTTTATCTTAGTTTTTATTTTACATATATTCTCTCATGTACTTTCATAATAATTTCATAATACAGTTGTGATAGTTAATTTTATTTCAATTTGGCTAGGCCACAGTGCCCAGGAATTTGGTTAAACATTATTCTAGATGTTTCAATAGAGGCATTTTTAGATTAGATTAACATTTAAATCAGTAGACTTTGAGTAGCGCAGATAACACGAGTTGGCCTCATCCAATCAGTTGAAGGCCTTGATGGAAAAAGACAGACCTCTCCAGGGGAAGGGGCACATCTGCTTACAGACTGTCTTTGGACTTGAACTGCAACTCTTCTTTGAGCCTCCAGCCTTCCAGCCTACCCTGCTGATTTTGGACTTGCCAAGCCTTCCCAACTGTGTGTACTGATTCCTTAAAATATTTCTCTCTTTCTGTATGTATACAGAAAAAAATTTCTCTCTTTCTGTATGTATACATCCTGTTGATTCTGTTTCTCTGAAGAACTCTAATACAATAGTCATTATTACCCCTGTTGAGGATGTGTAAAGAGCTTCAGAAAGGTTTAATAATTCTCCTCTTAAACTGGTGAACTCTCCAAGATCGTACAGGTAATAACTGGAGGACCTAATACTTGAAATCAGTTCATTCATCTCAAGCCTATTTTTTTCCTATGTTTTTTGAAATTATTCTTTAAAAAAGAATACACAGTAAAGCTCAGTTTATAAGTTTATATGGTTACTCTAACAAATTACCACAAACTTGGTGACTTAAAATAACACAAATTTATTCTGTTATAGTTCTAGGGGCTTTAGGTCTAAAATCAGTTTCACTGAACTGAAGTCAAGGTGTGGGCAGGGCTTGATGGAGCCTCCGGGAGAAGAATTGATTTCCTTGTCCTTTTCTGCTTCCAGTGGCTCTATGTTTTCCTTGACTTGTGATCTCTTTCTCCATCTTCAAAGCATATTACTCCAGTCTCTGTTTCCCACATCACCTTGTCTTTCTCTTGTCTGTGGTCAACTCTCCCTTTTCCTCCCTCTTAGGACACTGTGATTACATCTGACTCACCTGGATAATCCAGGATAATTTCCCCATCTCAAGGTCCTTATTTTAAAGTTTGTTTACTTATTTATTATGAGAGGCGGATAGAGGGGTGGAGGGGCAGAGACAGAGAGGGAGAGAGAGAATCCCAAACAGGCTCTGTGCTGTCAATGCAGAGCCTGACACAGGGCTCGAATCCATGAACCATGAGATCATGATCTGAGTTGAAATCAAGAGTCAGACACTTAACCAACTGAGCCACCCAGGCGCCTCTCAAAGTCCTCATTTTTATCATATCTGCAAAGGCTCTTTAGCTGTATAAAGTAACATTCACATGTTTCAGGGATTAGGACTTGGGTATTTTAGGGGCCGTTATTCAGCCTACCACTCTCAGATTTCTTTCCACTTCTCTCTCTCTCTCTCTGTAATATATCAGTTAGTTTTAGTTTGATTACAAAAATATGCTTACTTTTCCTTTCCTTTCTCATTTACCTTGTTAATTCTATTATGAAATACATTCAAATGAGGGCTCTGAGCAGGAGTGATTAGAAATATTAGAACAAAAGATATAGAACTGTTGAATTAGAAAAACACATTACACCTATTCTCAAAAATTATGGTTTAGAGTCTATAGACATCCTCAGAGCCCATACATTAAACTTTCTCCCTCAGGAAAGTTTATCAAATCTATTAATTAACTGCAAAGGTAACTGATGTATCCCTTCCATTTAGAAGAACAACTGAAATGTAGGACTCTGGTAGGAAAGGAAGCAGACATAACTCGAATCCTCAGACTTTTAATCAGTTCCCAGATGACTGAGAGCTGACTAAATCCGATGCATCAAAACTCACTTTGTTCCTATGGGTTCTTATTTCCTTCATCCTGAAGAAGCCCCCCAGGGCCTCAGTTACTCAGATCTCATACCCATAAAGCAAGTTTTCTGGTGTCAGCAGCTTATTCTCTCTGCTTCAGCAGCCTCCTGGGGGTCATGCATGCCTCAGCCAGGACGAATTGTGCAGTGACAAGAGAGCTTGAGCTTTGTGTTTAGAGAGACCCACATTTGAATCCCAAATCCACCACTCAGTATGTGATGTCCTTGAACTTCATGTAAAACTTTAACTCTCCGCCAGAGGAATGTGGATAATAATATTTTCGCACATAGAGGTTGCTTCCAAGGATTGAATGAAAGCAAAGCTATTGTGATTGCCTATTGTGAAGCAGCCATTAACCGTTGACCTATTACTGCGCCTCCTAGCGTTATAGGCAGAATGAAAAGTACCAGATGGTCTATATTTAGAAGCAGCCCTGATAGTGCTGCTCTTCTTTGCAGAGACGAAGCTAGCAGCGCTGAAGTTGCCTTAGAGGTGTTGACAGAATGGTTGCGATAGCGCAGTGCTTTCCTCCCCAACAGCCATCGCCTCTTGTAGGCTAATGGAACCCCAGTTTTGTCCTGACACTGGGCAGCCCTGGGCAGCCTGCAGAGGATGAGTGCCCACCCACTCTTCTAGGCCAATCGTGATCACTACAGTCATTTTTGTCAGTGATTAGTTCAGAGGTGGCCCGTGTGAATTGTTTCCGGTGGATGAGACATAAGGGAACCTCAGGGAACTTTCCTGAGGAAATTCAGGGAAAGGTTTCCTTCCTTGATTGTTTTAATCACCTCCAATTCATTTCTTTGGGGATGAAAGGGGGTAGGGTGGGAGTCCCATCCTAGGGTTATGGGGATGGCTGAACACATGACACCAGACACTGGACAGATGAGATTGACAGCAATTTATTAGTTACATGTAGGAAGGAGGACACCGTGCCCTGCAGGACCACATGGGAACTGCACTAGGGAACAGAGTGGACAACAAGGGCCTCTGGGGACAGGCATTGTAGTTTCAAGGGAGTGGGGATGCTCCCCCTTTCCTGTGGGGAGATGTGATTGGATTGTTTGAATAATTCTTCTGGCTGTCAGGGAACTGAAACTTGTTACTTAAGGATAATCGGGAATTGCACTGATCACCTTGAAAAGGAGGATTGTTTGGCTACAGGACCTTATCCGTGGGAAAAGTGTGGAGAGGGGACTTTTATTTATTTATTTTTATTATTTTTTAATTATTATTATTTATTTATTTATTTATTTATTTATTTATTTATTTATTTTTTAATGAAATTTATTGTCAAATTGGTTTCCATACAACACCCAGTGCTCATCCCAAAAGATGCCCTCCTCAATACCCATCACCCACCCTCCCCTCCCTCCCACACCCCATCAACCCTTAGTTTGTTCTCAGTTTTTAAGAGTCTCTTATGCTTTGGCTCTCTCCCACTCTAAACTCTTTTTTTTTTTTTCCTTCCCCTCCCCATGGGTTTCTGTTAAGTTTCTCAGAATCCACATAAGAGTGAACACGTATGGTACTGTCTTTCTCTGTATGGCTTATTTCACTTAGCATCACACTCTCCAGTTCCATCCACGTTGCTATAAAGGGCCATATTTCATTCTTTCTCATTGCCACGTAGTACTCCATTGTGTATATAAACCACAATTTCTTTATCCATTCATCAGTTGATGGACATTTAGGCTCTTTCCATAATTTGGCTATTGTTGAGAGTGCTGCTATAAACATTGGGGTACAAGTGCCCCTATGCATCAGTACTCCTGTATCCTTTGGGTCAATTCCTAGCAGTGCTACTGCTGGGTCATAGGGTAGGTCTATTTTTAATTTTCTGAGGAACCTCCACACTGCTTTCCAGAGTGGCTGCACCAATTTGCATTCCCACCAACAGTGCAAGAGGGTTCCGGTTTCTCCACATCCTCTCCAGCATCTATGGTCTCCTGATTTGTTCATTTTGGCCACTCTGACTGGCGTGAGGTGACATCTGAGTGCAGTTTTGATTTGTATTTCCCTGATGAGGAGCAACGTTGAGCATCTTTTCATGTGCCTGTTGGCCATCTGGATGTCTTCTTTAGAGAAGTGTCTATTCATGTTTTCTGCCCATTTCTTCACTGGGTTATTTGTTTTTTGGGTGTGGAGTTTGGTGAGCTCTTTATAGATTTTGGATACTAGCCCTTTGTCTGAGATGTCATTTGCAAATATCTTTTCCCATTCCGTTGGTTGCCTTTTAGTTTTGTTGGTTGTTTCCTTTGCTGTGCAGAAGCTTTTTATCTTCATGAGGTCCCAGTAATTCATTTTTGCTTTTAATTCCCTTGCCTTTGGGGATGTGTCAAGTAAGAGATTGCTACGGCTGAGGTCAGAGAGGTCTTTTCCTGCTTTCTCCTCTAGGGTTTTGATGGTTTCCTGTCTCACATTCAGGTCTTTTATCCATTTTGAGTTTATTTTTGTGAATGGTGTGAGAAAGTGGTCTAGTTTCAACCTTCTGCATGTTGCTGTCCAGTTGTCCCAGCACCATTTGTTAAAGAGACTGTCTTTTTTCCATTGGATGTTCTTTCCTGCTTTGTCAAAGATGAGTTGGCCATACGTTTGTGGGTCTAGTTCTGGGGTTTCTATTCTATTCCATTGGTCTATGTGTCTGTTTTTGTGCCAATACCATGCTGTCTTGATGATGACAGCTTTGTAGTAGAGGCTAAAGTCTGGGATTGTGATGCCTCCTGCTTTGGTCTTCTTCTTCAAAATTACTTTGGCTATTCGGGGCCTTTTGTAAACCACAATTTCTTTATCCGTTCATCAGTTGATGGACATTTAGGCTTTTTCCACAATTTGGCTATTGTTGAGAGTGCTGCTATAAACATTGGGGTACAAGTGCCCCTATGCATCAGTACTCCTGTACCCCTTGGGTAAATTCCTAGCAGTGCTACTGCTGGGTCATAGGGTAGGTTTATTTTTAATTTTTTGAGGAACCTCTACACTGTTTTCCAGAGTGGCTGCACCAGTTTGCATTCCTACCAACAGTGCAAGAGGGTTCCCATTTCTCCACATCCTGGAGAGGGGACTTTTAGGTCATAGGATACCCTCCTAGTTTTTCCAGATGTCAAGACAGTACATAATATTTGGCCTTAATTTTAGGCCATGCACCCTACTGACTTGAGAGAGGTGGGGATAGGCAGAGGGAGAAACAGAGAGAGAGAAGAGGGAGAACCACTCTTTCTTCTCTTCGGATATGGTCATGTGTGAACATGATGGTTGTAGTTAGAAACATAACATCAATTTTGCAACCATGAAAAGAAACATTGTGGATATTCCAAGGATGGGGGAGAAAAAGAGAGACCAAGACTGGGTCCCTGATGGATTCTTTGAAGTTGCTAAACCTCCCTTGAAATCTTTTACTACCAGACCTTTTTTATATGACCATAAACCTCTACTGTTGAACCACTTTTAGTCTGTTATTCTGCCCCTTGTAGTTGAAATATCCTGACGTGGAGTGATAGATGCTTCTATTATCTGCTGGGGACACTTTTCCCGTGATTTTATATATGTCTTATATAATGTCTTTTCCGTGACTAATATGGTGATTGTATTGTATTAGTTATGGCTATGCTCTAAGGATGGTGTAGAGTCCCTCCTGGACCAAGTTGAAAGACTAGAAAAATCAGAGAGAAAACCAATGGAAAGCTATTGAGTTCGTCAGCCTGCTGCCCACCGTAAAAGAGAATCTGACTTTTATTTGACTCTTAAACAAAATTTTCACAAAATTTAAGTCATTACTAATTACTTAGTCATCCCTAACATGTAAATTTACCCCTAGGCCATTGAGTACCTTCAGACTACCTTATATGTGCCTTTTTTTAAATTTTTTAATTTTTTAAATGTTTATTTATGCTTGAGAGACAGCAAGCACAGCAGGGCAGGGGCAGAGAGAGAGGGACAGAGGATCCAAAGCGGGCTCTACACTGACAGCAGCGAGTCCGATGTGGGGCTCAAACCCTCAAACTGCGAGATCATAACCTGAGCCAAAGTCACATGCTTAACCAACTGAGCCACCTAGGCACCCCGGTTATATGTGACTTTAAACAAGATAGGGCATCCGTATATCTTGTTTTTCACCTATTTTGCAGTCCATGGCAAATTTATAGTTAAAATAAGTTATCTACCTTAGAAATGTGACAAAATAAGCCAAAAATAAAATAAGGACCATGTTCTAGAATAATGGATGACCAATTTCAGATTCTTATCTTCTTTGAATTTATATATTTAATAAGAATAAGCAATAAAAAAATGAAGGATGTTATACTTTTGTAGGAAAATGGAACAGTTTGGTTATTACCAAGATTATTACCAAATGACTTCTAATGAGTTTTTAGTAAAAGCTTAAGAAAACAATATACCAGTTTTAGGTATTGGAATACAATTTTTAAAATACTCATAATGCAATATCTTTTCTTTTTTATTTATTTTTATTTTTTTTAATATATGAAATTTATTGTCAAGTTGGTTTCCATACAACACCCAGTGCTCATCCCAACACGTGCCCTCCTCAATACCCATCACCCGCCCTCCCCGGCCTCCCACCCCCCATCAGCCCTCAGTTTGTTCTCAGTTTTTAAGAGTCTCTTATGCTTTGGCTCTTTCCCATTCTAACCTCTTTTTTTGTTTTCCTTCCCCTCCCCATGGGTTCCTGTTAAGTTTCTCAGGATCCACATAAGAGTAAACACATATGGTATCTGTCTTTCTCTGTATGGCTTATTTCACTTAGCATCACACTCTCCAGTTCCATCCACGTTGCTATAAAGGGCCATATTTCATTCTTTCTCATTGCCACGTAGTACTCCATTGTGTATATAAACCACAATTTCTTTATCCATTCATCAGTTGATGGACATTTAGGCTCTTTCCATAATTTGGCTCCATAATTTAGGCAATTTCCATAATTGTTGAGAGTGCTGCTATAAACATTGGGGTACAAGTGCCCCTATGCATCAGTACTCCTGTATCCCTTGGGTCAATTCCTAGCAGTGCTACTGCTGGGTCATAGGGTAGGTCTATTTTTAATTTTTTGAGGAACCTCCACACTGTTTTCCAGAGTGGCTGCACCAATTTGCATTCCCACCAACAGTGCAAGAGGGTTCCGGTTTCTCCACATCCTCTCCAGCATCTATGGTCTCCTGATTTGTTCATTTTGGCCACTCTGACTGGTGTGAGGTGATATCTGAGTGTGGTTTTGATTTGTTGCAATATCTTTTCTACTAAAGCACTGGAAGTTATTGGATTTTGGAAACTGAAAAAAAATGTCATGAATTTTCACTGAATAGAAAATGCTCTGAAAATGATAAAAACATTTAATCAATTTATTCAACCAATTCAAGAACAGGCCAAGAAAGAACAGCTTTTCCTAATCTTGCTGACTTTTCACCTTCTCAAAGGTCTGAGAAGACTAGACATTAAGAAATCTAGGAAGATCACTGGGCACATTAGACCTCTGTGCAAAGCCAGAGGCCTTCTCTCTGGACAATACCTTGTGAACATGTCTAAGGGGCGCTCTCAGCCCTTAGTTGCTCTCTTTCACTTGGTCTGTAGGTAGAAGGCGCCAGTGAGTGAAGAGCCTTATATGCCATTCTCAGGAGCAATTATTCAATTCTGAAGTAATTGGGAATCCATTAAAGATTTAGGCCAGAAGGTTTGGATATGATTCCATTAGCTTTATAGCAGGATCACCTTGGTGAAGGATATTGGAGAGGAGAATTGAGACTGGAGCTACTGGGGAGGTGGTTACCATGGTCAGAAGAAACAAATGAAGACCTGAGCTTCCATAGAAGCACTGAAGATGCCCAGGTGCAGGGTAGTAAAACTAAGTAATCCCAAATGACTATGTGGGGGAGGAGAGAGGGAAATGAAACAGTGAGGGGGATGAGCAAGCTAATTTAAATTATGCCTACTGAAAAGTTAAATCGATTCTGAGGTGACCAGGAGCATAGCCATGGGTTGTAGCATAATTTTTAATTTTCAGATCTATCTCAGATAGTTGAGGTGCCAAGATAAATGACCTCCTGATTACATATTTCAGTGATATATGTACAGTGAATAAAAAATGAATCATGTTGCCGTCTATTGTAAACTCTCAAAGGCCAAGGACCAAGCTGAACTTTCCGAAGCTCATTTTAGGCATTTCACAAACCTCAAAAATGATAATATTTTCCCCATAAAAGACTCTAGGAAGAGAAGCATAGAGCATAATTTGAAAGATTTTAGCTTTAAGTAGAAACATCTAAATAAAACTAATTGAGTAAAAAAATCATAGAATAAAGTATAATATCAGTTATAAACTGAAAAATTAAAATAATGTGTATAATTTGTTTAACTTCTTAAGAATTACTTATCAATATATTAGTTATTACTTATGAATACATTCTATGAGCAAAGCATAGCATGAATAATAAAATTATTACCATATTGGTTAGCTAAAATTAAAAAAGGTTATTATCTGAAACACAGAGTTATATTGAAGGAAGAATGAATTTTCTTATTAATAAATCAGAAAATATACACAACCCAAATGATGGTTTTTGAAGTGGAAGAGACTAAATTTTTAAAATATTAATTTCTGTAAGCCAGAAATTTTATCCATGTTTGCAACATAGCAGTGTTTTCAATTTCCTAATGAGATTTTTGTAAAATCTTTGAAAATACATAAAATGTAAATTTATTTAAACTAAAAATTACGCCAGATGATGTTTAGAGGTGAATGGGGAAAAGGGGATGCTGGGAAATGAAAGGAAATAAAATGATTATACTTATTGAGATATATTTTACAGAAGTTATGCCATGGAATAAATGGAACATATATCCAGAGAACTGGGTTCAAATTCTGACTTTACCAATTCTTAGTTGTGTCACCTTCATTTCTGCAAGCCTCAGTTTCTCCACTTGTAAAATAGGCCATAATTCATGTTTTCTTTGTAAGATCATTGGTAGCATTAGAGAGAATATAAAAAAATCACCCAGCATGACATGAACACTTGTTAAGTAGTAGCTCTTCTTGTTAGGTTGCAATCACCATTTGAAGACCAAGAAGAAGAATTTGAAAAATCACTTTGGTAATCTACTATATTTTTTTACATGCATGTTGTAAGTATACAAGTTTTCTTAAGGACTTCAAAAAAGATGGAAATGAACAAAATGCTTTAAAAATCAATCTACTCCAAAAAATTCAGGTAAGAGAACATAAGAATGCTACACTTGTTACTTGATCACAAGTGTTAATAACAATGTTTATATAGCTTCAGACACTCACCGAGCACATAGTATACAGTTCAGCCTGATCACTATTAATTTTCCTTGTAAAAGCAAGATGAGACAAATGCCAATGATTTTAAGTTACTTTATTTATTTATTTTTTAATGTGTATTTTGTTTTTGAGGGAGAGAGAGCGTGTGCACCAGTGGAGGGAGGGGCAGAGAGAGAGGGAGACACAGAATATGAAGCAGGCTCCAGGCTCCGGGGCTTTAGCACAGAGCCTGATGCGGGGGCTTGAACCCACGAACTGTGAGATCATGACCTGAGCCAAAGTCGGACACTTAACCTACTGAACCACCCAGGCACCCCTTAAATTGCATCTTTATGCATCTTTTCATGGAATTTTATATACAAAAGTAAATTTGCTGCATGTACAGGTAATGGAACTAAACAGAATGTATTATTAGAATCAGGGATAAGGATGGGAATATTCAGGGCATTGTTGCAAATATGGACGTTGAACTGCATTCCTAAATGCAATATAAGTCTATTTGCCTAAGGGATTGCTTTTTTTTTTATTTTGGTCTGGAAACATTGGTTGGTTGGTCCATAAACTTTTACCTGTGTTTTACGTTCCTGTTGGAAATATTTTTTCTACAAGAATTCTATTTCTCGGACATATACTTAAGTTTATTCTGTCTTCTCATGCTGGCTCAAATCTAGTTACTTACACAGTACTTCGTGGCTAGCGAAATCACGCATATGGAAATATGTGCAAGGTTGGTAATGAACTTTTCACCATTACACAACACCCTGTCCCCAAAGCCATATCTGCTTTAGGGCTTTAATTTGATGTTAAGGTTCTGCAAATGCTATGTAACTGTAAATAAGGCAAAATAAAATCCCTTTGTAAAAATGAAAACCAATAAATCTAGAAATGAAATAAGTAGATATGAAGAAATTCAGGTGATGTAGAGAGTTTTGAGATACAGTTGAAATAGACTGTGAAGGCCTCATATTGACAATAAATTAGCTGCTGCTTAGCAATCTAATATGCCCATAGGAGCCCCAATATATTTCTCTATATTTTTAGAGTTATTCTGTCATAAGAAGAGAGAATATTTCTTTTTATTACCCTGGGAATTTTCTATATGAAATATTATTTTCTGATCTAGCAAATAGCTATCAAAAATTGTCAGAAAATCCTCCACATTTCAGAAGAAAACAAGAATGATTTCAGGGAAATTCAGAAGAAAACAAAAACAAGGCCCCAGTAGATTTGCTCATATGGATAAATTGAGCAAGGAAAAAAACCACCTGCAATGATAATACACTCTGCATTGGCAGAGTCACATTGAGCAGAAGGGCAGAGGGAGAGGGAGAGAGAATCTTAAGAGGCTCCATGATTAGTGTGGAGCCCAACGTGGGGGCTCAATCTCACGACTGTAAGATTATGACCTGAGCTGAAATCAAGAGTTGGACGCTCAAATGAGGAACCCAGGTGCCCTGTGAATTTCACATTCTAATGTGGGGAGAAGAGGGACAGGTAAGAATAGGAAGTGCTGAGGGTAGTGAGGGTGCCTGTGTGGATGCAGCGGGGGATGGTGTGTGCACTGGGTGATGGTGGACATGACCAAGATATGGTGCCAGGGAGTTTCTCCCAAAGTGATATTTGAGTAAAGTCCTGAAGAAAGTGATGGAATGAGCCATGTGATTGTTTGGGGGAAGAACATTCTAGATAGAGGAACAAGTGAAAAAGAACAAATGAAAGATGGGAGCATGTGTGATAGGAGCTCTGGCTAGAGAAGCAGGAGCAAGGGGGAGAATAATGAGAGATTGGATTGGAGAGGTACCAGATTACCTGGAGCCTTGAAGACTATAGCAAGTGCTGCTGCTTCTACGCAAGGAGCCACTGGAGAGTTTTGAACAGAGGAGACACAGAATCTAGCTTCTTCTATTTTAAAAAAGATTACTCTAGACGTTGTGTTGAAAATAGACCACAACCTAAAACTGAAGCTTCCTCTTCCAGACTCCAAATGATTATTAACTTCTGTAGATTTCAAGAAAATTGGCAGCTGAGCTGTTGGCTGAATAAGGACACAGCTCTTCCCGTCTTATGTAATATGCACACTTCCAAATCATGGGACACGAAAGAATGTGTTTGGTTGGCTTAAGCTGACTGACATAGTTAGCCTTATACCTATTTGCCATAAATCTTCTAAATCTTATGTGAAAACACCAGAGCAAGAAAGGATCACAGATGTTTGAATTAGAAATGCTAATTCACTGAGCTACAACACCTTGGTCAAATTATTTCACCGGTGGAAATAGAGATGACATTGCTAATCTCATGGGACTCTTATGAAGAACCATGCATGCACACACCTACACACAATTGCCCAGTTTAGTGACTGACACAAAGTAGGCAAGCAATACATATTAATTTATTTCCTCCTTTGTGGACCTTTTGAAACTTAGTTATTTAATAACTGCAGGAGAATTAGGTACCTGGATTGAGAATGACTAATATAATTAAAAAAAATTCTTTTTTTAAATGTTTATTCATTTTTGAAAGATGGAGAGAGACAGAGCACAAGCAGGGGTGGGGCAGAGAGAGAGGGGGACACAGAATCCGAAGCAGGCTCCAGGCTCCAAGCTGCCAGCACAGAGCCCGACATGGGGCTCGAACTCACGAACCATGAGATCATGACCTGAGCAGAAGTTGGACGCTTAACTGACTGAGCCACCCAGATGCCCCTAGAGAATGGCTAATATAATTTTAATTATAGATGATTTGCATTATTAAGGCAATTGCACTGTGTGCTGACCTCTATGGAAGGACAGCTCTAGTAGAAAAACAAAAGCTAAGCAAACTTATCCTCAACTGTATATTATCATCATTAAATGTCATCCAGTGGACTAAATAGAGAATAAAGTTGACTCACTTGACTAAGGACCAGTATTATTTATTACTTAATAACGAGACCTACCCTACATAACTCTATATGTTGGAGTTGAAATTTTGGGGCAGGTTCAAAGTGATCATTTTCCCCTCAAATGAAGAATCTGCTCTCCTCCTGTATATCATTGCCTGCCTTCCCCCACCCCAGGGGTTTTCATGTATATTAGAAAAATAATGGTGATCAAAGAGTTGAGAAGAATTAACATGAGAAAAGCCTCTTGGACATTAATAAATATTTTGAGGGGTGCCTGGGTCTCTCAGTTGTTTGAATGTCTGACTCTTGATTTTGGCTCAGGTGGTGAACTCAGGGTTGTGGTATCAAGCCCCACTCAGCATGGGGCCTGCTTAGGCTCTCTCTTCCTCTCTCTCTTCTCCTCCTTGGTGCTGTCTCTCTCTCTCTCCAAATTAAAAGAGAAGTATTTTGAGGTCCCAGATGTAGTGTCCTCTGCTCTAGCTGATTTGAGAAATGTTTTCTAGGCATTTCTTACCAAAAAATTACAGGGCTTCCCTCAGTACTTACCTAAGAACATGAACACAACAGGAGCTCCTATTTGAGAAATTCAAACTACAGATACTTTTGAAGCCTTTCTGTGTGCAGGTAGGATAGTTGTTTTTAAAGTGAGAAAAAATAGGGGCACCTGGGTGGCTCAGTTGGTTAAGCATCCAACTTTGGCTCAGGTCATGATCTCACAGTTTGTGAGAGCCTCTCTCTCTGTCCCTCCCTCACTTATTATCTCTCTCTCTCTGTCTCTCAAAATAAATAAACATTAAAAAAAGTTAAAGTGAGAAAAAATTTCAGATTTTTAAAATGTTCACAATGAAGTATTACCTTCATAAGATATATGTGAAGAGAGAAAGCATACTCATTCCCAAATGTGTATTAAATATTTCTTATGTTCCAGGAATTTTTTAGATACTGGGGATAGGACGGTGAATAGTGGACAAAATTTTCCGCTCTCTTGGAACTTATCTTCCAATAACAGAAAAGAGAAAATAAAATAAACGAGTAAATTAAATAGTAAGATTGATGGTGATAAACACCATGGGGAAAAGTTTCAAGCAGAGAGGGAAGCAGGGAGTATGAAAAGCATAGGCTCAATTTTAGATAGCATGGTCAGAGAAGATCTTAGAAGGTAATATTGGAGCAAAGTCTTGAAGTTTAGTGAGCTAGAGAGATATCTGAAGAACAATGCATGCACAGGGAACAGCAAATGTGAAGACCTTGGAGACACTGCAAAGACTATCTGTGTGCTTAGAGCTGAATGAGCAAAAGGGAGAGTTGGAGGAAGTGAAATCAGAGAGGAAGTGAGGAGTAGGGGGGTAAACATTGGGGAGGGTCTTATAGGTCTTATAGGTTGTTACAAACGGATGTTTACCAGAGGGAAGGTCAGTGGGGGATGGGTGAAATAGGTGAAGGGAATTAAGAGTGTATTTATCACAATAAACACTAGGTAATGAATAGAATTGTTGAATCAGTATATTGTACACCTGAAACTAATATGACACTGTATGTTAACTATACTGGAATTAAAATTTAAATTATTAGAAATAGGTTTGAAATTATTTAAAGGGATAAAAGTAAGCTTGAAAATACATGACACAAGTAATAAACTATAAAGACTTATCATTTAGATTAGACCAAGAAACCAAAAGGAATGTCAAGTTAAATTTAACTGCCAGTGACACCTGGGTCTGATGAGAACAATTGGAATATTGATGGAAAGGGATTGTACCAGGTAATCACACAAAGGGTCCAAATTCATGCCAGTTCTTTCATATATATATATATATATATATATATATATATATATATATATATTTGCTTTATGTTTATTTATTGATTTATTTTGAGAGAGATAGAGAGAGAGAGCCAGGGAGTGACAGAGAGAGCGGGGGCGGGGAGAGAAATCCCAAGCAGGTCCTGCACTGTCAGCACAGAGCCGGATATGGGGCTTGAACTCACGAACAGTTGAGATCATGACCTGAGCTGAAACCAAGAGTCGGATGCTCAACCAACTGAGCCACCCAGGTGCACCACTCATGCCAGTTCTTTACATTTGTTCTGAATTCAGTATCATCTGTATATTCCCCCTTACTGATCAGTCACATTATTACACATATCTTTCTCTTTTCCTATACCATATTTCTTCTTTCCATCTTTAATGAAACTATTTGTGGCCATTAGCTTGTCAAGGGTTTCGGAAAGGGACGCAGGGGTTTTGAAGATCCAAATGTCCCCTATAGTTGGCAGGTTGTTCAGGAAGGGCACTGTGTGGAGGTTCCAGGCAACTAGAACCATTTGCAATGAAATGGTTGCAGGCCAGGATATTTGTCTTCTATTCTCTGTTATCTCCCTTCTGCTTTTGTATGGTTACTTATCCATGTTCTCTATCCTCTTTTCCTTCTTTTCATTTCTTTCTTCATCTAGTCAGAATAGTTCTTGGTAAAGCATTCTGATGGAAAGTTAAGAGGAAATTACGTTAATGGGGGCTAGAAATAGAGGAAGTACTTTCTCACACAGTGGAGAGAAAGAGAGATCAGATACCCTGGCTGCAGGCTTCAAAGGAATGGCAGGTTGTTGTATGACAGAGCAAATCAATCAGGATGGATCCAAAATGTACAAATTATGTGCAAAGAAGGAGCGGAATGGCTTGAACTCTAACAAATGAGTTCAGACAATAAATCTTTTTTGTCACCATTATTAAAATAACTCTCACAAGAGATTTGTTATGTATACGATGATTTTTTAAACATTATCAGAAATATTATGGACTACAGCCTACCTTGCTATGCCTCAATATCATTCTCTATACCATGGGACTAATATTTTATTACTTCTTTATGGGTTGTTGTAAAAGATTAATACATGCAAGGCACTTTGAACAGTGCCAGCCACACAGAAACTACTCAATAGGGGCGCCTGGGTGGCTCAGTCGATTAAGCGTCCGACTTCGGCTCAGGTCATGATCTCGCGGTCTGTGAGTTTGAGCCCCGCGTCGGGCTCTGTGCTGACAGCTCAGAGCCTGGAGCCTGTTTCAGATTCTGTGTCTCCCTCTCTCTGACCTTCCCCTGTTCATGCTCTGTCTCTCTCTGTCTCAAAAAAATAAATAAATAAATAAACGTTAAAAAAAAATTTAAAAAAGAAACTACTCAATGTCAGTGACTCCTTCTCCTTTTATTATTTTTGTCATTACTATTATAGGAGAGGGTAAGGTACATATAAACTGATGAGGGTGGTAATGGAGGGCATCCCAAAGGAATGATGTTCAACTAGGGATGGAAGTAAAAAGAGCATGGAAATTACTCTAATTAGAAAAAATTAGCATGTGCAAAGGCACTAAGGTCAGAGGTCCTACTACATTAGCATCTTCCTCCAGAAGAAGGAGGAAAGGGAGGACAATTTTGAGGAAGAAGTGAACAACAGGATTAAATGCCAGAGAGTTCAAGGACAGTGAGGGCAGAGAAAGAACTTTGGATTTATTGATTAGGAAGCCACAGTGTTATGGGCTGAATTGTGTCTCCTCAAACTTCATATGTTGAAAGCCTAACAGTACACCTCAGAATGTGACTGAATTTGAAGATAGGACCTTGAAATGGGTGATTAAGTTAAAATGAGTCCATTAGGGTGGGCACTAATCCAACCTGACTCATGTGCTTATTGGAAGAGGAAATTTAGACTCAGCAAAAGAGAGGGATGTGACACACACAAAAAAGACCAAAGCCCATGTGAGGGCACGATGAGGAAACAGCTATCTGCAAACCAAATAGAAAGGTATCTCTGAAGAAATAAACCTGCTGACACATTGTTCTTGGAAGTCTAGCCTCTAGAACTGTGAGAAAATGAATTTCTGTTGTTTAATCCCCTGGTCTCTGATATTTTGTTATGGCAGTCCTATAAAACTAATCCATACTGTTACATTCAAAGAGAGTAGGTAATGCAATAGTTATATATAGTCATAATAGTCATAATGCAATAAGTTAATGATGAGTGGACGGCAAGGAATTAGAAGCTATTGGAAAAGTAATGGATTTTTAGGGGGTTGAAAATATACCATGATTTTTCCCCAGAGGATTTGGTTACTGTGGGGATAGTTTCTTCTAAGTGACTTTGAGATTTATACAGTTTTTGCTTTCTTTAAGATTTATTTTTATAATCAAATAATTTTAAAATACCATGTAGAGAAATTACCTTATCGGTACTTGAGTGTCATAGCTGAATCTCTCTCATGACCACAGGGTGAGCCATGGTATTTACTCTTACAGTGATGATATCAGCAATTCCAAAGTTGGAAATGTTGTAGTTTCCCTAGAGTCAGGGAGAGTTCTATTTTTGTGGCAAGGGGGTGGGGGGGATGATCCTCGGGAAGAGACAAAAAAGTATTGGGGGTAGTCTTTGTTTCCTTCTAAAATAGTATCTTTGTCTCGAGTTCCAACTCTTGAATTGCAGAAATAAGGCCACTCACACATTCAAAAAATATTCATCAAGCAGTATTAAATATGCAAGGTCAAGAATTCAGGATTTACAAGAGTTAACCATCTAACTTGATTTCATACCATCCTCTAAAGTTAAGCCTGTTCTCACTGATGCAAAGCTTCTTTGTGTCTCTGTGGTCTTGCCTGACGTTCTCGTCATCCTCACTATGATTTTGGTTATGTTTTATTTATACCTGGAATAGCATTCAATCACTAGTCCAAAATATTATCTATGCTTCTCAATTCTATTCCTCTTTTAAGGTCTGCTCAAGTCCTTCCTCTCATAATGAAGTTTTATCTCTATAATCAAAAGGAGTCTGTTTTTTATTATTTCCCATAATGGTTATATTCTATCTATCCTCCAGAATAGGATGAGAATTATTGGCCTTGGTCTTGGACAAACTTTGGCTCAAATGTGAGATCTTTAATTTGACAGCCATTCAACTTTGGGTGAATTGGTTAATTTTTCTGAAACTTCATTTATTTTCTTGCAAAAGTAAATGAGTAAAAGGATTGTGTTAATAATTAAATTAGACTCTGTGTTTGAAGTACAAAGCATATAGTTGATGACCAAGAGCCTGTGTTCTCTTGGTTAGAAGGAAAAGTAACTTACTCTAAGTAAAAATGAGGTTCTCTTAAAGACATGAGGATGTCTCACAATAATCCAGGACAGACTAAACAACTGGGCTGCAGAGTCAGTGGGAATTGAGGCAATCTTAAGTGCCAGCCACTTCCCCATCTTTGTCTTTCTGTCGCATGGCATCCTGTTTCCTCTCTGCAGTTACTCTGATCTCTCACTGCCAGCCAGCTTCTCTGAGTCTCAATTTCCTCATAACATGGCTCAGAAATGGTCACTGCAGCCCAAACTCTAGATGAACCTTCAGCTCAAGCATCCAAATTACAGGTAACTATCTTGTTCTTTCAGTTCAAATTCCTCAAGCAGAGGGTCTAATTGGCTTTGGCTTCTCTTCAAATGAGATCACCAAAATTGGTGTCCTGCCTAGAATGGGCCATCTCTGCCAGGGGCCAGCCCTTCCCACCCATTTGTTACCTGGTCACTTTGTAGTTTGCCATTTGCCATATGGGAGAAAGGAATGACAGATTCCCTAAGAGAGAGAGACCCTAGTGGAAGAAAGCTGGGGAGCAGCTACCATAAAATATTTCTAGGATTTCTAATGCAGTATTCACTGCTCCTAACAATTGAACACTGATTTTACTCTATCATTTATTTTTAATACTTATTTGCCCCAAATGATTGTATTTTCTTTTGTCAACCAAGATGTTTATAATACATGCCACATAGCACTTTATATACTGCTAATATTTATTCATCAGCATTCATCAGACATTCATTAGACACCTACTTGTCAAGCACTATTACTACAGATATGGTAATAAATCAAATAAACACAATTCATGATCTTGTGGAGCTTACATTCTGAAATTTTTTGTTTCTATGTATGATCCTACTTAGGCACAGGAGATTGGAAGAGTTGTAATGACTTTATGTAATCATCTTCAGAGTGAAGCCTTCCTTGATCACCCAATTTAAAAGTGCAACCACTACCACTGTTATGCCCATTCAGTTTTCTTCTTTCCCTGCTATATTTTTCCTCCCTAGCATTGCTTTAACACATAATGTATTATATTTATGAATCTGTGGTCTCTATTACTAGAATGAAAGCTTGTAAAAATAAGAATTTTTATCCCTTTTCTTCCCTGTGTATTTTCAGCACTGATATTTGTTGAAAGCACGAATAAGTGAAGGTCTGAATAAATCATCATACTTAATTTTTGTCAAGCACATATTTACTGTTAGGCACCGTGTGAACTATTCTTGTACATATTGGTTTATTTACCCTTCACAATAACTCTGCGAGGTTATTTGTTATGAGTATCACCATTTTATAGGTTGAAAAAAGGAAGCATAAAAACTAAGTTTCTTGCCCAAATTCACGTAGCCAGGAGTGAGAGACAAACTTGAATTCAGGTCTTCCTGATTCTAGAGCTCATGTTCTTCACTGAAGAACCATGTACAACTTTTAAATGAAATACTGGCTTAGAGAAATAATGATGGGTCTGCACTGGTCCATGCCTCACTGTAATATTCACTTGTTTGATGACAATATGGATGTAAGGTGGACTTTTGGTTGAGGAAGCAGTATAACTGGCTTGCTATGCTTGAGTGTTCTAGGCTCCATATCCTTCCTCTCTCCTGCCAGAATTCTCGGGAAGTATGTACACCAGAGGAGAATAAGGAGATAGAGGGAAAGAGGCACTGTAAAAATGCAGCATAGCCATTCACAGAATTCTGAATTATTTATTCTTCCAAGGATATACGCATACCCACATCTCTTCTATCTAATAAAGAAGAACTCTTCATTGATGTGATGATTGATTCCAATATCCGTGTCCTGTAGGAATTTGTAGTAAAGTGGGGGTAACAAGGCAACAGCAGGGATATATGCTTAAGGTTGTACGTCACATAGCACAGGTATCTGACTCAATGTTTCTTAGAGGAAGATTTCCAGGGTGCTGAGGGATGCCTGACACATGAGGAAGCAAAAATAATAAAATACTGAGGTAAATCATGCATGGCCTCGTGGGCCCACCAAGAATGAGAAGGCTCATATTCCTCTCGAAACAGAGAGTAGCAGATATCTCCTTTCCTCTTTTCTAGTACTGAGACTACATGCCATAAATCCTTTGTTCATAATATAATGAGTTCAGTCTAATTTGCTCCTGCATTTAAAATTATTCATTTATCTTTTATTCCTGATGGAATAAGAATCCTAGAGCTGAAAAAAAAAATTAAGGTTATCTACTCACCATTTTTTTTTTTTTTCATTCAGGACATCTTAGTTTTCCTAATTAGATATAAAATCAGTGGGGGAGGGAGCTTCCTTTACCATCTCTTTGGTTCCAGATCCTACTGTTTTTCACTATTATCTTAAAGTAAATATTTGCTGCCCTGGATTGTATTTCTTTGAAGTATTGGTCTAGGAGGCTTGTAGTAAACAAAAATATTTATCTTGTAAATAATGCAAGAAGCCAAGTAACAATATCACCTTGCTCTGAGTACAACATGAAAACAGCAGATAAACCCGTAGGCTGTGTCCCCAAGCTGGTGTCAAGGCTCTGAGGAGCTATGAATGTAGCCACTGAGATTCTGAAGAGCCTCTCGTTCCAATAAAGAAGGACAGGACACACAGTTCATAATAAGCTCATCAAACCTTTACGCTTTTACTCAGAGACAGTTGTGAATCAACTAGAATATAGTACAGGCTTTAAAATAAATGATAAAGTATAAAAGAGATTAAAGGAATCAGAATTTGAAAGCATAAACAACCCATGTAAAAAACACTGAAATGGAGATTTCATACTCAAAACATACCAAAATAACATTGTGGCAATGATGGCAGGGTCTGAAATGATTTTCTGATGATAGAACTGAAGAAAAGAGTGCAAATCACAAACATGGTAAAGCTAGGTAATTGGACATTCTTAATTAATGCATTTGAAAACCAACTAATTCTAGAAATAGTAGCTTCCGGTCTTGTATTTAGTTTTCTTCCTCTTAATTTCAAATTTCAACACTGCCAAGAATGGAGCTACAAATAGCTGTGTGTCTTCTGTGGAATTTCCCAGTTCCCTTGTGATTGTGTAGAACTTCCATAGATTTTGTCTAGTGGATGTAACAAAAATGGTAGTGTTTAGTTGAAACAAGTTAAAAAACCAAAAGGTACACTCTGCTTCATGCTTCAGGCTAAAAGAAGAAAACAAAGCAAACCCAGTCATTCAAAGCAAACCCAGTGCTTTGCTTCCTGTTTTCAGTATGGGTCAAAGAAGGCACTGTCTCCCAGACTTGGGTTGTGTGAAAAACAGGCATGCCAGTAAAGGTAATTTAAATGGAAGGAAAAGTGATGTTCAGGGACTGTGGAAGTCAGCAATCCATCCAGTAAACTAAACTACTTGTCTATCTTAAAAGAAATAAGGGGGAAATGAAGCTGTTGAGACCCGAGAGCCAAAATTAGAGTAATCACATTGTAGAAATATCTCAATCCTTCTCCTTTTCCCCTTTTTCTCCTCTTTTCTCCCCCAACCCTGTCTGTCTCTGTCTCTGTCTCTCTGTCTCTGTCTCTTTGTCTCTGTCTTTCTCTCTCTCTATATATACATATATACCCATTTCCCTTTCTTTTTTGACGTATTCATGAAATTTTATGAAAACATAGAGGATTTTAATGTAACAGAACAATATTTCTCAATGCTTAGTGTTTCTGTTAGTAGAAAAATGGAAACACTGGTAGTTGATTTAGATAGTATTAAATTAAAAATCTCTTTTGTTCTACTTTGTAAGATATTAAAAAAGAAAGAAGCTTTTTCAAGTACATCAGAGATGGACAGCTAGCAGCTGGGTAATTATGTAATCAGATTTGAAGTGTACATTCATTAATCCATTCAGCAGATATCTCTTGAATACCTAATATGTGACAAACAGTTATACGGCTTTCCAAAACTCAGGCCATTCATGGAAGAGCTTTGGTATTCATATGTACTAATTGCATTTGATGGTGTACTGTGGCATCTTTTGAGAATATAAATGTATGTTATATTTAGCCCGTGATGAACAGTTGCTTGAGCCATTAGGCTCTTCTATGAAATTGACATGACACGTTGGTCATATTTTGAGGGATTTTTCTTCATAACATGTTTTTTTTTCAGGTTAAATTTTGCTGGCAGATCCTTATTTCCTCAGAGTTAATCATACACATGCACCTTGTTGACAATTGCAGGATATTGAATTTAAGAAAACAAGTTTTCAGGAAATTATTAAACTTATTGAGTGATTTACTGTCCTTGTAGTTTGAATATTTTCTTGATGCCTTGTTTTTTCTTTTTTTTTTTTTTTATCATTTTCTACATATTCCATTTGAATGCTGGAGACAATGTCCTCTAGAATAAAGAATGGAGGAAACTAGACTGATCTCAAAGGCTTAAAAGAGAAAGAACAAAGTCTGTTGTTCAAAGGCAACTGAACAAGGAACTAAACAACTTAAGTTCTAATCCCAACTCTGGAACCAAAGAGATAGACCATTTTCATTAAGACATGTGTCCTTTCTATACCTCTTCTCTATTAGTTGCTAGCATTTATTGAACTCTTAACTATGTTCCAGGTAACTGTTTTAGAATGTTTCATGTGCTAGCTCCTTTTATTCCCTATGTGTGTGTGTGTGTGTGTGTGTGTGTGTGTGTGTGTGTGTATTTAATTTAAATTCAAGTTAGTTAACATGCAGTGTAGTTTTGGCTTCAGGAGTAGAATCCAGTGATTCATCTCTTACATATGACACCCAGTACCTTCTTTTATTCTTACAACAATCTCTATTGGTACTGTGATTATCCCCACTTTACAGATGAGTGGGGAACAGAGCTATTAAGTAACTTGCCCAAGCATGTATAGTTAGAAGTAGAGGAACTGGTGTTCAAACCCAGGCAGTTTGTTTATCACTGCACTGTACTGCTTCCCTACAATACCTTTTATTAAATCACTCTAATGAAAAAACCAATGGGATAATGGCTACAATATTCTGAAATTTTCCTTTTGGTTCTTTTTAGACTATTTAAAATTATAAACATAGTACTTAGCCAGTTACATAGTTTATAAAGTTAAAATTAAGATATTTCATTCCTTAATACCAATTCTACAAATTTGTCTGTTAACAGTTTGCTGTATATCCTTTCAGAGATTTTCTACGCTCATATCACATGTATTTTTTAAAGCAAAAATGTAATATAGGGTAAGTATTGTTCCACAGTTTTCCTTTAAAACAGAATAATTTATGATATACATCTTCTCCATCACTGCGTATAAATTTACCAATTTTCTTAAAGAACTGCCCACAATTCTACCTTATGAATATATAGCAATTAATTTAACTCTGCTTCTATTGATGAGTTTATACTGCTCCTAAAATTTCAGGATTACAATAACTTGACAGTGAATGGTCATGTACACACACACACACACACACACACACACACAGGTGTACATGTGCATGTATTTCTAGAAAATGTATTCCTAGAAGTAACATACTTTTGAAAATCATGAAGGATAATATTAATTTAAAGAATCACTTGTGACTAACTTACTTTTTTTTTAAATATTTTTTTTTAAATTATTTGTTTTGAGACAGAGAGAGAGCAAGCAGGGGAGGGGCAGAGGGAGGCGGAGAATCCCAAGCAGGGTCCACACTGCCTGAGGGAATTTGGAAAAAAGGAGCAGGCAGAAGTCAGGAACATTTTTGTTTCCTCCAGGCAGGGGCTGCGCTGTGAAGGTGTGCTGTCTGGAGTGGTTGCTATTCCCTTGTAACCAAGAAGACATTTGCCCAAGGATGAAAATCAGTGTATGGAAGATGCCAGAGCTCAATCAGCTGCTGAACTAACCAACTCTGGAGATTCCCTACCTCTGGCCTTCTTGTTAAAAGAGTTACAAAGGTCTTGATTGTTTAAGGAACTTTTACTGGTGTTTTGGTTAATGGTAACTGGAAGCAGTCTAGTTGATCAATAGTTACTAGTTCGGAGCACTTCCTCAGTTTCAAAAGCCATATTAACGTATCCTACAAATCCTATTTTGCCAAACCAAAGTGAAAGTTTCAATTATTATCCAACAAATTCAGATTATGTAGAGAACCTCTAAATCAGGCTTCAAAGTCTTCTTTTAGCAATAGAAGTTTAAGCGGGGGAAAGAGTGGGTCCTAAATTTGCTTTTCCTTTGACTGTGGAGGTAGTTGAGAATGTTATAAAAAAATGCAGAAGTGAGAACAAAGTACAGGTTTTCCCCCGCTAACAGGAGAATGTTCCGATGAAAAATTTTGTAAGCTGAAATGGTATAAAGTGAAGAAGCAATCACCATTAATTTATGTGGAAAAAATTTTCAGCACTTCCAGGCCCCCAAAATAACCTCCTTTAGGTTTTTCTGATACCTAGGACACATTTTGCTAACACTAGCACAAAATAAATTGAGATAAACACGGACTCACAGACTCAGTTCAGAACTATGGCAGCTATTGCTGAGGTGCTGAGTGTAGTTCCCAGGGAAAGAGCTTGGTGGCGCCATTCTCGCTGTTCAAGGTGCGCTGCCTAACAGGTTCTCTCTGAAACAAATGAGGAATGTTATTTTCAATTTTTACCTTTTCTCCTAAGAGTGAAAATCCTCTTCAGATTTCTATTAGTGAAAATAGGTACTAACATAGGTTTTCTGTAAAAGGGAAGTGGCATAATGCAAAAATTCTGAAAAGCAGGGGATATCTTTGTACTCTTTTTCCTAAGTTGTAACTATTACAACACCATCACACAGTGTGAAGGAAAAAAAAAATCTCATAGCCATTTAATGCACATCAACTGTTTTAGAGAGTGATGAGCTGATGGAGACCAGTTTAGCCTTTCTTCTAAAAGTTCAGAATTCCCAAATATAAACAGTTTAATTTCATTGCATTCTAAGCTTTTGAGCAAAGTGTTCTAAACTTATGAGATGTTGTCTGGCATGCATAATTTATACTAAGTTTATATTTTGTTTTCAAAGGGTCATTTTTGTTTTGTCTATCATTGTCAAACACTTGGGATCTGAAATTAAAATCTTATTCACAAAAGAAATTAGCTCAACACTTATAAATTAACAGGACTCTCATGGAAATGGATCTGACCTAGATAATCAAAGCTATTCTGCTGGAGTTTTGATCAGAGTTTTAATATTAGTTTAATCAGAGGTAACACTCTCTAAATAAAGCACATAGTATTTTATTTCATCATATAGTAATTTAATTTTCATAACTTAAACTGGGAGGCTTAAATTATATCATTTGCCACTTTCTCGTATTGTACATTCATGTTTAAAAAAAGATAACGCATGCTTACATTGATGATTATGAAATCTGCACGTTCCTTCTGGATCAGAAAAGTCTGAATGCCTACTGAATGTAATGGTCAAGAGTGTGGTGTTTGAGGTCATGTGCTTTTGGATTCAAACACCTACTCTCATTTACTTTGACATCTTGCACAAATCATATTATGGCCCTCCAGCCTTAGTTTCTGCAAGTATAAAGCGGAAGCAGTGGAGTGTTATATGAATAACGTCTACTTCATAGGATTTGAAGAACAAATGAAATTATGTAAGGTACTTAGCATGGTGGCTGACCCATTAAAAGTGCCTCCAAAATATAAGTTATTGTAGACAAAAATACTCAACTCCCTTCTGTTTGTGTAGATCATTAAATTTTCTAAATTATTTCTTATATCATCCCAATTTATTCTGAGACAAATGAAAAGATAAGACAGATATTAACATAACCATTCTATAGAAGTTGTAAAAAGGGATTGTCAGCAGGCCTGAGATCATTCATTTTATGTTCATTCATTCAATATTTACTCAAAAAATATTTATTGAGTGTCCACTATGGACCATACACTGAGCAAGGCACTCCAAGATACAAATTAATGAAAGAATCAAAACAAGAATTGTCCGTTATTTTTGTGACCTAGTATGTGGTCACACCAACCCCCTTTTTGTGAAATTTACAATTTCTTTCTGGAAAACTTATCCTTCCCTTATTGTTTGCAACCTTGATGGTACAAAGGGACATGGCATAAACTAAGGCAGCCAGTCTCAGTAGCCTGGGTTTTGGAAACTTATGGGGAAGGACACGAGGATAAAAAGAATCGCAGCTTGTTCAGCCCAGATGACGCCTTCCATTAGTCCATGTAAAGATGCTCAGAGCTGCTCTAACTTAAGCCCTGATTATCTGATGCTATAATGTATATAATGTAGGTAAGATTCTCTCTTTCTCTCTATGTCTCTGTATATATATTCCCCCCTTCCTTAGGTTAACCAATGTCAGATTATATTGCTTTCAAACAAAGAAACTTAACTTAGAAACTTTGAAAGTGTGACATCACTCATCCCCAGAAGTCTTGGAATCTGTTTCTAAGAAAACATTGGTATCACGGAGTGTGGTTTTAAATTTTCTTTACAGTTTCTGCCAGAGTTAGCTTGCTTTTAACAGACAAGCCTTGACATTCATACTTACCAAATTCATCCCATCTAATTATGATCTGTTGATATTTTCTAGCAGTGCATTAGAGATCTATGCTTTTACTTAATATCTGCTCCTTTGTTCCCATATATGTACATAACAAATTGAGTTTAATCCTGCACTGAATCCAATCTGTAGTGTGCTAAGATGCTTTATAAGAGGACTGTCCTAGAACCTAGATTCTTGGTCTTCTCTATTCTTTCAGAACCTCCTCAATCTTGGGATTGGTTTTCCAGCTCATATCCTTAGTTGTTGGTGCTCTAGCTTGTTATATGTCAGGCACTGAGTACTCACCTTTCGTTTTTACTCTGAGTATCTTTCTTTCCTGGAAAGCCTTATACTGTAGTCTTTGTGACTACTCTATCTTAGTTTTATTTTGTACCTAGGAAGAGAGAAAGTACTAATTTATTGATGTTCCCTTTACAGCTGAAGCAAAACCAAATAATGGCATTATTTTTTTTAGGCTAATCTATTTCTCTGAATCTTCATTCCCCATGTTTGCTCCATTTCTCTTTTCCATTCTATAACAGTCCAGGCTCTGCCTTATGTCTTTCCCTTATGTAGTCAATTTTCTCGGTATAACAAACTTCAAAATCTCAGTGACTTAGCACCAAAAAAATTTTTTTTTTCACTCATGGATCTGTTGATGAGCTGAGTTTGGCCTCAGCCTGAATGTTGGGTGCAGATCTGCTCCATGTATCTCCTTGCTTCTTTGATAGCATATGTTACTTTCATGGTGGATGGCAGAGATGCAAACTTCTGAACCAAATCCTGAAAGCAACCTAAAACCTCTGCTTATATCATAGCTGCTACAGTGTGTTGGCCAAAGTAATTCACATGACCAACATTAGTGCCAATGGGGGTGGGCAACATACTATTTACTTGGTGAGTGATACTGTAAGGTTGTGTACAATTTTATAGCAAGGTGGGAAGGAAGAATTAGAAACCATAATCTGGTCCACATCTCCCTATGTTCTCCTAGAGTCTGGCATATATCCATTCTATTTATCTCATGCCTTCAGAATCTAAGGTGAGCTAAGAACAGAAGGAAAGCAGAAACCTACACAATACAAACCCATTTAACCTTAGTGTTAGACCTTGCAAATAAAATACCATGTTAGTTTTGTTTTGTTTTGTTTTGTTTTTTTTAACCAAGAGTGTAGAGAGGGAAGAAAGCAGTATTTTATGGTGTTCTGGCAAAAGCATTTAGACCATATTTCATAGGAATTCTATATATATTCTAGACAAATTGCCTTCCATCTATCTTGAAAATATAAACATAAGTTTATTGACTACTCAGTATGTGGCAAGTACAACGTATGTTCTTTATGAGCATCACCTTTTACAATTCTTATGAAACCTCTGTGAAGTTTATTGATAAAGAAACTCAAATTTAGAAAGGTTTAGTTTTCACAAAGGTAAGATTAATTGTTCTGTAGCCATGGCAACAATTAGTCAACAGAACTGGTTTTTTTGTTTTTTTGTTTTTTTTTTTTTAATTTTTTTTTCAACGTTTTTTATTTATTTTTGGGACAGAGAGAGACAGAGCATGAACGGGGGAGGGGCAGAGAGAGAGGGAGACACAGAATCGGAAACAGGCTCCAGGCTCCGAGCCATCAGCCCAGAGCCTGACGCGGGGCTCGAACTCACAGACCGCGAGATCGTGACCTGGCTGAAGTCGGACGCTTAACCGACTGCGCCACCCAGGTGCCCCACAGAACTGTTTTTAAATTTGTCACTTACAGTGAATGCACTTTCATAAGCCAACTTATCAAGGCCAGTCCTCTGCTTCTGAAAGTTAGCCATTCAGGACTTGCACCAGTAAACACATTGCTGAGTTTTAACCCATCAACAGCAGTTTTTACACCTAGTAATCAGGTTTCTACAGATGCCCCTAAAAGTCTCTATGAACTGCATGCCTCCCCAAATTTTATGGAAGACCAGCTGAGCCTGTGCCTAGCCAGTCTCACTCTTTCTTGCTGTAGTAAGAATATCTTCAGCCTTTGTCTTTTTATTTCAGAGAATGTGTGATGGTTTCATGGTCTTTTGAGAGTAATTTATCCACATTTGCACAGCTGGAAAATGGTAAAGTCAAGCAACAAACCTATTCCATTTGATTTCAGAGCCTAAATTCTTACTTAGCACACTAATCTGCCTCTCCTCATTCCACAGTAGCTGCTGCCCAGGTACTCTTCCCTGGAAGAGTTTAGCCTCTGGGTTAATTCAACCTTTGGATTGTAATTTAATTTTGCATATCTTAACTATCCAACTAACTTGCAAGATCAGTTGAGCCTTACACAATTTCACATTCGCAGTGACTAATTTATCCATTATTCATTATTAATTTAAAAGATATTCAATGGAGTACTTAATATGTGCTAGGCACCGTGATAGTGATGAAATTAAGAACTTTCAGCTCTCAAGGGCTTAAATGCAATGTGAAATGTACCACCACCCATATAGGGTACAGCAGGACCTGAGAGGTAAGAGTGCCTATGTCTGTCATTAGCATTATGTAAATTGCCAAATGATTGTTATTTGTATATTCATTCTATGAAGCAATTATTTTATGGCAGAGAAAAATAGTCCTCAAATTGTTAAAACCATTCATAAGTCAAACATTGAATCAGGAATTGTTCTAACCCAAATATGAGTTCTTTAGAAGGAGGTCACATCATAAATTTGCAGTTTATCAAGTGATAAGACATTTAAGTCTGTCATTTTCTGTTTCTACTGCCCTAAAGGTTTTTATTATTTATAAGTGCAGTTATAGTTTTCTAATATAGAATATTACACATTTCAGATAACTGATGCAAAACATTGAGAAAATATGGAAAAAAACTTTCATGATATTTAATAAAACAGGAACTGGCTTAATAAGGAGACAGAAATTCAGAGTGATCCTTAGTTTCCAATTATACTGGTTCTTTTTTATTTTGGAGACAAAGCTATTTTTCTGGACACTTCCCGCTCCTTTTCCTTGGTATTCTATCAGTTTTGAAACATAACGTAATCACTAAAATAAAAGTGTTGTAGTTTATACAGAAGATGTCAGTGCTTTAGGCATAGAAACAATGTTTTCATTTAGTCTTGATTAATGAGTGGGCACTGCCTAGGATTTCAGTGCTTTTTCTTTTTTTGGTCTTTCCCAAACAACTTTGACCTTTGTTGATAAGTTTCCTGGCAGAACCATGAACTCAGGGCCACTGATTGATTGTCATGTCTGCCTCAGGGAGAACCGGATTCTTTTCTGTCTGCTACTGCTGCACTGAGTTGTTGTGAGGTGATATGTGACATCTCCTGAGTTACAGTGATCTGTGGTCATGATTAACCAAAAAGGCAGTAATTTTCAAAAAGTTTAAAACATCAGTGGAAAAGTGATAATTCTGACTGTGATTACTGCAATTTGCTTTTGATCCCTTTCTCCCTTATGGAATCTCTGTGACTCCAGACTGCCCAGCCTCCCCTCCCAGTATACCAGCACTATTTAAAAAAAAATTTTTATGTTTATTTATTATTGAGAGAAAGAGAGAGAGCACAAGTGGGGCAAGGACAGAGAGAGGGGGAGACAAAGAATCTGAAGCAGGCTCCAGACTCTGAGCTGTCAGCACAGAGCCCGACTCGGGGCTCAAACTCAGAGTGTGAGATCATGACCTGAGCTGAAGTCAGATGCTTAACTGACTGAGCCACCCAGGTGCCCTTTAGCACTTTTGAATCCTGAAAGAAATATTTTCTCTTGTATTCTGAATCTATATGTCCTCCTTTTGTCCAGAGTGTGCCTATTTACAAACCCAACACCAGAAGTTAACTGATCACTGGGATTAGATAAAATTATTCTTATACTATTAAAAGCAATATACTAATTATAATTTATTGATCATTTCTTAAGTTCTATAAAAACTTAATGTCACTTAATCCTCAGAAAATCTATATAAAACAAGTACTATCATTATCCCCATTTTATAGATTACAAAGCTAAGTTTTAGAGAAATAAATCATTTGCTCAAGTTTTGGTAGTCATGTTCTGGTAGTCTGTTCTAAGTGGCAGACCAGGCTTCCCATCCAGGTTTTCTTGATTCCAAAAGTCCTAGTCTTTTTTGCAGAGCTGCCTAACATGTATCAGAGACTGATAAGGGTTTTAGAGGGACCTTTATAGTTTGGTAAGAGATGGTGTCCACAGAAATGCTGTTCACCTTAGAATTTTAAACATCAACAGAAACTTGTAGGGGAAAGATACTTTTTATCAAGTGGTAGCTTTCCTGAAATTTCTCAAAAACTGCCACATAGAAAGGTCTCTCATACCCTAGAATCAGGCTAGCTGTGTTCAGCACACTAATAAGTGATAACAGCAGGAAGGGGAGTTCACTGATGTGTGCAGCCTTTTGCCTTGTGATGACTATTTATCCTCCTGTACTTAATCAGTAAGCAAGGGAAACATAGAATCGTAATGCACAGAATTATGGAGCATTATGTCAGGAGTGATCTTAGAGGTGACTGAATCTAAACACTTCATTGTCAGAGGAAGAAACTGTCCCAGAAGTAAAGTGACTTATGTTCACCCAGCTGTGAATTAGGTGGTGGAGTCAGAACTCAAATCCTTTCCTCCCTCCCCTCACTCTCCCCCTTCTTGCTCTTCTTGATCTCTTTTTTTCCCCCTCTGCCAGCATTTATATGTCTGCTATGTGTCAGTCACTGGAGAGTGGGAATACAGTGTAGTAAATGCAATAAAAAATCCTTGCCATAATGGAGTTTATGTTAGTGGGGAAGGGCATATTAACAAACAAATAAATCAATAAAATTTATGCTATGCCAGATGGTGATAAAAGCTATGGGAAAAAATACAGCAGGGAAGGGTGAGAAAGTGATAAGAAGAGAAGGGAGTGATGCTATTTCAATAAGGTCCTTCTTAGAAAGGGGGTCATGAGGAGAATTCCAGATGGGGTGACAGCCAGTGGGGAGCACAGTTGGCTTTAACCTGTTTGAGGAATAGCAAGGAGGCCCAGGGCACTGAGAACAGTGGATGGGGGAGTAAAGCCACAGGATGAGGATAAGAGAAGCCAGATGATGTCAGCCATCTGATCTACAAGTAAGCACCTTTACATCAACTTCGCTGCCTCGTTTCAAGAGGCTCGAAGAATAGTGAACCTAACTAATATCTCTTAAAAGAGATGGCTTATGGTGGCCATGGCTTATGTCAGAGACCCTCTCAGTAGAGATATGTAAGGAGTATAAACCTGCTGGACCCGGAGGCAGCATACCCAAACCCAAGTCCTGCCATAATTAGCTACATTGTTGCCTTGTTTAAGCTTCTTTTCCCTTCTCTATTAAAGGAAGGTGACGTTAGCTATTTCCCAGAGTTTTCATGAAAACCGAAGGAGATAAAAGCAATTTATGTGAAGGCAGTTTATAAGTTGGATATTTTGAGTAATAGCAATCAGTCAGTCAATAAATATTCTTTTGATCACGTCCAGGGTGAATGTAGTGTTTGCCCTCTGGCATCCAGGAAGCTGTTGCTACATCTCTGTCTGGCAAGGTATTCAGAGAGAGGCATTATAACTGGAAGAAAACAAGAAAAAGAAATGATGTTCATCTTTATCTCTGTCTTTCTACCATGACCTTCAACTTTATTACTCACTTGACAGAAATAGAATGTGGGAGATGGCTGTGAGCAGTGTAGTCTTCAGTTAACCCTGTAATTAAATATAGTTTGTTTTCTTCACTGCCAGGGTGAGGGAACTTATGAAATTAATAAATCATATGAAAGTGATGTGGTTTGCTAGATTTCTAGACACAAGTCTGTTTTGAAATGCACCTTGCAGAATGAATTGGGCATGTGCAGAGTAGCAGCAGCATGGTAGACAAGGTCAGTGAGCAGAGTGCTAACCAGGATGACATGGGTCTTGAGTGGTTAAAGAGGGTGACATGAGGTGATAATAGTTCAGGTGATGATAAAGGTGACGACTTTATGTTGGACACTGAAAGTCACAGGAAGCCAATGATGTGATATGATGTGATGTATCTTGAAGTCTAGGGAAGTTTCTGGTGAGTGCAGGCTCTGGGACTGTATACGTTGGCAAAGAGAAAGGGAAAGTGAAGCAATTAACTCATAAATTTTGTCAAGATGAGTGGACATATGGATAATTCAGGCATGCACCACTGCTTTCGATCACAGTGTTGGAATGACCAGAGAAGCTCTCATACATTGACACGTACAACATTTGTTAACTTGGTATTTCTAATAACACAAGTTATTTTTGTCACATCCATGTGTTTCCTATAATATTATGTACTTAATATTTTCCTTTAAATGACTTTAAATTTTGAAAAATGTACACACATTTATTTTTTTAAAGGGAATTTACTGTAAATAGGAAACCATTTGTCTTCTCCTAAATGGAAGGTAAAAGTACTTAAGATAAATATATTGATCACAGACCACCTAAAATCATCTCATATATCATGAATAATGAACATACTCTGGTTTGGAAAACATAGCATTATCTTATTAGATTATTATATCAGTATTTTCACTACTTTATCGGCCAAGCAAGAAAGGCTAAGAAAAATTAAGTTGGTGCTTAAGGTCACACTGTTGCTCACAAACACAGCTGGGATGAGCACCCAGGTTATTTGTTCTGGTCTGTATTTATTATGGCCCACGAAGAGGCAGCTGCCAAATAAGAACCTAAGTAGGTAGGTAGAAGTGTGTTCTCAGGATCACCAGGAAGCAATGCATTGTGGTGGCATTAAGACTGCCTAATGGAAAGGCCCTGGACTCTTTCTTTAAATGCCCTAAATGCCCCCCATTGTGAATAACTCCCAGGACAGGTTGATACTGGGGCCTCATCCTCTCAAACACCCGTCCCTGGCCACTTAGAGTTAATCCTAGTCTGAAACAAAAAGGAGCACTAGGAATAATTTTCAGTCTGGGAGGTTCTCAGAAGCCCTGGGGAGTCTTACACTTATTTAGACCTAGAGCTTCTTAGAAGACTTTGGATTGGACCAGGGGCCAAGCCTCTGGATGAGCATAGGTCAAGTGGTAGTCCTTCAGCTTCTTTGGTGCTTTGAGAATCCCATCCAGTGACATCAAATCTATCAACATGGTAGGACACAAGAGATATGGAGGACTTCAGGGTAGGATGGGGGAAATGAAACTTTGGGTCATTCCTGAGGGATTTCAGGTCCTGGAAACAATACTAGTAATATAGCAGGATTCTCACAGAGAGAGTCATGACACCAAGGCTTTTCTTTCCAGGAAGCAACGTTATTCCTGCCGGCACCACTCAGTTGGGTTGAGCCCTGAATATCAGAATTGAGCCCTGAATATCCCGTGGCATAGTTTTGTTTTTAAATACATTTTCTATTTTTTTGTCTCCTATATATGGTAACACACACAAACATGTAGTCTGATTAAGTAGTCTCAGTTTACAAGGTCATGAGGGATGTCGTCACGTAGGTGCATAGCCAGGTTACCTTGAAGTTTTTTGTTGTTTGTTTTTGTTTTTTTCCTTTTCTTTCTTTTTTTTTCTTTCCATAGGGAGTGGATTCTACCACAATAATATCAGAGGAAAGTTAAATGACATATTCCTTAGGGTGAAATATCTTAATTTTTTTTTAAGTTTATTTATTTATTTTGAGAGAAAGAGAGTGAGCATGAGTTGGGGTGGGGTATGAGCAGAGACTGAGGGAGAGAGAGAATCCCAAGCAGGCTCTGAGCTATGAGTACAGAGCCCAAGGCAGGGCTTGACTCATGAATGGTGAGTTCATGAACTGAGCTGAAATTGAGTCAGATGCTTAACAGACTGAGCCACCTAGGGGCCCCTAGAGTGAAACATCTTATACTTAATTAAATATGGAGTGGATACTAAATAAATGCTTATTTGAAAATACAGCAACATTTGAAGTCTTTTCCATGATGAGAGATTATACACTGGGTTGCACCTTTTTATAGATAATAATGACTCAATATTGGTCATTTTATATAGTTCAATCTGATATTTTGGTAGAAAGTGTGAATTGGGCATCATGGACTTCTGTCATAATTCAGTAGTGAAGGTGTCATTAAACTTGATCAAGACATGCAACTTTTCTGGATCTCAGTTTCTTCATCTTGGTATTGATATTGGAAAAGATTGTTGGTTCCAACTGAGAAATTTGTTTGTTTAATTAAAATTGGAAAAAGAATGATTACTTATAATTTTATTCAGTAAAAATATTTCAGAATATGAGGCCCAGAAAAAGCAATTTTTTGTATGTGAAATTTTTTTTATTTTGAGATACTTTAGGTTCACATGTTATAAGAAATAATGAAGAAGATCTCTACATATTACCAGTTTCCCACTGGTAGCATCTAGTAGTAGTACAATGCAGAACAACATGATAACAACCGTGGTACCAGAACTTGGATCTTGGTCTATAGTTTTCTTTTTTTGTAGTGTCTTAGTCTGGTTTGGTATCAGGGCAATAATAGCTTCCTAAGATGAATTTGGAGATATTTTCACCTGTTGTATCTTCTGGAAGAGACTATATAGTGTTAATTCTTTAAACTTTCAATAAAATTTTCCAGTGCAACCATCTGTGCCCGGAGATTTGGGGGAAAATTTTTAAACTATGAACTCAATTTCCTTAATAGTTTGAGGGCCTTTCTAATGATCTATCTCATACTGGGAAGTTGTGGTAGTTTGTGTTTTTTGAAGAAGTGACCCATTTATTCATGGTTGTCAAAATTTTGAGTGCAGAGCTGTTTGTACCATTTTAAATTATCCTTTTGATTCTCTAAGACCTGTAGTGATATCCCCTGTTGATTACCCAGTAGGGGCAATTTGTATCTTTTCATTTTTTCTTTGTCACACTTGCTAGAAGTTTGTCAACTTAAATGATCTTTTCAAAAAACCAGGTCTTTGTTGCATTGATTTTCTCTGTTGCTTTTTTTCTGGTTTCAACTTCATTAATTTCTGCCCTTATCTTTGTTATTTCCTTCTTCTGGAGTTTGTTTCAACTTTGTTTTTTAGGTTCTTGAGGTAGAGGCTAGATTGTTTATTTGAAACTCTCTTTTCTAATATATGCATTTAAATGATATAAATTTCTCTCTCAACACTGCTTTAGTTGTATCTTACAAACCCCGAATGCCATGTTTTTGTGTTCTTTCAGTCAAATGTATTTGATTTTCTTTGAGACTTCCTATTTGACCCATGTTTTATCTAGAAGTATGTTATTTAGTTTACAATATATAGTTCTTCTCCTGTTATCTTTTGTCACTGATTTCTAATTTGATTCTCTTGTTACCAGAGAACACACGCTGTATGATTTTAATTTTTAAAAATTTGTTAAGCTTTGTTCTATGCTCCAGGTTATGGTCTATGTTGGTGTATGTTCTGTGGTTATTTGAAAAGAATACTTCATTTTCTGTTTTTGGGGGAGGGTTTCTATAAATGCTGACCAAATCCATTGGTTTATGGCGTTGTTGTGTTGTTGAATATCCTTGCTGATTTTCTGTCTAGCTATTGTACTGTTGCTGAGGTATTGAAGTCTACAGCTATATGTGTGATTTATCTATTTCTCCTTTAAATTCTTTCAGTTTCTGTTTCATGTATTCTGTAGCTTTGATGTTTGATGTAGAGAAAATACATCTTGGATTCTTATGTCTTCTTGATAGATTGAGCCTTTTATCATTATATTACATCTTTCTTTGTCTCTGATAATTTTCTTTGCTCTGAAGTCTACTTTATCTAAATGTTATCCAGCTCCTTTTTTCCCCCTTTGATTAGTGTTTGTTTTTTTCCCATCCTTTTATTTTCAACCTGACTATAGTAAAAGCTTGCATTGCAAGTAACTTGTTCTGTGAGTGTTCTGCAGGACAAGCAAACATCTCTAACAAATTTTAACTTGATAAATGGGTGATGGCTTACAATATGAGTAACATGTGATGCCGAACATCACATGATCACAACTGAGCCAATGGTTCTTGAAATTCTCTTTGACATATAAGTGCTTTGGATTACAAGCATGTTTATGGAATGCATTATGCTTGCAAACCAAGGTTTTACTTACATTGTTACTTTATTTTTTTTTTAACGTTTATTTATTTTTGAGACAGAGAGACAGAGCATGAACAGGGGAGGGGCAGAGAGAGAGGGAGACACAGAATCTGAAACAGGCTCCAGGCTCTGAGCTGTCAGCACAGAGCCCGACGCAGGGCTTGAACTCACGGACCATGAGATCATGACCTGAGCCGAAGTTGGACGCTTAACCGACCGAGCCACCCAGGCACCCCTACATTGTTACTTTAAAGAGAGGTTCTTGTAGATAGCATATAGTTGGGTATTTTTTAATTTACCCTGTCAATCTCTTTTAATGTATTCAGATCATGTATTGTAATGTAATTATTGCTGTGCCAGGGCTTACGTCTGCCATTTTAATTTTTATTTTGTTTGTACTGGTTTTTTTTTTATTTCTCTGTTTTCGCTTTCCAATCTGTGATGGGTTGCTTGAACATTGTTTAGAATTCTATAGATTCATATAGGTTTGCCTATATGTCTTTGAGCATATCTTCTTGTAAAGCTTTTTTAATACTTGCATTATGTATTACACTATATATATACGTAACTTACCACAGTCTATGGATGTCATCATTTTACAAGTTTGGGTGAAGTACAGAAATCTTATCTTCCTTTATATCTCTTTACCCTCTCCATTTCTAATCGTCTAACATGTTTCCTCTTTTTATATATTTAGAACGACAACAGAGGGTGTTAACAATTTTGGCTCTAGATGTCAAACATAATTTAGATAACTCAAGAGGAGAAAAAAAACCCCTATATTTACTCATACGTTTGCTTACTGTGTTCTTTCTTCCTGATATCCCAAAGTTCTTTTATCATTTCCTTTCTTTTACAGAAGTTCTTTTAGGCGTTCTTTTAGGATGTATCTGCTAGTGACAAATTCTTTGTTTTCCTTCATCAGACACTGTCTTGATTTGTCCTGAAGGACATTTTCTGTAGGTATAGGATCATGTGCTGACACTTCTTTTCATTCATTACTCTGGTTTCTAATGAGATATTTCTTATTTTTCTAATTACTCTCCTATAGGGAAGGTGTTTTTCCCCTCTGGTTGCTTACAAGATTTTTTTTCTTTGCTTATTGTTTAGAAATTTAATCATGGTATTTTTTGGCTTGAATTTCTTTAAATTTACACTATTTGGGGGTACATTCAGCTTCTTGAATGTATAGGTTTATGGTCCTTTCCAAATTTGGCATGTTTATGGCCATCATTTCTTCAAGCACTGTTCAGCTCTGTCCCCTGTCTCCTCTCTTTTCAGGACCCTGAAAATGTGAATGTTAGATATTTTGTCCCACAGGTCTCTAGGTTCTGTCAATTTTTTTTTTTTAACTTTAGCCTACTTTTTCTTTTTTTCAGCTTAGATAGTTGCTATTGTTCTGTCTTCTAGTTCATGGATTCTTTCCTTTGTCTTATTCACCCTGTTGGCTAGTCTATTCACTACACTTTGTATTTCTTCTTTTTTTAAATTTTATTTATTTTTGAGAGAGAGTGTGTGTGCACACATGCACATGAGTGGGGGAGAAGAAGGGGCAGAGAGAGAATGGGAGAGAGAATCCCATACAGGCTCTGTGCTGTTAATACAGAGCCTGACATGGGACTTGAACTCACGAACCATGAAATCATGACCTGAGCCAAAATCAAGAGTTGGACACTTAACCAACTGAGCCACCCAAGCACCCCTACACTTTGTACTTAAACAATTATAATTTTTGTTCTAAAATTTCCATTTGATTTGTCTTTATATCTTTTATGTCTTTGCTGAGGTTTTCTATTTTTTTTTCACTTGTTTTCAGTAGGTTCATAATTGTTGATTAATTCATGGTTAACATGGCTGCTTAAAATTTTTGTCAGATCATTCTACTTTCTGTAATCTTGGTATCAGCATCTAATGTTTTTTTTTATTATTCAGTTTGAGATTTTTCTGTTTTTTGGTATGAGAAGTAATTTTTTTTTTTTGAAACCTGAATCTGTGTTGTACTATGAGACTGTGGTTATTGTTTAAGCATTCAGTTTTAGCTGGCTTTCTCTGGCATTGTTCAAGCTGTGGAGGGGGTGTGCCACCTCATTACTACCACATAGAGGTTTACTGTTACCCTCTAATGATACCAGAAGAGAGAACTTCTCATTATTGCTGATTGGAAATGGGAGTTCTGGTTCACTGCATGGTCTTCACTGATAGTGGAGGGGAAAGGAAGAGGAAGTATGCTTGTTATTGATGATCAGGGATGAAGTTCCTGACTCCTTACTTGGTCTTCTTTGACACTACCCTTGTAGGAGTGTTGAGACATCTTGTGATAGCCTATCATGGATGGAAGCCTAGTCTCCCCACTCAGCCTTTGGTGGTGTGGATGTGGATGGATCCATGGCTCTTCTGTGATTTGGCTGTAGTAAAGCAGTTGTTGTCTAAAAGTTTTCTGTCCTGCTTGACTGTGACTTTCCTGGTCTTTTTGCTAAAAGAGTAGACCAAAAAAAGTTGGGGCTTTTTGTATGTGTCTGTCCATTGGCTTTTCCAGGTTGCCGACTTCTTCAACTTCAGGTTTGGGATATATGAGGTAGAAAGGGAAACTCACCATGGTGTTATTCCATGGGCTTCAAGGTTCTTAACCAGTCTGCCTCTTCTCTCCTCTTCTCTGTACTTTTTAGAGTCTTCTTATGGTCATTTTCGTATGTGGTCCATCTACTTGGTGGGAGGAAAAGGAAAAATTTATCTATCCATTTTCCTGGAAAAAGAGGTCTCAGGAAACATACAATTTAGAAGATCTTTGGCGAGCCTGGGTGACTCACTTTGTTAAGCATCCAACTCTTCATTTCAGTTCAGGTCATGATCTCATGGTTCTATTGATCCCCATATCAGGCTCTGTGCTAATCGTGTGGAGCCTGCTTGGGATTCTCTCTCCCTCTCTCTCTGTCCCTCTTTTTTTTCTTTTAAAGTTTTTTTTTAATGTTTATTCATTTTTAAAAGACAAAGAGGGACAGAGCACAAGCAGGAGTGGTACGGAGAGAGAGGGAGACACAGAATCCGAAGCAGGCTCCAAGCTCTTCGCTGTCAGCACAGAGCCCAATGCAGGGTTCAGACTCACCAACCATGAAATCATGACCTGAGCTGAAGTTGGACGCTTAACCGACTGAGCCACCCAGGTGCCTCTAAATATAAGGTTCTTTTAAGCTTTATCCAGCCATCCTTGTTTCTGGGAATAGCATCCTGACCAGCTGACAGACTCACTGACTAACTGACTGATTGATAATAACCAATCTTTATGTTTATCAATATAAGAAATGATGATATATGTGTACTGAGGACAGAGTTAACACTCAATGATTGATGCAGAGATACATAAAGGCTATTTTTTCCCATATTGAAATCTTGTTTTTGCATTATCTAACAAAAAAAGAAAAATTCTAGGGACTCCTACCATAAATTTGCCTCTCTATTTACTTTCAAGTTCTCTTGGTCACTATGGGTTTAAGAGATTTAAGAAATGCAGTTTTGGGGGCACCTGGGTGCCTCAATCAATTAAACATCCAACTTAAGCTCATGTCATGATCTTTGTGTTCATGAATTTGAGCCCTGCATTGGGCTTTGCCCTAGTGGTGCAGCCCTGGTTGGGATTCTTTCTTTCTCCCTCTCTCTCTTCATTCCTTCCCCGCTTGCACGTTCTCTCTCTCAACATAAATAAATAAACTTAAAAAAAAAAGAAATGCAGTTTTGAGAAAATTGCCCTATTTATTTTCAGGCCCAAATGTTCTTTATGGGGCGAAGAAAAACTAGTGGTTCTTCACTCATGTCACAGATAAATTATCTGGATATTTAGCTTGACTTTGTTGTTTAGATACATCTGAACAGTAGGAGAATAAAAAGTAGAGCCCAGTGATTATGAACCTGATGCACTTCTATTGTGTAAACTTAACGCTTATTGAGTTATAGGTTTGTTTGCTGAGTTCCTGAGGCTATCCACAGACTCAGGCAATCACTTCATGAAGTAACTGCCTCATCTCTACAGCACAGCCAAGTACCACAATTCTAGCTGGAAGTCATGTTCTGTACTCAATATTGTAGACACAGTAATCTGGCAATTGCACAGCTAAGTAACTGTTCTATAATAACAATCAGTGTCTGTTAATGACTCAAAATGCAATTGGCAAAGACAACATTTGATAGTTTGAATGAATGGAAGAAACACATTTTCTTCCTCAGCAGACCACACAAAATCAGTGCCTGATTATCAGGCTGGCGGGTGCAATCATCCCACCAGCCATAATGATTATTGAAATTGTTTATGGGCCTCTCAAAAAGATCCTGGGAATAACAATAGATAACATGTTTTAACTGAAGGAGCCAAGACCAAAGAATTAAATCTCACAAAACTTGTTAGTAAAAGCAAATTATTCCTGGTAACTTCAATAAATGGCAAATTACTCTTGGCAACAAGTGATCAATAATGTGTCATTGCCAGAAACAATCATCCACAGTTCATACCCAAGTTAGGAAATCATCCCTAGCATTTTGACAAGTGGGGGCCACAGCCATACTTCACTAATGGTCATGGTTTGATCATAAAATAGTATAGCAGAAATGAAATAATAGTAATAGTAATAGTAATAGTAATAGTAATAGTAATAGTAATAGTAATAGTTATTTTCTGTTTTCCTACAAACCAGCAGCCATGATATAATTTTGTTTGGAAAACATCCTTTACTTCTCTGGACATACTATGGAAGCATGAGGATTATGTGGGAATGCACAAAAGCCTACTCTAATCATTATTTTCCCAGATAATGTTAGTGGTAGAACATGGCTCTCCTTAACACCTCATAGTCCAGGTTGAGAATAGATAAGTTTATTGTTTCTTTTCCATGACATATCACTTACATACTACATACTCGTCTTTGAGCCCTTTATCTTTCTATTCTTCTGTCTTTATATCTAGTAATTTATGCCTCTATTCATTGACCCTTCTTTGTACCCATCCACCTATCTTTCTTTTTTAAAATTATGTATGTATGTATGTATGTATGTATGTATATATGTACGTATGTATTTAGAGAATGCGTGCACGAGTAGGGGAGGGGCAGAGAGAGAAGGAGAGAGAGAATCTCAAGCTGGATCCACACTTAGCACACTTAGCCCCTATGCGGGGCTCAATCTCATGAGCCATGAGATCATGACCTGAGCCAAAATCAAGAGACAGACACTTAAATGACTGAGCCACCCAGGCACCCCCACCTATCTTTCACAGTACCTTTCTCTCTAACCAGAAAAAAGTAAAATAAGAAGAAAGAGGAAGGAAAGTAAAGGGAAGAAAATAATATTTTTAAGAGGCAAATAGAACATAAAGAAAAGGAAAATCAGCACGATGAAATAGGAGAAACACGTGTTTCTGGATTCACAATGTACTTTTTTTTTTTTCAGCTCCATTAATTCCTGGCTATATGACCAGGGACAGTTTCCTTGAATCTCACCTCCTATATTTTGCAAGGGATGATACCATGTCTCTACTTACCTCAAAAGATGAATGCAAAAAGTGTCATCAGTTAACAAACATGAAGTCATTCTGTAATTGCAAGGTGCAAAACAAATTTTATATAGTTTTTATAATGAACTTGCATATAATATAGATAATATACTGGATGTTCTCATTTTGTAAGTGTGCATTCTTCTCTAAGAATTTCTTCTAGTATTTGTGTGGTTTTATTTTTAAAAATTTTAATATCTATTTTAACTGGAATTTACCCTTTGCAATGTATGAAAAAGGCACCAAATCTTTCCCCCCATATAGACCTGTAGGTGTTCTAATACCATTTATTAAAAAGTTTATCTTTCCCACTGATTTCAGATGCTGCTTTTGGCATATACTAAATTTTCATATGAAATTGGATCTATTTTGTATTTTTAAATTTTGCCTATCTATTCTTATGTGAATACATGATGTTTAATTCTATGTTCTTCAAAATATGTTTTCCTATTTGATTCTGTGCATTATTTTCTTTTATCTCTCTTGATCACAGTGTTTTCTCTTGTCCATGTTTAAGTGAAATCATTTTTTTTTTCCACACACTCTCAGAAGAGGAGTGTTGGCCAGCATCTTCCTAGCTTCACAGTTGTAAAACGACATCTTATTATTGCAGAGTGGTCAAATACATGATTTACACTTCTATGACCCACTTTCTTTGTTCTTCTCCCGTACTTTTACCTAGATCTTTTCTTTCATTTAGTCCTAGTGTCTTTATCCTGCTCAGTTTACATTCTACTCCCAGAAGACTCTCCGGGAGGCTGGTCTTTGTCCTACAAAGGAACTTCAGTTGTTTTATTTAAAAATTTTATAGGGTACAAACTGACCCATACCATCTGACCTTTTGCTGTCCCTTTGCACTCACCCACGGCTTGGAGTCTGTGAAACCAGTTCCCACTTTTGGTGTTGTTCTAAGAAGGACCCATGAGCTTTCCAGAATGGATCCCTCAATCTGGGGTTCTTGGGCAATTCAATTTCTGAGTCCTTTTGCTTTCTCAGCTGTCAGAAAATTTTCACCTTCTCTGCTTACTCCCTCACAGTCTCCAGTACAACTGTTGTAGTCAGTTTGCTCTCAGGTCCTCAATGTTGGGGTTGTTAGAACTTGTTTAGTTTTGCTGTTTTAGTTTTGTTTAGATTTGGCTGCTTTGTTTTGCTATACTGTTTGCTTTGTCTCTTTTGTAGGGGAGTTTGGAAAGTCAAAAACTATCCTGTTCCCCTACAGTCTTCCTTTGAACTTCATCCCTCGGTTTCCTTATAATAGTTTCAAAGGTTTGTATTTCTGTATATAGTTATTGACTCTGTTTTATTTTCATGTGGGATATGAAATAAGCATTTAACTCTATTTTTTTCCATTTATATAATTTCCCCGCACATACATGCACCTTTTCTTCTTATGATTTATAATACCATATCTCTCACAGGTTTTCATAAATGCTTGGCTCTTTTCTGAGACCTGTATTCTATATTTCTATCTCTACACCAAAATTGCTGTGCTCCAATTACCTTAGGAATTCTCTTTCTTGATCTTTGCTGCTACGAGTCCTCCCCACACCTCTTCCCTATTCTTTGTTGTTGCTGTTCATAATGTACTTCTCTATTCTTTGTCTTCCTCTCATCGTATGAGTTTCATTATCAGCTTGGTAATTTTGCTAAAAATATTGTTGGAGTTTTGGAAAGGCCTGGCTTTTTAAAAACATATTGATTCTTCTCACCTATACATGTGGTATATCACCATTTATTTACAGATTTTATATATATTGAATCCAATAGCTTTCTGAACTCTTTGTTAGTTTTCGTAGATTCTCTGTAGAGTCTCTTGAACACTCTTTATAGATAATATCATCTACAAAGAATAATTGCTTTCTTTGCTTTCCTAAATTTATATTTCTTTTCTTTAGCTCATTATTCTGACTGGGCTTCCAATTTGAATTGTTTAGTAGTGGTGGTGTAAATAACATTTTTATCTTGCTACCGTTACTAAGGAGTATACTTCCAATCTTTTACCATAAAACATGATGCTTGTTCTGTATTTTTAGAAGATATTTTTATCCAGTTTAAAAAAAAAAAAAGACACTTCATCTCTTGCTCCCTAAGAGTTTCTATCATGAGTAAGTATTGGATTTTACTGAAGGTGAAGGTCTTTCTTCATCATTTTAGCATTTTGTGTCAAATGTTTTATTTTACTTTAATCTATTTACATGATGAATATATTCAGAATTTTTTTGCCCAATATTAATCATACTTGCATTATTGGTTAAATCCACCTTGTTGATGATATATATTATAATTTATGTCACTAACACGAATTCAGAAATAATGCTATTGGCAATTGGCTCCTGTCTTTCACAAAAGTTCTCAAACAGGGTGGGAGAAAGTACTTATCTTCTTGGAAAAATGGGTGGTAAAGAAGGGAGGTAAGGAAAATGGAACACTAGCAAGCAGCTCTCTTTGGGAAGCAGGAAGGTAACAGGTAGAAGGTAGATCCCTGCATCCCAGTATTTTCCAAGCCTAATCTTACCAGGTAACTGAGGCTGTCCTAGAAGTCACAATTGACCAGTACATGGTACTAAACCATATCTAGACTGGGACAGACCTCTACCATGTTGTTGGACCCATAGAACGTCCAGTGGTCTAGCTGTGCAGGTCAAATCAATCATTTTGTTAGTCTTATAACAAAGAAAGTCACCAACTTATGAGACTTTTTTTTTTTGCACTTCATCTACTATATATACAATTTGGTATGAGAGGTGCTCTCTGCCAATGGCCTGAAATTCAAATTGACTGAATCTCACAACCTTGAATCTTAAAGAAATGGAAATATTAGGCTAATGTTAGTATACCCCCAAGCTGAAGCAAGAAAATTTAATTGACAGCCTTGAAGGAGAGAATAGTGAGGTGCTAGGTCTTTCTCAAAAATCTTATTTAATGTAGAAGTGAGTCTCAGGAAAAACACTGGATTGAGATAGTGTCTTTCCTTGTGAGGCTATTGTTCAAGTATATTCAAAAGAGCAGCCACTAAGAGGCAAGTGGATAAAAAAGGCTGTATTAGAGTTCTCTAGAAAACAGGACTGAGACATAGGCAAAGATATAGACATAGATACAGATTTGGTGATATCTAGATCTATCTATCTATCTATCTATCTATCTATCTATCTATCTATCTATCTATAGATACCACTCATCTATCTATCTATCTATAGATATAGATATAGATATCGAGAGAGAGAGAGAGAGAAAATGCAATTTATTATGAGAAATTGGCTTACAAGATCATGGAGGCAAGAAGTGTCACAATTTGCCATCTGCCACTTAGAGATACAGGAAAGACAGTTGCTGAATTTTAGTCCAACTCCGAGGCCTGAAAACCAAGGGAGCTGATGGTGTAAATTCCAGTCCAAGGGTAGAAGAATGAGATCTCAGCTCAAGCAGGCTGGCGGGAAAAGGGATGTATCACTTCTTCCTCCACCTTGTGTTGTATTTAGGCCCTCAAAGGGTTGTATGATGCCTAGAGACTTTGTGAAGGGCAGTCTTCTTTATTGAGTCCAGCAATTCAAATGCTAATCTCGTCCAGAAACACCCTTACAGACATACCCAGAAATTATGTTTTATCTGGGTCTCCTGTTGTGCAGTCAAACTAACACATAAAGTTAACCATCATAGAGGCCCACAGGAAAGTGGCTAGAATTTTCAGTCTAAACAATCTATCCTTGTTACAGAATATTGTTCAAAACTTTAAATTAACATTTAATGATCATAACCTACTTTTCTAGTATTATCTCTTCATACAACTTTTTCCCCCCTGTTTTTTTGTTTTTTTGTTTTCTCAAAAATCCCCTACTAATGTTGTCTCTGTTCTCTGGTTTTATCTACATGAAACATTCCTGTCTTTTTAATTAGATTGGTATCTCTAGATTGAAGAAACTGTTTTTTGGTCTTGTTCATATTCCTTGCTAAGATATGGTACAAAGACTGTCACATCTTGGTGACTGATTAGCATATTAGGATTATTTTAGCTTCCCCTATCATTTCCAAACACCACTCATTTTCTCTGTACTAGCTATTTCTCCCCTTAGAGCAGTCAAATAACTTAAACATTATAGAAATATGTAGTTTTGTGTAAAATGATTTCATCTGCAGAATTTATGAAATAAAAAAATGGCCTCTTCTATTTCAATTATTCTCTAGTAACATTACTTTAAGCAGTATTAATTTAAAATGTAATACCAGTTCATTAAGAAGTATATTCATTGGGGCGCCTGGGTGGCTTAGTTGGTTAAGCATCCCACTTCAGCTCAGGTCATGATCTCCTGGTTTGTGAGTTCCTGACCTGCATCGGGCTCTGTGCTGACACCTCAGAGCCTGGAGCCTGCTTCAGAGTCTGTGTCTCTCTCTTTCTGTCCCTCCCCCAACCCCTCAAAAATAAAATAAGCATTAAACAAAAAGAGGTATATTCATATAGGCACATTTTCCCCGTGGAGACTAATTTGTTTTAAATGAAACAAGTTAACTGAATATGTATTCTCCCTAAATTGTTTCAACTAAACATGAATCCTAATATTCCCATGGGATTGTATTTTTCCAGGGTTGTTTATATTATGTGTCTATCCTTATTCTGGTTAAGGATATTTGATGGCAGGGAGCAGAAAATCATTCAAGGAAAATTAAACAAAAATGCAATGGCACCAAATGCAACTAAGATTTGTGTTTTATATATATTTTTTGGTTGGTCTGGTTCGATGTAATTATTTCTCTTCATCTTTTCTAGAATCTAATGCTATAAACATACCCCAAGCACTGCTTTGTCACATCTTGCAGCTGTCATTGATGTTTCTATTATACATCTCTAAATATTCTTTAGTCTTTGTGACTTCTCCCTTGACATGTGGCTTATATAGATGAATGTTGCTTAATTTCTAAGTAGCTGGGAATTTTCCAGATATCTTTCTGTCATTGATTTCTGGTTTATTTCTATTATGATCAGGACACATATTTTGTATGATTTAAATTCTTCTAAATTCGTTGAGGTTTGGTTTATCTACCCAAATATGGGCTAACATGGTGAATGTTCTATGTGTATTTGAGAAGAATGTGTATTCTGTTGCTTTTTGGTTGTATGTTCTATAAATGGCAATTAGGTCAAGTGGATTTTTAGTGATATTCAGATGTTCCATATCCTTTCTGATTTTCCATTGTCCTGTTTTGTCAGTTATTTAGAGAAGAGTACTGAACTCTCCAATGATAAATGTAGATTTGTTCATGTCTCCTTTCATTCTTTCCTTCATGTATTTTGAAGCTTTACTGTTAGGTGCGTAATTATAGGATTATTATGTCTTTTTTGGTGAATTGAGCCCTTTATCATTATGTAAGACTCCTCTTCATCCCTCGTAACAGTCTTTGCTCAGAATTGTGCATTGTATGATATTAATATAGTTACTGTTGCTTTCTCTTGGTTAGTGTGTGCATACTATATGTTTTAATATGCCTTTACTTGTAATATTTCTGAGTATTTATATTTAATAATGGGTTCCTTATACATAGTGTGTTTTGTTTTTTAATACAATCAGACAATATCTGATTTGAATTTTTGTGTTTATGTCATATGTATCCTATTACTTATATACTATAAGTATTGTTATGGTCTCATTAATATTTACCATATTGCTGTTGTTTTCATATATTTTTGCTCTTTTTCTTCTGTTTTGGTTTATGTATGAATTAAGTATTTTTTAAGATTATATTTTATCTCTACTATTGACTTATTTTTTCTACATCTCATGTTAATTTGTTTGAATAATTACCTTTGGGTTTACAATATACATCTTAAGTTTATCGCAGTCTCCTTTATCAATATCTCCTGTTCACCTTTTGTGCTATTGTTGTCTCATATATTTTGATTTCACATGTGTTTTAAACTCAAAATACATTGCTTGTTTTTACTTTGGAGAGTCAATGATATTTTAGACGAATTAAAAGAGAAGGAAAAATAATGGCTTTTATATTTATCTTTATTTTAACCATTTCCAGGGATCTTCATTTCTTTGTGTAGATCTGAACTTCTGTTTTGTCAGTCTTTTTTCCTGAAGAATTTTCTTTAACATTTCTTGTCTTTCAGTATGCTTTTAATGAGTTTTCTAAGTTGCTGTTTGTTGGAGAGTCTTTGTTTCCTTATTATTTTTGAACGATATTTTCATGATATAGAAGATTGACAGTTTCTTTCAGCCTTTTAAAAATGCCACTTAAGTGTCTGTCAGTTTCGACTCAGATCATGATCTGACAATTCGTGAGTCTGAGCCTCACATTGGGCTCTGCACTAACAGTGTGGAGCCTGCTTGGATTCTCTTTTTCCCTATCTCTGCCCCCTTCATCCCTGCTCACTCTCTCTCTCAAAATAAATAAATATACATTTTATGTATTTACTTATTTATCTGTTTATTTATTTTTTGTTTGATGTTTATTCTTGAAAGAGAAAGAGACAGAGCACGAGTGGAGGAGGGGCAGAAAGAGATGGAGACACAGAATCCCAAGCAGGCTCCAGACTCTGAGCTGTCAGCACAAAGACCCACAGGGGCTCAAATTCAAGAACCATGAGATCATGACCTGAGCAGAAGTCGGATGCTTAACTAACTGAGCCACCCAGACACCCCTCAAAATAAAGACATAAATATTTTTTAAAAATGTCACTCTATCTTTTTCTGACATGGTAAGTTTCTGACAAGATGTCTGGTGTGTTTTTTATCTTTTTTTTCTGTATATAATGTGCCTTTTCTCTGGATGATTTCAAGATTTTCTTTTTATCTTTTGTGCTTAGCATTTTCAGTATCGTGTGTCTAGATGTGTTAATTTAATTTAATTAGTAATTTTTACATCCTTTCTGTGTTTTTCTGAGCTTCCAAGGCTTGTGGTTTGATACCTTTAATCTTTTTTGGAGAATTTTCAGCCATTATGTCTTTAAATATTTCTTCAACTCTTTTTCTTTGTTTTCTTCTGGAATTACTATTACATGTATGTTGGAGTCTTAAAACTCTTGCATCCTCTGTTTTGCTTTCCCTTTCTAGCTCTTTCTTTGTGTGTTTTAGTTTGGGTGATATCTAGTAACTATCCTTGGTTGTGTCAAGTGTGCTGATAAGCCAGTTGAAGGCATTCTTTATCTTTGTAACTGTGATTTTTATTTCTTAGCATTGCTATTTGATTTTTTCGTACCCTTTACCTTCCCCATCTGTTCATCCTGAAATTCCCCACTAATTCGTGCATGCTGTCTACTCCTTTCATTAGATAACATATTAATCCTAATCACTTTAAATTCCCTCTCTAATAAATACATTATCTAGGTTATCTCTGAATCTTGTTCTATTGATAGACTTATCCTTGACAGTGCGCTGTTTTTTTCTCCAATGTTGCATGTCTTACAAGGTCTAATTGATTATTGGACATAGCGTGTAGAGGAGCAGAGGCTGAGTTAACCAGTATTCATGACTGACAATGGATATACCCTTCCTTCTGCTAGGCCATTGATGTGGGATATTGTATCCATATAGTAAGGATTTTAATTAGGTTTGGCGCTCATTGCTATGGTGAACTTAATGCACCACCAGCTCTACATTTCTTTATTATTGCCCTGTTCTTATCATGATGTTTGTTGTTTAGGCCTTTTTCTCAGTTCTTGTCCTTTACTCTAAGTTTTAGGATTTCTCTGGTGTCTCTCCAGGCTCTTATCCCTTCCACAATGGTAGGCTGCTATTGATTGTTTTTGCTGCTTGTTTGCCTGGTGATGGAGTGCAGAGAAGTTCCTCCAAGTCATTTCCATTTCATACTTGGAAGGTAAATGTCTTGTTTCCAACATTTTGCAACTAAGTAGGGGTAAGAGGCCAGGGAAGTTCAGCATCTAGTTTATGTTCATTTGCTTATTTCTCTGTTTTTGTTTTTGTTTCTCTGTTTTTGTTACAGTATCATGCTATAATTTAAAGACCCTCTTTTTTGAAATTTCTTGAGAGAAACAGAGCAAAATAAAAATCTCTCCAGGCTTCTGTGAGAGTAAGGGAGATACAGTCATATAGATGATCAGAGTGGAGAAAGAAATTGGATCTAACTTTCCAAGAAATTTTTCAAAAATCCTTTCATTTTAGCCATTTCCTCTCTACTTTGTTGTGCCAACCATTCCTGAGATTTAGAGGACATTTCAAATTGTATATCATGTTACTTTGTAGCATTGCTCACTGTTATCTTAGGATTCAGCATTTTTTTTCAAGTTTATTTTCAGCTCACACAAATTTTGCTACTGTAGTCTTATCTTCCATTTTCCCTAATTTATGTGTTTATACCTTTAAACTGAATCATGTTACTATTATTTTAGTGGGATTTTTGGGAGGGAGCCAAAGGAAATAGATGCATTTAATCCACAATATTTATACAGAAAGTCCTGTGGCTGACAATCTTAAAGTGATTGATCATTTTCACTTCTTATCCAGTTTCTTTATTATATGAATAAACAAACTTTGGGAAGAGCTCAAATAGTCCTACTGACATGGCCAGAAATAGATAAAATTGTCTAGGATATGCAGTTTGCATTTCATCTCTGGGATACATGTTTGTCATGTCTTATTTCCTTATTAAGATTTTAATTACCGTGATGGGAAAGTTTATGTCTCACATGTTTTTGCAGTGCCTGTAATATCATTACTGTTTCCTTGAGTTATATTATTTAAACTCATTCATGTATTTAACAAGACTAAAATCCCAGTTTTAAAGTCCCATAACTTTTGTAAAGACATTGTGCTACATAGAAATTATTACTTATTTTGCATTTACTTGGAGCTTTTTTCCCCCCCATAAAAAGTCATCTGTTTGTGACAATCAGAGGATATATCTTGAATGGGCTTTTAAACCCGGACACCATATAAAAACTAAATTCCTTCTTTTTAATGTTATTTTGGAGTAAGGTTAAGTGCTCTTGTTAATACAAAACTGGCTCTTCTATTTTCTCACAAGAAGTTGCAGAGCTTTCTAATTAGAAATTCTCAAAGTGAGGATATGCCAGTGAAGTACAGATCACTTTTATTATCCCATTTACATTTATTGGACAGCCACTTAACTTAGGGATCTGTGTTGGGTACTCAGGAGGAGTTCAAGGAGCAAAAATTCCTATCAGGATCCAGCTGGCTTTTTAATGCTACATACCTCTTGTCCAGGCATAAGAACACTAAATGCATAGGCTTATTCCCATATTAATCTCTAGCTAATCTTGAAAATTAGACTGGAAACTTTTAAGGAGCTTGATTTCATTATTTGGAGGCTCAACTTTTTTTATTTTTTTTATTTTTTATTTTTTATTTTTTTTAATATATGAAATTTATTGTCAAATTGGTTTCCATACAACACCCAGTGCTCATCCCCAAAGATACCCTCTTCAATACCTCTCACCCACCCTCCCCTCCCTCCCACTCCCCATCAACCTTCAGTTTGTTCTCAGTTTTTAAGAGTCTCTTATGCTTTGGCTCTCTCCCACTCTAACCTCTTTTTTTTTTTTTTTTTTTCTTCCCCTCCCCCATGGGTTTCTGTTAAGTTTCTTAGGATCCACATAAGAGTGAAAACATATGGTATCTGTCTTTCTCTCTATGACTTATTTCACTTAGCATAACACTCTCCAGTTCCGTCCATGTTGCTACAAAGGGCCATATTTCATTCTTTCTCATTGTTGGGGCTCAACTTTGAAGTACTCTGGCTGCTAATTAAGTTTCTTCTGCTCTAATTCTGTTAACGAGATTTTGACCTGAAGCTCCAGTGATGTGTTTAGGTCTTGGTAGCTTCCCTAGGAACCATATAATCAATATCTTACTTGTTTTTCCCTGTTGGTTCTTATTTCCTTAAGGTATGAAAAACAATATTTACCACTCAAGACTAAACCATACCTCATGGCTCACCCCACTACTAGATTTTCTTGGTAACAACTGTTTTCCTAAATTTGGGAGACACTAAATTTTTGCTTCACATTTTTCTTTCACTTTACTCTGACCATGTACTTGGATGTTCTCTCTCAATTTCTGAACACCCCCAACCTCTGAACCCCTCCATGTAAATCGCTGTGTTTTCTACTATCTTACTCTTGAATTCTCTGTTATTCTTAGGTCCTGAGCCTGAATATATCCCCCAGCCCAGTGATGGTGGCTCATTCCATGTCATGGATTCTATAATAATGTACAGTCACTTTCTGAGACAAAGCAATTATTACTCTTTAGGGATTTATAATCAGGTTAAGTAAGCCATATATGTATAAAAAAACATGAATGACAAGATGAACAAGAATGTTATCAATGCCAAGTAGAGTGGCATACCTTCTCTAAAATATTTTGAAAACTCTGATCTAAAGATCCAGTTTACTTCTTTGTTAATTCATGTCTCCTTAAAATTTGTGAAGTTTTCAGTCATTTTTTTTCTATTTTATGTGAGTCTTTATACACAACTCTACATTTATTACAACAGTTATTATTTCTTCCAATATATAGGTCCCTTAGGTTCTGTTCAGTTTTTAAAAAATTAATGTTTATGTATTTATTTTATGGGGTGGAGGGCAGAGAGAGAGGGAGATAGAGAAAGAATCTCAAGCAGTCTCAATGCTGCCAGTGCAGAGTCCAATGCAGGGCTTGAGATCATGACCTGAGCCAAAATCCAGAGTAGGATTCTTCACCGACTGAGCCACCCAGGTGCCCCTGCTCACTTTTCTTTATTATTTTTTCTTTCTGCAACTAAGACCTGACAATTTCAATTATCTATATTTAAGTTGTCTGATTCTTTCTTCTGCTTGCTCAAATCTGCTCTTGAAACTCTCTTAAACTTGTCATTTCAGTTATTGTACTTTTCAGCTACAGATTTTTTCTTTGGTTGCTTTTTATATTTCCCTTTACAATATTCTCATCTTGATAAGACATCATTTTCATGATTTTCATTAGTACTTTGTCCATGTTTTCTTTTAGATCTTTGAACATATTTAAGACAATTATCCTCAGTCTTCTCTTAGTAATTTTGATGTCTGGGCTTCCCAAGGGATGATTTCTTTCAGTTTTGTACCTTTGAGTGGCTCATGCTTTCTTGTTTCTTTTATGTCTTGTGTTCTGTTGCTTTTGTTTTGTTATTGTTATTGTTGAAAACTGAACATTTGAATATTACAGTGTAGTCATCTTGAAGTCGAATTATTCCCATTCCCAAGATTTGCTTTTTTTTAAAAACTATTTTTGCAAAGACTATCTTCCTTATCCTGTTGGTAACTGAAGACTTCAGTAGCTTTAGTTATTGCTCTAATATTTTAAAAGAGATTTCCTTGAATGCTAGAAGCTAGAAACCAAAACCAAAAAAGAAAACAACTTTTCCCATTTTTGCAGATTGGCTCTGCGCTGGGGTGCAATACTTAGCCAGGCTTTCAATAAGCCTGGTGGTCAGTTTGAAGTGAAAGCCTGGGGTATTTTCTAAGCATGTATCTTGCCCTGGGAAAATGTGTGGTTTTCTAAACCTTCCATATAAATAGTTCTTTCCAATATCCTAATTTCTCAAATAATTTTCCCCAGCTTTTCTTCCTGTACCACAGGCTTCTTTTATATATCTGTACTGTAATCTTTTGTAGTATGGGTCTGTACATTGCTAGTTTGCCATGATGTCGTAGACTCTGGGTCTGGAGTTCTTTCTTGTCCAGCAAGAAAGCAGGACACAAGATTAAAAGTGCAAGAGAGGCTAATGTACAGGAGAAGACAAGAGCCTTGATTAAGGGTCCTTGCTCCATTTTTATTAGGATCAGAAGTCTTACAAACTTGGTGATGGATGTGCACAAAGAGACAATGAAACTGTGAATGTTAACTTATGGACATGAGGGAAAGGGGGTTTTGAAAACATGTGGTGTTAGGGGTTTGAGTTAATACAAAACAAAATCCTGGCTCCTGGCAGAAGATTGTTTACAGCAGACATGAGATGCCACCTCTGTTTACCTAAACTGAACTGGGGGACAAGAAAGACAGAGCATGCTACCTCAGAGTCAGCAAGGTACCTTTCTTTTGCTAATTAGCTCCACTCTGGGCAACTTCAGCCTGCTGTGGTTGCTTACCTAATTTGGTCCTTCCTTCCTGAGAAAGTAGCTTTCTGCTATTGCACTAAGTTAGGGGGCGTTTCCACCCTGAATACCTAGTCTTGTTTACCTCATCTTGGAAGTTTTCATACTGAGATTCCCTATTCCTATATCTTTGTCTTATACTGGGGCCTTGGCTCACTTTACCTATTTTTATTTACCTAATCTTGTTTACCCAAACTTGGGTGTGTACATCCTATGCCTATCTAATTCTTTATGCCTTGTTAACCCATCAGTGCAGGCTCAGGGAATTCCTAAGCTTATTCCCCACACCATAAAGCATTTTAAAGCAATGCCTCCTGCTTTTGAGGCCTCAGTTCTGAGTTAGCCAAAAGGAAATAAGTATTTGTAACAGTCCTTCAGGTAGCCCTTAGACAAGTTAGAACAAATCTACTCAGTAATTTGCAAGTAAGATCTACTCTAGTCCTTCCAGAAGCAGGGACCAGGGTTCGACAGGATCAATAGCAGGATAAAGAAAATAGAGGTGAGTTATACACAACAGCAATATTCCATTCTTTGTAATGTTCTGTGCAGGAGGCATGGTGGCAAGAAAAAATACCAAGGCCAAAGGAATATTCTCAGCAGAAGTAACAAATGATTGCAGTATAGACTGTGGAATTTAGGTATGAAATATTAAAGATGATAAAGGAAGGTGGATGACTCCCCCTTTGAAGTGAAATGTTTCTTTAACCCAAACACGCATGAAAACCTGATTTCATAAACATTTACTGTCATTGTTCTATTTATATTTAATGACTTGAAGAATAAAATAAGGCATCTTACACAAATGGCTTTTTTTTTTAATTTCCTAACAAGTCCTACTGAATCAGAGATTTTCAGATACAGTCCAAGTCATTACAGATGGAAATGTGAGCTGTATTATTAAGACTCTGACTCATTTATTGGCAGCTTTCCAAAAGAGGAGATAGAAACAGAGAAGTATGAAGGTTTGCTCATGTTTCTTCCCCTTGTGCAATCTAGTTCCCTGAGAGTCTGTTTTTGGTTACTGTCAGATTGGTTCCAGAGAGGCAGCATTATGGTCAGATTTATCATGTGTTTAGGAAAAAAACCTTCTTTGGATTACTGAGCATTGGAAAAATGATATTTTGTATTGAGTTTTTGATCTCATATCAGTTAAACCCACGCAAGATGACTTGGAAGAGCAGGAAACATATCCAGGAATAATTTTTGATGGGATTACTAAACTTTCCATCTTGGTTATAGAGATAATAAATACAATGTAGGGAGCTGAGATATCTGCTGAAGAAAGGCACAAGCATTTCCATTTAAGTTGGCCCCTCTAGAATGTTTGGGTAGAAACTATGATATGCTTTAATTTTGGACTCTATCACAGTTGAGAGTGTTTATTTGACTCTAAAGTGAAGTGAGTTTTCAGTTCCTATAGAAATACGATGCACTGGAAAAAAAAAAAAAAAGAAAGATGATGCACTGGTTTAATAAAAGCTGAATACAGAAGACACCAATAGCATATTGATAGTGAATTTGGTCCCTCCTTTAGTTACTTAGAGACAGAGTATATTATGTATATTTGGCATATGCTAAATGGCAGGCATTTTGATAGGTGCGTTCACACTTAACTCTTCCTATTTTAATCTCATTAAAAAAATCTACAAGTGTTATCATTGCCATTTTTACAGGTGAAGAAATGTTTCCCATACCATGTAGTAAGAACTGGGCCTGGAATTTGAATCTACACCTACACTTTTGTAAAATCTTTTCTGTTAACAAGAAGTGATAGAGCATGATGTTTGAGAACAGGGTTTCTACCAACTGCTACCTGATATAGTTCCCTTTACTTGAGGTAAAAAGAACTGTGTCTCTCAGCAGAATATTGAGGCTCAGAATAAAGTTACTGCTGTGAGCTTCCCAGATCCTATGGGAAGTGAAAGGAGTTGGGAAACTTCTCAATCAACCCTGCATTTCCATCTACCATAAAACAGTACCTGACAAATGTGGGTTAGAGAGAAATACCAGTGGTGATAGTACAGTTGGAATTTCATGAACAAAACCAGATGGAGGCTACACTGATACCTCTGAATTTGTTAACTAAGCCCTTGGTTTTGTTTTGTTTTGTTTTGTTTTTGGCTCCTTAGGAACCCCAAAGAAATTTTACCTAAGAAGGCACTTATTTGACCAGTTTATGTTTGATCTGTATTTCTTTCCCTTTCTTTCTTTTAACTTTTTAAAAAATGTTTATTTATTTTGAGAGAGAGAGAGAGAGCGAGAGAGCACGAGCATGAGTTGGGGAGGGGCAGAGAGAAAGGGAAAGACAGAATTCCAAACAGGCTGTGTGCTGTCAGCACAGAGCTCCATGCAGGGCTCCATCCCACAAACCATGAGATCATGACCTGAGCCCAAACCAAAGATGTTTGACTGAGCCACCCAGGCACTCCTTCTCCTTTTCTTCTTGTAAGAAGTTTTGCTGGCTTCAAAGCCAGCATCAACTGGATAAGACTACCACTCACGGGGATGGTCTTAAGAGAGGGACTGCAGGGCCCCTACTGAAGTGGGAAACTCACTGAAAGTAGTTAGTAATTTAATTCATCTTGTTTAACACTATCTGCCAGAGTAACTTATAACTTAAAATGTGTGTCTATATATATATGAAATAGTTTACTATTTACAGTTAATTCCACATTTTTGGCTGCAATAAAATTGATTTTGAAATAAATGAAATGTTAAAAGTAAAATTTATTGTACTAAGTACGAAGATTTATTCAATATGACATGGAGGACATTGCTAGAGGAAGAATCAAAATTAAAATCAAGTTCAATGGGACAGCAAAGTTGGGGGAAGACAGTGTTGAGGGTCAATTCTAAAAAAGTGAAGTATGTATGAAAATAGGAAAGTTAGAAGCTATGGGATATCAAGAGTAAAGCAATGTCAGAGGAATAAGTCAGGACAAATTGAAGTTTTGGGGACGAGAGAATACCTAAGTTCTACTTTTTACATGGCATTTGTGCAGTGGAGGTGATTATTCAAAGGAATCCTAAAGGATGAGGCATTTATTGTTTGTTGTGTCCAATGGCCTGTGTATCAAAAGGTTTCTCCTGAATGAATTCTATGACATCTTGGACCTTTTGCTGTTGTTGTTTTTAGACCTTGAAGAGTATTTGCCTACACATACATAAAATACCTTGGTAATTATTTTTTCTAAGGAGGAAGTATGTGTGAATGAACTAGAAAGTGTGATGTCATAGTTTGGGATCTAATCTTAGAAAACCATCATCTAGGGGTGCTTGGGTGGCTCAGTGGGTTAAGCGACTGACTTCAGCTCAGGTCATGATCTCATGGTGTATGTGAGTTGAGCACCCCGTCAGGCTCTGTACTGACAGCTCAGAGCCTGGAGTCTGCTTCAGATTCTTTGTCTCCCTCTCTCTCTGCCTTTCCCCCACTCGTGCTCTGTTTCTCTCTGTCTCTCAGAAATAAATAAAAGTTAAAAAAATTAAAAAGCAATTAAAAAAGAAGAAAACCATCATATATAATTTCTCTTACTTTTAAAAAGTGAAGTGAAAGAAAGATACAGGTGAAAGATGTTATATGCCGAGCACTGGCCTATCATTCCCATAGCCCTAACTGTGCTGTCCTCAGGATACCAGATGGAAAACTGAAGTTGGAGCTTATTGCCATTGGCCTCCTTTGATCCACAAATAACTTCAAGTAGAATTAATTCAAATAGAAATAATCTGAATAAGAGGCATATGATAACTCCTGATATCAATCTACGCAATAACAAGGCGAACATAAAACTACCAACTTTTACATGAGCAGATGCCATTTCTTATCTCTATCCTAGTGGAAAAGTGAAATCAAAATTATGGTTTACGGAGCTAAAGAAGACTCTGACTCATGGGTTATGGCCATGATTCATTCGGTGAGATCTTTCTTCAAGGCTAGAGCATGACCTAATCAGGTTCACCACTAATTCATGCAGCAGTCACATTTACAACTGAGTACTAGGAGATGGGTAGGTGCCTCCCAGAGATGTCAGATGATTTGAGTTGTGAGCAGTTCCTGTTAGTCACCTAAGAGAAAACAGTAACCACTGAGATCAAATGTAAAAATTTACTTACAATTTTACATGGCCAGCCCGGAAACAGAGAAGGTTCCTGGCTATAGATATCCACATAATATAAATAGATGCATAGATTATTAACTGTGTAATCACTAGTCTATTACTCTGAATTTATAATAAACATTTTCTTTTAAAAAGCATCAATGTGGGATTTTTTTTTTTTTAACTTGTCTGGTATATAAATGGAACAACACTGCTCCCAATAGAATTGTTTCTTAAACAGCAAGATCTGGGAGACATTCATAGCTACTCTACATCTCCATTACAATATTAAGACACAGAAAATTTCAGCTGTAGGGCATCCGGTCCTCAGCATGTGAACCCGAAGGTACAGGAAGAGTGAGCCTGCACTGCTTCAAGCCCTTTTGTCTAGATCGCTTCAGTAAGAGCTCTTTTATGAAGAAGTAATTTTTCCCCTTTCTTAAGATCATTTATCACTTAGTGTATAAACCAATATTTCTATGTATCTGTCACAAATGCTCAACCCTATTCCAGAGCATATTAAAAGGAACTAGGGAAATACATATATGCTGTGTGAATTCTCCCATATCTTGGGGAATTATAAAATTCTTCTTCCCTCTCTACCCTATCCTGAGCCTCCTTGCCATTTTCCTGCCCTGTGTTCCAGGAAGCTCTGGTTTGTGTGTATTTCACACAAAGTGAGGTGTTGGGCTAAAAACAGTGGACAAGAGAAAGAGAAGTATACCATTTTCTAATCTTTGCTGTTAAGAAAACACAGTAATGTGGCTGTTTGTATTTAGAGCCATCAAAAGCAAATCCCTGCTTTACCATTTATAGTAGCATGATCTTTGGAAAGTTATTTGGCTTTTCTAAATGTCAGTTTCCCTCTCTGTAAAATGAAAACATAGCAGCATCTATGTCTTAAGATCACTGTGAGGGCTAAGTGAAGTGATGTACACAAAGCATGTTGCATATTGCCTCATTTAGTTTGCAATTCATCCCACGAAGTGAAGCTTAGTACTATTCTCATCCTACAGATGAGGAAGCTGAACCTTCCAGAAATAATTAAAATTCAAATTCCCAAGGTCATGCTGTTAACAAGTGTGGGATGTGGTTCAGACCCAGCTCTGCTTGACACTAGGGCCCTCATCCTTCACTGCACAATACTCCTTTGTAAGAATTCAGTAGTTTCTAGTGAGAGAGGATTTAAGTCACTGCCAGAACTCTGCTGCGTAGTCTTTGTATTTGTGATGTATGTCATTTGGCCTAACTTGATTGCATACAAACCTGTCTCCAGTTTTTATACCATACTAGAGGTTCAGCCATTTCTTATCAAAACATTGGTGATTCGTTTAAACTCACAGATCTAAACTCACAACATCTCTTCAAGTGTTGCAATAGTCTGACCGCTGACAGATAAATCCTTAAAGATAGTTGCAGTGAAGGTTCTACAGCTCAGGATGGGCACAGCAGATTAGTAGCTGATAGAAGAAGATTCCTCTCTGGGTGTTCTGTAGTTATATTCACAAATGGTAATCCAGCTGCCACCTAATTGAAATGGCTAATAGAGTTATAACGAGTTATCTTTCTTCAAAGCAATACCAGAAAATCCAAACCAAAGAAAATTAGCTCTGCAACTGGCAGCTTAATAGCTTAGTCTAATGGGTCTCAACGTTTTTGGCCAGAGGATGCCTTTATGGGACCCAAAGTACGTGCTATGTGTATTGCTGCTTGTCTGTTACATATCTATTGCTGGGTTCTATGTTAAAAATTAAAACTGAGAAATTTTTCATTTGAAAACAATAATAATAAACCCATTACACAATAATGGAAATCAGTGTCAACAGAAATGACCTATTTTTACTGAAAACTAATTATATTTTCCAAAACAAAAAAAAATTAGGAGGAAAGTGGCATTGTTTAACATTGATGGCTTAATAGAAGACAGCTAGAGTCTTGTATCTGCTTTTGCATTCATTCTGTTACATCACTGCATTTAATATTGACTCTGCATAACAGCGCTGTTCACTCATGAGAGAATGAAAAAGAAAGGAAGATACCATTTTAGAATTATTATTAAGACAGTTTTGACTTACAGATCGCCTGAGTGGGTCTTGGGGACTTCTAGGGGTCTCAGGATTACATTTGAGAATGGCTGGGTTGGTCAATAAACTTAATGGCACAAGGAATGTCCTATCAATGCTGTTTGTCTGGTTGATAGCACAATAGTATTCGTGGCTAAGATGATCCAAGCTTAAAGAAAATAGACTATTTAGTAGCATAAAGTATTGGAATGCCTAAATATCCATTTAGATTTATAAGTTCTAAAACTTTCACACAAGCTGTGGGAAAGGTCAGGGACCTTTGTCACTACTGACATGCAGAGATAAGAAATAATTATAGTCCTTTCTCCTGATTTTTTTCACTTGGAGCCTTATCTGATTGCTTCCATAAGCCATTTAACAGAGTGATTGTTGTGAGATTCAAATATATATTCCTTTCTGGTTTTCAGCCTCAACAAACCCATCAGGCGTATAGTATGTAAATGAATCTATTGGAGTCTAACTGGCTTTCTCTTCTAGAGGTTTCCAGAGAGTCCAAATCTCCCCCTTTTCTCTGCTTGCTATTTGAAGTATGTGGATTGTGACGGTTAGGAGAGTGGTGTACTCCAAGTTTCTTGAAGCCTTAGTTTATTGTAGACTGTGTATTTTGGCAGGCTTCTTGAGAGCACATAGCCTGGCTTGCCACCAGTGTGAAAGTCCCACAGTATCCCTGGGCACTCTTCCTTTCCTGCTTCCCATCAGACTCGTTAGGTTCCCATGGAAACATTGTTGAGGCTCAAAGTAGGCCAGATCCACCTCCCCCTACCCCAATCCACCCACCCAGGAACACAGTCGCCTAATCACCTCTCCTCAGAGTACAACCTGCTTTCTTCTACCCCACTTGGTTTTCTCTTATCCTCTGCCCAAGGAGTTCCTTAATTGCCTGGTGCAGCTCATTCACAATAGTCTCTGTTAGTCGTATTTGGCTACCCCTGAAGCTAGTTTGGCACATAATAAACCTTGAAAATAAATGTGATACTAGTGTTGCCAATATTGATAGGATTTTACAAAATCCTTAAAACTCATTATTATTATTTAAAAATTTTTAACGTTTGTTTATTTTTCAGAGACAGAGCACGAGCGGGGGAGAGGCAGAGAGAGGAAGAGAGACACAGAATCTGAAGCGGGCTCCAGGCTCTGAGCTGTGAGCACAGAGCCTGATGCGGAGCTCGACCTCACAAACTGTCAGATCATGACCTGAGCTGAAGTCGGATACTTAACTGACTGAGTTACCCAGGCGCCCCTAAAACTCATTATTTTTGATGTTATGCCTCAAATTAAATTAAAAAATTAAAAATTTTTAAATTAAATTAAAAAATTTTAATACACTTGGGGCACCTGGGTGGCTCAGTCAGTTGAGCATCTGACTCTTTTGGCTCAGGTCATGATCCCAGGGTCGTGAGATCGAGCCCCACATCAGGCTCTGTGCTGAGAGTGGAGCCTGCTTAAGATTCTCTCTCTCCTTCTCTCTCTTCCTTTCAAATAAAAAAATAAATAAAAGATAAAAATGTGATACACTCATTCATAAGACTCTTAGAACACTGTGGTAAAATGTGAAATGGCAGTTGTCATATATTCATAAAAATAACTAACATTGTGTCACTCTCTAGTCAGAAAGTTCTTTCACAGACATAGTTTCACTTAATTCACAAGAAATGCTCTTTCAGACAGTTGTAATCCTTATTTTACAGATGAGGGGGAAAATTGTGTCTTGAGTAATTGAGGCAAGTTTCTGGAGTAACTGACAAAGCTGCATCTCAATCACAGGTATTCAGATTCAAAACCTAGTACCCTTTCTGCCCTATTGGTGTTTTGCACATTTCAGTTATTTGCATATAATTTTAATGTATTTACTATGTCTATGTACTTGAGTGTGCTATATCCATGAATGTAAACGTTTTATTTTGTTACTTAAATAAGTGTATATTGAAAAGTAGCTTGGTATTACTATAGTTTAAAGGAATAATGTAGTAATAATATAGTTTTATTTTGCTTTAAAACAAACTATAAAAATAAAGACAATAAACATAAAACAAAGTTATTAAATTCTAGTAAGAGACCGTTGCCTACTAAAACACTTGAGGTCTCATATTCCTGCTGTTAAAAAGGGAAAATAGCATGAGATTAAGAAGATATTAAAGTCACACAAACACCGAACTGGAGCAGTCTCTTGGAGGACTGAAAAGAAATTGAACATGGAAAACTTGAGCAATACACTATGTAAAATTATTTCAGTGAGCATGCTGTCAGGCACCGACTTATAGCATGGTGTATCTGAAAAAGTAACATAAGAAAAGACATCAAGTTAGAGACAAGGCCAAGTTTACCAAAAAGTAATTGTAAATTGTAATTAAAAATAACTGGTAAGAATGTCACTCCAAATCATCTAAAGATGAATTGTGTTTGTCTAGGAGGAAGGAAGGGAGGTGAATAAAATTCAGATGGCATTTCAAAGGATATTCTTTATAGGAGAGACCCATGTATAGCAATAATTCCAGTTTGGAAAGAAGATAGAATGGGCCATTTCTCTTAATCTTTCTCACGTCAGAACACTATACTGCTGGGCTAAACGGAAGGAAGCTGCTGTAGTTTTCCAGGCTCCTCAGGGCTGCTGGGCACGCATAGAGGGTCAGGATCTCTGGGCACTTGAAAACCCTCTGTGGCTCACCAGGGCACAGCAGCACACTGGTATGCTGCCACAGACCGATGAGAGGACCACAGGATAAGGAGAGATAAAACATGACAGCAAAGAAGTCACAATGTCTTCCAGGAACATCTATGGGGAATCTTCTATGAGCAAGGCACTTTAATAGGTACTAGGGGTATGTGACAGATTCATATTGGCAGAATATCAGTTTTACCATGGAGGAAACCATGTTAAGGACCTACAACTTGTGGCATATAGCAACACTGGTAAGCTTACAAGTCTCCAAGAAATGACTACCATATATTTCTCTGACAAATTTATTTATTTGTTTGTTTTATATACTTTGTGAGTCCTTCACTTCATTGTATGCATTTCAGTTCTTCCAATGGCCTCATAAAAGAATGAGTAAAAATGTTAATCTAAGCTCCTTTCTTCATTGAGAAAGTCAAAGTTCACTGGGTACTAACAGTAGAAGAAGCATCTTACTGGTGCTTAATACGAAGTGTTTTAACCTTATCAGTCCCACAGAATCAGAATACTAATCTCACTTTACAAATTTTGATTAAAGAAAAGAAGTGAAACAATGGACAATAACCCAGCATTCAGATGGAGGCATTTCTGACTTCAAAGCCGATCTCCTTTCACTATGATGTACTGCAGGTTTGAAATCTGTCTCTATCAATCTTAATCTTGACTTAATGCAACACAAACAGCAAATTATCCAGTGGAGTTACCATAATTAGTTAATTATGTTCCTCCTTTACATACTTCACAAACTGAAACCTAGACACAAGACAGAAGTAAACACACACACACACACACCCACACACACACCCCTATACACATGCATTAAGAATATAAGTTGTAATAATACTGTAATTTAAAAATATCAAATCATCTATTCATGTAAAAATTGGTGTTTTCAGTAGTAGGAGAAGACCTCCAAAAATCCTTCAATTATTCATCAATAAATAGTTACAGGATCCCAATAAAATGAAAATTCCCTGACAGATGCGCTTAAAGTTACATACTGGGGCCTCTTGTGAATGTCTCTACTCTCAAACACTTTTAATAGATTTTTGATTGAACTCTTGAGCCTCAGTAACAAAAGGTATTCAAAATGAGCCAGGACAGTGTTTCTCAAACTTCAGTGTGCCAGTTTTGATTCAATAGGTCTGAGATAAGGTCCAGAATTCTGCATTTGCACTACTGTCATGGGTGAGACCCAAACTACTGGTGTTGGGGCCACATTCCGGGAGTAAGGGACATGCCAATCAAAATGTGGTCCGTAGACCAGTGAAATGTTGGTTACTGGTATACAATGGATTAAATACAGAAACTTGAAGTACGCATTTAAAATTCATTTTGACAGAGTAATTTTATGTCTACTGAATATGATAAAATAAAATTGGAGCTTGTAATTTATATGTTTTTGTTTTTCTTAATTTCATTAGAAAGTTTTATTAGAGGGGCTCCTGGGTGGCTCAGTCGGTTGTGTCTGACTCATGATCTCAGCTCAGGTCATGATCTCATGGTTCGTGAGTTCAAGCCCCACATTAGGCTTTGTGTGGAGCCTGCTTGTGATTCTTTCTCTCTTCCCTCTCTCTCTGCCCCTACCCTGCTTGCTCTGTGTCTCAAAATAAATAAATCAACTTTAAAAAAAGAAAAATTTTTATTATATTTTACAAAAATCTTGGTCTTTGACAGTCTGGATATATATTAATGGTCCTTTATCACAAATGATTTGAGAAGAACTGTCCCTGGCTCTTGAAACACAATAAAATTGAATAAATGTGACAAGCAAACATAAAAACACAAGACAGAATGTGTTGGACAAGAATTGAGGAGTTTTGAGGGTTTGGAGAAGTGAAAATAGAATGACCTGGCATTTATGGAACACCTGTTTATATGGAACACACACACACACACACACACACACACACACACACACACATATATATGGAACACCATACACTATGCTAACACCTTAACATTTAGCACACACAGCACCCCATTTTAAAAATGAGGAAATTGAAGAATCAGTAAGATTAAGTAACTCAAGCCAAGAAGGGGAAGGGTCCAAAATAAACCCTAGTTATGGATCTTCGTATTTTTAACACCCTCCCTACATTCTACTAGGATCACACAATATGAGTCTCACCTTCCCAAATTAAACTCCAGACACTTTATTTCTAATCTTCATTATAGCCAGGGTGCAGGCAGGTGTGATCTAGGCTTCATATTGTGAAGATGGGGAATTCAGAGACTGGAGACATGGACACCAGACTAAGGATAGTGCAGAAGACATTGTTGGTGTCTATTATGGGTTGAATTTGGGTTGAATTGTGAACTCCACCCTGCCATCAACTTCATATATTGAAGTCTTAACCCCTATTACCTCAGAATGTTACATTATTTGGAAATAGGATGATTGGAGAGGTAATTAGTTAAGATGAGGTCATACTAGGGTGGGCCCCTAATCCAATATGACTGGTGTCCTTAGAGGGAGGGGAAATTTGCACATAGACACACAAAAGGGAGACGCCATGTGAAGATGGAGGCAGAGATGGCGGTGATGCTGGAGAAGTCGAAGAACATCAAAGATCACCAGCAAACCACCAAAAGCTAAGAGAGAGGCATGGGAAGGATTTTCCCTCACTGCTCTCAGAAGGAACTGACCCCGAGACACCTTGGTCTCAGATTTCTAGCTTTCAGAGCCGTAAGACAGTAAATTTCTGTTGTTTAAGCACATACTGTTCAACATTTTCTAGAAGTAATATTTAAGCTATCAAATTGAAAAGTCTTACTGACTGTGGAGGAGGATTAAAAAAAAAAAGAAAAAAACACCCAGGAATATCATAGTGAGATGGCAGAACATCAATGATACTAAGAAATATCTTAAAAATTATCAGAACAGAAAGAGAGCTTGTGAGTTTAATCCTGGAGTAATTCTATAGGGCCCGAGGAAAGGGCAGAAACAGGAGCAAAAAAGCTACTTTCAGAGTGAGAGGGGCAATACCTCTATCTCAACTTCACTTTGGCTACAGTCAGGCTACACAGTGGCTTGCGAACCTCTCATCTAGCCATAGAAGGCAAATGTAGGACTAGAGAATCCAAACAGAGCTGCATGTGTGCATGCACACACACAAGGTGGGGAAGAGGGAAACTTCTCTTCATATTTAGTTGTTTCTGCCCTCCTGGGTATGTTGGAAAGAATAGAGCTCAATATATCAGCATATATTCAATTCAGTATCATGTATATTACATATCTAGACCAGTTGCTACTCTAGGTCTATAAACGCAAACATAAATGGCATGGTTTCTTCCTCTGTTCATGGATAATTTGACTCTGTCATACTATTTATTACAACTTTATGAAAAAAATACAATTTTTGAAGGTAGTCTATTCAGTTTAAGTTTCTCTGGGATTTGAGGATATTTGTTGGAACCTTTCTAGAATGTAGACATTTATTCTGGAACTTTGCTAAATGTCTTTTCATCCCATTTTGGTAAGTTGGTTAAAAAAATATAAATTCTTGGACCCACATGATTCTTGTTTAGGAATCAATACAATTGCTTTAATTTTCTTGTAAACACTTTATGGAGGCAGATAAAGTGTGATCTATAAACTGAGTACACTTGAGCATCAGGGTAAAATTTCAAAACTGAGGCATTCCCGAATTTACTTTTAGTGTGCAAAGTAAATGTGGTTCCGAATTAAAAAGAAACAACCATAGAGGAAGTCAAATATTTTCTATTCCGTAAGACATTGGTACTGAAAAGAGAAGAGGTGATAATAATCCATTAAGGATTTTCTTTAAAATCTCTACATACATTACTGCTCATACTTTTATTTTTCATCCTTGCCACAATTAGTTTATAGATTGTTTTATATACATACTTCAGTGGGAAGTTTGTTTCAAGTTTCAGTAACTGGCTACATAATCAGTGCCTTATATACAAAAGAAAAGTTTCCTATGGAGGAATTGTTTTTCCTTTTTGAATGACTTTTTTGTTGTTGTTGGTGATGTACTTCAAAGTGCTCCAAGAGATATGTGTGGGTATTTTCTCCATCAACGCCAAATTTATGTCGTTGTTATGGCCTTAACGAATAATGCTAATACATTGTAATAATAAAAAGTAAAAAAACAAAACAAAACAAAAAACCAAGACCTAGTTTAAGACCTACAGTCATCATTCAACCATTTCTTTTCAGTGCCAGTAGGACTAACAATGGAGTTTATAATTCATGATAAGGATAATAACTAATAATGTTTTTATAAAAAATGATGATGGAAGAAGGTTAAACATTTTATTCCTGTAAAGAAGACAATGAAGGGGTGCCTGGCTGGCTCAGTCAGTGGAGCATAAGACTCTTGATCTCAGGGTTGTAAGTTTGAGCCCCACGTTGGGTGTAGAGATTCCTTAAAAATAAGATCTTAAAAAAAGAAGACAATGAAAATAAGAAGTGAATTAATGTAAGAGGGTACTTAAGAATGGTTATTTCAGGGGTGTCTGGGTGACTCAGTTGGTTAAGTGTCTGACTCTGGTTCAGGCCATGATCTCATAGTTCGTGAGTCCAAGCGCTGGAACCTGCTTCAGATTCTGTATCTCCCTCTCTCTGCCCCTCACCTACTTGTGCTCTCTCTCCCTCAAAGAATAAATAAATATTTCAAAAAATTTTTAAAAAAGAATGCCTACTTCACTTTTATTTTTCTTGAGCCTTAAAAATATCTAAACCATAAGGAAGAGAAACGGAGAGAGAGAAAGGGAGAGGGAGAAGGAAAGAGAAGGAAGGGAGAGGGAGAGACCAGCTATGATGGAATATGAGCATTGGAATAGTGGAAAGAGTAGGGACTTTGGAATTAGAAGGCATGGCACTTAATTCTTGGGCACAGAGATGTTTGGAGAGGATGTTTATAGTCTCTGAATATCAATTTTCCTAGCTGTAAGATATAAAAATATAAGACAGTGTGACAAAAGCCTTTGTAAACCATCAAACACTATACAAATGACAGTTACCATTCTTCAGACTTGCAGAGAGAATGTAAAAACCTTTGTGCTAAGAGAAGGGAGTCAGACCTCTGCGACATCACTGAGTCACATCACCCAGATGCAGATGAACAACCAGGCCACTCTGGAGGAAAGTCACACCGAAGCTGCTAAAACACATGTGTCACACAGGAAATGCCCCGGGGAGAGCAAGCTATGTCTGTTTGGGAGGCTTTCTTAGGTGATAATTGAGCAGCTATTGATGGCATACTTTCTAGTGTTGTTCATAATGAGAAAAAAAATCTATGTGAGGGCTTTGGACGATGGGATTCAAAGGCAGGGAACTAGAAGCAAGAGTGTCTATTCCTTCTGCAAAGAGTCTCTCAAGAGAATGTTGTGGTAATAAATTGAGAAATAATATAAAATGCTCATATGGTACAGAGACCACTCCTTGTCTCCTACCATCAGAGCCATGATGATCACACTACTGCCGTGCTTTGAAAAGAAGGGATGAGAGATGATGCACCATTCTGCTCAATTGCAGCTTTCCCCTCTGCAAATTGCAGTTTTTCCACTCTTTCCCCTCCAAAATACTGATTTCAAATGTCACCTGTCCTCATAGCCTAGACATCTATTTATAATTATACTTAGAGAAGTTCTTTAAACAGCTGAAATCATCTTTCTCCACTTATTTGCTATCTCTCCTTCCCACTAGAATATAATCACCAAGAAGCTACAGACTTATCTTGACAGTGTATCTTCATTGCCTAGAGCAGTGTCTAACACATCATAGGCATTAAAAAAAAATGATGAGTGAATAAATGAAGAAAGTGACAATATTTGGTTACAGTGCAGGTACAGACAATTACCCAAAAGGAAATGATATGATCTTATGATTGTCAACATGCATGGATGGATTCAGATGATATAAAACCTTTGTTTTCCCCAAAATTCCACAGTGATGCCTCTCTGTGGGTAGCTACTAATCTCGTTGAAGTCTAGTCTCCATCCTTATTTTACCCCCTTTTCCTCCTCCTCCCATCTTTCCTCCTGTCTTTGCATCCTTTTGCCCTTTCCCTCACCACCAAATCAATAGTCTCGTTTGTAACCTGGAGATGAGTTCCAGCTTCCATCAGGGACAGATAATGGTTGGTCCTAATTTCCCAACTAGAAGTAGGCTCAAGTCTTTCAGCCTTAAGGTAGAAATAACTAAAGAAAGAATTTTTCTTGCTCTGTTCATTGCACTTCCATAGCAATTTCCATAGGATATTATGCTAACAGTGTCTGTTACTTTTCTTTAACTCACAGAGGAGGAAGATAAGGGGTAAAAGGAAAGGGCTGGAAGCTGGAGGGGTATAGAAAACCCCACTGTGTGACATGAGCTGATCTCATAGGGATGGTAACTCAAGAACTCTTGAGTCCTTTAAAATAGTGCTTTTTAAATTTTAATGTGCATAGTAATGACCTGAATATTGTTTGTAAATTTTGATTCAGGAGTTCCAGTGTGGGGCTCAAGAGTCTGCACTTCTTAAAAGCAGCCAGGTGGTCCATGGGTCCATGTTTTAGTCAATCTCTAAAGAGAAATCTTTTCAGTTTGTACCCCTGCTTTAAAACAGCATTATGTAAGAGAAAGAGCAAGATGAATTTGGAATCAGCTAGAACTGGATTTGAAATCTGGCTCCACTAATTCCTTAAAAGATGTTGGGCGAGGATTATTTTTAAAGTATGACTTCTCTAAGCCTCAGTATCATCTGGAATAAGGGGATGATAATATCTGTCTTACAGGATTGCTATAAAAATTAAATGAATTTCGGTGTTTTTTTTTTTTTTTTCAGAGAGCACTTTAGCATGGGGTCTAGACTGCTCTCTTTCTGCCCATTTTGAATTCTTCAAAATGGCATAGGAGGACTGTCACAATTCAGCCCCAAGTTCTATTTCAAACTATCTGCTTCTTGATAAGTGAAACCATCTATACCCATACAGCTTGCTCTCCACATTAACATAATTTTACCTTTCAACTTCTGCCTTACTTAACTTTATATTCCAGGACATGTTTGCCCAGAAAGATTAAGTTGAAACTATTATCTATTTCAGACCCTCTTGAATTTATTTACCTAAATACTCAATTTGTTCTCATTAGATAAATACCCTCTTGTTAGAAGAATAGATCACTCAACTGGGCTCGTCAAATTATGTTTAATCTTCGAAGATTCTCTTCAAAGTCCCCACCTTATTTTATCCATTAATCTTATGCTGTTATATTATGAACATTGTTCAGGACCAATCAGACTCCCTCATTGAAAGATATACGTTAAATTAGATCCCAAAACCTTACAAATGCGGTTTTGCTCCCTGCTTCCAAGATGCTACTACGATTCTGTCACAGTCGTAAATGGCTCCTCTTACCGCAGTAAGCAAGAAACTTGTCTTTGCTTGATCAATCAAACAGGTTATTTCACTGTTCTTTTCAGAAAGTTGGAAGTCAATAATCTCTTGTATGAAAACGATTATCCACACAAATGTAATTAATTACTTGTTATTTCTTGAAGGTATTATACTTTCTCATAGTTTGTGCTTTTGTACTATTGATTCCTTTTTCCTAGAATATCATCACCTTGTCTTTTATGTAAGTTTCAAGACTCCAGGTAAATGTTGCTTCCTCTTTATTGAAACGCTAACAACATGGATCTGCCATGCTTCTGTGCTTCCATAGCATTTAGAATGCCTTTTCTATAATATTCTATTGTTTTCTGATTGCTTGGGGACACACTTTTCTTTCCTAAAGACATTGTGCTCCCTGAATGTAGGTATTGTGCCATTTCCACCTCTATCTGCGCCTTGAATAATGAAAGAAGATTGCTAATTGATCAATAAATATTTGTTGAATGTCAAATGAAAAACATTTAGCTTAACTATTAGAGAAAGAAATGAGATAAAGAAATTTTTGTCAAAAGGAACTTGGGTTTATTTTCATAAGGATATCTTGTATATCCTCAATTACACTTTCCTTTTTGTTCTAGATAACCCTCTGATGGCTCTGAGGAATGTTAACCTCTGGAGTAGCAGCTCTCAACAAAACATGGTCCTGCTGATGTTTCATGCCTCTGTCGAAAAGGTAATTTCTCATTTCCCTTTCATCTAGTAATTACTGATGACAATTAAGAGCTTGCAGTTGGTCCAGCCCTTCTATGAGCATAGCAGATGGTTTATTTCCTGTCTTCAGGAAAATTTTATCTCCTCTGGCATCAAGTCTGGATATAAATGTTGTCAGTTTTATGATATGAAATAGGGGGTCAACATTTTGTTTAGCCCAATCAGACCTGGAAGAAAGACTAAGTTTTATAGTGTTGTGAAATCCATGATGGCTGATAACAACGTATCCTGACATAGTTATGTGTCTGTTTAAGTAGTATTACTCGTGTGCACAACAATGCTTTATTGGATAGCCACAATTAATCCAACATGTGGGCTATTAAAGGTAGCAATAGAATTTTCAAAATTTCCATCTACATGAAAATCTAGAAGTTCCAAAACAGTGTCAGAGTTCATGGCTAACAGGTTTTGACAAGAGCTAAGCTAACGTTTGCATTAGTGAAGCATTTCCTAGGTAACAGCATATTGAGACATCAGAGTTGTTGAGGGAAAAAGTAAAGTCTAAAGAGTATTTATGACAAACAGTTAGCCTGGATTGGTATTCCACACTAGCAGTAGGCTGCTTTTGAAAAGAATGCAAAACTATGTATATTGTATCTCAGTTCCTGATCACTTTGGGTCAGCTGGAGGCATAATTACTTAATAAATAAATTCAGTGTTCAGTAGTGAGCCTCAGCCATGTTCCTACCTTTGACTGCATCTAAGAATGAAAGAAATAACCTTTCTTATTATATAAGCTAGTTAGCCCACTGAGCACTCTGGGTAATATTTGTTTCATATCATAATGATAATAAGCATTGGAACTTATTTATGTTGAGTCCCAATGATTCTGCTTTCTGTGTGGCTTGTGTTAATCATATTTTCAGGAATGTGGGTAGTAATCATAATGGTTTATTATAAATATATTACAATTTTGTCTTTAACATTCATGACCTGTGTGATCCTTGAACAATTCTGTGAGGTAGGAATGTACTCGTTTTACAGAGGAGATGGAGAGTCAGCCAGAAGAAATGACTTTCCATAGGTCACATGGTTGGTGAATGGAGGAGCTAGTGCCAGAACTCCGAGCTCCTGTCTTGCAGAAACGGTGTCCTCTGTCCTACAATACACAGATCCCTGTTAATATATTTTAAGATAATTACAGAAGAGATGTTACAGACCCTTCACACAGAATCTGATCAATGTTTATTTTGAGGAGAGTGCACTAATATAACATTAGTTTTAATTGTGTTCTCCATTTGAGAACAGTAATCATGAAAAGAAATTAAAAGATTGAGTTCAGGATTGATTTTCTTGTGTTTGCAGCAACGATTGCAGCTTCAAGAATTCTGGAGACAGGCTTTTTTTCAGAGATTGTTTTGACTTCTCTGTGTCAGAGTATTAAAGACAATCTCAGCGTTCGGTGCAATATTAATTGTACGGGGTTTGAACTCAAACCTTCTCTATGGATGTGCCTGTGCATTACAAACAGAGTGTCAGGGCAAATAAATACATACTCATGTGTAGCATAATACAAATAATTAATGATACAGATTAACAGTTTCTAAGCATTAGATTGTTCCAGCTCTTACGTGGATACTTGTTTGACATGTAGTTTTCGGTTCATATTTACAATACTACATCGTATAATGGGTGCGGAAACAGGCTCAGTGGAGTAAGGAACTTGTCCAAATTCACACAGGGGTTGGGTGACTGAGTTAGGATTTGAACCCAGGTCTGTCTGATTTCAGAGCCCCTTATGCTCTAAGGCACTGCTTTTCTTTTATCACATCGTGGAGCCTCAGAAATAGGGAGGGACAGATGGAGGACTTCTGATGGAAGGAAGGGAGATGAATGAGTGGGAAGAACAAAGCTTTGTGGGAAGGGGTGCCTGGGTGGCTCCGTTGGTTGAGCGTCCGACACCAGCTTAGGTCATGATCTCACAGCTTCTGAGTTTGAGCCCCACATCGGGCTTGCTGCTCTCTGTGCAGAGCTCGCTTCAGATCTTCTGTTCCCCTCTCTCTCTGTGTCCCTCTCCTGCTCCTTCTTATGCTCTTACTCTCAAAAATAAATAAAACGTTAAAAAAAAAACAACTTTGTGGGAAAAGAGAGAGGCTGTAGTATGTGCGAACCACATGAGAACAGAAATCAAGAAGATATGGCATCTGGTCCAGACTCTGGTATCAACTAGCATGACTTTGGAGATGTCACATACCTATTCTGTCATTTAATTTCCTTGTTCATAAAATATGGAATTGGGCTTAATTAACAGTTTTCTAGACAGGTTCTGTGAGTTCCAGAGATTCAAAGAGTGACATGGTTTCTAGGAGGGCCGTAAAACAAACAAACACAAAATGCAGCTCACTCCTATATAAAGGAGTAGACAGGGGCGCCTGAGTGGCTCAGTCAGTTAAGCATCCAACTTTTGATTTCAGCTCAGGTCATGAGCTCACAGTTTGTGGGTTTGAGCTCTGTGCTGGGCTCCATGCCCACTATGGGATTCTCTCTCTCCCTCTGCCTCTGCCTACCCCTGGGCCCCACCGAAAGAATATCCTTTGATTCAGAAAGTCTATTTTAAAATTATCCAAACAAATTAATCAGAGCTGCACATAATTTATATGAAGATATTCAGTATAGTAGCAAGATAGTTAACCCAACCCAAGTGTCCAACAGTGGAAAATTGCATATGTTACATATATCCATGCAATAGACTATGTATACTTTAAAAATAGCATTTGTGAAACATACTTAATGCATGAAAGAGGTTCCTTATTTATTGTTAAATAAAACTGCAGGTTACAAAGCTATGTAAGTCTTATGTTGTGTATATTTAGAAAGCTCTTCTCCCACATATCTCTATGGCTGGGTTCCTTCCTTTAAGTTTTTGCTGAAATAGCATCATAATCATACAATATATCTTCCCTACCTCATGTCATCATGGTTTATCTCTCTTTTTTTTTTTTAATGTTTGTTTATTTTTTGAAAGAGAGAGAGACAGAGTGTGAGCAGGGGAGGGGCAGAGAGAGACAGCGAGACACAGAATCCGAAGCAGGCTCCAGGCTCCAAGCTGTCAGCACAGAGCCTGATGCGGGGCTCAAACTCACAAGCTGTGAGATCATGACCTGTGCTGAAGTCAGACGCTTAACTGACTGAGCCACCCAGGCACCCCGGTTTATCTTGGCTCTATTTTTTGTTTATTGAATATCTCACTAATGGACATATTATATGCTTTATGACCTATCTCCCCTTCGCTTGAATGCAGGTTTCCTAAACGCAGGGACATTTTCTGTTCACTGCTGTATTCCACTGCCTAAAGGAGGAGCTGACACATAATTAGGACTCAGCACATGATTGCTGAAATGAATAGATAAATATACAAAATATTAATGATTATCTCTGGGTGAAGGGCTTATGAGTGCTTTCTTTTTAACATGTCTTTTTTTGTACTTTTCAAAAATGTTTACAGTGCATACATATTACTTTAAGAATCAGAAACAGATGGAGCAGCTGGGTGGCTCAGTCAACTGAGCTCCTGACTTCAGCTCAGGTCACGCTCTCATGGCTCTTGAGTTTGAGCCCCACATAGTGCTCTGTGTTGACAGCTCAGAGCCTGGAGCCTGTTTCAGATTCTGTTTCTCCCTCTCTCTCTGCCACTCCCCTGCCTGCATTCTGTCTCTCTCTCTCTCAAAAGAAATAAAAACATTTAAAAAAAAAAGAATCAGAAATAGAAGAAAAATAGTTTTAAACCTTCACTTATTTTGGAGTGAAATCTACCTCTGTATCTTCTATCTTCTGAAACTGTGCCAAATCAAACACCCATCCAATTACATATAAAAGTCATTATAATATTTCAAATAGCTATTCTCCTCCTCCCTGGCATTCCCCTCTGTACCGTATTGCTACCACCACTCCATGGATGGCCCAAATTCAAGTCTCTTCCCTATCATGGCTGCTTTCATTAATCTCTTCTCTTTCTATGGTAAGGCAAAAGTCACTAGTCAATGGTCTAATCTTAGTAGTAAGCTAAAAAACATGCAATAACTTAGTTCTTTTCACTTCAAAGAGGAACACATTGTTTTGTGGCATTGTGCACTCACTTTTGCCTTATCTGTTGTGTACACACATGTACCTATATGCCTCTTACTGGTTCACCTCACCTACTTCATAACTTGGACTTATCTCCTTATGAAATATAAACAATGGAGTCCAAAATTTAGGTGCACGTAGGGAAGTATTTGCTTAATTCATGTATTTTTAAATGTTTCTAATTTTCAGTGTTCTCAAACCTTGGCTTTAAAGTCACCGTTAGGGGTGCCTGGGTGGCTCAGTAGGTTAAGGGTCTGACTTTGGCTCAGGTCATGATCTCACAGTTTGTGGGTTTGAGCCCCACATTGGGGTCTGTGCTGACGGCTCAGAGCCTGGAGCCTGCTTCTGATTCTGTCTCCCTCTCTCTCTGCCCCTCCCCACTCATGTTCTGTCTGTTTCTCTGTCTCAAAAATAAATAAACTTTGAAAATATTTAAAATCACCTTTAAAAATATCCAGAAATAAATCAATTAAGGAATGAAATTCATTAGTTTCAATTTGTATTTGGTATCACTGCTAGGAATAAATGGATTCATCTGAGACTGAAACAGAAATATAGTGGAATTTCAAGAAAAGGAAATGGTAGCACCATTTATTTTCTCTCTATACACATATAAATGAAAATATTTTATATGTTTTCAAAATAATGTGGCTTATGTGTACAATTTTCTTCTAAGTACTTAGCACCAGTTAAATAAGATCATCATAAGTTAAGTCCTTCTTGAATTCAAAATATCTTTTCTAATGAGGGACATGTACTTTGGCTGGGAGATTGTATTTATATATATCAATTTATATATCTTTCTTTATATCAATTTATATCCACATATCCATTTGTCTTAACATCTTTTCTTAGATGTCTCTGGTATCACATATTCACATATCCAAAATTGAGTCCATGATTTCCATCTCAAAACATTTGTTGTTTCCCCTTGAGTTCAGGATAAATTGAGAAATATAATAAGGAAATGTAAGATACAATCCAAATATCACTGCTGCGCATACTCAGGAATCCAGGCTGACAGAATCTCTGATATCTTATAACTATGCTGTCTGGGTCCTTCTGAGTTGCCTAGCAGGAGAGGAACACATGGAGACTCTAGTGTTTCTACCTAGAAGTGAAACTTTTCACTTTTGTTCACATTTTATTGCTCAAAGTAGATCACATGGCCATGCCTGATTCCAGGGAGCCATATGCCCAGAAGGAAGAATGAATGGGAAAGCTGGTGATAACTAGAATTTCTTCCACAAGAAGAAACTTAACCTGTTTCATTCTTTTTACTTGGTTTGATCCATTGGACTTTCGTGTTTCCCGCACCTGTGATCTTGCTCCCCATCTCCACTCTGTGCTGAGGCCTGGGAGGTGATGCGCACTGGGTCTAGAGAAGGCCCAGGCAGTATCTAACCTAGATTTCCCTTCTCTCAACCTTCCTATTATTCCTCCCAAAGCCCTGGAAAAACTTTTTATTTTACTTCCTTCATGGGAGCTGGGGGCATCCCTGAAGCCAAAAATTATATTCTTGCCTACATACACCCTTCCCTTTCTATGATCAATGCCCTAGTCAATTCTTCAAACTTTAGACCTATATTTAAGGGAATTTTTCAGGATTCAGAACACCTCTTTCTCTCTCCAGAAAACCAAGCTTCCAAGAGTACTGCTCTAAATATACCTAGAAAGAAGTCTGATTTGAAACCCAAACCTGAGTAATGTTCCTTTTGTTCTAGGCAAGAACTGCATTTTCCTCAGGAAAAAAACCAAACAAACGCTATTCTTTTGAAGTTTGACAAATTACAAGACAACAAGATTTAGAGAGAATTGAGAAGACATAAGATAGTCTTATGTCTTCATAAGGTAAGTTATTTCTTCTGTGCCTATATCTCCTCTAAGCTACAAGATTCATGAAGGCAGGAAGCAAATTGTTTGACTCGACATTGTTGAAGCAAAATATTATTTGAATAAACGGAGGAATAAATGAACAAGCCAAAGTACATCAGTATTTTGGATAAAACAGGGAATACATTTAAATTTACAATAGGATCCAACATTCTAAAGTTTTTCTCCAAAAATAAAAGGGTGACAAAGTGCTCTGGGTGGACAAGAAGTTCACTCCAGTGAAGGAAAAGAATCGAGATGCACAGAAGCCTGTGCAAAGTGGCAACGTCAGAGGACAGTGAGGCAAAGCAGGAGCCACTGAAATATCGTCTGACCCAACATTGGGAATTTGTCCTAAGTTCCTTGAGGAGGGAGGCTATGGAAATCAAAAAGAGCAGCTTGCCAGGGACTCCATATGAGAAGATGTATTTTCCCTCAAATAAACACTGCAGGACTGGCCAGAAGTGGGGGTGGGGTGTTCATTTTCCAGTTAAAGGGCCACAAGGTGGTGGGAGCAGAGCACATGGAGAGGTGGTAATGGCTGAGACAGCAGCTCTGTTGACCCCACAGCACTCTTGAGGTCTAGATTCGGTCCTTACTCATTTTGGATCAAAATCCACCAGAGACTGTACGGGAAATGCAAAAGACTTGGAATCCTCTTGTGACGAGTTCAAGGGCCACAGGTCATCAAGATTAACTACCCATAAGAGGCTTGAGGGACCTCAGCAAACAAAGGTCACACATTGAGGCTGTCATTGCTACATCCTTGCAAAGCTTCTCTCAACACACTGAACAATTAGATGAACGAGGTCTCCTTATGAGAGGAAATTCCACAAAACCCTGTAGGGATGTGTTGAGAAACTGCACTACGACTATTCACTGGGATTTGGAATGATTTTTTCCAGATTTTATCACTTATCAGCCACCAGAAGGTAGTTCAACAGCATTAAAACCTTGATGGCACGAATATGACAATGTCCAAAATCAACCCAGGTGAACTTTGAACTTTCAGTCTACGAATACATGATATTGATATCATTTCAAGTCCAAAATACCCAGTTCTCGGCTATGATATCATTGGCAAAAACTGTCCAGAATTTGAAATTGGAAATTTCTTTGTGACCAAATGTCATGGACTTAGTATAAAAAATTATCCAGCTGGTTCTGATCATAAGAGTAAAACTGTCTCCAGTTCCCAGAAGCCTACACTTGTCTATTTATTTCATGATTGTCTATGGAGAGTGAAGTACTATTTTTATGCATGTTAACTTTCTTCTTATGAAGTTATCATTATGTAAAATTAAATTATAAAAAGTGACCACACTCAATAAATTTCTAACCTAGAATTTTTGTTATCCCCTCAAAATAAACAAGTACTGGAAAATGTCTGAAGGGATCTTAGAATATGATTTTTTGAAAGGTGATCAAGTAATTGCATGACAAGTAACTGTAGAGTTTGTTCATTTGTTTTTTTTTTTAATGTTTATTTGTTTTTTGAGGGAGAGAGAGAGAGAGAAAGAGAGAGACAGAGTGTGAGCTGGGGAGGAGCAGAGAGAGAGAGGGAGACACGCTTCAGGCTCTGAACTGTCAGCAGAGAGTCTGATGTGGGGCTCGAACCCACAAGCTGTGATATCATGACCTGAGCTAAAGTCAGATGCTTAACTGACTCACTCAGGCACCTCAGATTCAGTTCATTTGTAAGAGAGTTGCCAGACTTCGCAAATAAAATATAGGGCACACAGTTAAATTTTTATGCCTCAAATGTACATCTGACATAGAGTTTGGTCATGAAGGGTGACCCTGATGATTTTTCTAAGTCCACCTCCAAAGGCCAGGACCAATCTCTAACATACTTATGTTAAAAAAATTATTTGTTCATCATAAATTCAAATTTAATGAGCATCCTGTATTTTATTTGGCAATCCTAATTTGGAGGAACGGGCTGCTTGCCATGGCACTAAAAGTACTATTGTAATTTTTCATTCTGCATTATATTTATACCATTAGTCTTATTTATAAGAGAGGAAAGCAAATTTAATTGGATAGCAAAATATCACTGAATGAGATTACTCTGGATTTTTACTCTATCAACGTTTTCCTTTGCTAATGCTGAGATCTGTATTAGTTGGAGAAGAGGATTTGTTGTGAAGTACTTTAGGGTGGTGTAGCCCAAGATTTTGTAAATGGGAACCGTCTCAAAAGAAATTCTCTACACCTGTGAGGCCTCATTTTGACCAGCCATAGATTTTCATTCTAGCGCTTGAAAATTCCCAATGAAAGAGAGGAGACAGCTTAGATTTACCTCCACTTAGATCCTGGAAGTTCAGAGCTTTGCATCTTTACAGGAATAAATGTTCTCATTTCATTAATTGGCTCAGGGAATTTAGGTCAGTTTAGTGATCTATCACATATTTATGGTGAAAGCAAGTGTACATTGCAAAGCCTCTTGAATTCTTAAAGAGCAGAGAACACTATTTAGAGAATAAGTCACCTTTGTTTGGTTTTACTATTTGTAATAATAAGAGCTCCAATTCATTCAACACTGACTATGTTACAGGCACCGAATAAATGATCTAGAGTCATTATTTCTCTTATCCTCACAACATTGCTCTCAGGTATTTTATCTCCAATTTATAAATAAGTTTTAATTTTCACCGTGGTTCACACAATTGCCAAGTGCAGAGCTTGATTGTAAACCAAGTTGTTATGTGAAAGCATACATTTTAACCACCGCACTGCACTTCTCACCAATTTGTGTGTTGCTTTTGCTTTACAGCATGAGATGACTGCTAGCAAGGCCCTCACAAATAAGCCCCTTTACTTTCTTTCACTCAGAGTTACAACTTCTTTCCCCAAATGCCAGGCATATTGAAGCTTTGCTCACTTGGAACTTAGACAAACAGGCCACATGCATTCCTCCAAGGCACTAGGGAAAATGGAACAGTGAATATTTTTCTGCCTAAAATGAATCACATTTTATATCGACTGATGGGTCCAGCAGTGAAACTCTCAAGTTTTTGCTTCAGGGTCAAATTCCTTAAAAGGAGCTTATGCAGGCCCAGCCTGGCTCACAACCTGCCAGAGGTGTCATGGATGATTTGATGGTAATCACACTCCATGAGGAAGATCAGCATGTTTGTAAAAGCCACAAGTCCAAAACCAGTAGTTAAGGGAAAGTAATGAGAGTACTGCTGGAAGAAGATATTGGGAAGTGATTGAAATCGTTCTAGGTTTCAACAGCTAGTGAGATTAGCCTATGGATGAGTCCCTCTTCCTCAAGAAAACTAAGGCAGAGCGTGAATAATCTGCCTTTAGCATCATCAGAATCACCTTGATTGGAAAACTGACAGCCTCGCGATTGATACAAAGCACTTATTTTCTTTAAGGGAAATACTATTGACCTTTAATAATCAGGAAAATACAGATGAGAGGAGAAATAAAACAAAGGCACAATTTGTGCTAGTTTACTTCTGTGGTGCTGTTGACACTTCATTGTATGTTATTATTATGCCAAAAAGACGGCTCTAACATTAACATTTTGCAGGATACCTTTCATGCACAATTTGCTTTGTGTTAAATGCTACCCCGGTGTCCAGAAGATTTAATGTGCCTGTGCTGCTTGTCCATAAACTTTGGCCACAATTGCTATCATTGGCATAATTAAGGAAATATGTGAAGTACTTTATTGACATCATTACTCTATAGTCCTTTGGGCAAAGCCTGTGAGACAAGTCATTTTTGTCATCTATTTCTATTGATAATCTCTTAAACTTTTTTTTTTTTTGAGAGAGAGAGAGAGACAGAGTGAGTGTGAGCAGGAGGAGGGGCAGAGCGAGAGGGAGAGAGAGAATCTTGAGCAGGCTCCATGCCCAATGAAGAGCCTGACCCAGGGCTTGATCTCACAATCTGGGGGATCATGACCTTAGTTGAAAATGAGAGTGGGACTCTTAGCCGACTGAGCCACCCAGGACCCAGGAACCCTATTATTGATAAACTGTTAAAATAGAGTCCAGTATTTAATAAAGGTAATGTGCATACAGCTGGAAGTCAGAATATTTATTTGGAATCTAAACTCTGCGATTGACTCCATGTATGATCTTGGGACTTAACCTTAGTGAGCTTCTACTTCCTACTCTGCAAAATATGGCAGCTTGATTGGAAACTTGAGCCATTCCATCTAGCCATCACATCTAATGACACTTGTACAAGGGATAGCAATTTATGTCATTCTGTTTAACCAAGATCAAGCACTTGCTGAATGCCGGGCACCAACATTTCCTGCCCTGAGAGGAGACCCAAGGCTTTAGCAGCAAGCAACAGGTGCTACTAGAGATCTGACTCCAGAAATAGTCAACTAAGTCCTCTAGCCCACTGTTTGCATTGTTGTTTTGACAAGCTTTGCCGTCATTTAAAAAGTGCTAGGTATTACAAATGGAACCTAATTGTATAAAAAGATTTTGAGAACTTGCAGAAGCTTTTGGACTGAATTGAAGGATCTAAGATATCTGAGCACTTGGGCTATGCTTGGAATATGCACATGGTAGGAGTTCAACCAATACTAGAATGAATGGAGACACCTAGATGGCTCAGTCAGTTAAGCGTCCAACTCTGGATTTTGGCTCAGGTCATGATTTCACAGTTCATTGAGATCAAGCCCTACTTGGGCTCCACACTAATAGTACGGAGCCTGCTTAAGATTCTCTCTCTCCCCGTCTCTGCTCCTCCCTCCCCCCATGTGTGCACATATGCTCTCTTTCTCTCAAAATAAATAAGTAAACTTAAAAATGATACTAGTATGAATGAATTAATTGAAATATTGGGATAAGAATTTCACATTTGATTAAGTTTCCAAAAATGGAAACATCTTCTCCATGTTTAGCAATATCATCCATACTCCATAGAAATTTGAGAAATAGTGATATTCATATATTGTATGATGTTTTATGGTTTGTATTTAACATTCATTTATGTTGTTTTATTTGATGCTATTAAAGCCATGTTGGTTGGTAAAGGAATTATTACATCCTTCAGTTTTTTTTTTTTTTTCAGGAGAAAACTAAAGTGCCAAGAGTCTAAGTTAGCTGCCAAGACTCTATGGTAACAAGTGGCAGGAGGATATGCATTCTTTTCCACCACACAGTTGTGTTTCTATCATAGTTTTCAGCTGTCACTGAATGAGATAATATATACAAAGTGCAAGACACAGGAGGCAGTGCAGTATAAAATTCATTTCTCCCCTTTCATTCTCTGCTTATCCTGTGGAAAGGCTAGAAAAGAACTTATTTGAGTGGCATGATTCACTTTTCAGGGACTATTGAATGCCTACCAACAGCCAAGAACTATGCCAGGCTTGGAGATACACATGTGAGCAAGGCTCAGTCCTTAGCTTCAAGTTGCTTACTCTCTACTGCAAAAGACAGACAAATTAGGGTATTTTCCAAAAATGTAGTCCTTATTTGGAGAAGTACCTCCTGTGAGCTAAAGAGAGATACCATATCAGTCTTGGGGCAGTCACAAAGACTAGCCAAGAAAGTAACTATCTGACATTTGGCTTTAGCAAGGCTGTGGTGGTATAAAATGTGTCCACAAGTTCTTTGACATTCCCTTCAAGAGATGGCGTTTAATTTGCCTCCCTTGCGTGTAGACTGGACTTACCGACTTAATAAAAAATAATATGGCCAAAGTAATGGTGTTTCACTTCCAAGACTAGGTCATAAAAGACACTTGGCTTCTGCCTTGCTCCTTCTCAGACCTTTTGTTTTGGGAGAAGTCAGCTGGCATGTTGTTGGGATGTTCAGGAAACCACATGGAAAGTCTTATGTGATGAGGAGCTGATACCTTTGTCAAAAGGAGGCAAAGGACTGAGACCTGCTGCCTATAGTCATATGAGTGAGCCATCTTGGAAGTGAATTCTCCATCCCAAGAAAAGCTTTGGATGACAGTATCCCTGGCCAACAGTTTGACCACAATCTTATGAAAGACCCTGAACCAGAATCTCCCAGCTGAACTGTTTCTAGACTCCTGACCCACAGAAACTATGAGATAATAAATATTTGTTGTTTTAAGCTGCTAAGTTTGGTTACTTTGTTACATGAACAGTAGGTAACTAATATGCAACAAATGGTAGGGGTCTCATGAAAGTGTTCAGGGTTGAGGGAAGAGCGTGTGCTGAGATCAGGAAGGGAGAACATGACATGTTTGAGGAAATGAAAGCACATAATACTACTGGCGACTCAGTTTGGGGCTGAAGGGATGGGAGAGTTGGGTAATGAGGTAAGCAGATCATGAAAGGTCTCATAAAACATGGAAAGGAGTTGGGAGTTCTTCCTGTGGCCTGTAATATTTACAAATGAGGAAACTCACAGGTATGGTATAATTGGCAGAAAGTATATGCTCTTTTAATTTTATTCTGCTCTCTTCTCTAATAACATGATTTCTTTCTGGCTAAAAGTCTTGATGAAATGTATAGCCGTTGTAAAGGAACTCAGAAAAGTAGAAGCCACAAATTACACGGGCCTTGAAAAAGAGGAGGTTAGGGACCAGTGTTGCACATAGTTCTTTTGTCAGGGCTGGGAAGGATAGTGGCCAGGGGCTTTATTTGGGAAACTTCTTGAAACCCTACATGTTCCATATCTCAAGGACACACTGGGTCCAAGGAAGAGGAGGGTGAGGGTGGGCTTACTCTGCTCTAGTAATATTGGAGTTGCTAATGAACTATAATCGAAATGGTATTTTCTTCTGGTAAGTTACTGCTTGTAATCCCAGGAAGAGATTGTTCAGTTGTTCTACATTTGGGTCATTTTACCATCATACCTAAAATGTGCAGTGCTGTCAAAAGATGAAAATAATGTTTGAAATGATCCTATGAATGGGCATTACCCCTGCGCTTATCTAAAGCTTGTCTTCACATTTGTCTGGTCCACACGTTTGTGCCATTAGTTTGGGGTAGCTGGTGAGAACACAGTTGCTAGTTCAGGTATGTTTTCTTCTGGCCGTTTCTATCAAGAATATTTAACAGGCAGTGTATTTGAAGGTAGCGTAAAGGGGCAGGTGCCACAGGCCAGGCATTTAGTGTGTGCTGGTGAAAGCAGGTCAGGCAGTGGAGTAGGAGAGTCCATTCTGCATGCTAAAGAGCAGTTGCTACTCAACTGCTGCCAGTTACTGTCATCCAGAAAAGCAGGTCTTACAACCCCAGAGTTTCCTGTTTTTCAATACAAGCCAGGAATCCAAATTTTTATGTGAAATTTCCTGCTTTTTAATTACTTAAACTGAAAATTTGGTTTGTTAAATTGCATGTTAGCATTGAACAAGCAGAGAATAATTAAACACACACACACACAAGCGCACACGTAGTTTAGATGTAGCTCATGAGCTCCCAGTTTGCTCTCTCTATTATAATTAACAGCTCTGCCTCCTCAAAATTCATATTCCAAAAGCAGCCAGAGTGTTGCAACTAAAACACAATCCTGTCTACAGTCCTTCACCTTTTACCTCCTTCCTTTAAAGTTTAATTTATGCTCAGCTTTCATTTTTAATGAGAGAGAGAGAGAGAGAGAGAGAGAGAATGCACACATGAGCAGGGGAGAGGGGCAGAGGAAGAAAGAGAGAGAATCCCAAGCAGGCTTCATACTCAGCATGGAGCCCAACATGGGACTCGACCCCACGACCCCGGGATCATGACCTGAGCCAAAATCAAGAGTCAGACCCTCAACCAACTGAGCCTCCAGGGTGCCCTGACACTCAGCATTTAATAAGTATTATGGGTATGTGTGTATGTGTGAATGTGGTAAGGAACAAATTTTTTACAAGTGTGAAGTGGTATTACTCAACTAGTTAAATTTATGCTTAGTGTTTAACTAAAGCAAAATTTAATTCAGAATCATGATCTCTGGAAAGCTTGTATTATAAGAATCTGCATAGGTTACTATTTCCTAACTTGATTTCAGCTTATTGATGGCTAACAGCTTATATATGTGTTCCCAGAAGCTAGCATTATATAGCTAGCACATATATAGTTTATGGTACAAAAGAAAGAATAAATAAATGAATATGGATAAAAAGAAGAATGTGATCCAACTTCCTTGGTTCCTCATCAACCTCTTGGCTATTTTCCCCAAAATAGAAATAGAGGGCAATAGGTTCTATCTTGGTTTCTTATGAGGATTTTTCCTCACCACCCACACATTCCTATTTCTAGTATAATATGTACTCTCTGAGAGGAAGGGCACGAGTGATCTACGTCCCATAATAGTGCTGCTCTGAACAATACGATGCCATGTTTACCCTTCCTGGCCCCTCAGGATACAGTTCAGTTTCTTGGCTGTTACTCACTAGAACTATGTGTTCCTTTCATTTGGTACTAGAAAGTAGAATGCAAGTTTTAGTTTGCATTTTTCATTACTGGCTCAACAATATGGAACAAAAAAGATTTCTTTCTGACATCTCTCTTCAAGATAAGAAAATTAAAAGGTTGGGCTTCAGATACAAAAGAGAAGGGAACAAACCAAAATTATCTCGTCCTTTGTGTGCAACATATGGTAGAATTGGCTCAGATTTAATTCTGAAGAAAATGAGAACATCAGTCAAGGACAATGCAATTGCAGTGACTGTTTATGCCTCAGTGAGAGATATCACCATAATATGAATCGCCAGTATTTGCAGTCACTGCTCTTGGAGCTCAAGAAAATGTGAGCCCTAGGTCTTATATGAGAAATTTATAATGGTGTGAAGGAAGTTTCCAATATATATCTCTCCACAAGTGTATGAAAGGTGCCCATATTTGCAGATTTGGTAGCACCTATCCAAAAGCTTGATGGAGAGGAAGAAATCACATTGAATACATGTATCAATTAAATGGAAACTAAAAACTTCTCAAAAAAAAAAAAAAGGCAAATGCCTGATAGGAAGACATTAAAATCATCAGGCAGATTGTATGCCATTCTCCGTAGGTCAATGACTTTAGCTCTGTCAGGATCCACTGTGTGCACAGACCCTGTCCTTGCTGAAAAGCGTACATGAAATCAATACTTACAACCATAGTGGGATCTCTATGGAAATGCAAGGTGTCATCCCATTTCCTGAAATTATGAACGAGAAAACAAAGTTAAGACATATCCAGATCCGACAGAGAAAATTCATATTGTCAGAAAATTAGAAATAGAGCAACAATATGAAAGTACTTAATATCATTGAATTATACGCTTAAAAAAGAGAGAGAATGTTAAAAGTAGAGGAGGGCTTTCTTCTCAGATGAAGAAAATGAATTTTTTGAAGGTTAAATGTACTTGGTAGGAAGTTGTGGGGCTTGCCAGGGGTTTTATCAAGTGATAGAGGAAAAACTTCCCCACTGAAAAGTGTTGTGATTATATTCCACAAGTCATGTTTGTTCAAATCCCCATTTCAGATATATTGAGCACATAGCAAGTGCTGGACACTGGACAGTGGTTGGATATGAGTGAAATGCTGCCAGTTCAATTGTAATGGTTAGAAGCAATCACCTCTTTTGAAATTGATGGGAGCTCCTCAGATCTCAAATGCTAAAACATGTGCAGTTAAAACAGATAATTAAGATGGCATTTAATTTCTCACTATTACCTTTTAGCAAGGGATGAGATATTAGAAAACTTTAGTCTTTATCTTTCAAGTTATTATAAGAAAACCTTGCAACAGAGATGATGAGGTCCAAGTGAGAAGGGAAGTAATTACAACATTTTTAAAGTTTATTCATTTATTTTGAGAAAGAGAGAGAGAGCGTGAGTGGGGTAGGGGCAGAGAGAGAGGGAGAGAGAGAATCCCAAGAAGGCTCTACACTATTAGCACAGAGCCTGACATGGGGCTTGAACTCACAAACTGTGAGATCATGACCTGAGCAGAAACTGATGTGGATGCTTAACCGACGGAACCACCCAGGTGCCCTAATTATAAAATATTTTTTACACAACTCGAACCTTATGAATATTAGAGCTATAGGTATATATATGTGTGTGTGTGTATAAATAAATAAATTTATATATATATATATATATATATATATATATATATATATATATATAAAAAGGCCCTGTTCTTAAAGAACTCATAGCCAAGTCCAACGCATACAGGTGGACGAACGTCAAGAACTCTACATTACTCGAGAAAGATTTTATTTTGTTCAGTTTAAATGAACTTTGAAAAATTAAATTTTGTAGCCAACAACAACTCACTTTTTAAAAATTAGAACCAGTGATTAGGACAGAAATTGAATGCCAGTTTCTAAATTCCTGATGGGAAGAAATCCCAAAGTTAGTTAGTGATGCATCAGTCACGTTTTTTTTTAATTGAAAGTGTCTATCTTGAGATTTTCACACAGCTAATAGGCTAGAGTGAGAATCTTCTGCATGATAATTTTTTATCTTTTGAACATACCATTGTTGTCAGATATTCTCATTCAGATTTAATTGTTCTGGGGTGAGATCTAGGAATTGGAATTTTTTAAAAAGTCTGAGAAGGTGATTCTGATATGCCAGTATTGACAACCACTGTCATAAATCATTATTTCTCAGAGAGCTATACTCACAGTTAAGATCATTTTAGTTGGTACTAAATCACTTTAAGTTGTAATTATGAAGGTTTTTAATGTGTATCATAAAAACATATATAAGCAGTCAGTGGGTATTCTTATTTAGGACAAGCAAAAGATTATAAAAAGTGAGCTACTTAAAAATAGATTGTCTATATATCTATCAATGTCTATGTCTATCTATGTCTGTCTATCTATCTATCTGTCTATCTATCTATCTGTATATCACCTATAAGAGTACAGTTGGCAAAGGTTGTGAAGGCATGATATAAATGATTGAATTTTAGACAACCCTGAGCTGGATTATGAGATAAGAGAGGAAATATGGAGGGCCAAGGAATTTGGAAGATAAAATAGATTTTAAGATCAATGATGAGATGGAAGCAAATAGCATAAGGCAAAGATCATATTTTCAAGCATTCTTTGTCAAATGTACTTGGATCAAGATATTTAAAAATGAAAGGAGTATGTGGGTAGGATTGATATACTTTTATGTAAACAAAGAAGCCTTACTGGTACTCTTGCCTGTGTGGATGGCTTACCCACATCTCTGTAGATTTGGACTGGATTGGGTTGACCATGAGATGACACTTCAGGCATTATTTCCACCTGTGAACATTGAAGGACTCCATAACATTATAGCAAAGGAAACAAAGAGTAAGCCCCAAGAAGTAAATGCTGCTTAAAATCAATGTGGGTCGGCAGTTATCTTCATTGGTTCCATAGGTGTCACCCTATGTGCTCTAAGAGCTTGGCATGTAGTGAGCAGTTCTGTGAATATTGACAGGGAAATCAGTAATAGCAGGGAAATGAGTGTTTAACATCCCAAAAGATAATTCTGTCTTTGGTTCAACAGAAAAGTCAGAGTGACACAGTAATTTTATCTCCTGTGGCAACTTTAATTGGCCAGCAGTGACTGCTGAAAGAATGCATTGAGGAACACTTTGAGGATGAGTCTGTCTCATGGAAAAGAATGTCATGATGAGTGTGACCATCAAGGAAGTTGCATAGGGGAGTGGCAGTACCATGGTCATATCCTCCATTTCTGAAAATGGTTACTCTGTTGTTTGAGGCTATAACATTCAGCAAAATGATCTTAGTCAAGGTAAAACTTGACAGTTTAAAACAAATAAACTCTTCTGAAAGAATGGTAAATTTCTCACTGCACCAGATAAGACAGAATACGTAGATTAGTACTTTCTGTTTCTGCTTTCATAGTGCATGAACTTCTGACTTTCAGTCTTGCACTTCATTCTGTAAGTCAGTATCTCCTTATTCTTTAATATGCCTGCTTACGAAATGACACGTTTGGAAATAAAGTTGTTTTAAATAGCAGTTTTTACAGCTAGCTGCCCCTGACTATTAATCTGTAAGTTAACATAACAATAAAGAGGTTAAATGATCAGCCTAAGTCTCCTTGGCAGAGAGTATACAATCTCAGCTTTCTTCTAAGAGAACTTGGGTACCTTGTTCTGGGAGGGAAGCCAGATATCATGGCTAAGTGCCCCTGGATCCTGTTGTTTAATCACAGGAGTTGTCTTGTATCTGAGTACGTATTTTATGGTTATTAACCTTAGCTATCATAAAGAGTTGACATCCAGGGAGAATTATGCTGGCGTGAAAATATACATGCATGTTTTTTTCCACCAAGATATTTCTCTCCAGGAGACATTTCCTGATTGGAATCAGTGTCCGTTTACACTGGTGTTCAAAAAGACATCATTTCTCCTCTCTCAACATCTCTTTCTCTTTTCTTTTTCAACCATTCATTCAAAAATAGGAATATATTATGAGTCAGGTACTGGTTTAGACTCCAGCAATATAACATTGAACAAACAGACACTATTTTACCTCATATATTCTTATTTCAAACAAACAAATTTAATCACATTAGAGAGTGATATACGAAATTATAGGAGAGTAAAAGGGAACAATGGGAGCACATAAGGGACATAGATTGTGGGACATCAAAGAGGGCTTCCTGGAAGAAGTAACATTTTGGCAAAGTCCTGAAACCTCAAAAGAAGTAATCCAAGTGAGGTGAGAGGCTGAGGTATGAGCATGTGGAAGGAGAGGAGGGAAAAAGGTCCAAGGCTAGGAAAGAGCATGTCACTCAAGGAGGTGAAAGTCTTCACTGTGATGGAAATATGAAAGTGGAGTGGGGAGAATGTAGTTGGAGATTGCACCCTCCACCACAAAATATAGTATTTGGAGGATATTTTAAGGAGTATGAACCTTACCTTGAAAACAAAGAAGCGGTACTGAAGGCTTTCAATGATCTGACATGATCAGATTTGCATTTTAGAAAGGTTTTGCTCTTTTCTCTTTTTCTTTCTTAACATATATATGATATGTATTATGCACCATATCAAGATGGATTGAATTTTTCAGGTGCTTGTTACTGTGGAAGAGACTGGAAACAGACCCTTAAACCCTAGTGGAAGATATATAAATTATAAGTTGAGTATATGACACCCAAAGTACAATGAATATGACAGTGATCTTGTGATAACTT